>NC_136914.1:103206588-103856552 GCF_949752795.1 Hyperoodon ampullatus
CTTGTCAGGGGTGTTAAGTGCAACTACTTGTCTACTTAAGTACTTTGCATATTGAATTGTTCACCTAGAAAATGGAAGATATCCTTGTTATTATTATTATTTTTAGCAAGAGGGTGTTTTTCTGCAATAACATGGAAGCATAGAGTAACAAGAGTTAAGTAAAACAGCTCAGCTCTGGATAAATACTTGTGACAGAGTAAGCAATTTTGGTGAGAAGTTGTCAATGAAAGAAGCCAACTCTTTACTTTCAGGAAAAGACAATTTGGCAGCCTATAAAGGAGGTATACTCTCTGCACCATCAAAAAGTAAACATGAGAGTATTATCATCTGAGCAAGAAGAGGAAAATGTAAGGTGATTATCAGTTTGAATTGATTCATAAGATTAATAAAGTTACTTAAATACCAAAAATTCTATATGGTAGATCCATCCATTAGCGGTTTTTTTTTTTTTTGATTTATTTATTTATCTTTTGGCCTACCAAATATTTTTTTTTGACAACTTTGTTGTGGTATAATTGCTTTACAATGGTGTGTTAGTTTCTGCTTTATAACAGAGTGAATCAACTATACATGTACATATATTCTCTTTTCTCTTCCCTCTTGTGTCTCCCTCCCACCCTCCAAATCCCACCTCTCTACGTGGTCACAAAGCACCAAGGTGATCTCTCTGTGCCATGTGGCTGCTTCCCACTAGCTATCTATTTTACATTTGATAGTGTATATATGGCCATAACATTCCCTCATTTTGTCTTAGCTTACCCTTCCCCCTCCCTGTGTCCTCAAGTCCATTCTCTACATCTGTGTCTTTATTCCTGTCCTGCCCCTAGGTTCTTCAGAAGCCTTTTTTTTTTAGATTCAATATATATGTGTTAACATGCGATATTTGTTTTTCTCTTTCTGACTTACTTCATTTTGTATGACACTCTCTCGGTCCATCCACCTCACTACAAATAACTCAATTTCATTTCTTTTTATGGCTGAGTAATATTAGATTGTATATATGTGCCACGTCTTCTTTATCCATTCATCTGTCGATGGACATTCAGGTTGCTTCCGTGTCCTGACTATTGTAAACAGTGCTGAGAACAGTGTGGTACATGACTCTTTTTGAATTATGGTTTTCTCAGGGTATATGCCCAGTAGTGGGATTGCTGGGTCATATGGTAGTTCTATTTTTAGTTTTTAGGGACCTTCATACTGTTTTCCATAGTGTTTGTATGAATTTACATTCCCACCAACAGTGCAAGAGGGTTCCCTTTTCTCCATACACTCTCCGTTATTTATTCTTTGTAGATTTTTTGATGACGGCCGTTCTGACTGGTGCGAGGTGATACCTCATTGTAGTTTTTAGTTGCATTTCGCTAATGATTAGTAATGCTGAGCATCTGTTCATGTGCTTGTTGGCAATCTGTATATCTTCTTTGGAGAAATGTCTATTTAGGTCTTCAGGCCATTTTTGGATTGGGTTGTTTGTTTTTTTGATATTGAGCTGCATGAGCTGCTTGTAAATTTTGGAGATTAATCCTTTGTCAGTTGCTTCATTTGCAACTATTTTCTCCCATTCTGGGGTTGTCTTTTCACCTTGTGTATGGTTTACTTTGCTGTGCAAAAGCTTTTAAGTTTCATTAGGTCCCAGTTGTTTATTTTTGTTTTTACTTCCATTTCTCTAGGAGGTGGGTCCAAAAGGATCTTGCTGTGATTTATGTCATAGAGTGTTCTGCCTATGTTTCCCTCTAAGAGTTTTATAGTGTCTGGCCTTACATGTGGGTCTTTAATCCATTTGAGTTTATTTTGGTATATGGTCTTAGGGAGTATTCTAATTTAATTATTTTACATATAGCTGTCCAGTTCTCCCAGCACCACTTATTGAAGAGGCTGTCTTTTCTCCATTGTATATTCTTACATCCTGTATCAAAAATAAGGTAACCATATATACATGGGTTTATCTCTGGGCTTTCTATCCTGTTCTGTTTATCTATATTTCTGTTTTTGTGCCAGTACCTTACTGTCTTCATGACTCTAGCTTTGTAGTACAGTCTGAAGTCAGGGAGCCTGATTCCTCCATCTCCATCTTTCTTTCTCAAGATTGCTTTGGCTATTTGGGGTCTTTTGTGTTTCCATACAAATTGTGAAATTTTTTGTTCTAGTTCTCTGAAAAATGCCACTGGTAGTTCGATAGGGGTTGCATTGAATCTGTAGATTGATTTGTGTAGTAGAGTCATTTTCACAATATTGATTCTTCCAATCCAAGAACATGGTATATCTCTCCATCTGTTTGTATCATCTTTAATTTCTTTCATCAGTGTCTTATACTTTTCTGCATACAGGTCTTTTGTCTCCCTAGGTAGGTTTAGTCCCAGGTATTTTATTCTTTTTGTTGCAATGGTAAATGGGAGTGTTTCCTTGATTTCTCTTTCAGAGTTTTCATCATTAGTGCATAAGAATGCCAGAGATTTCTGTGCATTAATTTTGTATCCTGCTACTTTACCAAATTCATTTATTAGCTCTAGTAGTTATCTGGTAGCATCTTTAGGATTTTCTATGTATAGTATCATGTCATCTGCAAACAGTGACAGTTTTACTTCTTCTTTTCCGATTTGCATTCCTTTTATTACCTTTTCTTCTCTGATTGCTCTGGCTAAAACTTCCAAAACTATGTTGAATAATAGTGGTGATACTGGGTTACCTTGTCTTTTTCCTTATCACTGGTTTCAGTTTTTCACCATTGAGGATGAGGTTGGCTGTGGGTTTGTCATATATGGCCTTTATTATGTTGAGGTAAGTTCCCTCTATGCCTACTTTGTGGAGAGTTTTTATCATAAATGGGTGTTGAACTTTGTCGAAAGCTTTTTCTGCATCTACTGAGATAATCATATGGATTTTCTGCTTCAATTTGTTAATATGGTTTATCACATTGATTGACTTGCATATATTGAAGAATCCTTGCATTCCTGGGATAAACACTACTTGATCATTGTGTATGATCATTTTAATGTGCTGTTGGCTTCTGTTTGCTAGTATTTTGTTCAGGATTTTTACATCTATGTTCATCAGTGATATTGGCCTGCAGTTTTCTTTTTTTGTGACATCTTTGTCTGGTTTTGGTGTCAGGATGGTGGCGGCCTTATAGAATGAGTTTGGAAGTGTTCCTCCCTCTGCTATATTTTGGAAGAGTTTGAGAAAAATAGGTGTTAACTCTTCTCTAAATGTTTGATAGAATTTGCCTGTGAAGCCATCTGGTCCTCGGCTTTTGTTTGTTGGAAGACTTTTCATCACAGTTTCAATTTCAGTGCTTGTAATTGGTCTCTTCATATTTTCTCTTTCTTCCTGTTTCAGTCTTGGAAGGTTGTGTTTTTAAAGAATTTGTCCATTTCTTCCAGGTTGTCCATTTTATGGGCATATAGTTGCGTGTAGTAATCTCTTACGATCTTTTGTATTTCTGTAGTGTCAATTGTTACTTCTCCTTTTTCATTTCTAATTCTATTGATTTGATTCTTCTTTTTTTTTCTTGATGAGTCTGCCTAATGGTTTACCAATTTTGTTTATCTTCTCAAAGAACCAGCTTTTAGTTTCATTTATCTTTGCTATCATTTCCTTCATTTCTTTTTCATTTATTTCTGCTCTGATTTTTATGATTTCTTTCCTTCTGCTAATTTTGGGAGATTTTTGTCCTTCTTTCTCTAATTGCTTTATGTGTAAAGTTAGGTTGTTTATTTGAGATGTTTCTTGTTTCTTGAGTTAGGATTGTATTGCTATAAACTTCCCTCTTAGAACTGCCTTTGCTGCATGCCATAGCTTTTGAGTCGTCATGTATTCATTATCATTTGTTTCTAGGTATTTTTTGATTTCCCCTTTGATTTCTTCAGTGGTGTCTTGGTTATTAAGTAGTGTATGTTTTAGCCTCCATGTGTTTGTATTTTTTTCAAATTTTTCCTGTAATTGATATCTAGTCTCATAGCATTGTGGTCAGAAAAGATTTGTGGTATGATTTCAATTTTCTTAAATTTACCAAGGCTTGATTTGTGATCCAAGATATGATCTATCCTGGAGAATGTTACATGAGAACTTGAGAAGAAGTGTATTCTGTCATTTTTGGATGGAATGTCCTATAAATATCAATTAAGTCCATACTGTTTATTGTATTATTTAAAGCTTGTGTTTCCTTATTAATTTTCCTTTTTGGCTGCTTGGCCTATTGGTGAAAGTGGGATGTGAAAGTCCCCTACTATGATTGTGTTACTGTCAATTTCCCCTTTTATGGCTGTTAACATTTGCCTTATGTACTGAGGTGCTCCTATGTTGGGTGCATAAATACTTACAATCGTTATATCTTCTTCTTGGATTGGTCCCTTTATCATTACGTAGTGTCCTTCTTTGTCTCTTCTAATAGTCTTTGTTTGAAAGTCTATTTTGTCTGATATGAGAATTGCTACTCCAGCTTTCTTTTGATTTCCATTTGCATGGAATATCTTTCCATCCCCTCACTTTCAGTCTGTATGTGTCCCTAGGTCTGAAGTGGGTCTCTCATAGACAGCGTATTTATGGGTGTTGTTTTTATATCCATTCAGCCAGTCTGTGGCTTTTGGTTGAAGCCTTTAATCCATTTGCATTTAAGGTAGTTATCGATATGTATGTTCCTATTACCATTTTCTTAATTGTTTTGGGTTTGTTATTGTAGGTCTTTTCCTCCTCTTGTGTTTCTTGCCTAGAGAAGTTCCTTTAGCATTTATTGTAAAGTGGGTTTAGTGGTGCTGAATTCTCTTAGCTTTTGCTTGTCTGTTAAGACTCCCATTTCTCCGTCAAACCTGAATGAGATCCTTGCTGGGTAAGAGATCCTTGCTGGGTAATGTTGGTTGTAAGTTTTTCCTTTCATCACTTTAAATATGTCCCGCCACTCCCTTCTGGCTTACAGTGTTTCTGCTGAAAGATCAGCTGTTAACCTTATGAGGATTCCTTTGTACATTATTTGTTGCTTTTCCCTTGCTGCTTTTAATATTTTTTTGTGTGTTTAATTTTTGATAGTTTGATTAATACGTGTCTTGGTGTGTTTCTCCTTGGATTTATCCTATATGAGACTCTCTGCGCTTCCTGGACTTGATTGACTATTTCCTTTCCCATATTAGGGAAGTTTTCAACTATAATCTTTTCAAATATTTTCTCAGTTCCTTTCTTTCTCTCTTCTTCTTCTGGGACCCCTATAATTCAAATGTTCGGGCATTTAATGTTGTTCCAGAGGTCTCTGAGACTGTCCCCAATTCTTTTCATTCTTTTTTCTTTATTCTGCTCTGTGGTAGTTATTTCCACTATTTTATCTTCCAAGTCACTTATCCACTCTTCTGCCTCATTTATTCTGCTATTGGTTCCTTCTAGAGAATTTTTTTTTTCTTTTTTGTAGTACACGGGCCTCTCACTATTGTGGCCTCTCCCGTTGTGGAGCACAGGCTCCGGACGCGCAGACTCAGTGGCCATGGCTCACGGGCCCAGCCGCTCTGCAGCCTGTGGGATCTTCCCAGACCAGAGCACAAACCCGTGTCCCCTGCATCGGCAGGCGGACTCTCAACCACTGTGCCACCAGGGAAGCCCTAGAGAATTTTTAATTTCATTTTTTGTGTTGTTCATCATTGTTTATTTGCTCTTTATCTCTTCTAGGTCCTTGTTAAACGTTTCTTTATTTTCTCCATTCTATTTCCAAGATTTTGGATCATCTTTACTATCATTACTCTGAATACTTTTTCAGGTAGACTGCCTATTTCCTCTTCATTTTTTGGTCTGGTGGGTTTTTACCTTGCTCCCTCATCTGCTGTGTGTTCCTCTGTCCTCTCATTTTGCTGAACTTACTGTGTTTGGGGTCTCCTTTTCACAGTTTGCAGGTTCATAGTTCCCATTGTTTTTGGTGTCTGCCCCCAGTGGCTAAAGTTGGTTTAGTGGGCTGTGTAGGCTTCCTGGTGGAGGAGACTGGTGTTCTGGTGGATGAGGCTGGATCTTGTCTTTTTGTTGGGCAGGACCATATCTGGTGGTGTGCTTTGGGATGTCTTGAGCTTATTATGATTTTAGGCAGCCTCTCTGCTAATGGATGGTGTTGTGTTCCTGTCTTGCTAGTTGATTGGCATAGGGTGTCCAGCACTGTAGCTTGCTGGTCCTTGAGTGGAGCTGGGTCTTAGTGTTGAGAGGGAGATCTTTGGGAGAGCTTTCACCGTTTGATATTACATTGAGCTGTGAGGTTTCTGGTGGATCAGTGTGCTGAATTCAGCTCTCCCACCTCAGAGGCTCAGGCCTGACACCTGGCCAGAGCACCAAGACCCTGTCAGCCACAAGGCTCAGAAGAAAATGGAGAATAAAAAGGAAAGGAAGGAAGGAAGGAAGGAAGAAAGAAAGAAAGAAAGAAAGATAGTTGAAATAAGATAAAATCAAGTTATTAAAATAAAAAATAAATATTATTAAAAATTAAAAAAATTAAAAAGTAATAAAAAAAGAAAAAAATGAAAGAATGAAAGAAAGAAGAGAACAACCAAGCCGAAAAACAAATCCACCAATGATAACAACTGCTCAAGACTATACTAAAAAAAAAAAATGGACAGACAGATACCTGGGACAAATGGTAAATGCAAAGCTATACTGACAAAATCACACAAAGAAGCATACACATACACACTCACAAAAAGAGAAAAAGGAAAAAAACAGAATATATATATATATATAATAAGGAAGAGAGCAACCAAATCAATAAACAAATCTACCAGTTATAATAAACTCTAAATACTAAACTAAGATAAACATAAAACCAGAAACAAATTAGATACAGAAAGCAAACCCAAGTCCACAGTTTCTCCCAAAGTTCACCACAATTTTGGGATGATTTGTTATCTATTCAGGTATTCCAGAGATGCAGGGTACATGAAGTTGATTGTGGAGATTTAACCTGCTGCTCCTGAGACTGCTGGGAGAAATTTTCCTTTCTCTTCTTTGTTCACACAGCTTCTGGAATTGAGCTTTTGGATTTGGTCCCACCTCTGAGTGTAAGTCTCCTGAGGGTGTCTGTTCCCTGCCCCAGTGGGACAGGGTTAAAATAGCAGCTGATTAGGGGGCTCTGGCTCACTCAGCTCCTGGAGTTGAGCTTTTGGATTTGGTCCCACCTCTGAGTGTAGGTCTCCTGAGGGTGTCTGTTCCCTGCCCCAATGGGACAGGGTTAAAATAGCAGCTGATTAGGGGGCTCTGGCTCACTCAGGCTGGGGGGAGGGAGGGGTACGGAATGTGGGACAAGCCTACGGCAGCAGAGGCCAACATGATGTTGCACCAGCCTGAGGCGTGCCATGTGTTCTCCCGGGGAAGTTGTCCCTGGATCATGGGACCCTGGTAGTGGCACCCTGCACAGGCTCCTGGGAGGGGAGGTATAGTTAGTGACCTGTGCTTGTATGCAAACATAGCGTTTCATGCCTATCTCTGGGTTCTGCACTGATAGCTGAGGTTCCTGCTCATTTCTGGAGCTCCTTTAGGCAGTGCTCTGAATCCCCTCTCCTCATGCACCCTAAAACAATAGTCTCTTGCCTCTTAGGCAGGTCCAGGCTTTTTCCCGGACTCCCTCCCGGCTAGCTGTGGCACACTAACCCCCTTCAGGCTGTGTTCATGCAGCCAACACCAGTCCTCTCCCTGGGATCTGACCTCCGAAACCCGAGCCTCAGCTTCCAGCCCCCACCCACCCTGGCAGGTGAGCAAACAAGCCTCACGGGCTGGTGAGTGCTGGTCGGCACAGATCCACTGTGTGGGAATCTCTCCACTTTGCCCTCTGCACCCCCATTGCTGTGCTCTCCTCCATGGCTCTGAAGCTTCCCCCCTCCACCACCCCTCAGCTCTACAAGTGAAGGGGCTTCCTATTGTGTGGAAGCTTTTCCTCCACAGCTCCCTCCCCAAGGTGCAGGTCCCGTCCCTATTCTTTGTCTCTGTTTTTTTCTTTCACCCTACCAGGTATTTAGGGAGTTTCTTGCCTTTGGGGAAGTCTGAGGTCTTCTGACCGCATTCAGTAAGTGTCCTGTAGGAGTTCTTCCACATGTAGATGTATTTCTGATGTATTTTTGGGGAAGAAGTTGATCTCCATGTCTTACTCCACCATCTTGAAGGTTCCTCCTATCCTTATTTTTAAGTTAAAGATATAAGTATATATACATGAGTAAATCTGATAGTGAGCTTATATAAACAATGAGCACAATGAGTATGTTTCAAACCATGGAATATATACAGAGGAGATGGTGAGAAGTACATGCTTCAAAAAGAAAGGGAATCTCAAGGGGATCCTGACAAAATCATTTACATGAAAGGTGTAAAAGTGAATGTCACGTATTCTTCAATTATAGAGTCAAATGAGATAAAACTATAGTAACTAGCAAAGCAAACCTGCACCACACTAAAATGTCCTTCTGACTAATGCTGATGCTGCAGGAAAGATGCAAAGGTCGTAGCTGATTTTCTGTTGTAATTAGTTCTCATACGGTGGTAAACTGATGTTGATGCATTATAAGCTGGAGTGGTGGCAACGACTGTAGAAATAATGCATGTCTTGCAAGTCACAAACTTCTGGAAATTAACCAAGTGACCTCTAGTGACAGGCAGGAGAGCATGCTGACTACACCAAGAAAACCTGTGACCCTTTCCCATAATGCACCATATTTTTAAAGACCTTTGTCTTTAGAAACTTCAAGGCATGCCATTCAGTGTTCACTGGGGCTTGTGATTATATTACCTTGTCACCTTTACTTTGCCAGACCCTGACTTGCATAACTGTTAAACAATATCTTGTTAAAATAGGAGGATTTGATATCCCTGAAAACAGTAGGAAGCAATTGAGGGAAATCTGGTAGAGTGTAAAAACATGATCCAACATGTATATTAATAAGATCATTTTTCAGAGTGTGGCATGATGGATTCCAGGTGGACACAAAAAGATTGAACATATGGAATTGCTTAAAAGTTAATAAGGGGGGCTTCCCTGGTGGCGCAGTGGTTGAGAGTCCGCCTGCCGATGCAGGGGACATGGGTTCATGCCCCGATCCGGGAAGATCCCACATGCCATGGAGCGGCTGGGCCCGTGAGCCATGGCCGCTGAGCCTGCGCGTCTGGAGCCTGTGCTCCGCAATGGGAGAGGCCACGACAGTGAGGCCCGCGTACCGCAAAAAAAAAAAAACACATAAAACTAATAAGGGTAATCTAAGTAAGAAATTAAGTCCTGAGAAAGAAGGGATGGACTTTTAATAGGTTGATTTAGTAGATTTAATGAGTGACTGAAATGCCAACATTTTGAAAAGAGGAATCTAGGATGATTACCAATTTACCCTCTAAATAACTGGGATGATGGTGGTGACATTTATGAAGATTGGTGATATGATAAGCATAAAGAGAAACACTTCTTAATTTGTTCTTTTCCCCCTCTGCAACCTCCACTGGGTGTTTGTTTCCATTCATATACACAGAGATTAATTAAGTGAGTGGGAAAACGGGAAGGAGCTTTACAGAGGAAGGAGCTAAGTGATAAGGATTCAGAGTTTAGAGGAGAATAAAGTGACTTTTTCCCAGAACATTACCACTTGGAATAGTTTTGAGCCTCCTAGAGAAAGAGTATAGGTAAAGAACCCAGGAGAATCTATAAGCCTTAAGCACAAGAAGATATATTTTACAGACTCTGGTAACCCAGTGAGACACAGGGTTGGGAGAAGAAGCCCCATCTCACCACGCCTCACCAGTACCATTTAAGTCAGGAGGACTGAAACATTTGGTAGCACTGGAGAAAGCATTGTAATAATTTTACTGCCAATTTCATGGTGGGCAGGGGCAACTGTGACTCTCCAGATAGCTTTGTAGGCATCTCCCAAGAAGAATGATCACACATATTCATGGCAGCTGCAAGACATAGAATAATTTGGAGACATTTATGAAAAGTTTCTTGGTCTACATACTTAGGGTGTAGGACTGATATTGAATTTATAAAAATTTGGAAAAAACTAAAGGAAGATGAGGAGTTCAGATTCTACATATGATAGTAAGGTAAGAGCAGATAACTTAAGTGGAGATCTTTAGTATGCATGAGGATATATGGATCTGAATATTTTGATACTGGTTTGGGCTAACTGCATAGTACCAGATATTTTCGAGAATATTGATAGTTTGAACTACATATGTGGGTCACTCAACAGGTAGAGTATGTAGGGGAAAACGAAAACAAAAACAGATCCAAGATGGAACTCTGAGTAACACTGATATCATCACAATTTCTAAAAGTGATATTTTAACCTAATTTTTTTTTTTTTTTTTTTTTTTTTTTTTTTTTTTTGCGGTACGCGGGCCTCTCACCGCCGTGGCCCCTCCCGCTGCGGAGCACAGGCTCCGGACGCGCAGGCTCAGCGGCCATGGCCCACGGGCCCAACCTCTCCGCGGCATGTGGGATCCTCCCGGACCGGGGCACGAACCCGCGTCCCCTGCATCGGCAGGCGGACTCCCAACCACTGCGCCACCAGGGAAACCCTAACCTAATTTTTTATATATAATTTTAATACAATTGATAATTTCTTAAATTATTTGAAGCATTTTTTTTCCTTTATAAACATCAATTAAGTTTTTACCTACAGTGTGTTTGGCCTTATAACAATGTGTGAGATGAATCTGTAGCAACTCTCCCAAATATAAGTTAGGGGGTATTTCTGGGACCCAGGAAATCTGCGATTTAGTGCCTCCTTGGAGATCTACATCTAGAAAGTTTCCCCTTTAAAATAGAAATGAGAATGAAAATCATATATTGTGATCTGTCTCTCTCTCTCCTCATTTATTTCTCCTCCCTTAGTTCCCACCATTTCCACTCCCCACACACGTGCAAAAATGCTCATCACACTTAGTCTCTCTCTTTGGGAAATTTGGAGAATTCCAGGTGCCTAGACTTGCTTTATAAGCATGATTTCCAAATTACAGGGAAGGCCTTCCCAGACCAGTTTATAGATCCCTAAAGTTAATTTAGCATAAGACAATTTTTTAATTTATTTTTTTAAGTAGAGGTAGACTCGATACAAATATCTCTGGAGGTGTGCACACAGGCTTAAGCATGTGATTTTATGCAAAGACTGATACCAGAATGCAGATTTGGCTTGAGGGAGTTTGCCAAAGAATAGTCAAAGAAGCTGTTTTGACATACTTCAAAATAATACAATTATTTCCAGGTATATTAGTACTCATTTGCACTTCCAAAGGTTATTAGAACATCTGCTGAGAAAGGGGAGGCAGGGTGGTAGTTAAATTACCATTCTTTATAGAGGCCACTGAAGATTTAGAACTATCCTGAAATTAGGCAGAACTTTAGTCTGCAGGTTGAAGCAGTTTATTTAAACGTACTTAACTCCTAAGAAATATTTGATGAATTATTTTGGCACTCCTAAGGATTATTTTGAAGATAATCTTCAACTTAAATAATATTTTGCAAATGCAGAAAATCTGCATTTGAGTTTCTTTTTGTGGGTGGCCAAACATACCGAGTATATGTGAAGTTTTTAACCAGTTTCACATTCCAAAATATAAGCCTTGAAAATGAGCAAAGCCTCCTCAGATCTATTTTCTCTCTGCTGTGCTGTGGTTAAGAACTCAGTCCCTGGAGTCAGATGGACCACAGTTGAATCCTGGCCTCATCACTTGTTAGTGGATTTTGCTTGGGAAAGCCACTTAACCTTTCTAAGCCTGTTTTTTTAACCTGTAAATATAGAAAGAAAACTGCTATCTCAAATTACTGTAGTGAAGTTTGAAACAGAATTGTCAAACTCTTGGCATATATGAAGCATTCAATAAATGTTAACTCTCGTTGTCAACAATACTTCCTATTCTGCTTTTGTTTTCTATTTTCACAATTTGCTATAAGGATACTTTCACAAGTATCATGGCTGTGAATCTGAGTACAGGGAAAAAAAGAAAAAAATATATAAACAAAAGGTAGAGGCCAACTGAGGAAAATACCAACAGGAAAATGTGGCAACAGATTAAAATACATAACTTGCCAAAAAAAGTCATTTTAATTGAAAATTAGGCATATTTGAAATTATCTATATTATAACTTTTCCACTAAAAGATGGAAATAGTCAGTGATGGCAGGAAACTAGCTCTTAGAAACCTGTCACATCAAACTGACATAATTATACTTTAAAATACCTCATTATTCACGTGTTAACCTGAAAATCTTATATTAATGTACTTCTTTTTCCATATACATGCCCTATTTCTACTATATGAAAAAGAAATAATGCAATATTTGGTTTATATTTTGACATCTTTAGTCTAATTTTAGGCCTTTGGTGGAGCACTTTAAAATTAAAATAGAATTAAATAAAATTAAAATAGAAATAAAATAGTCTTAAGCACAAAGATAGTTTGAATTTTTCTTAATGTTCTATGGTTCTTTGACACAGTTTGGAATAATCTGTCTAAGAAATAGTCACTATGTGGCCTCTTTCATCAAAGTTGCATGCTGTATGAAAATGGTTATCAAGGTAGTCTAAAATAAATTCTTTGATAGAAATTATCATATTTTAAAGGAATCAAGCATAGGGGGAAACTTTATACTCTCCTTTACCTGCAATTTAATATCTAGAATCATGTATATCCATCACCATCATTATGTTTTCCCCTCCTGGCTGGTTGCCATTCAAGTATGCCTCATAGAAAATTCTCATGCAGTTATACTTTCTGTGGGAAGGCACTGTAAAACTGTTATCTTCTGCAACTAAATTCTCTTTTCAAAAGTTTGTATTATTTCCTTTTTCCTTTCTTTAGTTGTGCTTCTTGAACACTTTCTCTGTAAGAGCAGTCAGTCCTATCATAAAGCACTTTGTTTATGCCTATCAAAATATACAATCTAGAAGGAGTCATAACCTTGGCAAGTCTGCTCCTTTTTCGTTTCACATTGTGTCTTCAACTAAGGTTTTATTTTTTTCCCTAAAGATCTACCATAACTTATCTTTTTTATTTTGTTTTCTTTTTCATTATTTAGAACTTGGTTACCATGGCTTTGTTGTTGGACCAGTGACATGTGGATGGAATTTTGCTTGTTCTAGAAGGTAAGTACACATAACATTCATCTACTGTTTAAGAACTCCAAGATAATGAAAACTCAGTAACTTCTGCTGTTTTTTTACACAGTTTCTGTCTGGGATTTCTTGTTTTACTTGACATTACTTTACTTTCATTTTCTGGTATATTTGCTCTGTGATAATTGTCATATTCCATTAACCTTTTTTTGATTCTGCCAGTCTGAGAATGTTTTGTTTGTACCATTGGAAATGATGACATAATTATTTGATGGTGTAATGAATCTTTTATGTCTATCTTATCTGTCATATGCTTTCCATCATCATTTACTTTCCTTACACACTAGTTATCCTAATATAAGCAATGATAACACTACAACGTTTTTTCCTTGGCCCTGAGTCTTTCAGTATCATTATCACTACTCTTCCCTGTAAGAATAACCAACACAAAGCAAAAAAGTTAAGACATGCTATTAAATCAATTTAGTAAAAGCAAGGTTATAGTTCTAATAATTTTCTCAATATATTACAGATTTCTCATCTTGCCACTTCTATGTAAAGCACAGGAATCATATTTTATGAAAGAAGCAACATTGACTTTGTAGTAACTCTGAACAACTCATTCAATTTTTTTTCTGTGTCTGAGTTCATGTCTGTCCATATGGGATAATATAAGGCTGCATAAGAAACTCATTGACATTAATTCAAATTCAGTTCTGTAAAAAATTTGGGAGAGTTCAGAGACAAATTGAGCTAACCTGTTTCTTTAATTTGAGGGGAAATTTCCAGAAACTGCCCAAAATAAACACTTCACTGAAAGCTTTATTAGATCAATATATTTTACCATTGATGAAATACTGCTTAAATGTACAGATTTATATTATATTCTCCAAGTAAGATTTGTTCCATCTTGGGTTTGATATGAGATAAATTACCTCATTCATCAATTGAAAAGAGTTTAAATCCTAAATTTTAATGATGATTATTGTGTTAAAGTACAGAAAACATTAGGGAAGTCTATAAAAATAGTTTTCCACTTCCTTGGCTTTAACTATGTAACAACCTCAGTAATAACTTACTGCATATTTATTTTATTCTAATTATAAACATTGATTTTAATGTTTAAACTATGAAGGAAACTAGAAAGCATTTGCAATCTCACCAAATGTCACTGAATATTTATGACAGGAAATTAGAAGTCACATTAATTTCTCTCTCTATGCTGTTTCTATCCACAGTAATGAATAATGCTCTTGAACCGAATTATTTTATTAACTCTTACAATAATGACTAAAAATAACTGGCTCAATTGGAGCTTTCCATTAAACTGAGTACTTGTTTATTTGTTTAATTTTTATTAATTCACTCACCAGTTACTTATTGGACTCTGACCATAAGCCACACATTGAAATAGAAAATGGGAATAGAAAAATATATGTGTGTTATCTCTATGCTCAGATTGCTCATATTCTGTTGGGTCGACATAAATATATTCAAAACTCATACTGTGATGAGTGTTCTAATACCAGTGTGATAGGAACATAATATTGTATTCCAAAGAAGGAGTGTTATCATAGAGAAGTTGATATTTGTTTTGGACTTTATTAAATAAGTAGAGTTTTACCAGGCAGAAAAGAGTAATATCACAGGACAGAGTAACAGCACAGAGTTCTAAAGGATGTGGTAGATTTGAGTGCTATAAGCACTGGAACCCGCAACATACATGGTGGTGTTTAACAGAGGACAAGGCTGGAAAAGAACCTTGAGATACTATTGTTCAAGGAATTGAATAGACTGCTTAAAAAATTTAGATTTCATTTTGCTGAAAATGAGAAGACAATAGGATATTGTCCAAATTCTCAGAAGAGTATATAATACACTCAGGATTTGACTCCTGACACCCTCTTCAACCTAATGGCCTAGATTTACCAATAAGTAATTTATATATTAGGCATTTTTAACTGATTATATTTCGCCAGCATATCTGTGGCTTTATACTTCCTATGACTGGGACATATTTTCCTTTCTTTCTCTGTCCCTCCTTCACTTGGCTAATTCCTACTCTGTCTTCAAATCTCAGATTACACATCACACCCTCCAGGAAATGTTCACTAATTCTAATATATTTTTAGGTTTTCCAGTTATGTGCTTTAACAATAACCATATCTCTAGCAAATTCATAATGTATTATATTTATGTTTTTTTCCTCTTCTATCATACAATGAGCTAGTTGAGGACTAGAACAATGACTGGTATAAAAACTCCTCATACAATGGAGAAACCTGAGCTATTACCTTAACCAAGTGATCAGGAGTAACATGACAAGTAACATGGTGTATAGATGTCATGCACCCCATGATAGGATAAACTGAGAAAGACACATCACTTTTCTGATACCCTTGCAAAAATGCATTACCTAATCTAATCACGAAAAACCATAAACAAACCCAAACTGAGAGGCATTCTGCAAAATAACTGATCTTCAAAATGTCAAGGTCATGAAAAACAAGGAATGACTAAGGAGTTTTCACAGATTAGAGGAGACTAAGGAGACATAACAACTACATGCAATGTGGGATCATGGCTTGGCTCCTGGAACAAGAAAAACTTATGTATAGTAGTGGGAAAACTCATAAAATCTGAATAAAGTCAATGGCTTAGTTAACAATATTGTACCAGTGTTAATTTCTCAGTTATGTACTATGATAATGTAAGATGATTATGGTATAGAAAGATGGTTGAAGGGTATACAAGAACTTTGTACTAGTTTTGCAGCTTTTTTTCAAGTCTAAAATTACATCAAAATAAAAGGTAAAAGGAGTTCCTTAAATATTTGTTAAGTATATAAGTTACTGAGGCATGGTGTTTTGAACCGTACATCACTATTTCCTCTTCTATATTTCCAAATAGTGTTTATTGAATACCTAGCCTACAACTTGTACTATGTTAGGATCTCAGAAATCTTTTAATAAAAGATGAATAATAACCACTAAAACTGCACTTTAATGGCTATTACTAAAAAAAGTAATTAAATATAGTTTAATATAGTGCTAATTATATATATGTATATAATCCATTTGCACACATTTTAATCTCCCAGTGAGTTTTTTTGTGTCAGTGTGCTACATATGTAATATTACTTTAGTAATCTTTGTTAATATCAAATTAGTAAATGTTGCATAATGTCAGGTAGCAACAAAGGAGCCATAACACCATGAAAAGATTCAGTTTCACATAGAATGAGCTATATTGGGTAGCTTTTGAAGATCAAAGAATAAATTTCCTCATGAATATCAATCATGAAAGTTCTCAACAAACAATTCAATATAATCAAACCATTGCGTGGGAAGCAAACCAAAGACACAGTTACAGTCTTCAAAGACCTTATTTTTTAAAGCAATAGTCCAAAATATGCTGCAAGGGCACAGAGTTTTTGAAAATTATCCTCAAGGGGGAGTAAAAAGAATGTCTTGTGATACGAAGTAAATCAAAACTTCAGATTAAAAATGCACTTGTAAAATGTCTGTAAATATTGTAAAGTTCAGATTTATTACTGATCCTTTCTTATTCTAGACTAGTAGGATAATTTTGGGTTTTGTGACTCTAACATGTGTAACTCAGCTTATGGAAGCTAGAGGTCACTCTCTGTGTTGTTTCATTTTCACAGACTTGCTGACAAGTAAAACAGTGTACACAGATTGAAATATTCCATTAGATGTGACAGAAAATAAAAGGTTAACATAAGCATTTTAGAAGTGAAAAAAAGGTTGAAATTACTAAGATCTTCTTCCAATATATCATAAATTGTAAAGGCTGATATATATTTCAGGTCATTTCTACTCCTTCTCTTAAAATTTTAAAGTTTATTTTTAAAACTATACCACTCATTGGGAGTCCGCCTGCCGATGCAGGGGACGCGGGTTCATGCCCCGGTCCGGGAGGATCCCGCGTGCCGCGGAGCGGCTGGGCCCGTGGGCCGTGGCCGCTGGGCCTGCGCGTCTGGAGCTTGTGCTCCGCAACGGGAGAGGCCGCGGCAGTGAGAGGCCCGCGTACCGCAAAAAAAAAAAAAAAAACAAAAAACTATACCACTCACAATATGGTATTTGCCTACAATCTAAAATTTACTCAATTAAGGTCCATCTGATTTATGGGGGACAGAAATTTGGAGACAGTGCTTTCTATGGACACTCCCTGTCTCAGTCTATAACTCCTTATAAAAGGACACAATGTCTCCAGAAGCAACCTCTCAAAGCCATCCCAGGAATCTTCAGCAGCTGTCTTCAGGTCCTATCTGGCCTGCCAAAACTGTCAAATGACAAAATTAAAACAATTTAGTAACTAGTGTGATCTCCTTTATTCAAGGGAAAACAGTCCATGGATGGGGGGGAGTACAGTGCCTCACAAGCAGTGGTACACTCTTCCCGAGGTATTTTGGGCAAGAGTGAGTTTTATGGAATGTTAGGAGAGGCATCTGGAAACAGGGCATGATTGGCCAGGAGGTTGGGGTTTTCCTGACAGGGCTAGTGGGGTTCTATTTTCTAGGGTAAGGTAAGATGGCTAAAGCTGAGTTGGAGGCCTGTGACTGGTGTATGTTAGGCATCCTTGTCAGGTGTTTCTCATAAGTGGAGGCTGATTTAGGTTTGATTTGTGACATGGGCTGGGCCACTGGGGCAGCCTCCATTTTATGGGTCTGGATATATGAATTAACTTTATCACTCCTTACTTTGTCTGTTTTCCTCTTAGTTCTTTTAGTTTGTTGTTTTGCTTACTTTCATGAAGGAGGTTTCTTCATATGTGTGTCAAATTTTGTTTTCCATGAATTCTTAATCTTGAGAGATTAAAAGTCCCATGGATGTGGTTGGGTGTGTAGGGTGATGGGATGGCCAGCTGAGGACACTCAAATGTATTTTTCATAGTTCTTTCCCCAAGAGGATAAAATTTCTCCAGCTAAGAATCCTTTAATGTCCAATCTTATTAGGTTATTTATTTTCTTCTATAGAACAACATTTTTTAAAAAGACATAATAAATTTTTGGTTAGGTGTTATGCAAATCTCAGAGTCAGAGGGGCCCCAGATGACTGAAGGGCTTTAAAAAAATTATTTTTAATGTAAAATTCTTTTGAATATATCTTTAAAAATGAAAAATCCTTCAATAAAGTTTCAGAATTAGGACGTTTAGAGATTTGAAAAGCCAAATACCCCTTCCAAAAGGGTAAAACTCCCACACAATGAGGATACTAATAAGTTCATCAAGTAAGCAAGAGTAAAATTGGGAAAATATTCTCATGTCATCAATTAATAGCAAATTTGAAAAAAATCTTACTATTTTTTCCTAGCTTATATCTAAGTATAAGGGAAGAAAAATAGCGTGAAACCAAAGTAAAAATGTTAACTAAACCTTAAAAAGGGTTATGTTAGTCTGTCTGTAATTGTTTTTGAATGCTTCCTGTAAGGTAGGAAGTTAGTAATACCTGATAGGGACTTGTTTATTTTGCACTACCAAGCAAAGCCCTAAATTGATTTATTGTGTTAGATCAGTTGATTGTTTGTCTGTTTTCCGTATAGTTGCCTGGGTCTGGCTCAGTACAGCATTAAACAATACTACAACTGTTTTCTACTACAACCTCTTTCTTTTTGTGTACTCTCTTATTGGATGGAAAACCAAGATATTGTAACCATCACCTGTGTTATTCAAGTAAGTAAGGTCCAGACCAGTAAATAGAGAATTATACCTATTGCATAATTTTATTGATGTTTTAATGCCCTTTTAGTACTGAACTCAGCTATTATTTCCTTGGTGTATCACATAAGGTAAAGAGGCAGTAAGTGCTCCATCTGTTTCTTCATTAGGTTAGCTGTTTGTTTCTCTGTGAACTGCTGTGTAAAATTGGGAAAAATAAGAGTTTGTGCAAGAAGACAGTTGCCTTTACTTAGCATAAAATGTTTATGGTACTTTGGATTAGTTGTGGATTTCTTTGAATTTCAGTGACTAGAAAGAGTTTGGAATTCTAATCCAACTGCTTTCAGATTTAATGGAACTGTAAATAAACAATTTAGAGATATGTAAAAAAATTCTCCTAATTAATTAATACATTTCATGATCACATGTATTATCCAGAATTCCGAATTGTTTATACATGTTCCAGAAATTAAAGTTTGAGTATTTGGGTTGACCACTTTATGTAAAAGTTGGGGACTGGATTATGTAAATCAACAAAATCAATTGTTACATGGTAATAAGCTGGAAAACACCATGCAAAGTTTTCATAAAGTAAAGCAGAAATCAAAAAAAAAAAAAACCTCCTTCTCATATAATTGTTTGAACACCACAATTTTTGTTACCCTACAAGAGTTGCTATTTATTTATTTGAATTTGATTTTATTGTTGTAAGAACACTTAATATTAGATCTACCCTCTTAAAAATATTTAAATATGCAATACATTATTGTTGAATATAGGTACAATGTTGTACAGCAGATCTTTAGAGACTATTCATCTTGCTTAACTAAAACTTTATGCCTGTTTTTTAGAAGCTTGACATTTCCCTCTCCTGTCAGATTTGATTGTATGAATTTGACTATTTTAGATAACTCATATAAGTAGAATCATACAGTATATATTTTTTTGTGACTGGCTTATTTCACTTAGCATAGTATCCTCAAGGTTCATCCACATTGTCACATTCGGCAGAACATCCTCTTCTTATAAGATTGAATAATACTCCATTGTATGTATATGCTACATTTTCTTTAAGCATTTATCTCTTGATGGTAATTTAGGTTGCTTCCACGTCTTGGTTATTGTGAACAGCTCTGCAATGAACATCGGAGCTAATATCTCTTTGAGATCTTGGTTTCAATTATTTTAGATGAATATCCAGAAGTGAGAAATTGAGATCATACAGTAGTTCTACTAGATGACAGAGTAAGTTTTAAAAAATTAGTGCAAAATAATAACTTTAATTAGTATGTTACTACCTTATAAAACACGATAATCATCTAATATGGGTAATTTATATAAATCCCATTCTGTGGTATATATGACCTTCCTAAAATAGTGAAAAACTGGAGAAAATATTGGTGCTATAAAGATGTTTTAGTTTTGTTTCCTCTAATTTTATTTGGCTGTTGGTTTATTTTAAGTGTATAAAGGGTCATCATAAGAATACATTTTATATTCTAGACTAATTAAAATGGAACTTTGAAATCTTGCTGTACTAAAGTGGGTTTGAATAAGTAACTAAATCGCATAATTAAATACACAGATAAAATAATTTAGATAAAGCTAAAATTCCATTGTTACCTGGCTTTTACTTCCCCGAATAATTTCTCAGAGTGATGTTTAATATGCAATTGTCCACAATGTAAAAAAAAACAAAACTTCCTGCATACTCTTAAATTCACACATATGCAAATCCTCTTTCAACAATATTGAAAAGTGTTATTGACAAAGGACAATCTCCTAACCACAAAATAAGAAAGACATCTATATTTAATGGAAAGAAAAACTCTCAGATATTGAAGAAAGCAGGACATCTGTAGGGCTTTATTCCATTCAACAGTACAATTCCTCCAAGGCCCCAATTCTCTGGGAACATAATAACACATTCTTTGCAGTATGAAGCTCCTTCCTCTCTATGTTTCCAGCCTGTTCCACATTCCTTATTCTCTGTAGCATCCGATAGGGGCACACAGTTGGAAATACACCAAATCAAAAATTGCATAATTTAAAATTTTTCTAATTATCTAATATGAAGGCAAGGAAGTATGTGTCATTTTCTGGGGTAAGATTTGGTTTTCAATAATAACTGACTGTGATAAACATGAAATGATTGAAGAAGCAGAACCTGGTAATTCTCAAAGTACAGAAAAACAAAACAAAACAAAACATGGACCTGATTAGACAAAGATCCATCTGATGGAAGTTGTCCTTAACTATCCTTTTCCTTTCTCTTCAAGGTACATTTCAGGAAATAAGTGCTTTAATATCTACTTGATGTGATGAAGGACCCTAAAATTTGAGAACATTGTAACTATGTTTATTTTACTAGTATGCTGATGTTTCTTCATATCCAGTTTTTATTTTCCATCTTCTAATAAGCTGGAAAAAAAAAAGAAAACTGAGTGAGAGTTCTTTAGGAGCTATAAATATTTTAAAAAAGAGAAAATTTAAAAGTCTAATTTACAAATGTACTGCATTTTCTAAATAAAGCTCCTTTTATTTAAGTCAAACATCTTGGCAAATAGCAAGAGAAAATACATTTATACACTTAGTATATTTTGCTTCCTTAAATTAAATGAGTTAAGATTGTTAAAGAGTGCTAAAATATTGTGTATTTCCATTAGCACAAAAATGATTTTAGGAGTAAAAAGGTAACACACCACAAACACAGACACACACACACACACACACACACGCACACACACACTCACTCTGACCATGACTTCAAAGTTTGGAAATGTTTACATCTCTATATCTTCCAGTGATTTGTTCTGTCTTCCTAGCTGAATGAGATAGAAATTCATGCAGAATACTCAATGCAAATACCTCTCTCTCTCTCTCTTTCTTTCTGTTTCTCCTGTGGTGCTGTATGCCATGGAAGTTAACCTTCCATATCTGACATCTTACGTATAAAAAGCACACCAACTTTTACAAAGTGTAAGAGGAAAATATTGTCAAATATTGTCCCAGTCCTTAACTAGGTCATGGAACCTAGTCAGTGAGCTGCTGTAGGTTTTGACAGCTGTTCCTGGCTGTAGTTCTGCTATGTGCATAGGGGCTGCACCTCTCTCCAGATGCCAAGTATCAGAGCAGCAAGGTGCTGATGGCAGCTAGAGCTGTGACAGTCAGCCAGCTTGGTACTTTTCCCCAATTGGAAGGCTACTGTCTTCAAAAGTTTGCTTTGAGCACTACTTTCTCTTATGTTTCCAAGAAAACCACAGCCAAATGCCTCGCCTGCCCATCTGTGCCATATTAGACATCTGGACAAACTTGGCCCTTGTATGCACATCAACGTGATGGCTCACAGATTTGTTTTGTCAGTGTTCACAGACCACTGGTCAAGATATGGCTCTCAAAGAAAAGTGTCCTTACATGTATTTCTATGAAGCCCTTTGTTTTAGGTATGACTTATAAATTGGACACATTACAAGAGCAGGTTTATATCATGGAACTTTTGGAAAGTCTATTCATCCTAAAAATTCCCTTGGTTACTCAATTTGCCAACATTTAAGTGCCTTCTTAGCTGTTACATTAATTGTTGTAAGCAGTATCTCATTACACTATTTACAAATTACACAACATAATTGCAGGTGGAAATTCTTGAGGATGAGGCTTTTGCCCCTTGGTCATTTTATGAAATCTTACTAAGAAGCATTTAACAAAGAAAACATAAATAAATGTTTTATATAAACATTTTCACTTCAGTGCTATCTTGTCCTCTGTCTTTTCAATCCACAACCCCTTTCTTCACCCCTTCTCCTGCACCAGCCACCATTGTTATTGTAAGTAATTTACTACAACTTCTGGACTAAGGGTAAAAAATGACCTCCTACTTCCCAGTACTCTTCTGATTCAGAAGCACTTGGCATGGTTGGCCATGCCCTCTTTTTGCAGCCTTTTTTTTTCCTATTTGTGCCTATGACACTTGAAACAGCTTGTTCTTACATTTTCCAGTCTTAGTCTATTTTCTTAGTTCCTTTCCTCCCCTCACACTTGAGACTGGCATTTTCAAAATTCTGGCTCCATCTTCCTTGCTATGTTATTCTGTTCTTGACTCTCGCCCTTATCATAGGATTTCACACATTGGAGGCATAATTTGTCTCCAATCTTTATACCTCCTAAACTCAGGTAATGATAAACTCCATAGTCCATGTAGTACATGTGCCATGGCTTCCTCAGTGTTTAGAAAACATTTTTGTACAATATTTTAGCATGTATTGTGTATTCAGTTGAGTTGTAGTTCTCTTTTTTCCCTTTTGTGTTAGTTTACTATTGCTGCTGACACAAATTACTGTAAATATAGCCATTTAAAATGATTAAACATTAAATATTATTTAAAATTATTAAATAATTCTTTTAATTATTTAAAATAACATTATTTTACAATTTTGTGCTTCAGAAGTTCAAAACGGGTCTCACTGGACTAAAATCAAAGTTTAAGCCTGGGTGTATATAAATTATTTTCTGGAAGCTCCATGGGATAATTGACTGATCACAGTTTTCAGATTCTAGAAGCCACACACATTCCTTGGCTTGTGGTCCTCTTTCTTTAGCTCCAAGGTGAGCAACAGCAGGTCAAGTCCTTCTGACATCATATCACTCTGACCTTCCCTCTGACTCCCTCCTTCATTTTTAAGGACCCTGATGTAACATTGGGCCCACCAAGGTAATCCAGGATAATTTTCTTAAGATCAATGGATTAGCAACCTTAATTCTCTCTGCAACATTTTTTCCCCTTGCCATCTAACCTAACATATTCACAGGTTCTGGGGATTAGGACATAGACATTTTTGTGGGGTGTATTATCCTGACTACCACACTTTACCATCTTTCTGCCTAAACTATTACTTTAGCATAAAATTTTCTTGATCTAATCTGTAAAAATTTAGTGTAAAAATATTTGGAATTTCATCTCTGAATCTTGGGACTGGGGAGAGTTTTCAGGGTAAAAATTTCACTTTTTGAGACACTTCTGAATCTTTGTGCTATGCTGAGTATGTGGCATTGCTGCTGGTGATGAGCATAAAATGAAGAAAGTGCTGTATGGAGAGAACATGGACACTGCTGGTGATGATTAGTAAATGAACTAGATAATGCATCCAGGGAACAAAGTTGTGGGGTGGGGGGAAATAAGTTTCTGACTTCAGAGGGAACTTCCATAATAAGTATAGACTCTTTTGTCACAGTTGTCATGCTCAACATAATCGTCTACTCAGAGCTTTATGAAATTAGAAGTTATAATGACACTGAATTCATTAGATGTATATATTATGTATGTGTGAGGATTATGTTAAAAAATGTTTTAAAAAATGTTCATTTAGAGCTTACTCTGTTTAAAGCTTGCTAATGATTTCAAAGGATGCCAAGATGGTAGCACACAGCCATTTCTCTGACCTCCAGAGGGAGGAAAGAGAGACAGAGACAAAGAGTCCCAATGGAGCAAATGAGGAGAGCTAGCTTTTGCTCTACAAAGGTAATACTGTTCTTAGAAGAGTGAAATATATGACAGTGCTTTCTGCCATTAATCTTCCCATGTGTCACACAGGAAGAGAAACAGAAGAACTCCTACAAGAATAGTTTAGACTCTATCATCTGGTTCATCTTGTCCTTGTTTCTTTCCTTTCTTGTCTGGTTCTGTTAGCCAGGATCTTCCTTAATTATTGGGATTCAGGTCCTGCCTTGTTTTTTTGAGTTTTGAAATAAGACTTCAACCCTTAATTTCTAGTCTTCATAGTTATTCACCCCATCATTCATAGCTTGTCCACAGAAATATTACCCTCTAGAGTGTTATCTACAGTTTGACCTCTCAGTTCAGATGTTTAACCACTAAGATTTCTGTGTATTTTTTGTTACTGACTCTCCTGATTGTCTGCCTTAGCCTAATAAGATTGTTTTCATTTCTGAATATGAGCCATTTCTGCTGGTAAAGCCATGGTTCTGACAGGAACTATTCTTAATACAGTATGTTTGTTTACTTTGGGTACAGAATGTGTCTCTTCATATTAACAGGTCTCCCTTGTATCAAGTATTCGCATAACACATCTAACATTACTGCAGAAGGTAGAATATTTGTTAATGGAAACAAAGAATTCTAGCTCCACACTTCCTGCCTTTTCTCCCTGTAGCATCCTCTCCCAAGTTTAGTTATTGTATTAGCCAGAAAAATAGAACCGATAGGAGACTGATTGATGTATTGGTTGATTGATTTTACAAATTGGTTCACAAGATTTTGAAGGATGAGAAGTCCCAGAATCTGCCACTTGCCAGCTGGAGAATCAGCTATTCGGTCCAATTCGGACCACCTGAGAACCATTAAGGCTGATAGTGTAAGGCTAAGTCCAAAGGCCCAAGAATTGCGGAGCACAAGGTATAAGTCCTGGTCTGAGTCTGACAACCCAAGAACCAGGAGCAAAGATGTCTGAGGGCAGAAGATGGATATACCAACTCAAGCAGAGAGAATTCTCCTATCTTCCACATTTTTGTTCTATTCAGAGCCTCAATGGATTGGATAATGCCCACCCCTATTGATGAGGGCAATTATTTTTTACTCAGTCTACTAATTCAAATGTTACTATCTTCTGGAGACATTCTCATAGACACACCCAGAAATATTTTACCATCTGGCTGGGCAACCCTTAGCCCAGTCAAATTGACATATGACATTAACCATTAGTGTTATACATGTTAGATTTATTCTTGACTTTTTCAGTCCTAAGGTTAATAAAATCTGTGCAAGAAACTTTGTGACAGAGATTGAAGCCCATAGCTAGACACCTACAGACCCCATTTCCACTTGAGCTACTGTTATATTTATTTTCTTTCCTTTTTACCAAAGCTCCTGAAATAAATGTTCATTTTCTACTGTATCCAATGTTTCCCTTCCCATTCTGTATTGAACACACTTTCACTGGAGCTTCAAACCCATCATTCCTCAGAAATTTAACCATAATTCTTTTTGTAGTCACCTTCCTAGGTCTAATGGCCGATTTTCAGTTCTCACTTTATTTCACCTATTAGCAGCATTTGATATAGTCGGTCACTACTTCGTCTTTCACAAATTTTTCTTCATTTGACTTTTTTTATGTTTTTAAATTTTTATTGAAGTATAGTTGGTTTACAATGTTGTGTTAGTTTATACTGTACAGCAAAGTATATCAGCTATATGTATACATATATACATATATATATATATATATATATATATATATATATATATATCCCCTCCTTTTTGGATTTCTTTCTCATTTAGGTCACCACAGAGCACTGAGTAGAATTCCCTGAGCTATAGATTTTTGTGTGTGAGGTGATACCTCATTGTAGTTTTGATTTGCATTTTTCTAATACTGAGTGATGTTCAACATCTTTTCATGTGCCTCTTGGACACCTGCATGTCTTTTTTGGAGAAATGTCTATTTAGGTCTTCTGCTCATTTTTTGATTGGGTTGTTTGTTTTCTTGATATTGAGCTACATGATATCTGTTTGTATATTTTGGAGTTTAATCCCTTGTCAGTTGCTTTGTTTGCAAATATTTTCTCCCATTCTGGGGTTGTCTTTTCATCTTGTTTATGGTTTCCTTGGCTGTGCAAAAGCTTTTAAGTTTAATTAGATCCCATTTGTTTTTATTTTATTACTATAGGAGGTAGGTCAAAAAAATCTTGCTGAGATTCATGTCAAAGAGTGTTCTGCCTATGTTTTCCTCTAAGAGTTTTATAGTATCTGGCTTTACATTTTGGTCTTTCACCTATTTTGAGTTTATTTTTGTGTATGGTGTTAGGGAGTGTTCTAATTTCATTCTTTTACATGTAGCTGTTTAGTTTTCTCAGCACCGCTTATTGAAGAGACTGTCTTTTCTCCATGTATATTCTTGCCTCCTTTGTCCTAGATTACGTGACCATGGGTTTATCTCAAGGATTCTTCAATATATGCAAATCAACCAATGTGATACAC
Organism: Hyperoodon ampullatus; assembly: GCF_949752795.1. Classification (NCBI taxonomy): domain Eukaryota; kingdom Metazoa; phylum Chordata; class Mammalia; order Artiodactyla; family Ziphiidae; genus Hyperoodon; species Hyperoodon ampullatus. Next base: position 103,233,305 of record NC_136914.1, read on the forward strand.
CATATTAACAAATTGAAGAATAAAATCCATATTATCGTCTCAATAGATGAAGGAAACACTTTTGACAAAAGTCAACACCTCTTTATTATAAAAACTCTCCAGAAAGTGGGCATAGAGGGAACCTACCTCAACATATGTTATAAAGGTCATACATGACAAACCCACAGCAAAGATCATTCTCAATGATGAAAAACTGGAAGCATTTCTTCTAAGACCAGGAACAGGACAAGGATGTTCACTCTTGCCACTATTATTCAACATAGTTTTGGAAGTCGAAACCATGGCAATCAGAGAAGAAAAAGTAATAAAAGGAATCCAAATTGGAAAAGAAAATTAAAACTGTCACTGTTTGCAGATGACATGATACTATACATAGAAAATACTAAAGTTGCCAACAGAAAACTACTAGAACTAATCAGTGAATTTGGTAAAGTTGCAGGATACAAAATTAATACACAGAAATCTCTTGCATTCCTATACACTACAATGAAAAATCAGAAAGAGAAATTAAGGAAACAATCCCATTTACCATTGCAAGAAAAAGAATAATATACTGAGGAATAAACCTACCTAAGGAGGCAAAAGACCTGTACTCAGAAAACTATAAAATACTGATGAAAGAAATCAAAGATGACACAAACAGATGGAAATATACCACATTCTTGGATTCATTTGACTTTTAAAACACAGTACAGTGTTGACTCCATAATACCTCAGTGACTCCTCTTTCTATTTTGTCTTTTGATGATTCTTCCTCTTTTTCCAAACCTTGAAACACTGAAATTTTTATCCTTATTTGCTCTATCATATACTATCTATGGGCCATCAACTCCAATATTGACATCTCTATGATAGACCTTTCTCCTAAACTCAGAGAGAGTCCCATATAAAAGTGTAATAGACATTTCACATTTAATACACACAGGCAGACTTGAGCTTTTGATCTCTGCCCCTCAATCTTTCTCCTGCTTTAGTCTTTCACATTTCAGTTAATGGCAAATTTTTCTTCAAAACTGCCCAAACCAAAAGAATGTGGAGCCACTCTTGATTCTTTTCTTTTTCTCTTATATCACATATAGCACTTCACTAAATTCTGTTGTATATACCCTATCACCTCTATTGCCATTATCCCAATCTAGGTTACAATCTTCTCTTATCTGGATTACTGAATATTGTATCCTCTTAACTGATCTTACCACTTCTGCCCTTGTCCTTCAGTCTATTTTTAACAAAGCATCTAAAAGTGAAGTCATATTTTCCTGCTAAAAAGTAAGTCATATTTTTATTATTTCTTTCTTTTAAAAGCCTTCTATGACTTTTTCACACATTAAAAATAAAAACCAAGATCCTCATAATGGTTTAAAAGACCTTAAGAGATCTGAGTCCTGTTCACCTTCTCATCTTATACCCTGTATTCTCCCCTTACTCAACCTATTCCAGCTACACTGACTTCTCCTTCCCTTTAAGACCACTTAACTTCTCTCTCCACAGGACCTTTCATTTGCTCTTCCTGAAATCCCTGATGCCTTCCACAAATACCAACAGGGCTCTGTCTATCATGTTTGTTCTTTATGAGACTCTATATCCAAGAAAAAAAAAATGAAGTTTAGACTTAGCTTGCATAAATTTTTAAAAATCTGCCATCTAACAATGCATTTTCTCTAACATACTTTAAATCTGTGGCTTTAGCAAGCTAAACTATTTATCATCTCTTATTTCTTTTTGCATTTAGTGTGATAATTAAAAGAGGTAGATTTGCATAGTGGTAAAGAACATGTATGCTGAGGTGAGACTTCCTGAGTTTGACTCCTTGATCTCTGCTACTTAACAGTGTGATACCTTGAACAGGATACTTTTACTCTGTTTTTCAATTTATTTATTTGAAAAATGAGGAAAATAAAATACCAAGCTCATAGGGTTACTGAAATAAGTGAGTTAAAACATAAACAACTTAGATCAATGTCTAGCAGTTAAGTAGGCATTAAGTGTGGGTCTGTATCCACCAACAATTTTGACTGATGGGAGGAGTCACATCCATGTGTCAAATTTTGATTATAATGATGATTGAGTTGTTTTATATCTAAGTGACTCCAGGCTGATTTCTTAAATTCTGTGACTCTCATTTTCCACAATCAAAAATGAAGGTAGTGTTGCCCTCTCTGCTTATTTACCGAAGTGGTTATGAGAAACAAGTTTGTGAGAAGACTTTGAATTCCTACAACTACACCTTGCCATTAAACCAGTCAATAATTCTACTTTCATGAATATGTACTTTCTTACTTATGTAAGAATAAAAATGACTGCTTGAATCCAGATATACTATTTCCAGTAACATTAATCAGTTTTATCAAACGTAATATTAAATGTGTAAAACTTTATTGAATACCAGATGTAAGGACATGGTAGCCCCTGACCTCAAGGAATCTAAAATCTAACTGGGTTGTAAGATATAGTTATAGTAATAGAATAAAAATTCAGGGTAAAAATAATAAATACCACTTGGAATGTAGCTTTAAGCATTTATAGGAAAAAACACATTTTATTCATTGATGATAAACACAATGCCTGACAAAATTTATTATTTAACTTTTAAATTAATGAATGAACTAAAAATATAACTCAGTGGATTTTAAAATTATAAATACTGAAGGCAGTCCAAGAAGGGAGAGATCATTTCCTTTTGACTTTCAGGAAAGCCGTACGTTACACATTCAATTTGATCTACATTGTAAAGTATAGCATTTATATTAATTGAAAATGAATTATCAGTAAGGGGGAAAGTGTGAACCAAAGAAGGCATATAAGAAAGCATAAAGTTTATTAAGAAGTTAAGCAGATGGAATGGAAAGGCAGTGATTTTTTTAAAAGTGGGAGAGAACAATGGTGTCAGAAGTCTATGTTCTTATCCTTTTTGGCAAATTGGATCAACGAGCAAGTGGCTTGACGTCTGTGCTCAGTATATGAAGTTGGCAAGTAGTGGTTGATGATCCCTAGTTTATACAGCTAACTTGAAAAGTGAGTAAATACTATGTAAAAAAGATTGTGAACTGTGAAACTCAAAACAATTTTAATATTAGCAAAAAATAAAGTCCTCCTAAAAGGAAATATATAGAATTATGACATAAAAATGAAAAGATAAATTTAGACCACATTTAATCAGTTTAGATAATCAATATTCAGGAAGTTACTTTTTTGTTAAAGTATAGTTGATTTACAATGTTGTGCCAATGGAAGTTACTTTTTAATGAAAATATGACTAAACTAATTTTGTTGTTGTTGTTTAAGAATAATTAATCTAAGTGGATATACTGGAAGGATTGAGTGAAGTAAAATATTTAAATAAAATGACCAGTTAAATAGTCCTTGCAATAATAGTTGTGTTAGATGATAAATAGCTGTTGTGTTATTAGGTACAATGAATCTATGAAATATGTAAAGAATAAAAGTATATAATATTTCAATACTGTTTTGTATATAAGAACTGAGGAAACAATATTATACAATGATAATTTGGTACAGGAGTAACTGAGAAAGTAAGCAAGATGCGGGTGAAAGTATTTTTTGATCTGGGTAGGAGTCTGAGATGATTTAGTTGTTTTGGAAAATTTAAGTTGAGATGACAGAAAACTTCAAAGTAAATAATTATCAGCTCCTAAAGCACGAGACGGTCAGGTTCAGAGAAAGATGTCCCAATAAAGTATTGAGGGTGTTAGTTAAGATGCAATTTTAAGATGAAGTTCATCTAAAAGGAGCTGTATTCATCGCTCTGTGCTTTCCTTATCGTGAACCTTGTTACACCTTCTCCTTATGAAATTACTCTTTTCTCTCCGATGGCAGCATTCAGATTCATTTTCTCTATTTCCCTTTACACTTTGTCACAGATCCTATGAGCAAAACTTGTAAGTATTAATTATAGGACTTCAGAGATTTTTAGAGTAGTTCTGTTTTATCGCTGCCAAGAGAAATAGCCACAAAGGATCAAAGACATCCAGGGTACAATTGAGTGAATCAAATCAATTCAATACATCATAGAGTAAAGTCAACAGCCCAAGGCTTTTTGATAATTAACACCAGAAGCTGTAAAATTACAATTCACATCATGATCAAACAAAGCGTATTGTATAATCAATCAAATATGTCAATATGATTATCAAAATAAACATCATATCATAAGCAAGTACACGATTTAACCAAATTAAATTTGACAATCTCAGATGATTATTTGTCTTTTTCTTTCTTTCTTTTAATTTACTCCCACATTTTTCTTTCAAGTTGAAAGTATATCTTTCAAATGTGGAAAAACTTTTTTTGTTAAAAAAACAAAAATAAACAAACAATGACAGCAAAAATGTCAAACCTTTGTTAAATTCCAAATGTTTATAAAATTGAAAACCCCAGGTCTTTCTGGATTTGTGTTTATTGCTGCTGTTTTCTTCACAGAGCCACCTGCAAGGTCAGCTTCCAAAATGTTCCCAGTTGAAATCTTGACATTATTATGAGGGCTTAAACTGCAATTTTTACAGAGAATCACTGCTGTAAATTCTTGGAGTGCATTAATAGAACAGACAAGAAATTGAATCTTTAGGCTAAAGAGAAAAAAAAATCAGATGCCTTTTCCCCCTTATAATTGAAAATTTAATAATGATAATGATAATTACAAGACGATAGTGATTTAGATACTTATTTGAGCTGGAAATCATAAGAATAACACATAGCAAAAATAGTTTTATAATGGTATTTTTACATTATGCAAATCAAGGGTCATAAAACTTCTTAAAGTAACTTTATTTAATATAATAAACTAGTTCATTCCATAATAATGATAGTTTACATTCACTACATAAGATTTTGAAAAGAATTTGAACATTTTACTATTTGTCATAGGTTTGTTCCCCAGAAATCAAGTCAATCAAACATTAGTGTACAAAAGATTTATTGGGGAGTGTTCTTAGGATCAACAGCCGAGGAAGAAGAAAAAAGAAAGAAGCAGGACAAGGCAAGGGTTGAAGTTGAGCTGCAATGCAATTTCAAAGAAGGTTTCAAATAATCCAGAGGGTCTGAAGCTGGTATGGTCCTTAAGAGCATTTCCTAATTGAACTAAGAGGTGGGACCTTTTTATCCTGAGTCAAATAGTCATTGAACATGGGCTTTTCTGAAAAGGGGGAATGATTTTTAGCAATGTGGCTCTCCTCTGCCAAGGCAATGTGAAAGGGGACTGTCTGCTGGCACCGTTCATAGCAGCTGGGAATATACCTTCATCAAGAATTGGGAATCAGTGGGACAAATCCTAGCATTCACTGAAGCCCAGCTCTTGACCCCTGTGATACACATTTTTACAAAGGTTCTGGGAGCAGCTCCTCCAGGAGGATTCTGGGTGGCCTCTTTCCCTTGAGGAAACTGATAAGAGAAAGTTAATGGGATGAACTATAGCTCTGCTGCTGCCACTGGTCTTGGGACCACTGATATTCATTGTTTCCTCCTTTTCTTTACATTCAAGGCTCCCCTCACTCTCAGCACTTCTTATGATTTTAGAGGTTTGCCTGCTGGCAGGAAACAAGTCTTCATCAGTGAGAGGTCTGAGCCTCTGGTCATTACGCTCACTTTAGGCTGTTGCTGCTGCATTTTTAACATTTAGTGTCAAACTTGTTCAAGAGAGCAACCAAAATAGAACCCATTATGTAATGGCAGTGCTATCTGCTTCTGATGATTAGAGTCAATTACCCCAGCTTAGTGGGCGACTTCTTTTCTTGTCTGCTGGCTCCTTGACATGAGGATTCTGAAGGCTATAGTTAGTGAAACTTTCCCTGTCTTCTTTTGGGAACCAGTGCCTCTAGAGCCACACAGCACAGATTTTCAGGGTTAATTCCTGATTTTGGCCCTGGACCCTTAGATTCAGTTATTTTACCTGTTAGAAATACTTTTTTTCCCTGCTTATCATACACACTGAGTCTCAGAGATTGGTGCTGCAGGCTCACAAGGTCCTGCCTGTGAGTGGGTGATGCATCTGTGCCTTCAACAGGGTTCTCCATCATTCTATCAGGACAGCAACTTCTGAGTCGTACAATATGTATGTACAATCTGCCCAGTGGATCCCATGATCTTATACCCATTCCTGTTCACCCTTTGCTTTGTTAGTCACTTGGTCTAACACAATGTTATGTGGGCTCCTGTGCAAGTGGGTCAAAAAACTTCTTGGATTGTGGTGTTGGTTGAGTTTTTTGAGCAGAAACAGCAAGACTATTCCTTGAATATATGTATATCCCTGTCAAAACCTTGCTACTACTGTTAAGAAGCAAGGGATCCAACTTTCCATCAAGTAGCTGTTTGTGTTCTCAAGGGATGTTGCTATATCAGGGACTTGACATTGGTCTCTATTTCTGGCAGGTTAGATGTTGGCAACTGCAATAGCCATATTAGCCTTGATAAGTGGAGCCCATGCTGTTTGGCCTATGCATAATCTCCATCCATGCCATCACATCTATGCTTTTAAGGCTCAGATGAGCAGGGTTCACTTCTGTTGCCACTCCTGGATTCTTGGATACAGGTATTTTACTTTTAGTGATGGTATAATGCCCAGTGACAGAAGCTGGGTGAAATCAAATGTCTGAGTAATTTTGACTTCCTGGTTGTTTAATCTATTTTCCATGGCAGATACTCTTTGGTGGTGGTGCAATACAAAGATTTTCACATACAGTTCCCACTTCCATATGTGTATCTACATGCTTCTTCTCCAGACTGCTGATTTACCAGTCATTTTTACACAGGCCCCATGACCAGGTAGTCAAACCATTTTTTACACTTTTCATGAGTCATTTATATTCTAATTTTGTCCACTTCTCTTTCCTCACAAAATGGATGACCAAATAACTGTCCAGAACTCTACAGTTTATGAAGACTTGTATCCTGCCACCGTCTTTGAGGGTCATGCATGACTGGGGCTGTGGTGCAGCCAACCATTCATTTCTAGTTTTCATAGACATACTGAACTGATCCATTTGTAAACTAAGCTTGGGCTTCTCCTTTTTCTGTTATCTAGCCATAGGTGCTTACTGAGGGAGAAGTGCTGGTGCAAAAGTGATAAGTAATATGGGAATCTGAGCTACCTGCTCATGAAACTTGCTGTGCCCTCTAGCCCTGCCCATGCTCAATCCTTTCATTTTAAGACTGATGACTGTAGAGCTTCTTGACTTTATGACCTGTTGGATCTAAAATAAATCAACATTAGATGGTCAATTATAACCTCAAGTCTCGTGGGCATGTGTTACCTCCCAGCCGGTCTCTGCACATACATAAGAGCCCAATAGTACATCAGGTGCTGTTTTTTCCAAAGGAATAAAATTCTTCACTGAAAGGGGCATGGTCTTCTTCCAGAACCCTAGGGTTTGTCCTTGTGATTCACCCATCAGGACTGGCCTTAAACTCCACATGATGTTTTTCCCATCATCGATACTCATAATACCACAAGAGTTACTTACATAACAGCCCAGACCTGCTGCTAAGCACTTTCCTGTTATGGGCCCCCTCAAAACTGGAAGCCTTTTGTGTCACCCAGTTTGTGGTTCAGGCAGTATTTACAGGCATGAAATATGGTACTCTCAGAGTCTGAAGAGATGTATTCTGTGGTGAGCTTCCTTTGTGTGTGTGTGTGTGTGTATGTGTGTGTATGTGTGTGTATGTGTGTGTGTGCATGTGTGTGTGGTTAGGGTACTTTGTCAGGGATATCCCAAAGTGCTCCAGATCACTGAACCCCTAAGAATTTTTCAGATATATCAGGCCCCCGAATAATCCTGCAGTCTATCACCCACCCTCTGGACCACATGTGTCTTATTAAGAACTCTAATGAACTACGCACTAATTTCTCATATTGTCCAATTAGCATGATGCCATTGATAGAGTGGATCAGTGTGATGTTCTGTAGGATGTCTAGACTGTCGAAGTCTCATTGGACTCTATTATTACAGAGGATGGGAAAGATAACAATCGTGATATGCCCAAGTGAGAACAAACAGTCTCTGATCCTTTTTTTCTGGTAGGAAAACACACACATATACACACACATACACACAATGGCCTCATCCCATGTATCAAAGAGTGAATCTACCCTGGCAAAGAGCCAATATCTGTTACAACAGATACAATTGGATGAGGTTGTTGAAGTCAATGTCATCTTCCAAAATCCATCTTGTTTTTATAGGTGCCAGACTGCTGAATCAAATAGTGAGAACCACCACTTCTGCATTCTTTAGGGGTTTTTTTTTCTTTATTTTTTCTTTCTTTCTTTCTTTCTTTTGGCTGCATTGGGTCTCTGTTGCTGTATGTGGGCTTTCTCTAGTTGCAGCAAGTGGGGGCTACTCTTCATTGCAGTATGCGGGCTTCTCATTGTGGTGGCTTCTCTTGTTGCAGAGCATGATGGGCTCTAGGCATGCGGGCTTCAGTAGTTGTGGTGTGTGAACTCAGTAGTTGTGGCACATGGGCTTAGTTGCTCCACATCATGTGAGATCTTCCTGCACCAGGGATCGAACCCGTGTTCCCTGCATTGGCAGGCAGATTCTTAAACACTGCACCACCAGGGAAGTCCCCATTCTTTAGGTCTTCAAAGGTGGCACTAAATTCTACTATTCCCCTTGGAATGCAATATTGTGATTTACTATCTTGGCCTGGGTAGAGGCTATTTCAGAGGCTTTCAGGAGCCTTTTCTGAGTACAACTGACTTTCCTTCATAAGCCAAGAAACCAATGTAAAGGTTATACTGACTCCCAAATAGATCTGTTCCAATTTTGTACTTGGGGAACAAGAAAGAACAGAGAGTGAGTCCATTGTCCCACTGTGAACTAGACCTGGGTCAGGACTCTGTTTAATTATCTTATCCCTATGAACCTGCACTCTAAGAGGGGACCCAGTCCTCAGATATCAATGTTAATTGAAATCTTGTGTCCAAAATCCCTAAAATAGGAGGGTATTCCCTTTCCTATTTATTATTTCCAAATAAATGGCTATGGGACCATTTCAGGAAGGACTAGTGAATACATTATCACCTTCCATTAGATGTTGCACCTTCCATTAGAAGACCTAGATTCTCCTTCAGTTAATGTGTTTGAAGCCCATTGGCATAGGTCCAGAAACTGGATCACATTTTCAAAAAAATTTTAATTAATTATATTACTTTTTATATTAAAGTGTAGTTGATATATAATATTTTATAAGTTTCAGGTGTACAACATAGTGGTTCACAATTTTTAGAGGTTATACTCCATTTATAGTTATTATTGGCTATATTCCCTGTGTTGTACAATATATAGTTGTAGCTTATTTATTTTATACATAATAGTTTGTACCTCTTAATCCCCTACTCCATTCTATCCTCACTAGTAACTACTAGTTTTTTCTCTTTATCTCTGAGTCTGTTTCTTTTGGTTATATTCACTAGTTTGTTTAATTTGTTAGATTCCACATATAAGTGATATCATACAATATTTGACTTTCTCTGTCTGAATTATTTCACTAAGCATAATACCCTCTGTATGCACCCCAGTGTTCATAGCAACATTATTTACAATAGCCAAGATATGGAAGCAACCTAGGTGTCTATTGACAAATGAATGGATAAAGAAGATATGGTATATATATACAATGGAATACTGCTCAGCCATAAAAAACAGAATGAAATTTTGCCATTTGCAACAACAGGGATCATACTTTTTAAAATTGGTGGACCATTCTTAGCCTCTTGATCAGCCATTATTTTTTTCTTTTAAATGTACAGATACAGCAGTAGCCTTGTTGGCTTCCCATCCATTTTGCCCCTAGATATACCATATTTTATTTATACCATATTTTATTAGCCATCTCTATAACTCTCTGTGGGTCAGTACCCCCCACCTAGACTGCCACCATGTGTTTGCTACTCATTTACGGTAATTGTATCCTGGCATCTGATAACTAGGCAGTATCACCAAATCTTATGAAGTCTAGCTCTATAATGACAGCTCCTACTGTCAGCTATGTCCAAATGGAAAGAGTCACCATTTAATTTAGTAATGATGATGGTACATTACTAAATATCCTGGCAAGTGTTCTATCATGTGAGCTCTGGTGAGTTTTCCAGACTTATTTAGTATATCTACTCTTGTTCTCTGATCCTTTTAATCCCTTTTTCTACTATCTGCTTTGGTGATTTTGGCACTACTATCTCAATTAGAATGAACCATATCTTTTTGCATGCTTCTAGTGGCCATCTTAGCAGTATGTTTGCACCAACTTTCAGATCCTTACCAGAGTGATATATATATATATATATATATATATATATATCCCAATTTGATAGACTTTCTCTTATCCAACCTATGTTCTATCATCACCTTTGCTCCTCAAAATACAGCCCCATGTGTGTTTTCTCAGCTTCAGCCAGTATAGGCAAACTATATGCTATGGGTCCTTTGGACTATAGTTGCCTCCTTTTCTTTTCAAACTCAGCACATCCACAGTCACATTATACTGCTACTTAATTCTAGGTATTGTCCTTGTGGCCAAAGGTGAATTTTCAGAGGACTTGATGTTGTATTAGAGAGGAGAGGTTTCTGGGTCATCTTCAACAATTTGGGGAAGGCAAGAGTCCTAAAGAGGGAAGGTTGGGCCATTTCTTTATGCTCAAAGGATTCAAGGGGACTTGAGGATTCAAAATTTTGGGGTGCATCAACCCAGATGTCCCTATCCAATTTGACAGGGCCACATTCTTTTCCACCTGGGCCCTTATCTTACTATAATGGATCTGCCAAATTCTTTGGGGCTTTGATACCTTTATGCTTAAGTCCTGGACCTTGTCTGCAGTTGTACATGATGTTCTGCATTATGAAATGAAGACCTCTTTCTACACTACTAAGGAAGCCTTCTGAACTTCTTACTTAGCATTTAATTACCAGTTCATGACCCCCAGCCTTTATTTATTCTACTCCAAAATACCAATTGAGCTTAGCAACTGCAGTTCAATTCCACTATCTTTATATTTACTCTTTCCTCCATATTCTCCAAACTCTTGATGCATCATGCCAGATAGTGTGTACCATTTTTCTGGTAGCTCATCTCAATTTGCCACTAATAAAAGATTTAACAGTTGAGCTGAAGATTTGTGCTAGTTGTCAGTTGTAGTCCATTTATAAACAGCACTGGAGTTTTTATTGCCTTGTTGACCTAAAACAAATAGACTGTCATATATTTCTCCAGCAAAGATGGGTTTATTTGGGATCAACAGAGAATTGCAGTTTGGGGTGTGCAACCATGGTGAGCGACATGCAAGTCCAAGTCCCCCAAGGAAAAGGAAAGGGAAGAGGAAGTTGGGAGGGCTGTAATAAACAAAGAGGCCATGGCTTTTCATTGCCAGGAAAGAAGAGGAGTCTTTCTTCTTGTTGGGCTCTGCTATCCTCACAGGGTATGAGAGCTCTCCCTTCTGGTCTCCCAACTCTATTTAACTGAGGTTTTTGTTTATTAATATTTTACAGCCATCTGGGTGGTGGATGATCCAGCTTCAAAATTCCATCTAAGTTTGTACTCACTTGGGTCGCTTCCAGAATCACCTGTTGTAGATTAGAATACAGTGCAAACAAACTCTGATATAGAAATTAGCAAAGAGGAATCACAAGCTATGTAAAAGAAAGAAAGGAATATAATTGAAAAGAGGGAGAAGTTGAGCTGTGATACTGTCTCAACAGAGACTTCAGCTGATCCTGCAGGGAGCTCTGACTCTAGGATTATCCTTCAGATTTGTCCTCAGTTGCAATGAGGTCTTTATATCCTTAGTTGACCATTCATTTGATGCAGGCCTCCTTGGAAAGGAGATGACATTAGGTGACGTGGCTTTTGTCAGCCAAGATAGTTGTGAAGAGAGTTAACAACCGATGCTATCTGCCAGCAACACTTCCAGCAGTGAGGGTAATAAGGTCTCTGAGTCCTGAAGGGAGACTTGCACACCACATCCAAATGCAAATCTGTAGTTCAAACTCTCAATGCCACTATGCTCTTTAATTAGGATTAATCACATGTTAGTATGATCAGAGTTTGAGTTACTGTCTTTATTTGTTTTCTCTTCATCAAAGTCTGTTTATTACTCAACCCATTAAATGTGGTTTCTGCCCCAAATATTTGCCCTGACCTATTTTTGTACAGGGTAATTGAAATGGTTAAATAAAGTTGTGTAGTGAAAATATCACTGAAATTTTGAAAAATATGTATAGAGATATATTATTACTATTTACCTCTAACCATATTTCTTCATATTCTTTGTTCTACTTAATTTTCTCTTATAACACATCTTAATCTAATAAAATGCATGTCCTTGTCTATACAATTTTACTTAGTTTGAAAGGGACTTTGTTTTTTTTTTGTTTGTTTGTTTTTTTTGTGGTACGCGGGCCTCTCACTGCTGTGGCCTCCCCCGTTGTGGAGCACAGGCTCCAGACGCGCAGGCCCAGCGGCCACGGCTCACGGGCCCAGCCGCTCCGCGGCACGCGGGATCCTCCCAGACCGGGGCACGAACTCGTGTCCCCTGCATCGGCAGGCGGACTCCCAACCACTGCGCCACAAGGGAAGCCCTGAAAGGGACTTTGATGACTTAGAATTAATTTTCTTTTCTTCCAAGTGGACTCTAGGAAATATAAATACAATCAACATTATTTTCTTTTCATTCTTATAATTCCTGAAATGAAAATGAGGTCACTGATTTTACTTTCATGAGCATGAACCACTTTTGTCTTTGACTGGAAACCTGAATCTCCACTTAGGCCCCACTGGAATTACCATAAGTAGTGTTCTTAGCATATTTGACACCTGGAGCAGATTATGTTTTTTAACACCTTACTTCTCTATATGGCAAAATTATTTTCAGTAATAACCATGACATAAAATAAATAATAATAATGAACAGGAAAGAAATACTGACAGGGAAAATGTATTGGAATTGAACTTTATATTTATAAGTATTGAACTTTATATGTATCATTATATAAAATAAAAATAGCATGCAATATAAATTATGAAAAATTCTTTTCAATAATATTAGTGTTTTTTGAAACAGGGAAAAATAAATATATACTTACATGTTGGTCAGTCATGTGTATATGTATATGTCGATATATGCACAAACAGTTAACCATATGGATAAATTCAGTATATGTATGCAAATACATATATATGCAAAGTATATATGTAGATACATATGCAATTTACATATATGTGAGTAAAGGAAACGTTGGAGTTTTTTATATAGTTCTTAAATTTTTTCTTTTATCTAGATTTGAGGCTATTTCAAAATAAAAATGTACTTTCCAGAAATAAACTCTCTCAGAAAAAGATATATTTTTTCATAAACCTCTAAGAAGTAAGTCCTTTTAAGAGAAAATTGTTGATATAGACCAAGAATTCCTAAAGCAAAATAATATAAAGTAGTCAATATTCGTTTTTGTTTTTGTTTTTTTTAAATCACACTCAACAAGCAATTCCTGAATCTTCATCCTAAGTCAAATATGAAATGACTTAGAGAAAGCTTTTTGGGTAAAAAAATAATGGTTTTCTAGAAAATTTTAAAAATATCACTTAAAATATTTTGAGTTGGAGAACAATAATATCTAACTCCTAAAGAACTTACCCATGTCATATCTACTCTTAGTATTGAATAAAAATATTCTGAAATTCTCTTCAAAGATCTTGAGATGAGGATACTTAATTCTATAGCATTGCAAGAGTGTACTTTTAACAATCATATTAAGATGTCTAAACTTTGGCACCTACAATTCTCTATCACACTGACTTTCAAAAAGGACAATGTGAGTAGAAAAAAATTTCTTATCTCAATAACTACATATATAGTACACCACCAAGAAATATTTTTGATTGGTTGGTTAGGTAAAATCATTTGGTAAGCTTTCCCCTTTAGTTATAGCCAACTTGCTGAAAATGACCAAATTAACAACAATATAACATCCTTTCATGAAATATCAATCCATCCTCTGAGGTTATTCTTTTATAATGATATAGGATTTCACTAAAATAGAAGCTTACTTTTTAATAATTATAACAATAATAAGTGATTGTCATTTACTAAAGATCTATTATATTTGTAGCAGGTACTTTTCTTATATCATTAAATAGAGTATTTATAGTAACCTTGAAGAATGCAGAGGAAAGTAATTTAATATTTTGTGAGTAACTATTGTGTCAGGCAGTATTCCAGACACTTTAAATATGTTACTTCATTTAACACTTATGTGACTATGTTTGAGAGATATGGAATTGAATCTGAAGGTCAAATCACCAGTAAATATCAGTGTGAGGAATTGAATTGATATATGATTTAAAAATTTAAGCTCATTTAATCATAATATGTTGAGTATAACAATATAATATGCATTAATTAATTAAATAAAACAGATCAATTTTGTTAGAAAGTGAAGATCACTTAGTCCAAAAATGTCTTAAGTATCTTCTGATTGCAACATAATTTTGAGGTTGTGGAAATTTTTTAAAATATTTAACTTATGGTTCCTATTCTATTTTTACTTACAAGACTATTAGGGAGATAAGACAGAAACATGAATATCTTTAATATTAGGTATTTTAAGTGCTTAAGAGTGCTTAAGCTCAATTCTCTAGGATTTAAGTGCCAGGGATAGTTTCCTCATTGTTATGGAGAAAGGTGAGTTGTCTCTGGGCTCATATAGGTAATCCAGTTTTGTTTCTTTCTCATTATTACTTAAGTTAGAACAAATTTTAAAGTTCTAGATACACGGGGAGAGTTTCTCACAGTCTAATAATCCAAAAACATATCAGAGCCCTCTGGTAAGACTTCTCTCCTTTAAAGGAACACTTGTAGTGAAATACTGAGACACTATGTTCCCACTGATTAACAAAGTAACTAGTTAAAAGTACATGACCATCACAATTTGAGTCTCTAGCTATTGAAGTCACCCACCATTCTTGGAGTTTTTCATTTTCATTTCTTTTCAGGTGTTCAGCTCTTTCATTAATGTGAGATATATTTAACCTACAGTATCAAATTTTTACTAATTATTATTTATAATGGTCTGTTGACATCAAGCAATAGAGTCTGAGATTCTTGAGATTTGCATACTGGACATTTGGCAGGGAGTGTGTCAAGAATACCTTTGAGTGAAGCAGGATTGGGCAGAAGGAGAAGATGAACTCTAATGCAGTTGCAACAAAGATCTGAGCCAAGCTCTCAGAGATCTCTGAAGCTGGGGATGGCTTTCAGGGACTAAGCTGAGAGTTATGATTCTCTTAATGGCTAGAAATATGAGTGTCTTAATCCTGAAGAGGAAATTGAAGTACTTCACTTCAGCAACCACTACAATTGTGAATGTTTTTTATCTAATATATGAATTTCTAACAAACATTTGAAATTTAATTTTCGTTAACATTCAATAAATATTGTATTTCTTCAATATTGTGATTTTTAAATATTTTAATGTTTCTGAAATTAGGGTATATCTTATAATCAATGTGTACCTTTAGTTTGAAACCAGTGTTACACTTTCCAAGAAATTCCACTACAAAGTGTATAATATAGAGTATGTGTCAGAGGAGCTTCAAGATGGCGGAAGAGTAAGACATGGAGATCACCTTCCACCCCACAGATGCATCAGAAATACATCTACACGTGGAACTGCTCCTACAGAATGCTGGCAGAAGACCTCAGACCACCCAAAAGGCAAGAAACTCCCCACGTACCTGGGTAGGGCCAAAGGAAAAAGAAAAAAAAAACAGAGACAAAAGAATATGGACGGGACCTGCACCAGTGGAAGGGAGCTGTGAAGGAGGAAAGGTTTCCACACACTAGGAAGCCCCTTCACGGGTGGAGACTGCCGGTGGCAGACGGGGTAGCTTCAGAGCCACGGAGGAGAACGCAGCCACAGTGGTGCAGAGGGCAAAGCAGAGAGATTCCCGCACAGAGGATCGGTTCTGACCAGCACTCACCAGCATGAGAGGCTTGTCTGCTCCCGCGCCGGGGCGGGCGGGGCTGGGAGTTGAGGCTCGGGCTTCGGAGGTCGGATCCCAGGGAGAGGACTGGAGTTGGCGGCGTGAACGCAGCCTGAAGGGAGCTAGTGCACCACAGCTAGCCGGGAGGGAGTCCGGGAAAAGTCTGGAGCTGCCGAAGAGGCATGAGACTTTTTCTTCCCTCTTTGTTTCCTGGTACACAAGGAGAGGGGATTCAGAGCACTGCTTAGAGGAGCTCCAGAGACGGGCACGAGCCGCGGCTATCAGCACGGACCCCAGAGACGGGCATGAGACGCTAAGGCTGCTGCTGCAGCCACCAAGAAGCCTGTGAGCAAACACAGGTCACTATCCACACCGCCCCTCCTGGGAGCCTGTGCAGCCTGCCACTGCCAGAATCCCGTGATCCAGGGCCAACTTCCTCGGAGAACGCACGGCACGCCTCAGGCTGGGGCAACGTGACGCCGGCTTCTGCCTCTGCAGGCTTGCCCCGCATCCATAACCCTCCCTCCCTCTGGCCTGAGTGAGACAGAGCCCCTGAATCAGCTGCTACTTTAACCCCCTCCTGTCTGAGCAAAGAACAGACACCCTCAGGTGACCTACATGCAGAGGCCGGTCCAAATCCAAAGCTGAATCTGGGAGCTATGTGAACAAAGAAGAGAAATGGAAATTTCTCCCAGCAGCCTCGGGAGCAGTGGATTAAATCTCCACAATCAACTTGATGTACCCTGCATCTGTGAAATACCTGAGTAGACAATGAATCATCCCAAATTGAGGAGGTGCTCTTTGGGAGCAACGATATATATATATATATATATATATATATATATATATATATATATATATATATATATATATTTTCCCTTTTTCTCTTTTTGTGAGTGTGTATGTGTATACTTCTGTGTGTGATTTTGTCTGTATAGCTTTGCTTTTACCATTTGTCCTAGGGTTCTGTCTCTTTTTTCATTTTTCTTTTGTATAGTTTTTAGCACTTGTTATCACTGGAGGATTTGTTTTTTGGTTTGGTGGCTCTCTTCTTTCTTTTTTATTTTTTTATGACTTAAAAAATTTTTTAACAATTTTATTTTAGTAACTTTATTTTGATTTACTTTACTTTATTTTTATTTTATTTTATCTTCTTCTTTCTTTCTTTCTTTCTCTTCTCCCTTTATTCTGAGCCTTGTGGATGACAGGCTCTAGGTGCTGCAGCCAGGTGTCAGGGCTGTGCCTCTGAGGTGGGAGAGCCAAGTTCAGGACACTGGTCAACAAGAGACCTCTCCGCTCCACGTAATATCAAATGGTGAAAATCTCCCAGAGATCTCTATCTCAACGACAAGACACGGCTCCACTCAATGACCACCAAGCTATGTGCTGGACACCCTATGCCAAACAACTAGCAAGACAGGAACACAACCCCATCCATTAGCAGAGAGGCTGCCTAAAGTCATAATAATGCCACAGACACCCCAAAACACACCACCAGACGTGGACCTGCCCACCAGAAAGACAAGATCGAGCCTCATCCACCAGAACACAGGCACTAGTCCCCTCCACCAGGAAGCCTACACAACCCACTGAACCAACCTTAGCCACTGAGGACAGGCAACAAAAACAACGGAAACTACTAACCAGCAGACTGTGAAAATGAGACCCCAAACACAATAAGTTAAGCAAAATAAGAGGACAGAGAAACACACAACAGATGAAGGAGCAAGACAAAAACACACCAGACCTAACAAATGAAGGGGAAATAGGCAGGCTACCTGAAAAAGAATTCAGAATAATGATAGTAAAGATGATCCAAAATCTTGGAAATAGAATGGAGAAAATAAAAGAAATGTTTAACAAGGATATAGAACAACTAAAGAGCAAAGAAACAGTGATGAACAACACAATAAATGAAATTAAAACTTCTCTAGAAGGGATCAATAGCAGAATAACTGAGGCAGAAGATCGGATAAGTAACCTGGAAAATAAAATGGTGGAAATAACTACTGCAGAGCAGAATAAAGAAAAAAGAATGAAAAGAATTGAGGACAGTCTCGAGACATCTGGGACAACATTTAATTCACCAACATTCAAATTATAGGGGTCCCAGAAGAAGAAGAGAGAAAGAAAGGGACTGAGAAAGTATTTGAAGAGATTATAGTTGAAAACTTCCCTAATATGGGAAAGGAAACAGTTAATCAAGTCCAGGAAGCACAGAGAGTCCCATACAGGATGAATCCAAGGAGAAACACGCCAAGACACATATTAAGCAAACTATCAAAAATTAATAGACAAAAAAATATTAAAAGTAACAAGGGAAAAAAAATAACACACAAAAGAATCCCTATAATGTTAACAGCTGAACGTTCATCAGAAACTCTGCAAGCCAGAAGGGAGTGGCAGGACATATTTAAAATGATGAAGGAGAAACACTTACAACCAACATTACTCTACCCAGCAAGGATCTGATTCAGATTTGAGGGAGAAATTAAAACCTGTACAGACAAGCAAAAGCTAAGAGAATTCAGCACCACTAAACGAACTTTAAAACAAACGCTAAAGGAACTTCTCTAGGCAGGAAACACAAGAGAAGGAAAAGATTTACAATAACAAACCCAAAACAATTAAGAAAATGTTAATAGGAACATACCTATCGATAATTACCTTAAATGTAAATGGATTAAATGCTCCAAACAAAAGACATAGACTGGCTGAATTGATACAAAAGCAAATCCCATATATATGCTGTCTACAACAGACCCACCTCAGACCTAGGGTTACATACAGACTGAAAGTGAGGGGATGGAAAAAGATATTCCATGCAAATGGAAATCAAAAGAAAGCTGGAGTAGCAATTCTCATATCAGATAACATAGACTTTAAAATAAAGACTATTACAAGAGACAAAGAAGGACACTACATAATCATCAAGGGATCAATCCAAGAAGATATAACAATGGTAAATATTTATGTACCCAACATAGGAGCACTTCAATACATAAGACAAATACTAACAGCCATAAAAGGGGACATTGAAAGTAACACACTCATAGTAGGGGACTTTAACACCCCACTTTCACCAGTGGACAGATCATCCAAAATGAAAATAAATAAGGACACACAAGTTTTAAATGATACATTAAACAAGATGGACTTAATTGCTATTTATAGGACATTCCATCCAGAAACAACAGAATACACATTCTTCTCAAGGGCTCATGGAACATTCTCCAGTTAGATCATATCTTGGGTCACAAATCAAGCCTTGGTAAATTTAAGAAAATTGAAAATGTATTAACTATCTTTTCTGACCACAACACTTTGAGACTAGATATCAATTACAGGAAAAAAAATCTGTAAAAAATACAAACACATGGCAGTTAAACAATACACTACTTAATAACCAAGAGATCACTAAAGAAATCAGAGAGGAAATCAAAAAATACCTAGAAACAAATGACAATGAAAACACAACAACCCAAAACCTGTGGGATGCAGCAAGAGCAGTTCTAAGAGGGAAGTTTATAGCAGTAAAATCCTACCTTAAGAAACAAGAAACATCTCAAATAAACAAGCTAACCTTATACCTAAAGCAAGTAGAGAAGAAGAACAAAAAAACTCCAAAGTTAGCAGAAGGAAAGAAATCATAAAGATCAGATCAGAAATAAATGAAAAAGAAATGAAGGAAACGATAGCAAAGATCAATAAAACTAAAAGCTGGTTCTTTGAGAAGATAAACAAAATTGATAAACCATTAGCCAGACTTATCAAGAAAAAAAGGGAGAAGACCCAAATCAACAGAATTAGAAATCAAAAGGGAGAAGTAAAAACTGACACTGCAGAAATACAAAGGATCATGAGAAAGTACTACAAGCAACTATATACCAAAAAAATGGGCAACCTGGAGGAAATGGACAAATTCTTAGAAATGCACAACCTTCTGAGACTGAACGAGGAAGAAATAGAAAATATGAATAAACCAATCACAAGCAGTGAAATTGAAACTGATTAAAAATCTTCCAACAAAAAAAAGCTCAGGACCAGATGGCTTCACAGGCAAATTCTATCAAACATTTAGAGAAGAGCTAATACCTATCCTTCGCAAACTCTTCCAAAATATAGCAGAGGGAAGAATACTCCTAAACTCATTCTATGAGGCCACCATCACCCTGATAACACAACCAGACAAAGATGTCACAAAGGGAGAAAACTACAGGCCAATATCACTGATGAACATAGATGTAGAAATACTCAACAAAATAATAGCAAACAGAATCCAACAGCACACTAAAAGGATCATACACCATGATCAAGTGGTGTTTATCCCAGGAATGAAAGGATTCTTCAATATACGCAAATCAATCAACGTGATACACCATATTAACAAGTTGAAGGAGAAAAACCATATGATCATCTAAATAGATGCAGAGAAATCTTTCAACAAAATTCAACACCCATTTATGATAAAAACCCTGCAGAAAGTAGGCATAGAAGGAACTTTCGTCAACATAACAAAGGCCATATATGACAAACCCACAGGCAGCATTGTCCTCAATGGTGAAAAACTGAAACCATTTCCACTAAGATCAGGAACAAGACAAGGTTGCCCACTCTCACCACTATTATTCAACATAGTTTTGGAAGTTTTAGCCATAGCAATCAGAGAAGAAAAAGAAATAAAAGGGATCCAAATCAGAAAAGACGAAATAAAGCTGTGAATGTTTGCAGATGACATGATACTATACATAGAGAATCCTAAAGATGCTGCCAGAAAACTAATAGAGCTAATCAATGAATTTGGTATAGTAACAGTATACAAAATTAATGCACAGAAATCTCTTCCATTCCTATACACTAATGATGAAATATCTGAAAGTGAAATTAAGAAAACACTCCCATTTACCATTGCAACAAAAAGAATAAAATATCGAGGAATAAACCTACCTAAGGAGACAAAAGACCTGTATGCAAAAAATTATAAGACACTGATGAAAGAAATTAAGCAGATACAAATAGATGGAGAGAGATACCATGTTCTTGGATTGGAAGAATCAACATTGTGAAAATGACTATACTACCCAAAGCAATCTACAGATTCAATGCAATCCCTATCAAACTACCAATTGCATTTTTCTCAGAAGTAGAACCAAAAATTTCATAATTTGTATGGAAACACAAAAGACCCCAAACAGCCAAAGCAATCTTGATAAAGAAAAACGTAGCTGGAACAATCAGGCTCCCTGACTTCAGACTATACTACAAAGCAACAGTAATCAAGACAGTATGGTACTGGCATAAAAACAGAAGTATAGATCAATGGAAGAGGATAGAAAGCCCAGAGTTAAACCCACGCACATATGGTCACCTTATCTTTGATAAAGGAGGCAAGAATATACAATGGAGAAAAGACAGCCTCTTCGATAAGTGGTGCTGGAAAAAATGGACAGCTACATGGAAAAGAATGAAATTAGAACACTTCCTAATGCCATACACAAAAATAAACTCAAAATGGATTAAGGACCTAAATCTAAGGCCCAACACTGTCAAAGTCTTAGAGGAAAACATAGTCAGAACACTCTACGACATAAATCATAGCAACATCCTTTTTGACCCACCTCCTAGAGTAATGGGAATAAAAAGAAAAATAAACAAATGGAACCTAATGGAACTTAAAAGCTTTTGCACAGCAAAGGAAACCATAAACAAGACGAAAAGACAGCACTTAGAATGGGAAAAAAATATTTGCAAATGAAGGAAGTGATAAAGGAGTAATCTCCAGAATTTACAAGCAGCTCATGCAGCTCAATATCAAAAAAAGCAAACAACCCAATCCAAAAATGGGCAGAATACCTATATAGACATTTCTCCATAGAAGATATACAGATTGCCAAGAAACACATGAAAGAGTGTAAACATCATTAATCATTAGAGAAATGCAAATCAAAACTACAGTGAGGGCTTCCCTGGTGGTGCAGTGGTTGAGAGTCCGCCTGCCGATGCAGGGAACACGGGTTTGTGCCCCAGTCTGGGAATATCCCACATCCCGCGGAGCAGCAGGGCCCATGAGCCATGGCCGCTGAGCCTGTGCGTCCGGAGCCTGTGCTCTGCAACAGGAGAGGCCACAACAGTGAGAGGCCCGCATACCAGAAAAAAAAAAAAAAAAGCTACAATGAGATATCATCTCACACCGGTCAGAATGGCCATCATCAAAAAATCTACAAACAATAAATTCTGTAGAGGGTGTGGAGAAAAGGGAATCCTCTTGCACTGTTGGTGGGAATGTAAATTGATACAGCCACTATGGAGAACAGTATGGAGGTTCCTTAAAAAACTAAAAGTAGAACTACCATATGACCCAGCAATCCCACTCCTGGGCATATACCCTAAGAAAACCATAATTCAAAAAGAGTCATGTAGCACAATGTTCATTGCAGCTCTATTTATAATAGCCAGAACATGGAAGCAACCTAAGTGTCCATAGACACATGAATGGATAAAGAAGATGTGGCATATATATATACAACGAAATACTACTCAGCCATAAAAAGAACCAAAATTGAGTTATTTGTAGTGAGGTGGATGGACCTAGAGTCTGTCATACAGAGTGAAGTAAGTCAGAAAGAGAAAAACAAACACCGTATGCTAACACGTATATATGGAATCTAAAAACAACAACAAAAAAATGGTCATGAGGAACCTAGGGGCAAGACAGGAATAAAGACACACACCTACTAGAGGGTGGACTTGAGGATACGGGGAGGGGGTGGGTAGGCTGGGACAAAGTGAGAGAGTGGCATGGACATATATACACTACCAAACCTAGAATAGAGAGCTAGTGGGAAGCAGCCACATAGCACAGGGAGATCAGCTCGCTGCTTTGTGACAACCTTTAGGGGTGGGATAGAGAGGGTTTGAGGGAAGGAGACACAAGAGGGAAGAGATACGGGGACATGTTTATATATATAACTGATTCACTTTGTTATAAAGCAGAAACTAACACACCATTGTAAAGCAATTATAGTCCAATAAAGATGTTTAAAAAAAAAGGTGTATGTGTCAAGTGGTAAAATTCTAGATAATGCCTCACACCCATAGGGATACCTCAGAGTCCCTTTCTGATGCCTTCAAAGCAGATCAAGTATGTAACTTACTTTCTACCTATGTATCCAGGGAGAGATCTTTTGCTTGAGTTTTGCTTTGTGGTCTTTCAGCAAATCCTGAGGAATTGGCCTTTAGTCATGTTGATTCAAATCCTATCAGGCTAACCTGGCATCACTATTTATGTTTGAGTATACATCAAGTAGATTATTACCATGCACAAATCTTTCTGTAACCTTCTGTATCTCCCTTTGTCTTCTCAATGAACATTTTCTATCATTTTTTCTTCACTCTAATTACCAAAATGAATTCCCCAGGCTAGTACATCACTGTTCTGACAGGTCATTTCTTTAATTGAGAAGGATGTCTTGAAATAGAGGTAGTAGGGTTAATAATTTTCAATAAGCTTCATTAGAAAAATCTCTAAAATCATGTTGATTGGTGAAGTCTGCTAAAAGTCCCAGATTGGGAAACTACACTTACAAAATATATGTCTAAAAGTGTTCTTTAATGAAAGCTGCAACATATTCCTCACATGGAATCAGATGAAAATAGTGTAGCACATCTGGAATAAGCATCTGTTTCCTTAAATTTAATTTTCTAAAATTTCAGGCAACTTATTTGTATGATCATACCTTTTTTTTCCTTTATAAACTAACATCTAGAGAACAAAAGACTCTATGACCCCTACACTCCCCCCTCCAACTAAATACTATTAGCTACTTACATAAAGAATAGTAATAGCATGAATACTCCAGTGAAGGGTTAATTCCATTTCTAATATCTGTAAAAGGACAATATTTGATTCTTTTCACAGAAAGCAATGACTAAGTTGATTACCAAATTAGTAATAGCGTAGTATTCCACTGGTTCTTTCAGGTTCTGGTTTTATGTAAGCATACCTTCTTAATACTGGTACCAAGAAAATCACTTGTATACATTTTTAAAAATATATTTCTAAGTGTTTATATATCCCTCATTATAAATCAAATGGCTTTTGTGTTTTTTGCCTGTGTTACAAAAAAAAAAAAAAAACAGTTGAGATCATGTGTGGTCGATCTGATTCATGTCACTATGCTGACATCTATAGAAAATGAATGAGTCAGTAGAAGATATAAAAGGTTAATTTAAGGTGAACAAGTCAATATCTGCATATGCCTTTGGGTGGATTCACATCAGAAAAAATTTCAATTCTGGGTTTCACATTTGAATGTAAGCATCCAGTATATCACAATAAGTTACAGTTGATCTGGATGTTATACAAGTCCAGTGGCTCACCATATGACCTCAAATGCTGGAAACAACTTAAGAAACACAGGAAACTTTGAGACTCAGAGAAATGGCAAGAAAAGTAATTTCTGGTTAGAGAGAAAAAATAGAAGTTAAAAAAAATAAGTCCATGAAATATTTATGGGGTTTGCATGTATCATTCTAATAAGAATGCAAATATTGTGAATGCTTTCTACTCACACAGTACTGACATTTACCAAATAGAATTCTGTTATTTGACCTCCTTCTGTAAACATTGACATTACACTCACATTTACAATAGATTTCTGTCTGTTTTACTGCAGTTTAATGTTTCCACCGGGAATGTTATTAGTTATTACGGCTGAAAATGCACCTGCACCAGCTGTGCGGCTAAGCATAAAGAAGGCACCAGTCAAAATCCTGGAGTCTCTTAACAGACCTTTGCTGCATTACTGCCACAGATCCAACATTCATCCTGAAACAGCAGGGAGGAAAACCTCTTCCAACACTTTATTTCCATAGAAATGAGGATCTGATTTCTACTCTTGCTTTCCCTCATAACATTAGCTACTGTTCCCTTCCTTGCATCCTAATCTTTATCATTTATCCATTAGCTGTAGACAGTTTCATTTTTCATTAGTAGAAACTATTGGAAGAAGAGGATGACGTCAATTGAGTCATAGGAACTTATAAATGTTAAAAAAAAAGATCAATGCAAGCAAGTTTATTTTATAGTACAAAAGAGAATGGGGGAAAGCAAGAGCTTAGTCTATTTTTTCAAACTATTGAATTATTAACACAAATTACACTACTGAGAATTACTGAGATGCTCTCTGAGATCAGAAATATTTTCCAGAAAAATTCCTACTTAGATTAAGCTCTTGAATAATTATATTTTTATAATTTTGTGAGTGGTAGAGATGGAGACAAGAGTCAGGTCAATTTAGAGTAAAAATACTAAGAACAGTCTATGCAGTAGTTCAAGCTGGAGGAACTAATAAAACACTAACCCAAAATATGAATTAAAATACAACTTTCAAAGATATTTTTTCTTTGAATCAATAAGGATATTTATTGATACTAACAGGTTTCTATTATACTATCAACTGGCCTGACTATTTTTAAATAAAATATTTGAAAGAGGTTATTTTTGATGTTATGCATCCAGTAGTCAATTTCATTGTATTTAGTTATTTCTGAGTTAGTTCTTTTGAAGATATTTCTCAATCTCATAGGGTAGGCTCAATCTCGACTTTGATGACACTTTTGTGGTTTAGGTTAAAATGAGCATTTTACTTTTCTAATAATCACCGAATTATTTTTTGTCATTATTTATTGGAGGAGGTCATGGAGAGGGTGCGACTGCTTGTTGACCCATGAGCTAGACCCCAGCAATCATACATATGCTCCTCATCCCCTCCTCTGTCCTTGGAATGTGTATTCCACTTGTCTTCCCCACACTAATACCTGCCTCAAGGACACAGCCTTGAGTTAGTGATGTGCTATTGAGACTGTCAGGACAGTATATACGGCTGGACCCAGTTAAGGCCTCTATATAAACTTTTAATATTCTGGTGTGCAAATGTAGAGATCTACTTGTCTTGTGGATGCCCAAGACAAGCCTTATATGTAAATTCTCTTGCTTATTAAACCTGCCACCTCCCAATCTGGAGTGGTCTGTCTCTTTCTTTGGTCTCTCATTGCCTACCATGTACAGAAGCCAGTTTCAGATTTCACCCAGAAGCACGTTTGTGAACCAACATTATTCCTGCTCACAAAATTATGTTTTCTCATTTCATTTTGTTTGTGTTGCTTCCAATCAATATATTTATGACTATTTGAAAATCAGTGGCAATAAATACATAGATGTTAGTTTTCAGTCAAAAGTTTAATTACTTAATATGATTTATTCAATACTCAGCTAATATGCTTTAAACACTATGGATAGGGATTATATTACGTACTGGAGAAATAATCCCTGCTCTTAAGAAACTTTAAATACAGTAGGGATGACAGATAAGAAGAAATGTATTTTAAATCACTCTGATATATGGTAAAGTGTGGGGTACTTTTTTGTTTGTTAGCTGAAGGTCTGTGATTGAAGAGAAATGAAATTTCATTAGAGGAAACAGCATATAAAAAGGCCCAAGTATGGTTGGTAGTTAGAAAAATATAATAAGTCAGGACTTCCCTGGCAGTCAAGTGGTTAAGACTCCATACTTCAAATGCAGGCGACACGGGTTCAATCCCCGGTCTGGGAACTAAGATCCCACATGCCACACGGCATGGCCAATATATATATATATATATATATATATATATATATATATATATATATATATATATATATATATATATATATATATATATATATATATATATATATATATATATATATATAATAGTGATTAATATTTTTATTTTCATCCTTACAATAGAATTTTCCATACCACATTGTAAACCTAACACCTGGAATTTTGAAGAGTTTTGCCAAATTTATGAAGTTATATAAAGCATGAAAGGTGATTATTCCAAGTTAGGAGAATAATAATGCGAGAATGCGTGCATGTGTATCTACATGCACATATTAATATGTGTGTTTTATGTGATGGTGTTTTAAAATAAATACAAACAAGTAAAACCCTGTAACTTTCCTAAAATCGTCTCAGAAGCCCTTTTTGACATCATAAAAAAAATCAAAAGCAAGTGCTTTCTCTCTCCTCCAGATATTTTTAGCACTAGAAACTTCCACACTCCCTAGTTTTTCTGCTTCTCCTAGTCAATGCTTGTATTTGAAAGAACCATGTTGCCATAAAAAGAATACCTGCTTTGTAGTCAGACAGGG
The DNA here is from genome assembly GCF_949752795.1 of Hyperoodon ampullatus. Lineage (NCBI taxonomy): Eukaryota > Metazoa > Chordata > Mammalia > Artiodactyla > Ziphiidae > Hyperoodon > Hyperoodon ampullatus. Next base: position 103,260,486 of record NC_136914.1, read on the forward strand.
AGGGGTAATATACCCAGGCACCAATTAACTGTTTTACTCCAGTTAAATTTAATAAAACTGTGAGCTTCAACTTTTTCATCTGTAAAAGGAGGATACTACCATACATAGTTGCAAGAATTAAGGATGTTGTAAAGTACTTTTCAAACATAGGAATATATGAACTCTTATTACCAAGAAGCTTATCTGCCTTGATTTCATCTCAGTAAAATAATTTTGAATGATGATATGGACAACCTAATATAATTTTCATATATTGGATTGGCCCACTTGAATTGGCCCTATGCATTACATTCCTTTTATTTTCCCCTTCTCACTACTTTATAAAGTAATTGACTTATAAAACATCAATATTATTAATTAAATGCATATTCATTTAAGATATAAAAATGAAAATAGTAAGAACTATGTATAATATTCCTGTGACTCAATGACTGCAAAATCTAAGGCATTTTTAAAATTTTTCTTTTTTTAAATTAATTTATTTATTTTGGGCTGCATTGGGTCTTTGTTACTGTGCCCAGGCTTTCTCTAGTTGCAGCGAGTGGGGGCTACTCTTTGTTGCAGAATGCAGGCTTCTCTTTGTGGTGGCTTCTCTTGTTGCAGAGCACAGGCTCTAGATGCGTGGGCTTCAGTAGTTGTGGCACGTGACCTCAGTAGTTGTGGCTTGCAGGCTTTAGAGTGCAGGCTCAGTAGTTGTGGCACATGGGCTTAATTGCTCTGTGGCATGTGGGATCTTCCCGGACCAGGGATCAAACGCTTGTGCCCTGAATTGGCAGGCGGATTCTTAACCACTGTGCCACCAGGGAAGTCCTTAATGCATTTTGATCAAATGTAGAAATAAAACGTAGAACAAAAGAAATAAAAATAGTTTATCTTCATCGATTAATTTCTTTATCAAATATTAAGAAAATTTCAAAGCAATTCTCTAGATTCTTGTAAGGGAAAATGTGAAGAATGAGATAGAAATTATGATTACTACAGCTTTTGACAGAGGTGGAACTTCATATATTCTGGATATGTAACAAAAATTAAGTGTATGAATGTAATTCAACATAATATAGCTTCAATTAAAATTCTGCCAACTATTTATGGTCTTGAGAAAGGCAACTGATCATTGGGTAAGAATTAAATTATTCTTAGTCACCTCATTTGTGGCACAGCACTTGCTGCACTCACTTTATTAATCAATGCATTCGCATGTCAAAGTACTAGTCTTATTACCTAGAACCTACTGTGGATTATAAGTAGTTCCATGTTACTCATAGCAACAGAGGCAAAAAATCAGTAGAAAATAATGATACCAAATTTAGATGGCCAAGGTTTATAAATATCCTATATGATATGTTCAGTTATCTTTAAAAATGCATTATATCAAATAAACAATTAATGCAATCAACAGTGGAATTAGATTCCTGAACCAGAAAGAAAAACTTCAGTCAAAAAATTAATCTGAATACAATGTAAACCTTGTACAATTTTTTTTCTCTCAGAATGGTTGCTAACTTCATAAAAGCTAGACAAGATATTATAGGAAAGCCTGTTCTTAGGTACAGATAAGATTCTATTCCCTCAAACTCTAGTGGAATTTCCTATTCTGTATCATTAGACTATTGTTTCTCCAAATATTGTTTTAGTAATTAGTTCTATGACTAGATGTTCTTTCAGAAGAATTTTCATTGCAATTACAATGAAATTGCAAATCTATTTTATATGAAAAGCTATCTAATAGTACACTAAATAGAATTACAACAGAGTTTTGTTATAGCATTAATTTTCAAATTAGCTTATCAGTGAAAATACCTTATGCCAGCCCATTTACCATTACAGGAACGACAATAAGGCAAAAAAAAAAAAAAAAAAAAAAAGATAGCTGACTTTTTAAAGCATTTTTTTCTGTACCAAATATTGTACAAAACATGAAAAATGTCAAATTTTACTTAATGCTCATTACAACCTTGAAGTGGGTATAATTTTTACATATGTATAGTAAATGATAAAAGTGACGGTTGAAGTACTAATCTACTCTAGGTCAGAGTCATTACCTGATGGAGTCAGAATTCAAACTCGCATCTGTATTGAGTAAAGTACATGGGATTTAGTTCAGGAGGAAAGAGTAACATAGAAAATTTCCAGTGTTCTATACTTCGATTTTTACATTTATTAAAATGGTATGTTTTATGATAAAACTGAAACTACAAAATACATTAAAATCAATTGTCCTAGGTTAAGGCAGAAGGTAAAATGAACTCAAATCTGAACAAAATCCTAAAACATGGATTCTAAATCTATCCTTAGCATTACATAACTTGAGGAACCATCATTTTGAAATATTTAGGACTGTGTTTTCTCATTTATGAAACAAGAAGATTAGACTAGCTGATATCTAACATCTTCCCAGATCTCAGATTCTGTCTTCTTATTTTCTCAGAATTGTCAAAGAAAGAGCAAAAATATGGCCATGAAACAGGGGCTAGGTGAAGTGTTCCTTGTAACCCATGTATTCCATGAAACCCATGAGTGATTAAAGAATTTTCTCTAAATAATAACCTAGTTATTAATATCTGACAATAACATAATGTTATTATAAAATCACTCTGACAAGACAGTAGAAATGGCAGATGTAGAGTTGGCAATGCTTGATTTTGAATAACATAGAGAATGAGGAAAGGGGAGTGTCCAGGCTGAAACAATTGGATAAATAGAAGTAACTTTCTGAAATATTGAACATTGAGGGGGGGTAAGTTTGAGAGGGACAAACTTGTTTTGTTCTGGACATGTACAATTTGACACGGTGTGTTAGATACTAGATTAGGCATTTGATTTGAATTGAACAATATATTGAGATAATGAATAAGAATATTTTAAGGTCTTAAAATATATTGCCAAATTACCCTTTAAAGGGTTTGTATAATTTATCATGTCCTTAGGCATAGTATGAGACTACCCATTTTCCATACTATTGCCAAGTGCTAATATTTAATATATTCAAAAGTTTTTGCCAATTTTTCAGGTAAAAAAATGACATTCTTCAGGGAAGAAACAGAATATTGCTTTAGAAAGCTCAATCTGTAGTGTAAATTTTATCTAAAGAGGTCATAACTGGCTATAAAAGGGTAAAATAAATAGAAATTAGAAATCATGAGTGGTAACTAATGTTTGGATTGCAAAACATAGAAGCCTCAATTTTAGATTTGGTCAATTTGAGTTGATTGTGAAATTAAAATAACCTATCAGAGCAAGTATTGGTGATGACTGAATGTATTTGTAATCAATTGCTCCATAAGAAATGACCAAAAGCTTAGAGGTATAAAGTAATATTTAGTATCTCACTATATCCATAGGTTAGGAATCTGAAAGTGGCTTGGCAGGATCATAGGCTCAGGGTCTTACAAGACTGCAGTCAAGGTGTCAGCTGTGCTGTGTTTTTTTCTGGAGCCCAGAATCCTTTTTTAAGCTCAAATAATTGTAGGTAGAATTCAATTTCTTATAGTTGAAAGTTGAAGGATTGGAGGCTCCTTTTTTTTTTTTCCTGTCTGTCAGCCAGGGGTGCTCTTGGCTCGTAGCAGCTACCTTCAGTCCTTTGCTGGTGTGATCCTCTTATAAACTGCAGCTTACTTATTCAAGGTCAATTGGAGAATCTCACTCTAGCCTGCTAAAACAGAATCTCATATGATATAACTTAATTAGGGAGTGACTATCCCATCATCTTCCTGTACTCTATTGCTTAGAAACAATTTACACATTTTGCTTGCACTTAAGAGTAGGAGATTATAAAAGGGCATGATTCATTGGATAAACCCCTAGGGTATATTCACACCTCTCTATTAGGTTACCAAAATGTATTGTGTGGGTTTTGGTTAGGATATGTGTGGCTACAATTATCAGAGCCTCTTTCTAAAATTAAAAAAAAATAGAGGGATTATCATCTCACAATATAAGAAGAATAATAGTAGGACAATTCCAACCTTGATGTTTTAGCTTAATGAAGTAGCTAATGGTGGTGGTGGTGGTTGTCACCTCTCTCCTATGTCATCCATAGCTTCCATGACCTCTCTCTTCTCATGGTCACAAATTGGACTCAATCAGCTCTAGGCTTCATGTATAGACATCGAGCAATAAAGAGACAGAATGTCTTTCATTCACTTTTAATATGGAGGAAAATTTCTCGAAGACTACTCAGATCCCATTGGGTAGGACTGGATTACATAATTAGCCCTAGCAGCAAGGGTGTCTGGAAAAGCAATGTGGCATTTTCAGATCCTAGAGTTTTGGAAGAAAGTCTTCCATCAAAGACAGAGCATGAGAGCATGGCTGTTGGGTGTACCACCACATAGTATCTTCCATATTATTAAAATATAATTTTTAATAAAAATATCACCTTTTATCCAAAATCTGCATATAGATATATTTTAGTATATCCAGAATTGTAGAACAAACTACTGTCTTCCTAAACTACTCAAAGTTTTGTTCTATCCATAAGAAGCATCTGTTTTATTTCAGTTTCAACTTTGACTCTTGCAGAGCAATCTGTTTCTAATCTTTATATAATAGTTCCTCTAAGAGAAAAGAAATACCAGTGAGATATGACCCACCATTTTCACCCCCAAATTCACTGGAAACAAACTGCTGTACTCAAGACTTCAAATAACCTCACAACTAGAAACCCTGATAAACAACTGTGTTTTAGATCTCCCTTCAATAAATTCCATGTGTGATTTCAATGTAAATACAATGTGTGATTTCAGTTTTCCACCTAAGGAAGACTTTGCATGCAAGTTGACAGCATGTGCTGTTTAAAATGATGCGTTGGTTCAGGTCAAACGGATCTCCCTCTTATTATTCCTACTTAAAAGAAAAATGGCATTTGAAATCCCAAGGTAAGGCAACAAATTGGCCAAAATTCAACAATGTCTATATTTTTATATGACATTTGGCACATTTGAAATCCTCAAACAAAATTGAAGTTTCAAATGACTAGACTATCTTCCTGCATCATGAAAATTGCTTCAAAAGACTCTCAGGCACTAATATATTTAGGATCCAATTACAGGCTTTCTGTAAACAAGTAATTTTTCTAAGTAGCTAATAAAGTTTTGAGTCTTTATTCATTGAACTGTTGTTGATAGATGGCAAAGAAAATACAAATATGTCAAAGGATTTTTTTCTGGCAATTGAGTGTTTCAGAAATTCTATTCTTTCTTTTGCATTGTGACTTGCAAGCTGCTACTGCTATTTTTCATTGACAAAAAAATTGTTTCCTAGATGTAACAACAAAAAATTTGGAAAACAGGGCTTAAATAATTAAATGTTTGAAATAACACATAATTAAAAATAATAGCAGTTGATTAGTCGGATAAATGTTACCCAAAGCTAATATATGTTTTGTTTTGTTTTTTTGCGTTACGCGGGCCTCTCACTATTGTGGCTTCTCCCATTGCGGAGCACAGGCTCCGGATGCACAGGCTCAGTGGCCATGGCTCACGGGCCCAGCCGCTCCACAGCATGTGGGATCTTCCCGGACCGGGGCACGAACCTGTGTCCCCTGCATCGGCAGGCGGACTCTTAACCACTGCGCCACCAGGGAAGCCCGCTAATATATGTTTTATGTTAGATGCCAAGTTGAAGAAATATATATTTTACCTATCACTTGCTATTTATTTGTCTTCTTACAAAGTGATGTTCTTGTTTTTGTTGTAGTTATTGTTATTTTTATCTAAAATGACTCTAGATGTTTCCAGAAATGAACAACCCAGCGGTCAGAAAAATGTGTATGTATATCTGTGTGTACACACACACACACATACAGTGTGTGTGTGCATAGATATACATACACATATACATAATTATGCATGTATAAACATATTCATGCATACATACATCTGTAACAATTTCTATATCTAACTGTATACACACATACCAACACACACATGTATGTATATGGCATGAGTTTATACCAATATTTCTAATTTCAATCCAATGCCTCAAGGTTCTTTCTAGCCTTCCTCCTTTCCTTGTTGGTAAAGCCACTTCAGCTATATATGAGGGAGAATCCTGGGAAAAGGGGAAACCACTTTATTTATTACATTTACTTTTTAAAAAATTCAATTAAATAAATTGAATTTTATTCAATTAAATAAATTGAACTAAGAAATGAAAACAGAAAGAGTTCACCCATTTCTCTCACCACCTCACTCCCCCACCTCTGGCAACCACCAATCTGTTCGCTGTATCTATGTACTTGTTTGTTTGTTTGTTTGTTTGTTTATTTATGAGGGAGATCATATGACATTTGTCTTTCTTTTTCTAGCTTATTTCACTTAGCATAAGGCCCTCGAGGTCCATTCACATTGTCACATATGGCAAGATTTCATCCTTTCTTATGGCTGAATAATATTCCATTGTATGTATATGTGTGTTTGTGTGGTGGGGGGTGTATCACAACTTCTTTATTCATTTATGCAGCGATATACACATAGGTTGTTTCCACATCTTACCTATTGTAAATAATGCTGCAATTAACATGGTGGTACATATATATTTTCAAATTACTGCTTTCATTTTCTTCAGGTAAATACCCTGGGTATTTACAGGGGGAATTCCTGGATCTTATCATAGTTCTATTTTTAAATTCTTGAGAAAGCTCCTTGTTGTCTCCCATAGTGGCTGCACCAATTTACATTCCCACCAACAGTACATAAGTGTTTTCTTTTCTCCACATACTCACAACACTTGTTATTTCTTGCCTTTAAAGCCATTCTAACAGGTGTGAGGTGATATCTCATTGTGGTTTTGATTTGCATTTTCCTGATGATTAATGATGAAGAGCATCTTTTCATGTGTCTATTGGTAATCTGTATGTCTTCTTTGGAAAAATATCTAATCAGATCTTCTGATCATTTTTAAATCATGGAGATTTTTACTATTGAATTGTATAAGTTCTTTATATATTTTGGACATTAACCCCTTATCAGATATACAATTTGCAGATACTTTCTACCATCCAGTAGGTTTCCTTTTTATTTTGTTGATGGTTCCCTTTGCTGTGCAGAAGATTTTGAGACTGATGTAGTCCCACCTGTTTATTTTTACTTTTGTTACCTTTTGGTGTCAGATTTAAAAAATCATCACCAGAACCTATGTCAAGAAGCTTACCAGCTAAGTTTTCTTCTAGTAATTTAATTGTTTCAGATCTTACTTTCAAGTAATCTATTTTGAATTAATTTTGGAGTATGGTGTAATATAGTGGTCCAGTTTCATTCTTTTGCCTGTGGCTGTCCAATTTTCCCAGCACCATTTATTGAAGAGGTATTCTTTCCCCATTGTATATTTTGGCTCCTTTGTTGTAAATTAATTGACCATATATGTGTAGATTTATTTCTGAGCTCTTTATTCTATTCCACTGATCTATGTGTCTGTTTTTGTGCCAGAACCATCCTGTTTTAATTACCATGGAGTTGTAATATAGTTTGAAGTCAGAGCATGTGATGCCTTTGGCTCTGTTCTTTCTCAAGATTGCTTTGGCTATTTGGAATCTTTTGTGGCTTCATACAAATTTTAGAATTATTTGTTCTATTTCTGTGAAAAATGCCATTGGAATTTTCACAGGGATTGCATTGAATCCATAGATTGCTTTGGGACTCTCAACCACCAGGGAAGCCCTGTTGAGGATTTTTGCACCTATGTTCATCAGAGATATCGGCCTGTAATTTTTTTTCTTATGTTATCTGTCTGGTTTTGATATCAAGGTAATGCTAGCCTCATAAGATAAGTTTGGGAGTGTTCTCTCCTCTTCTATTTTTTGGAAGAGTTTGACAAGGATTGCTATTAATCCTTCTTTGATTGTTTGGTAGAATTCACCGTGAAGCTGACTGGTCCTGGCTTTTGTTTGTAGGAAGCTTCTAAATTACCAATTCAATCTCCTTACTGATAATTGGTCTGTTCAGATTTTCTACTGCTTCATGATTCAGTCTTGGTAGGTTGTATGCTTTAGAAATTTATCATTTTTTCTAGGTTGTCTAATTTATTGGTGTATAATTGTCTCTCAGGGACAGGTCTTAAAAGCTGGGTTACCTGATGTGGGGCATAAACCCTTCACTCTTCAAGGAGAAGCTCCTTGAAGTTTTGAGTTACCTCCTGAGATGAGAGGTGAGATTGTGTCTCAGCCTCTCCTACCAACTTTGATGTGGAGTCCTTCTCATTTTCTTGATGTGAAGGGGTTGCTCCACCAGTTTTTAGGGTTTTTTTCAATGGAAATTGTTCCATATATAGCTGTAGATCCAGTGTATCTGTTGGATAAGGTGATTTTAGGATCTTCCTCTGTCACCATCTTGAACTGGAACCCCAATAGTACTTTAACTATGCTCCTCTATTGACACAATTCTTTACATTGTGTTATATTTACATTCTTGTTCTGTCTATAAGCAACTTGAGGAGAAGACATAAACTTCGTCATCTCCAAAAGACTCCTTCAAGTAATTGATATTATATGATATTTAATGATTACATGGATGATTAATGATATGTTGAATAAGTTGTAGTTTTCTATGGGTGATGCTTTCCTAATACCAAAGACAACTTATAGTTATAATGATGAACTTCAACCATTAAAATAGTTATTGAATGTATCTTCTGCTAACATCCCTGCTTTTAAAAGAGTACTTGACATAAAGCAAATATATGAAGATTTACAAAATAGATACACATGGCCTAATAGCTATATTATTATACATCTGCAGGTGATAACTATTTGGGTTTCTGAGAATGAAGTGGGTGAAGATAAAGGGAATGCTGCTATTTTAACTAACAATGGACGCCTATTACATGTCTGAATTCCTCTACATATTATCTCAGTCAGCAGAATAACAGCAGTGAGGTGTTGTTTTCGTATTCATTGCACAGGTGATGAAACCTGTCCAAGTTCACATAGCCAGTAGGAATAGAAGAAGGATATGAAGCCAGGCAGCTTGATATCAGATAATACACTAAACCACAATTTGATATGGAAAATTTGTAGAACGATAACCAAAATTAGGGTGGAAAGAAGGGCATTTAGAACAGAAATAAAATGCCTACAAAGGATTCTTCAAATACAAGAAGAATTGTACTAAATCTAGTTGTAGGATGTCAATTGATGTCCCATGTGGACTTAGAAGTATAGAGGAGGCCTAATTACACATTTGATTAGGCCTAAAATAAGGTAGGAGTGACTAAGGATAGATTTTTTCAGGATTGTTTAAGGGCCAAAAAAGTTATAACTTATTATTTATTTCTATTTCTGAATTGGACACAGAAACATTTTGATCAAAATATTAGTTTTACTGTTATAAATAGCTGAATGGAAGTCACGAGTTTCGACCTGTGAAGAAAGTGCTTGCTAATATGTTACTGAAATACACAGCCTTAAGGCCATCATTTCTTCCCGCCTCTATGTCACTGGCTCAGTAGGACACCACAGGCCCCACATTGAGGGTCTTAGCCAATTACTTCAGCTTACCTCAGAGCAAGGAGCAAACTAGACTTCACTCTTTACAGGCAGGCAGATACAAAATAGAGGCACAGACATATTCGCGTCAGTACGCTCAAATCCTCCTTAAATCACTTAACAAATAAGTCCCTCCACCCGTGAGAAGGACTGAGTAGCAGAGAGAAGGTGGGTTTTTTTCTGAGTGAATTTCCTGAAATTCATGAAAACCAGAGAAATAGAGAGTTCCCCTCAAAGGATTAAACCTCTGGAACTGGTGGGGAGTGGGGAACCAAATAGAGAAGATTAATAGTAATCTGGATAACATAATCCAAGTTACTTAAAAGTTCAGAATAGAAGTAAATGGGAGCATAAGGCTATTTAGAATAAATTGGGAATAGGACAACATAATCTTGGATATGAAAGAAACTCTAAGGACATGACCCTCAAGGAGATGGGAGACTGAAAAATAACATTTGATAAAATTATATATAATCCCAATTAAAAAAGAAAAAGGAAATCAGCTAAACTAAACCATATGGAATATATTTTCATTTGAAAAATGGGGGCTTCCCTGGTGGCGCAGTGGTTGAGAGTTTGCCTGCCGATGCAGGGGACATGGGTTCGTGCCCCGGTCTGGGATGATCCCGCATGCCGCGGAGCGGCTAGGCCCGTGAGCCATGGCCACTGAGCCTGCGCGTCCAGAGCCTGTGCTCCATAGTGGGAGAGGCCGCAGCAGTGAGAGGCCCACGTACCGCAAAAAAAAAAACAAACAGAAAAATGGGATTTATTTTTGTACTGTGAATAGACATTTAAGAGCTTTCCTCAAAAAGTAAGTTGTTGCAACATTATGTTTTTAATAATCTATTCTTTTATCTTTGATGTGAAATTTTGACAATTCTTGTAATTAAAATTGAACATATATGAAGTAGTGTTAGGTATGTTTAATTCCATTCATCTCATTCATTGGTCATTTATCTTGGCAGAAGTACAACACTGTTCTGATTATGGAGAGTTTCTAATATGCATTTTTATCTAATATGATGAAACACTCTTCTCCTGATCCTTTTCCATCAAGACATTCTTCTTAAAAAAAAAAAGTCTTTAGAGTTCTGCAGAGTTAATCTGCAGAAAGTGGTGGAAACATTTGGTTGAAATGCAAAGTATGTGGTTTTGTATGCACTTTGTAGTTAATCAGTCAGTCATTTAGTAAGTAGCTATCAATTACTTTCCCAGTCTGAGGATATATTAGTGGACAGTTAGTTATAAGCTATGCCTTCATGGAGTTTCCTGGTGATTAGGGGTAACATACCTTAAACAAATCATGACAAATATCAATATGATGTGCTAAAAGTGAAATATGAGGGATGTTGTTCCCACATAAGATACAGGAGTAACAATCTACAGGGTCAGGGCAAGCTTCCACAAGGAAGTGATGTTTAAGCTCTCACATAGAATATCAGTATACCTTAGTCATGAAGGGTAGTAGAAGAAGAAAATTTGGTAAACCATATTTTTACTGGTATATTTGCTTATTTTCTATCTTCTCAAATTGGAATGTAAGTTCCTTAAGGGCAGTGTATGTTTTATTCACTAATTCATACTCTGTGCCTAACTTCATGCCTGGAACAGAAGGAAGGAGAGGAGGAAAATGAGGATAAAGGAAACGTTATAGTTGAAAGACTGAAGACAAATGAGGATATTTTTTGTAGAATTTAAATAAGTCTATGTGTCCAGAGAACAAAAAACAAGAAAAGGCAGATTTTGAAGGATTTTAAAGGTCATCTTAAAAATGAATTCTATTCTAATAGCATTGAAAACACTGAGAGGTATTAAGAAAGGAAGTGGTATTCAGGGATTTTTCTCTTTAAAAGATCATTCTGGCTGCAGTCCTGAGTATGGATTTGGCTGACAGGTAGAGACAATGTGGAAATTACTTACTTGGACTAGAACAGTAGCAATGGTGATAGCAAGAAGTGGACAGAATAAGAATTCACTCAGGCAGTAAAAAGGCAGGATTTTGACTTCAAGTTTTATGGCTTGAGAAACTGGGGGTAAATTGAGAAGAAGTGAGGAAGTCGACCAGTAAATTTTTGAACATTTAAGTTTGGAGTATCCATGACACATCCAGGCAGAGGTATCAAGAAAGTAGGTAAATATGAATCTACTTGAATTTAAGTTGAGGGACATCTTTGGTAGTATATTAAATAATTCTGTGATTGCTTTTCACTTGTTAAACATTTTTTATTAGTGGCTTACAAGATGAGTTAAGATAGGTTTACCAAATTTTCAGGTGGCAAAAATCTGAGGCCACATAATTAAATAAAAGTGAAAATAGTAATAGAATATTTTGTATATGATGACTTTGAATATTTAATGAGATAATTGCTTAGTACTATCTGTGGATTAGTAAGTGCTCAATAAATGTCAGGTTTTAAATAGTATGATTCAGTATTAAAAATAATATTTTTGGGAGGAAAGAATGTGACAAATCTGAAGAGTGTAAGTTAATAGAAATATTCACATATGCAATTGTTTCAAGAAGCAAATTCAACTGTAGGATGGGGAAGTCTTGGAATCATATCAGTTCATGAACAAAAGTTCCAGGGATTCCATTTGACTAATAGGTTAACCTGAGTCCACAATCCATAGTTGAAGCAGCTTAAGGTAAGGAAGAACTCTATGCCCTGCACTAAACATACAATATGTGATAGATTATCCTCAAAATGTAGGATCACAAATAGGATTGCATCCACAGAACAAACAAGACAATGAAGGACACAGAAACACTTCATATGCAGAAGGTTTGAAAGAACTAATAGTTGTTTTTCTTGGAAAATAATTCTAGGGAAATGAGAAACATGACAAATAGTGATTAAATTATTCTACTTTTTCAGAAAACAGAGTAATCATGATTGAATGGAATTTTAAATAAATCAATTTTTAAGGGAATCGCTTATTCAATATAAAAATGAAATCCATAAATCTCACCAAGAAGTAAGTTTTCTCTTAGTGTATTTAAGTGAATGAAGGTAGATAACTTTCTGCTGGAATGTGCTCAGAAACTGATGAGCATATAAGACTTCCTTTATTATCAACAAAATTCACCACATCACATCAAAGATGCACTAAAATGATGTGTATCAAACTGTAATTCCACTGTTGTCAGTTAGCACATAGCTAACTGTGTATATATTTTACAAGCTCATTGTAACATTGGATATCCTATTCGAGTTGAATACTGGAAGTAATATTTAGTTTAGTATACTAAAGTTACGTTTAGTGTAGTATACTATAAAGTATAATTTATTTTAAAAAATCACATTTAACTTCTCACAATTTGTTTAAAACGTATTTGTTACACTAGAGTGACTGTATATCTAAGAACCTGAGATCAGAATATAGATATTAATTCACATTATTATTTGAAGTTCTGGGTTCAGAATATCCTGAATTCCATCTCTTTACTTAGATTCTGCATTTTGTAATTTAAGGGTCTGCTACTTTGAACCCTCCATATAAATAATCAAGAAAAAGTATTTTAAGATATAAAAGAACTCTAGCCTTTATCTGGTCTGTTTCTTTTCATAGAAAGGGAAGAGTTAAATATCCAGAAAATAGACAACAAAATTATTAACCCCATCAATTGGCATTGTGATGAAATAATTTTAATAATAATGCCAAAAGTAGCTAGACATTTAACTTTCAAGCATGCATTAGTCAGTGGGCAAAGTTCTATATATGAACTAATTCATGTGTCATCACAGCCACTCTCTGGGGTAGCATGAAGAAACTGAAGCACAGAAATATTCCGCTAGATCCAAGTCACACAGCAAGTAAGTGTCCCAGCCAGGATCAGACCTCAGTCAGCTTGGTTATAGAATCTTCATTTTTAACATATTATTTAATTATTTTAGTGGAATAATCAAAACGTGCACATGTTGAATTGTAAAGGACAAAATAGCTACAGTAAATTTAAATGATAATGCTATTGAATAGTTCCACAAATTTGGTCCCATATAATATAATAAGAAAAATCTCATTTTTTTAAAGACTTTGGTGATAAAGAGAATATTACTCTAAATGCCCCTTAGAATTTCCTTGAAAGGACTTTAAGGGGAGGTTTGAAATAATTGCAAAATCTAAGCCTTTCCTTACCTCCTTTAGCAAGATACTTAAAGAAACCTTATCTCATCTAAAGCTGAATAAATCTTACAAAATTTAGATATTTGGTAACATTACATCATTGCCATTTTCCTTGACCTTCCACCAGATGGAAAGCATTGACTCTAATAATTTCGCCTTGGAAATCCTAATGTTTGTTATTCTGTTAGAGAGGAAATGGTATATTGTTACATCTCTTCCAACAGTGTTCTTATTATTAAATCAATGATGCCATTTTACATAAAAAGGGTTCCATAAGAACATAACAGTCTCATAAATAAAACAGGCCCAGCTTGTCTGGTGAACTGTTTCTTACACATCAAATAACGCCAGATGCTTTAAAGGTACTGGTACTGGACCACAATGTTATTTTGACCAGATTATTTATATCACATTCATTTATCTAGTTCTTTCCTTGAGTAAATATTATTTTGTTAGCCTTAGTACAATTGAAAAGGCTTCCGGTAATTTCATAATGATTTTTCCAAAAGGAAGTTAAATATTGAAATCAGATCCAAATCATGGAAACAGACCAGGGCTACCTAGAAGTAATAAGATTCCCTTCATCTTGTTGGACTTGACAGTATGGTTCATTACAGACCAATAGATTGCTATTGGTGGCTTGAGAAAGGTGAGACACTTTACCCTTATAGAAATATAGAATATTTTTCTTGATAAAATTCATGATGTTGTAACTCTTTAGCCAGATACTATGACCCATAATGCAGGGGTTCAACTGGCAACAAATCAGTGTAGGGAGATATCCATGACTATGGGATTGTTTGCTTTTATTCATGTCAGATGAGTAAGAAGAGATTGTCTCAGTGTATACAACATACACAGACACACACAAACACACCCATTACCACTACTACCACCATGGCTTAAAAATCATGTTGGACTCTTCAGGGTTAAAAACAGAATAATAATATAATCATAAGGGAGACAATTTGGTTAGCATTTTTAAGAGCCATATTTAAGATTTATAATATTTTTCTGTATCAGATCTTAAAATATTTTAAAGACTCTGTATATTATATATTCACAGTTAAAATGATATTGTTGTTAGTGCTGGAGGGTCAAGTGACCCAAGCACTGTTATAGAAATAAATGTACAGCTGTTAATGAAGTCTTCTTTCTCACCTTGCATTGTGTAACTTTAACTCAGACAAAATTACTTTACATTGTCTATATAGCAGGAATATATTATATTCATCCTTGCAAAAATCCACTCCTAAGTAGTTTTATGTATGAAATTAAACCTTCAAATTGACCAAATTATGAACATCTTTCTGAGTAGTTTTAGCAATGTCAAGCCAAGAACAAGAATGAATGAACTATCGTTAACTAATATTTAGTTGGCACTTACATGCTAGGAATTTTGCTTAGTATTTTGTGTTAAAATATATGTAATCTTACCTAATAGGATTATTATTGTGTGTATTTTACCATGAGTTATCACAGTACTATGTTACTGAGAAAGAAAAAGAGAGGCAAAACATGTTTCTAGAACTTAGAAGTTCTATTATTTTGATTAAGATATGTGAAACTAATGATGCCAAAATATTAGAAAATAATTGATCTTGTTAGTAGTTTAGCAACAGTTACTAGCTCAAGATATTTGAAGATTATTCTTGACTGGAACAATACATTTTGAATTTGTAGGCTATGTAAAAGTTGAGCTGAACTTAGCATAGCAGGCAGAATTTGTATACTTAATAGAATAAAAGGAATTCCTTCCTAACTAGGGGTCACGTATAAAGCACAGTGTCTATCATCCATGCTGAATGTAGCAAAAGCAAGTTCCAAAAAGAGATAAAGAGATTACAATGGGGAAAACCAAGAAATAGGATTAAATAGATGAATGAAAAAAACTAATACCAAGCTCTATAAAGCCGAGAGCTTAGAGTTTAGATTTTGATATAAAAGACCATTAAGGGTAGAGTTACATAACAAAAATTCTACCTGTCATGATCTATTCAAATAAAAATTGGGGTTATATTCAACTATTTAACATTCCTTTTCTGGTAAAATATAAGTATTTCATTAAAAATTCCAATATTTGACTACATGTAAGTTACTTATTAGAGAATATTTTTGCTAGAATTACAAAAGGATGGGGAGTAGGATGGAATCAGGATTGGACTACAGACACGGAGATTCAGTGTATGTAAAAACACATATCAGTAATAGAAGAAAGGATTGATGGTATAGTGTAAGCCAAGGCGAAAGCATTGAGAGGGAAACAGAACTAAAGAAAATATTTCAGAAATTTCTGAGTGATGCAAAATTGAATACTCTAGGTGACTTTCAGAGAGGTATTATGGCAATAAGATCTACATTATTCTTCAAGACCTCGGGAATTGAAATAGTGAAGAGACTGGAACTCAAAGTTAGTAGCTGGGGTGAGTGATAGGAGAGCATCTCTATTCAGATAGCAGGTAGACTGTGCTTAAGATTTATGTATCTTCAACAAACAAAGGAAACCCCAGGCTTCTCAGCTGAATCCAAAGAATAACTAAATGGACAAATGTGTATAGGCCAATTCATGATTATAAAATAAATTTCAACCTTTGATTGTTGATTTGATATCAAAGGTATCATCTCTTAAAATACAAGGTGAATAGGCTGAAATTCGTGCTAGAATAAAGCTCAAAATAAAAAGAAGTACTTATTTGGAAGTACTTATATAACTCAAAACCTCTTCCTTCAGTATTTTAAAACATATTTGAATTTAATATAAATTTTCAGGAGAACAATAAGTAATATTCAATTGGTCCATTCTTTGAACATCATCCAACTTTCCTATAGATATTGCTTATGAAAACTAAACACCCTACACAATGTTTTTGTCTCCTTCATCTATTTTTTAAATGTCTATTTAATCCAGATATTCCTTCAAAGAGCAAAGTGAGTGTTTCAAATTGTAACTGTCAAGCTCACAGCATTTTCAAAGGCTTTTGCATTTGGAGAACATCTTATACTCATTTGTCCTGGAAAAATAATTGGGGTTACTCTGACCCCCCCAAAATGTGTGACTAAATTTAAATGTATTGACTACTATTAGCCTTGAGAATATATCATATGGTGGATTTTTTCCATGCAACTTTCCCAAGGTGTTCTCAACCCATAGAATTTTTCATGTATAATTATCAGAAATCTTATAATTTGACATAATTTGAAGGGAAATCTCTATTATTATAATAATTTACTTCTAACTCTTTAGGAATCCTCTCCCATTTTAAATTGTGATTTTTCTCATTCTTGATTACCTTCAATGAGCAAGGTATATCTATAATAAATTGTTTTTGAAATGGATTCATTTTCTAAGTTATGCGTGTGATACAAGTTCATATTGAACTCATTAAGTTGGATAATGTTTACAAATTGATTTTCTTCTGAACTCATCTTGTTTCAATGAAACAAATATAGTTTAATAAAGTCATTATTACTTGTCAATAAATGACATTTCATTTGATCATATATGAGTAGAATGCACAATATTTTCACAGAGCACTGCTTTTATAAAGATGATAAATATTTTAGCTAATGAATTGTTAGCTCTTATAAAATAAACAATACATAATAGCATTACTGATGAAATTGGATATATTGTTCCTTATTTATTGATATTTACCAAATTTTAGTCTTTAGCTTGGTAAACTCTTCTTTTCGGACCTCATTTTCACAAGTTTCTTAGAATTTATACTGGGAAAAGAACTGCAGACGTATGGAAATGCAGATCCAGTATATGCCAATAACACTAATGAATTGATTCACTATTTTTTTAGATAAGGAGGTAGAGAAAGAGCAGAAAAATAAGATGAAAATTGTCCTCTTTCATTCTTGCAGATTTCCCCATCCTAATAGTGCTGCACAACATTTGGTTTTAATTCCAGATTTTCTATTTCTCAGCATAGAAAATAAGATAATGTGTCTTGTTTCTTTTCTTCCTTCTTAATAGCATCAAATAACAAATTTTAACTATTTAGAATGAGAAAACTTGTTGTATAGTAGAGGAGTGGCAATATAACACAGCAACAATCTCAGCTCCACAACATACTAGCATCGGACCTGACCTCTTTATGATTCAAGTTTCTTTGTTAATAAAATGGAAATAATAATATTACTTAACTTATAGAGTGATTGTGCTATTGTTGTGAGCACATCAAATGTTAGTTATTATACTAGATTTGTATGCTGTACAATAAATTACAAATTTAGCTCCTTAAAACACATATTTATGATCTCCCAGATGTCTGGGGATGGCTCATCTTGGTCCACTGTTCAGAGTCTCACAAGGTTACAATCAAGATGTAAGCTGGAGCTGGGTTTCCTTCTGAGGCTGGGGGTTCTCTTCCAAGCTGATATAGTTGTTGGCAGGATTCATCTCCTTGCAGCTATAGAACACATAGAAGCCTATTTCTTCAAAGCCAATGGGAGACTCCCTCTCTTCAGAAAGGTCCTAGTATCTCTTTCACATGTTTTCACTAATGAAGTCAGACCCACACAGGACAGTCTCCCTTTTGATTACCTCAAATGCAAATGATTTGGCACCTTACTTACAGCTGCAAAATCCCTTTACCTTATGACATAATTTTATCACAGGTCTGAAACATCACAGGTCCTGCTTACATTCAATACAAGGGAATTATACAGAGGGAGGGGAGTCATACAGCTTCCTTAGAATTCTGCCTACCACGGTTAGCTACCTACAGCTGGATATCTTTGTCCTTTCCTTTCTGTACATCTGACAAGGTTGTACTTTATACAGAATTCTAGTCATTCAATATCCTGGTCAATAAGTGGTATTATCAACCTTTTTAAATTTCATCTTTTCTTTTGAATGCATAGTGTTATCCTATTTTTGTTATAGATATATTACTCACCTGAAATGGTGTTCTTTATCTTCCAAGTAAAGCCAAGTAGATTCTTTTGCTCTTCCTGGAGTGTCAGCCATGTCCAGGAAAGCATTATCCATATCCAGAGTGATATGTGGAAAAAAAGTTGGAAATAGAAGCACTCTGTTTAGTCACTGTTGTGATGGCAAGCATTGTGGGAACAACTGTAGCCTCTTTTGGTTCACCCCTGATGGTCTACAATAAGGGTCCAAGTAGAATATCTACCAGTGGAGGCTAGGTTTGACCCATGAGTCAGTATTGCAGATATCAGTTACTTATTTTGGCTTAGGGTTCTCTGCTTTTTCCATGTGCTCCACAATCTTTTCCAGACAAAAACCTTTCTACTTTATCACCATGTTCATATACTTCCATGTCTGGTTCTTTGAATCAGCCTCTTCCCCAAAGTGCAAGTACTTTTCCTCAGTGGTTGGCACACAGGGCAGTTTGCTGGAATGACTTCCCAATGGCTGAATACCAGTTGTGAGCTGGCTTCTTCCTGATTTCATCCATGAAGAAAGCTTTTGGCCATGGGCAGCAGAGGCTTAATGATAAATATGTCTGCCTAATCTTTTCTTTTTCTTGAAACACTTAAACTTTTCTCTTTGACAAGACAGTATAGACTTACTAAGCCAAGAACATTACCTCTGGGCATGATGCCACATATGTGCATAACTGCCAGCAGGCACTGAGTTTTCACTTGTAGCACATCTCAACACACTTCTCTCATGGTGGCAGTCAGCTGTCCTGAGAAGAGTCCACAGCAATCAGGCAGTAACGCTTCTCCTTTTTGATCAGTCCCCTTCTCAAAAGGCTCGGAGCAGCCATCTTGGTTTTCATCTTGACCAGATTAGGTTTCATCTTCCCCCTGTTTCTCCTTTAATAGACCACTTGGCTCTTGATTCTGCTTATGACTTGCTCCTTGTTGCTCGAAGTTACTTAAGGCTCGTATTCTAAGACAAAACAGATGCCCATGAGAGGGCATCCATGAGAGGGCATTCATGAGAGGATGGGCCCAGAGGGGGCTGCTATTGGAAGATACTCACAATGCTATTGTCCAAATCTCAGTATTTACTGGCTTATTTGGAAATTTGATCAGTTGGGCCTTGTCATATCAAGTTCTGAAAAACTTCACTGTTATGGACTAATAGGTTGGACCCAAATTGTCTTGGGACAAACAACCAGATTTGGCCAACAGTGTTCCTCCATTTTCTCTCTGTTAGATGTTGCTCTAGTTTTCCCTTGAATTCACAATTCCCTCTTAGATCTTCTGGTGGATCATGAATATTTTTGCCCTGATTCACTGAGGATGTCAGTTCCTCCACAGAACAAACCAGATCACTATTTTCTTCCAGAATCTGACCTACACCTTCACACTGAGCATGACAAATTTATTGAAAGTTGTTTTGGTGATTAACACATGAGTCAACCTGGATTCCTTCATGGATTTTGCTTTCTTTTGTTCTGTGTATGACTGTAATTTTTTTGTTGATTGACTATTTATTCATTTACCATGTCAACTTTTGAAGGTTTTATGATTGTTTTTCTGAATAGAATAATGGATTCAGGTACACTGATTTGAATCTTTACAAATTTTTCTTTTAAGTCATCAGGCATTGTTGAATGTGGATTTCTCTGGTTGTAACTAAAATGTGCCCTCAGCTCAATTTCCTGAATTAAATTCCAAGGGGTCATTTGGTTTAACAGCTTCATTTCTTTGATGAGGTGGGGCATTTCATTTGGGGGTCTTTATTCAACAGCAACCCTGACAATAAAGGTGGCTACAAAGTTGAGTGGAATAAATGGCAGGCAGGATGGCAAGCTACACAGTATTGCAGAAATCACCACAAAGCCTTGTAGGCCTCCTATTCTTAGAGATAGCCCCTCTAGATTTTCCAGTTCCTATTTCCATTCTAATCAGAAGATCTGTGTTCTTAAGAATACAAAATGGCATGTGAGGACTTGGGGAAGGACATCTGCTGGAACTGAGAAACCTAAAGGTACCTGTTGCAAAAGCTCAAGCTGACCATCCTTGAGCCACATTTCTTTTATTTCCTCTTCAAGCCATATGAAATACAACATACTTGATTGTTTCCCTCCTAAAACACAAGTTTAGACGTCATAATCTCCATCTTTTGCTCATCACCTCTTGACTCTTCTCTCTTTGGATTTGTTTCATGGGCACTCCCATTTGGGGTGGGCTAGAAAGGCACCTGCCCCTGAACTGCTGCCAGCTTCTCCATGTACCTTTGTCTCACATCCTCATGTCAGATTTCTTCTTGAGTGAGAGATCATGGCTTATTGTGAGGGAAAACCCCAGAACCAACTGGAAATATGTTGGAAACAAAGATTATAACTGGAGGATTGTCTTCCCTTCTACATCTCATAAAAGCTGATTTCAGTGCCTGGGTTTCTTGTGGAAGAGAATCAAACATTTGTCCTCTTGTGCCCATTAATTTCTCCACTCTCTCGGCTATAATATTAAGCAAGCTATAATGTTTCTGACGCACTATAGCAAGAACAGTTTGGGATATGGTGGCCACTGACATCTGAACATTAGTATCTAAATGAGTTGCCTTCTGGGCTCCAATATTTTATCCTAAAGAACTTACTATTTCATTAATTTTTTCTTTGCTCTTTTTCAAGACAGCATCATATAAACTACATATATTTTCCAGGATCAACTTTATAAAAATTTTCTTTCCTTTTGCCTGATCAATCCTCCTAATTTTCTTATTCTTTATAGTCATCTGATAATCTCCTCACAGGTTTTCAAAAAAAATTCCTTTTTGATGCTAATCTTTTGACTAGATTTTGTCAAGGAGCTTAATTCTAAAGTCTCACCCATCCAATGCACTGGTAACCATATTTCTTTAATCTGGAAAAAGTAACATAAAAAAGTATCCATATCCTCTAAGCCAGTGCTTCAGTCATATTCTTGCCTTCCTTGTTCAGAATTTGGATTCACTTGCAATTTAGTCTCTCTCTCTGCTCTCCTTCTGGGACGTTAGAAGTAAAAGGGTCCCTGTGAGTGCGTTAATCTCTTCTAAAAGATGCGTCATATGAGAATAAGCCTCTTGTGGAGTGAATTTCAGCTCCACTATCAAGTAATCTCATTCACTAATCACTAAACCTAGATGAATATTTTTGATCCAGACTTGTCACAGAACTTCTTATATCTGCAGACAGACTGCTTCCATCACATTTACCACAGTGATGTACCCATCACAAATGCAACAAGTTTATACTTCAGAGGCAAAATCGGTATGTCCTGGAGAGTGTATCAGATTAACCAGGTGGTTCTCATTACTTGGGTAGATGAGGGGCAGGTGTGGACTGGCCTCAAGCTGGTCAGCGATCTCCACCTGCATCTAAGCCTGGACAGCCTGACTCCTGCATAACATAGTGAGTTGGAAGTGGATTTCATAGTGATACCTCACATCTGCTCATTTTCTCTGCAGTCTGCGTACATTTACCCTTCCTCAGATATGTTTTGACTATTATTGGTCCTTTGTTCTTCTATATGAATTTTAGAATCAGCATATCAAGTTCCTGCTCGCCAGGCAACTGCCATTACTAGATATAAGACAGTCAGTCAGGGCAACAGGAGCCAAAACACTGATATGTCTGATGTTGGCAGTGTTTCTTTGGAGTTGAATCATCTTATCCAAACTATTAAACTCTGTGGCCACTTTATTTCTTGTGAAGACTTCAGCCAGCCCCCAACTCAGCTCCAGCTCTTGGCACACAGCATACCACATGTGAATGAGGCATGAAGGCCTCCAGTGTTTTTGTTTGTTTGTTTGTTTTTCATTGGGAGACTTTGTGATTGACAGACCATTCTGCTGCCTAAACCTGTGTTTTTAAAAGGCCTCAAGAAATGAGTTAAACATCTGTGAGGATGGCAGTGTACTGGGCTAACAGACTAGGTGGCTACTTGATACCTACCCTGACAAAGTGACTCTTTTGGGGTTTGGAACAGACCTCTCAGCAGTCATTTAAAGGAGGGAGGGCTAAGCTGACTTAACAGCCAGCCCACTCACTCAGGGCTAGCAGAGGGTGACCTGTCCTCACAATTAGAAAGAAATAATATCCACCCATGACTAAGCCAGTTAAGTTTTTTTCCAAAAATTCACAGGCAGAGTGGAGTATGTCCCTTAAGGACTAACAGCTGTCCTAAAAAAAGAGTGTAGACATAAAACCATAGTACCATAAATGTACAGATGAGATGGAGCTTACTGGGAAAATCTTAGAAGCAGAGAAGGGATGGAGTGTCCAGAATCTCTTGTTATCCTATCTCACAGACTCCACTGAGCATAAATGGACTACATACACACTGGCTAACATTTGAGGAGAGAGGAAGACTGCCTCAGTAATGCTCTACTTATAGGAACAGGGGAGAATGTAAAATACATGGGACTATATAAGAGTAGAACCTTCTTGGTTTGGGAAGTGACTTTGTTATAAAGGGTGATAAGATGAAACCCATTGACTAATATCAAACTCTTCTGCCTTTGATTTAACTTGGATCTACTGAGCCAAGTATCTGTCAAACAACAAAAGGGGGAAGGAAATGAGCTACCATCACCTTCCAAATCTGTATTTCTTCAGTGATATTTAAAAATCTACTTATGAAAGTATTTTTCTCTGTTATTTCCTAGAAGTGTTTTTATTTACAGCTTTCATATCTAAATCTACAATCCATCTTGCATTGCTTTTGTGTACAGTATAAAATAGAAGTCAATATGTGTGGATGTATGTGTGTGTAAAAGTATACATATTTTCCCATATGGATATCTAATTAACACAAAGCAATTTATTGAAAAGACTATCTCTACTGAGTACACTGCCATTGTAGTGGCATATCTGTAAATTAACTATATGTATAAGTTTGTTTCTTGATTCTCTCTTGGTTTATTTTGCTATTCTTCTGCCAATAACAGACTATCTTATTCAATGTTACTTTATAATAACTCTTGATATTGTTGGAAGACAATTCTCCAGGTGTCTCTCAGATTCCTGCATGTTTTGCAAGCATAGGACCTGACTATCATTGTTCTGGTTTAACTTTTCAAGGGTTTTAGTAAAGTGAGCTGTCTTGGAAGATGAAAGATAGTATCTTTTTCCAGAGCGAAGGGACACTTAGCTTATAGTCTCAGAAGGTAGAGATAGTGTCTACCTCTGGAGCAAAGAAGAAGGATGCTAAGTGTTTAAAAGATTCAGGTTCTGTAAGTTTAGGATTCATCTCCTATAATGCAATATTCTGTATATGCTAGTGTCATCTGGACCTCTTTGCATCATCTTGTAGGAATTAGGGTTTAGGAAACTGACATAAATATGCTGTTTCTGTTCTGACTCAAGGATAGATACCTGTGTGATTTTGTTATATGAGTGATGCTGGCCTAAACTGATAGTTTCATTCCTTCAGTAGACTGGATCATAACACGAGACAAAAGGCAAAGTTTAAGACTGCAAAAACATACTGATTTTCAGAGAAGTGCATAGAAGCAAGACATAAAGAACCACCAAAATGAATGAGCAAGTGAGATATCATTCTGTCTGCAAACACAATATTAACCCATGTTTTGAGTAGGTGATTATGTGCTATGTCCAAAATATACAGATTTTATGGTGGCATTTTAAGTAAGTTGAAGTAAGTCTAATATCACAAATTTCATAAGTTTTATTCACTGATTCTTTTTTTAAATCAATGCAATTATTATCACAAAAGTATTAAAGAACAATATCTAAGCATTTCATTTTCAGAAATCAAGAAGTAACTCTGGTACAATTAAATGGAATTATAAAAGATTAGATGAATGAGATTTAGATTTGTTAAAACTATCCAACATCAACACTATGCAATTCTTTTTTATTAATTTCATTGTACTTCTTTTTCTATAGTTAAAGGATGTCCTTATCCATCTTGTCTAGAGAAAAAATGCCCACAGATTCTAAAAGCTAAAGAATGCCAGGATTCAGTATTAAATTTAAAAGACAAAGTGTTTCAAAGCAATTAATTAATTTTGGCCCCATGTCAGATAAAAGTGCCACATAAATTCCTTAGAAACTGATGTAAAAATCTAAGAGCTAAAGCAGTTAGTTTTAGAATTACTCTCCTATTGATTTAATTTGTAGGGAGGCAAAGGGTTAGTATTCCCCAACCCTGTCTCCACACACTGCTAAACAAAAGTGTTCTTGCATTTTTCATTTCATACCAGATCTTGACATCCTTTTGAATTTATTTTACATACTTGGGGAACATGAATACAACTTCATGCTTTCATCCTTTTATAAGACATTCATTATATGCATTAACTGACAGCTGTGAAATTATCTGCCAGTTGTCTTAAATAAAAGCAAGAAAATTCAAAATAGATGTGCATTCTGTACTTAGGCAAATTTCACAGAATCTTCTATAATTCAAATTTCTCTAGACACTTCTTTTAATATGGGCTTTAAGTACAATGAATATGTTCAGCCATTACTACATATTGAGTGTCTGATGGCTTTTGAAAGCTCAGGAGGCAGTCTACATTTTTCTCACTTGTTTTTAGTGTAACTAGGTTTGGCAGCTCTATGTGAGTTTTTGCATCTTAAAGAATCTCCATCTCTATTACATTTTATTATATATTAATGTTGTTCTTTAAATTGTTTTAATATTCATTTTGCCATTTAAGGCAAAGTTGTCCAAAAAGAAGTGACTAGTGAGCACAATGTTTTCAGCCATTCAAGCTGATGCCACTTTTTAAAGATCATTTTTGGTGACAAATATGAAAAAAATAGCTAGTGGGAAAAGTATGTTTCCCTTAGGGAAGAGTATCTGGGAAAATATTACTGGTCATTTCTAGCTATAGGCCTTTGTTCCGCTTTTCATAAAGATAAAGATCTGATTAGATCAAAATACAAGGACACAGAGTTTAAGGCAAACAAACTGTATAAAATGAGTAAAAGTGAAAAGCCCTATCCTGGAAATTCAGCTGTGGAGACTCCCTTCCTCTTTTCACTATTATTTAGGTTTTATAACAGTAAACTGCAGTAAACAAAGTAACAGCTTCTCTATAGAGTAAAATATTATTTAACCCTTAGTTTCAATTGCTTGCGCAAAAACTTCCTTTGGAACATGCTCACATACTTTACCAAAGTAATGTGTACTTTCATATTTAAAATATAGATACTAGACAGGTAGATGGATAAATAGATACATAATAGATGTTCTCTTAATAATTAAAACAGCATAAAGATATAATGGAACATTATTCTTTTTTAATTTGACTTATTTTGATTGGTAGATTTATATTTACCAAAATAATAATGGCAGGTGACTAGGCAGTTACACTATTTAATACCTTGTGCTTCTAAGATTTTCTTTGGGTGGTATAGGTCTGCCCTAAATAATCTGTCTGTAGGATAATAACTTAAATCATTACAGGATACTGTTTCACTTCAGGATTTACCTCAGTTTGTGTGTTTAAGTTTGTCGACTAAGTATGAGTAGTTATGTTATTCTTGTAGTTATTTTACTATGATTATTATTATTACTACTACTACATTTATCATTAATGGGGAGAAGACATGTACAAATAACTTCAGAGACAAATATAAAAATGTTACCATAGTAAATATAACAAAGCAGAGGTATATTTTAGTGAGATAACATAAAGGGAAATAACACTGATAGAAAAATAGTGGATTATTTTCAAGTGGAGGAATCTATTTAAATGACATCTGAAAGATGATTAGGTGTTAATTAGGTTAAGTATTTGCAAGTCCAATAAAAACTCTGTCAGTATTATTCATGGGGTTTGACAAGCTGCTTCTATATTTTACTTGGAAAACAAAGTATAAGAGGAGCCGTGTTAATTTGAAAAAAATAGGAATAAGTTGAAGAAGCTTGCCCCATCAGATATCAAAGTATAATAATTAAAAATATGGTATTAACCAATGAAGAGGTAATTAGAACAGAACTAAATAAAGAACACAGAAAAAAGCCTACACTTATAAGGAAATAAAATATGATACAGAGAGAATTACAGATCAGTGTGAAAAGGTAGACTAGATATTAAATGCTTCTTGCACAATCATCTTTATGGGGAAAAAAATGAATCCATACCTGACATCATATATATTTAAAAACTTTAGTTTTAGTTTTAAATTTAATAAGAAAATATACTCTCTTCATAAAATTGGAGATTTCTTAAATAAGGAGTAAAAAACACAGACTTTAAAGAAAAATATTGATAAATTTGATTACATTATAATTTATAACAATTTATATTCATAAAAAGACATCAGAAAGCTAAAACATAATCTTAGGTTAGGAGATATTTCCCATAATATATTTTCAAAAATTAAAAATTAAGGAGAAAAGGTAAATCCAATAGACTAACAAACAAAATATTAAATTGGACAATTCATAGAAGAGAGTAATAAACATAAAATGAGCTCAAATTTTCTACTATCAAAATGCAACTAAAAACCTAGTAAGATAGAATAGAATTTTATAGTAAGTGATGACAAAGATGCAGAGAAATGACATCTCTTATTCTGCTAAAGAAATATGAACTGGTACAATCATTTTAGTCAGCAATATGATAATTCCTAGAAAAACTGAAGATGCACATACAATGAATGCTACCCAACCATATATATGTACACAAGAGAAATAATAACTAGCTTGTTCATATCAACATTTGTTTTATCACTCAAGAAAAGAAAGGGTAGTTGAAAGAAGGGAGAGGAGGAGGAAGGGAGGGAGGAAGGATGGAAAGGAAGAAGGAAATTTAAAACCCTAAATGTAATCATTAGAAGAATGGATGAGCAAATGACATTGTATTCCTACATTAGATATCAAACAAAAATAAAAAGGGATAAACTAGCTCTATATGTATAAATATAGATGAACTTTTCAAGTAACATTGGGTGTAAAAAAGTAAATTGCATGTGAATATATACTATGATATTCAATGGTATCTACCATGATCCCATTTACATAAAGTTTTAAAGCATGTAAAACAGTGATTTATTGCTTAATAATACATATATATATGTAATACAAATTATTTGTTAAATGTGTGGAATTGATAAACCTTCAAATCAGAACACTGGTTATCAGTGGGTGAGAATGGGAGAGGAAGTAGAGGAAGTAGATATGATTGGAGTGACAGGGATTCAACTCTATTGGCAATGTGTTATTTCTTATGTTGAGTGATGTAAACATGATTATTGCTTATATTCTCTATTGTTTTATTTTTTTTTGTATGTCTAACATTAGGTAAGGACTTTCCAGACAGAGAAATTAGTGTACACATAGGCCCAGTAAAAGAGACATGAGACTAAAAGAAAGCCAGTGTGCTCAGGTGGAGCCCATCAAGGCTAGAGTGTTTGAGATGAGACCATACAAGTTAGGCAGATGGGAAGATCATGCAGACAGAGTCTTGCTAGATGTGTTAAGAGAGCTTTGTTCTCAAAGTTATGGGGAACTTCTTAAAGAATTTAGGTAGAAAAGTGATGTGATCAAATTTTTCTTGTAAAATAATATAGTTTGAATTTTATTGTTTAATCCTATTTTCCTTCTGGCTGATTTTATGGATATAGTCTAAATTTAATCATAGATTTTCTTAATAGATCTTTATTGGAATATAATTGCTTCACAATGCTGTGTCAGTTTCTGTTGTACAACAACGTGAATCAGCTATATGCATACATATGTCTCCCCATATCCTCCCTCTCTTTAGCCTCCCTCCCACCCACCCTATCCCACCCTTCTACGTCGTCGCAAAGCACCAAACTGATCTCCTGTGCTATGCTGCTGCTTCCAAATAGCTATTTTACATTTGGTAGTGTATGTATGTCGATACTAATCTCATTTCACCCCAGCTTCCCCTTCCCACCCCATGTCCTCAAGTCCATTCTCTATGTCTACATCTTTATTCCTGCCCTGCCACTAGGTTCATCAGTACCATTTTTTTTTCTTAGATTCCATATATGTTCATTAGCATACAGTATTTGTTTTTCTCTTTCTGACTTACTTCACTCTGTATGACAGACTCTACATCCATCCACCTCACTACAAATAACTCAATTTCATTCCTTTTTATAGCTGAGTAATATTCCATTGTGTATATGTACCACATCTTCTTTATCCATTCATCTGTT
The DNA here is from genome assembly GCF_949752795.1 of Hyperoodon ampullatus. Taxonomy (NCBI): domain Eukaryota; kingdom Metazoa; phylum Chordata; class Mammalia; order Artiodactyla; family Ziphiidae; genus Hyperoodon; species Hyperoodon ampullatus. Next base: position 103,289,166 of record NC_136914.1, read on the forward strand.
GATGGACATTTAGGTTGGTTCCACATCCTGGCTGTTGGAAATAGTGCTGCAATGAACATTGTGCTACATGACTTTTTGAATTATGGTTTTCTCAGGGTATATGCCCAGGAGTGGGATTGCTGTGTCATGTGATAGTTCTATTTTTAGTTTTTTAAGGAACCTCCATACTGTTCTCCAGAGTGGCTGTATCAATTTATATTCCCACCAACAGTGCAGGAGGGTTCCCTTTTCACCACACCCTTTCCAGCATTTATTGTTTCTAGATGTTTTGATAATGGCCATTCTGAACTGCGTGAGGTGATACCTCATGGTAGTTTTGATTTGCATTTCTCTAATAATTAGTCATGTTGAGCATCTTTTCATGTGCCTCTTGGCCATCTGTATGCCTTCCTTGGTGAAATGTCTATTTAGGTCTTCCACCCACTTTTTAACTGGGTTGTTTGCTTTTTTGATATTGGGCTGCATGAGCTGCTTGTATATTTTGGGTATTAATTCTTTGTCCATTGCTTCATTTGCAAATACTTTCTCCCATTCTGAGGTTTGTCTTTTCATCTTGTTTATGGTTTCCTTTGCTGTGCAAAAGGTTTTAAGTTCCGTTTGGTCCCATTTGTTTATTTTTGTTTTTATTTCTATCATTTTAGGACGTGGGTCAAAAAGGATCTTGCTGTGATTTATGTCATAGAGTGTTCTGCCTATGTCTTCCTCTAAGAGTGTTATAATGTCTGGCCTTACATTTAGGTTTTAATCCATTTTGAGTTTATTTTGTATATGGTCTTAGGGAGTGTTCTAATTTCATTCCTTTACTTGTAACTGTCCAGTTTTCCCAGCACCACTTATTGAAGATGCTGTCTTTTCTTCATTATATGTTCTTGCCTCCTTTGTCATAAATTAGGTGCCCTTAGGTGCGTTGGTTTGTCTCTGGTCTTTCTATCCTGTTCCATTTATCTATATTTCAGTTTTTGTGTCAGTACAATACTGTCTTGATTACTGTAGCTTTGTAGTATAGTTTGAACTTGGGGAGCCTGATTCCTCCAGCTCCATTTTTCTTTCTCAAGATTGCTTTGGCTATTCAGGGTCTTTTGTGTTTCCATACAAATTGTGAAATTTCTTGTTCTAATTCTGTGAAGAATGCCATTGGTAGATTGATAGGGATTGCACTGAATCTGTAGATTGCTTTGGGTAGTATAGTCATTTTCGCAATGTTGATCCTTCCAATCCAAGAACACGGTATATTTCTCCATCTGTTTATGTCATCTTTGATTTCTTTCATCAGTGTTTTATAGTTTTCTGAGTACAAGTCTTTTGCCTCCTTATGCAGGTTTATTCCTAGGTATTTTATTCTTTTTGTTGCAATGGTAAATGGGAGTGTTTCTTTAATTTCTGTTTCTGATTTTTCATTGTTGGTGTATAAGAATGCCAGAGATTTCTGTGCATTAATTTTGTATCCTGCCACCTTACCAAATTCATTGATTATTTCTAGTAGTTTTCTGGTGGCATTTTTAGGATTCTCTATATATAGTATCATGTCATCTGCAAACAGAGACAGTTTTACTTCTTCTTTTCCAATTTAGAATCCTTTTATTTTGTTTTCTTCTCTGATTGCCATGGCTAGGACTTCCAAAACTATGTTGAATAAGAGTGGCAAGAGTGGATATCCTTGTTTCATTCCCAATCTTAGTGGAAATGCTCTCAGTCTTTCACCATTGAGTATGATGCTTGCTGTGGGTTTGTCATATATGGCCTTTGTTATATTAAGGTAGGTTCCCTCTATGCCCATTTTCTGGAGAGTTTTTATCCTAAATGGGTGTTCAATTTTTTCAGAAGCTTTTCCTCCAGCTATTGAGATGATCATATGGTTTTTATTCCTTAATTTGTTAATGTGGTTTATCACATTGATTGATTTGCATATATTGAAGAATCCTTGCATCCCTGAGATAAATCCCACTTGATCATGGAGTATGACCCTTTTAATGTGCTGTTGGATTCTGTTTTCTACTGTTTTGTTGGGGATTTTTGTATCTATGTTCTTCAGTGATATTGGTCTATAATTTTCTTTTTTTGTGATATATTTTTCTGGTTTGGTATCAGGGTGATGATGACTTCATAGAATGAATTTGGGAGTATTTTCCCACTGCAGTTTTTTGGAAGAGTTTGAGAAGCATCACTGTCAGCTACTGTCAGCTGTTCTCTAAATGTTTCAAAGAATTCGCCTGTGAAGCCATCTGGTCCTGGACTTTTGTTTACTGGAAGATTTTTACAGTTTCAATTTCATTACTTGTGATAGACCTGTTTATATTTTCTAATACTTCCTGGTTCAGTCTTGGAAAATTGTACCTTTCCAAAAATTTGTCCATTTCTTCGTGGTTGTCCATTTTATTGGCATATAGTTGTTTGTAATATCTTATAATCATTTCTATTTCTGCAGTGTCAGTTGTGATTTCTCCTTTTTCATTTCTATTTTTTTTGATTTGTATTCTCTCCCTTTTTTTCTTGATGAGTCTGGCTAAGGGTTTATCAATTTTGTTTATCTTCTCAAAGAACCAGCTTTTGGCTTTATTGATCTTTACTATTGTTTTCTTTGTTTCTATTTCATTTATTTCTGTTCTGATCTTTGTGATTTCTTTCCTTCTGCTGACTTTGGGTTTCCTTTGTTCTTCTTTCTCTAGTTGTTTTAAGTGTAGGGTTAGATTGTTTATTTGAGATTTTTTTTTTGTTTCTTCAGGTGAGATTGAATTGCTATATACCTGCCTCATAGAACCACTTTTGCTGCATCCAATAGGTTTTAGGTCATCATGTTTTCATTGCCCTTTGTTTCTGTGTATGTTTTTTAGTTCTTCTTTGATTTCTTTAGTGATCTCTTCATTATTTAGTAGCACACTGTTTAGCTTCCATGTATTTCTGTTTTTTACAATTTTTTTTCCTGTAATTGATTTCCAATCTCAAAGCGTTGTGGTCAGGATAGATGCTTGATATGATTTCAATTTTCTTAAATTTTCTGAGGCTTGATTTGTGACCCAAGATATGAGGTGTGATCTCTCCTGGAGAATGTTCCATGTGCACTTGAGAAGAAAGTGTATTCTGCCACTTTCATTTTTTCAGAATTTATTCTTTTCTTTTACATTTTTTTAAATTAAATCTTTATTAGAGTATAATTGCTTTACAATGGTGTGTTAGTTTCTGCTTTATAACAGAGTGAATCAGCTATACATATACATATATCTCCATATCTCCTCCCTCTGCATCTCCCTCCCACCCTCCCTAACCCACCCCACCAGGTAGACACAAAGCACTGAACTGATCTCCCTGTGTATGCGGCTGCTTCCCACTAGCTATCTATTTTACATCTGGTAGTGTGTATATGTCCATGCCACTGTCTCACTTCTTCCCAACTTACCCTTCCCCCTCCCCTCTCCTTAAGTCCATTCTTTATGTCTGTGTCTTTATTCCTTTTCTGCCCCTAAGTTCTTCAGAACATTTTTTTTTTTTTTTTTTTTTTTTTTTTAGATTCCATGTATATGTGTTAGCATACGGTATTTGTTTTACTCTTTCTGATTTACTTCACTCTGTATGACAGACTCTAGGTCCATCCACCTCACTACAATAACTCAATTTCATTTCTTTTTATGGCTGAATAATATTCCATTGTATATATGTGCCACACCTTCTTTATCCAGTCATCTGTCAATGGACACTTAGGTTGCTTCCATGTCCTGGCTATTGTAAATAGAGCTGCAATGAGCATTGTACTACATGACTCTTTTTGAATTATGGTTTTCTCAGGGTATATGCCCAGTAGTGGGATTGCTGGGTAGTATGGTAGTTCTATTTTTAGATTTTTAAGGAACCTTCATACTGTTCTCCATAGTGGCTGTATCAATTTACATTCCCACCAACAGTGCAAGAGGGTTTCCTTTTCTCCACACCCTCTCCAGCATTTATTGTTTGTAGATTTTTTTGACGCCGACCATTCTAACTGGTGTGAGGTGATACCTCATTGTAGTTTTGATTTACATTTAATGCTTATTGATGCTGAACATCCTTTTATGTGTTTGTTGGCAATCTGTATACCTTCTTTGGAGAAATGTCTATTTAGATCTTCTTCCAATTTTTGGATTTTTTTTCTTTTGATATTGAGGTACAATCCTTCTTGTATATTTTGGAGATTAATCCTTTGTCAGTTGTTTCATTTGCAAATATTTTCTCCCATTCTGCTGGTTGTCTTTTCATCTTGGTTATGGTTTCCTTTGCTGTGCAAAAGATTTTAAGTTTTATTAGGTCCCATTTATTATTATTTTTATTTCTATTTCTCTAGGACATGGGCCAAAAAGGATCTTGCTGTGATTGATGTCATACAGTGTTCTGCCTATGTTTTCCTCTAAGAATTTTATAGTGTCTGTCCTTACATTTAGGTGTTTAATCCCTGTTGAGTTTATTTTTGTTTATGGTCTTAGGGAGTGTTCTAATTTCATTCTTTTACATGTAGCTGTCCAGTTTTCTCAGCTCCACTTATTGAAGAGGCTGTCCCTTCTCCATCATATATTCTTGCCTCCTTTATCAAAGATAAGGTTACCATATGTGCATGGGTTTATCTCTGGGCTTTCTATTCTGCCACTTTTGGGTGGAATGGTCTATAAATATCCACTAAATCTATCTGGTCCACTGTGTCATTTAAAGCTTGTGTTTTCTTATTTATTTTCTCTTTGCATGATCTGTCCATTGGTGAAAGTGGGGTGTTAAAGTCCCCTACTATTACTGTGTTACTGTTGATTTCCCCTTTTATGACTATTAACATTTGCCTTATGTATTGAGGTGCTCCTATGTTGGGTGCATAAACGTTTATAATTGTTATATCTTCTTGGATTGATCCTTTGATCATTATGTAATGTCCCTCCTTTTCTCTTGTAACAATCTTTATTGTAAAGTATTTTATCTTATATGAATATTGCTACTCCAGCTTTTTTTTTATTTGCATGTGCATGGAATATCTTTTTCCATCCCTTTACTTTCAGCTTGTATGTGTCCCTAGTTCTGATGTAGTTCTCTTGTAGACAGCATATATATGGCCCTTGTTTTTGTATCCATTCAGCCAGTCTGTGTGTTTTGGTTGGGGTATTTAATCCATTTACATTCAAGGTTATTATTGATATGTATGTTCCTATTACCATTTTTAAAATTGTTTTGTGTTTGTTTTTGTGGGTCTTTTTCTACTCTTGTGTTTCCTGCCTAGAAAAGTTTCTTTAGCATTTGTTGTAAAGCTGGTATGGTGGTGTTGAATTCTCTTAGCTTTTGCTTGTTTGAAAAGCTTTTGATTTCTCTGTCAAATCTGAGATCCTTGCTGGGTAGAGTAATCTTGGTTGTAGGTTTTTCTCTTTCATCACTTTAAGTATATCCTGCCACTCCCTTCTGGCCTGTAGAGCTTCTGCTGAAAAATCAGCTGATAACCTTATGGATATTCCTTTGTATGTTATTTGTTGTTTTTCTCTTGCTGCTCTTAATATTCTTTCTTTGAATTTAATTTTTGTTGGTTTGATTAATATGTGTCTTGTGTTTTTCTAGGCTTTATCCTGTATGGGACTCTCTGTGTTTCTTGGACTTGGGTGACTATTTCCTTTCCCATGTTAGGGAAGTTTTTGACTATAATCTCTTCAAATATTTTCTCCGACCCTTTCTTTTTCTCCTCTTCTTCTGGGACCTCTATAGTTTGAATGTTGTTGCATTTAGTGTTGTCCCAGCAGTCTCTGAGATGGTCTTCAGTTCTTTTATTCTTTTTTCTTCATTCTGCTCCTCAGCAGTTATTTCCACCATTTTACATTCCAGCTCACTTATTCATTCTTCTGCCTCAGTTATTCTGTTTTGATTCCTTCTAGTGTATTTTTCATTTCAGTTATTGTTCTGTTCATCTCTGTTTATTTCTTCTTTAGTTCTTCTAGGTTTTTGTTAATCATTTCTTGTATTTTCTCAATCCGTGCCTCCATTCTATTTTTGAGATTCTGGATCATCTTTACTATCATTACTCTGAATTGTTTTTCAGGTAGATTGCCTATTTCCTCTTCACATATTTGGCCTTGTAAGTTTTTACCTTGCTCCTTCATCTGTGACACATTTTTTTGCCATCTTTTTTTTTTTTTAATGAGTGAGATTGTGTTCCTGTCTTGCTTGTTGTTTGGCCGAAGGCTTCCAACACTGTAGTTTGTAGGCTGTTGGGTATAGCTGGCTCTTGGTGCTGAGATGAGGACTTCTGTGAGACCTCAGTCCAATGAATATTCCCTGGGGTCTGAGGTTCTGTCTTCGTCCAGTGGTTTGACCTCAGAGCTCCCACCACAGGAGCTTTGGCCTGACCCCCATCTTATGAACCAAGATCCCACAAGCCACATGGGGTGGCAAAAAATACACCCACAAAAAACAGAGAACAACAACAAATTAAAAAATAAAATTAGACTTGGAAACTAACAGATATGTTAGAAAGAATATAAAAATAAAAATATAGATGAATTAACAACTGAGAAGGTATATCAGTACCACAATAGTAAAAAAGAGGAGAAGGGAAAAGAAAAAAAAAGAGAGAGAAAGAAAACAATTGGGGGGAAAGCCTTGGCTGTGGAAGGTGGGCCCTAAGCAAGGTGAGGTTTTGGCAGTGGGTGGGGCCAATGCTCGGGACCCACAGGGCTGGAAAAAGCTCTGGGGACTGTGGGGGGAGTGGGGCTTATGCTCAAGGAACAGAAGGGACCCAGACATGCCCCACTCTGGTCTCAGAAGTTGGGGGAACCTCCCTTGGGAGCTCAGCAGGCTTCCTGGGCTTAAGTGGGTAGGGTAAGCACCCTCTTTTTCTGTCCTGCTACTCCTGGAGGGCCCCTCCTACCTGCCTCTCCTATTCTCCCCTTGGCCCTCCTCCTTAGTGGTGGGACTAGCCTGAGAGCTCAGCAGGCTCACCAGGCCTGAGTGGATGGGGCAAATGCCCCCTGCTCCTCTCCTGCTCCTCCCAGATGGCCCCTCCTGCCTGCCTCACCTGCTCCCCCTAGCCTTCCTCCTATGCTCCCAAGGACCCACACGGCTTGGTGGGTTGCTTTGGAGGGCAGAGGATAGGCCTGGCATCTCAGCAGGCTCCCCAGACCCAAGAGGTGGGCAATTACCCTCTGCTCCTCTCCCGCTCTTCCCAGAGGGTCCCTCCTGCCTGCCTCTCCTGATCTCCCGGCCTTAGGGATGCTGATCTTGTCTGGACTCCACTTCTCCTCCCTCCTCAGTCCCCCCATGTTCTACAGGTTCACTTGGTGGTTCCTCCCATCTCCTTGGGCATCAGGGTCCCCATCCAGCGGCCAGCAGTCACCCTAGTTGTGGGGAGATGCTAACTTGGCATCTTCCCTCACCACCATCTTCATGCACTTCCCAAGCCAAACTTCAATCATAGAAATTTGATATAAAAATATAATCGAAATTTGTACTGTCCTATGCAAATTAGGAAACCTACATAAACATAGGATGTGCTTGTTTTTTCACTAGGGATTTTACAGGACATTAGATTTTCTTAGAAGCTAATAGGTTACTCACATGAGGCCATTCATGTCCCTGGCACAAAGTGAGTGTACTAAACATTTTCCCATAAAGCTACACATGAATCAGAATTATTGTCTTCCTGGTCTCATCTAAGTATTAGTACTAATTTTGATTCCAGAAAATTAGAACGGGTAGTATCTGGATCAGCTCTTAAAACAGGATTTTTCACACATGGTTAATTTTTATAATTTAAATAAACACAACTTTAATTAGACTGAATGCTTTTCAGGTTTTTTGTATCTTTTTTCTTCAAATACTACCATTTAGAGTGTTCCGCATAAGTAAGTATGTGTTAAAGATGTTGCACATTGACCAAAATTTCTTATACTTAATAGATATACTTCAATCCTCAAGTCATAGAAATACTTCAATCCTCAAGTCAGTTGTACAGTCCTTTGGGGAAGTGACACTGCTTCATTGAACAGTTTTCATAACTTCTGCTTTAGCTTCCTCTTCAGATAAATAAATGTACTATAGACTTCTTAATGACTAACAGATTCTTCCTATGGAGCTGAAGCCACTTTGTTTTCTAAGTCTCATTCTTCTTCAGCAAGTGAACAACTCTGAGGAATACAACAAAACAACGTTCATGATGAATTTTCCCATCCATCATTAGAACTGTCACACTGCTGTGGTACTCATGTAATAGATCTTTGGTGCAAAGGCACCATCGTGATATATTACTAATAAGGTAGGTTCTGAACCGTCAATTCAGCTTAATAAGATTCTTGCCAATTGTTTGGAAACATAAATTTTCAAAATGACACCTTATGCCAGACCCAATGCCATTTGCCACTCAATAAGCAAACTACCTGTTACATAAAAGGTGTGAAAACATGCTTTGAAATGCTACATACAAATATATCAATGAACAATTGTATGATTTTAGAACTTAAATTTAATAAATCTATATATCTAATGAAATTTAAATTTACAAGAGAATAGATATTTTAAAGGTTGTAAACTATCTTAAATGCTCTTCAGTCTTTTACTCCTACAGTAATTACTTACATATATACACAGTATCTCAGTGGAACTAAGAAATACAGCAAAATCACTTTTAAAATATAATATTATCAAAAATCATACTACATTTTTTCAATATATACTATTTAGTTTTTTGTCTTTTGAATATCAGATCCATTGTATATAATTCAGTGATTGACATTATTAGAAAATAAACATCAATTCTTCAAGATTTTCATGGGATTAAGACTTGTTACATATAGTAACAAGATGTAAAATATGCTAAACATCTTTTTCCTCCTTGAGGATTTTTAAATGTCCATTCTCCTTTCAAAAAGAAAAGTAAGTGATTGTAAAAGTAAACAAAGATTTTACTGTTCAATTCTAATAATTTCATACAGAGAATTTTATTTTTTTCTCTAAGACCAATGCTTTCCTAATGTTTCTTTTAATAAATGGCATTGTATCCTTTGGACAATGTCCCAACATTTTATGCATTTATGTAATCACAGATCACAAAAATATTGGCTTTTATGTATGTCTATTTTTGAATACTTCCCATTATTACAAAAAGAACTTGGGTCCACTTGTTCTAATCATGTAATACCATTGGTAACAAATAAAATTTAAAAGCAGTGTTAAGTAAAAACAAGATTAAATATTAAAATGAAACAGATTTTAAGACCTGAAAAGAGAAAACTCTGCACAAGTATAAACCTCATTCAAAATTTGACTACATTATTATCAAGTATCGTAGATTGTGTAGAATAAAGGCTTGTTAGTTCATATCTGATGTAGAAATTTGGTAGCACAAGAAAAAGTCTTTTGTGGGGCCCCATAAAAAGATGAAAAATTCACTCAAATTTCTTACCAACATTTTTACAAAAACTATATCTTAATTTTTTTCTTATAGATTTCCTCAGTGAAACCTAATGAAGAACAATCTGGAAAATGGATATTTGTTAATATTGTCTGCTACTTTTCACACTTCTAGACATCAAATATCCCTTTGCTTCTTTCTTTTCACACATAGAAAATACTCTGAAATTGCTCAAGAGAAATAACCTACCTTCCTGTCCTGTCCCTCCAGCTCAGAGCCAAGTTCTCTGGGTAATGAATTTTGTGCCATGTTTTGGTGTGGCTCCTTTTGATCCACTGACCTATAAACACAAAAGATAAGTTATTTGCCCACACACTTCACACACACACACACACACACACACACACACCATGCAAAATGGTGGAAGAGTGATGATTAACGTTCCTTATTTAAAAGGAGGGAAAAAAAGGAAGGAAACACTAGAATTCCTTTCATTCAAGCCAAAACCACAGAGATATATATCTATACCTCTAGAGATATATCTCATTTTTAAAATATTTCCTTTCTCCTTCAGTCTGTACCCCAGAAAAATGATGTGTGAAATCTTTACATACTTTTCTTCATACCACTAAAGATGTTTAAAAACAATAAAAAGACACGTTTTTTCTGTATTTTGAAGAAAAATGAGATCATGTTTATCTAGAAATCTATCTGTTTTTCTAACTATTTATTCATATTTATTATGTGGCAACCTATGTATCTTTTTTCTGAACATTATAACGAATTTTCTTCCAAACCAATGCAAAGAGGTCTAAATATTTTTTAAACAGCTGCAAAGTACTTCCTACTATGTATGTGCTCTAAGTAAGGGCTAGGATTTACTCCATCATTCTCATATTTATAGGTTTCCAGGGATTGTTTTTCTCAGTTATTTTCCCACAACAAACTATCACACATACACACACACACACACACACACACTGCACTTTTTTTGGGGGGGATATAATGTCAAAAGTGGCTTTTGAATCAAATTTTAATTGTTTTATTTTACAAATTGTAGCATTTCAAACTTGGACTAGTGTACCACATCTTCAACAGCAATAGATATGATTCATCTTTTATAATTTTATCAATTTAAGTGAAATTTTGCATTGAGTCTTTGAATTTCATTTCCCTAATTCCTAGAGAAGCATTTCATAGGTCTGAAGGTTTTTATATTCATAGTTTGCATTTCCATCATTTCTCATTTTTACATTTTTGTCCTTTTATTCTTTTATCTTATTTTATAGGTACAGATTTATTTTCCTCCAGTTTAAATGATGAGATGATTGACACACAACACTGAATTAGTTTAAGGTGTACAGCCTAATGATTTCACTTACATACATCATGAAATGATTGCCATTTAAATTTAGTGAACATTCATCAACTCATATAGATACAAAATAAAAGGAAAAAAATATTTTTTTCTTGTGATGAGAGTTCAGGATTTACTCTCAACCCTTTTTTTACATAATATACAGAAGTGCTAATTATATTAATCATGGTTTACATTACATCCCAAGTGCTCACTTATCTTATAACTGGAAGTTTATACCTTTTGACTGCCTTCGTCTGTTTCCCCATCCCACACACCCATGTTCTATAGCCACAAATCTGATCATTTTTTTTCTATAAGTTTCTGTGTCTGTCTGTTTTTTGAAGTATAATTGACCTAAAACATTATGTTAGTCCCTGGTGCACAACATAGTGATTTGATATTTCTAAATATTACAAAATGATCACAATGATAAGTCTAGTTATCATTTGTCACCATACACTGATATTCTATTCTTATTTACTGCATTCCCCAGGCAGTATATTTCTTCCCTGTGACAGTTATTTTGTAACTGAAGGTTTGTACCTATCCCTGCCCCCACCCCCACCACCGGCAACCACCTCCTTGTTCTCTGTATCTATGTCTTTGTTTCTGTTTTGTTATGTTTGTTCATTTGTTTTGTTTTATAGATTCCATATATAAGTGAAACCATATGGTATGTGTATTTTTTGTATGACTTATTTCACTTAGCATAACACCCTCTCGATCTATCCATGTTGTCACAAATGGCAAGATTTCATTCTTTTTTATGACTAATATTACATTATATATTGTATATACATACCACAGTTTCTTTATCCATTCATCCAGCAATGGGCACTTAGGTTGCTTCCGTATCTTGAAAATTGTGAATAATGCCAAAATGAACATAGGAGTGCATATATTTTATAATATTAGTGTTTTTGTTTTCCTTGGAAAAATACTCAGAGGTGGAATTGAAGTGGTATGATAGTTCTATTTTTAATTTTTTGAGGAAATTCCATACTATTTTCCATAGTGACTACACCAATTTACACTCCCACCAACCGTGACCAAGGGTTCCATTTTCTTCACATCCTCTCCAATACTTGTTATTTGTTGTCTTTTTGGTAATAGCCATTTTGATAGGTGTAAGATGATATCTCATTGGGGTTTTGATTAGTATTTTCCCTGATGATTAGTGATGTTGAGCATGTTTTTAGGCATTTGTTGGCCATCTATATGTGTTCTTTGGAAAAATATCTATTTAGGTTCTCTGCTTATTTTTTAACTGGGTTGTTTATTTTTTTATATTGTTTTATAAGTTCTTTCTATATTTTTTAGATTAACCCCTTACCAGATATACCATTCACAAATATCCTCTCCCATTCAGTAGACAGCCTTTTCATTTTGTTGATAATTTATTTTGTTGTGCAAAAGCTTTTTAGTTTGATGTAGTCCCATTTGTTTATTTTTGCTTTTGTTGTCCTTGCTTTAGGAGACATATCCAAAAAAAATACTGCTAAGACCAGTGTCAAAGAGATTACTGCCTATGTTTCCTTCTGGGAGTTTCAGGTCTACCATTTAAGTCTTTAATCCATTTTGAAGGTTTTTTTTTGTTTTTTGTTTTTGATTTTGATTTTTGTATCATGTGAGAAAGTAGTCCAGTTTCATTCTATTGCATGTAGCTGTTCAGTTTTCTCACCACCATTTATTGAAGAGGGTGTCTTTTACTCATTGTTTATTTTTGCCCCCTTTGTCATAGACTAATTGACCATATAAGTATGTGTTCATTTCTGAGCTCTCTATTCTGTTTCATGAATCTATGTGTCTATTTTTGTGCCAATACCATACTATTTTGATGACTGTGATTTTGCAGTATAGTTTGAAATCAGGGAGCATGAAACCTCTAGTTTTGTTATTCTTGCTCAAGATTGTTTTGGCTATTCAGGGTCTTTTGAATTTCCATACAAATTTTAGAATTATTTTTCTACTTCTGTGAGAAACATCATTGGTATTTTGGTAGGGATTGCACTGAATCTATAGATTGCCTTGGGTAGTATGGTCCTTTTAACAATATCAATTCTTCCAATCCATGAGCACAATATATCTTTCCATTTGTTTGTATTGCCTTCAGACTCTTTCAACAGTTTCTCATAGTTTCCCAAGTATAGGTATTTTATCTTCTTAGTTAAGAGTTATTTCTAGACATTTTATTCTTTTTGATGCCATTGTAAATGGGATTGTTTTTTTCTTTGTTATAGTTTGTTGTTAGTGTAGAAATGTAGCATAATTCTGTATATTAATTTTGTATCCTGCAATTTTACTGAATCCATGTTTTAATTCTAATAGTTTTTGGTGGCATCTTTAATAATTTCTATATGTCATATTATGTCCTCTGGAAACAGTGACAGTTTTACTTTTTCCTTTCCAATTTAGATGGCTTTTATTTACTTTTCTTGTCTGAAATCTGTGGTTAGGACTTCCAATAGTGTGTTGGATAAAAGTGGCAATAGTGGGTCCTTGTCTGGTTTCTGATCTTAGAGGAAATGCTTTCAGCTTTCTACCCTGATGTGGAAAGTGACAATATGCATCTTCAGAGTAGGAGAATTAATGAAGTTAATCAACTGAGAAGAAACAAGTATTAATGTTTAATTGTGTGTGAGCTTAATATTTAAAAGTCTTAATTGACTTCACTATTTTTATTCATTCATTCAACAGATATATATGCAGCTTTCATAATGTGTCAGATTCCATTCTAAGTACCATTGTTATAATAATGAAGTACAGATATTTTTCCTCTCATGGTGTTTACATTATTTTGGTGTGTGCAGAGTGGGAATAAACAAGTTAATATAAAAGCACAAAATGAACTAGGTGATTATGAGATAAGGCCTATGAAAAAATGAAACAAGATGACTGAAGAGAAGAGGATTAACTTAGATTGGGTAGCCAGAGGTTTTACTGAGAAGGTGATATTTGATCAGAAACAGAAACAAGAAAATAAGAAGGATCCAGCTGTGCAGAGTTTTGGGGCCTGAGGGTTTCATGCAGAGGGTTCCACAAAGCAAAAATTATGATTCAGAAGTGAGTTTGGAATGCTTTAGATTATGGCAGAAGATCAGAATGAATGGAATGAAGAGACATAGGCAATGAGTCAGAGAGGCTGATTAGAACCAGGTAGTGTAAGGTCTTGTAGGTCAGGATGAGATTCTCGAGTTTATTTTCTGACTGTTATATAAAGTCATTGAAGGGTTTGTGTAAGTGAGTAAAGAAGAGAATTTCCATTTTAAAAAAATCACCAATTTTGTTTGTAGAGAGCAGAGTCTTAGAGAGATGAAAATAGGATCATGGAGACTGGTTAGTAGGCTGCTGCAAGAGTGAAGATAATTGTTTAAGTCAGATGATATATTAGTATCTTATTGCTGCTATAAAAAATAATACTGCAAATTGAGCAGCTTGAAGCAGTAGAAATTTATTATCACACAGTTTTTGAGTTCCAGATTCTGAAATAGGCATCACTGGGCTAAAATCAAGGTGTTAATAGAGTACATTCTTCCTGCAGGTTCTAAAGAAAAATCTGTTCCATGCCTTTTCCAGTTTCTATAGGCCACCCACATTTCTTGGCTCATGGCCCTTGCCTCCATCTTCAAAGCCAGCAATGTCTTTCTCATATTGCCATCTTTCTTGGCACTCCCTCCCCTCCCTCCCTCTTTCATGTATAAGGACCCTTGTGATTACAGTGAGCCCACCTAGATAATCCAGAATAAACTTCCCCTATCAAGATCTACTGATTAGCAATCTTAATTCTATCCACAACTTTAATTATTCTTTGCCACATAACCTAATGTATTCACAGATTCCAGGGTTAGGACATGGACATCTTTGGTAGTCCGTTGTTCTGCCTATCACTGATAGCAATGTTACCAATGGTAAGAGGTGGTCAGACTTAGAATATAATTTGACAGTAGGCCTAACAGAATTTATGGATGCATTGGATGAGGAGCAAAAAGCAAAAAAAAAAAAAAAAAAAAACAATAAAAAAAAAACAGTAGGAGAAGATTTCTCAAATTTTTGGTCTGAGTGAATGCTGATACCACTTGTTGAGAGTGGGCAGTTCATTCTAAGAGGCTTGCTTTCAGGGGAGGGATTAAAGCTCGAGATATACACTTGAAGAATTCAGGCTTCAGTTTTTATTTTTTCTTAAATATGTTCCATTCAGCCTTCTACTTTGCATGCCATAATAGTAGTCAATGAATTACTCTTCACTCTTTCTCATTTACTTGATTTCATAATAGTTGCTTTATGTGTGTCTTCTTATGTAAATTTTAATTATTTGGTACTAAACAAAAGAGTAATTCAATTTGGAAAAGAGACATTTCCATCACCACTCATGTGTTTTGAAAATGTAATAAAAAAATCTGTTTCTTGATTTGCTATCTCACTCTTTAATAATCCAGAGCACTCAGCACAATCCTGCTAAAAGTGTTGCATTAAACCAAGGAACAGATAATTACCTCTTACTTTTAAAGGAAAATCTTAATTTACTCCATTAAAAGATGAATTTAATTCTAGTAAAGGAAGCCAGTAGATCTTCTAAAACTGAAATTATCTTTAGAAATAGGTTACTGGTCTGAGATTTTTCAAATAGTTCACCCAATATGTAAAATCTAGTATTATAGTCATTAACAGTAGGTAAGCAATTTACGTGTATACAAATTTTATCCTTAACTTGGTTGAAGAAGCTCATGTAATAAAGTGGAAAGACTTTTTATGACTTTTCAAAACATAAAGGAGATGAAAAGGCAGATATAGGTACATATAATAAGTTTCACGTGTCCAAAATTGCATTCACCAACTGACTTGACAGAACAGATTGAATAGCAATAGGAGTAAGTGTACTGGTTCCATAAAGGATAGTGCCACCAATCATGGACTCCCAGAGGGCTTGAGGGACCATGAATCTGGGTCTCTCAAAGATTGTGAATGACAGTAGATTGGGGGAGGGGTACAAGCAGTACAATACCTTTGTAATTTAAGAAAATATTTTTTAATTATTTAATGACTTATTTATACAAAGCCTTCAGTATAGAGGACTGCTGTGCTTATCTGTATGAAAATTTAACCACCAACATTGTCATGGATATTGGCCATGTATATAGGTTTAAAGTCATTTGACTACTTTGGGCTTCCCTGGTGGCACAGTGGTTAAGAATCCACCTGCCAGTGCAGGAGACATGGGTTCGAGCCCTGATCCGAGAAGGTCCCACATGCTGTGGAGCAACTAAGCCCGTGTGCCACAACCACTGAGCCTGTGCTCTAGAGCCCACGAGCCACAACTACTGAGCCCGTGTGCCACAACTACTAAAGCCTGCACACCTAGAACACGTGCTTCCAACAGGAGAAGCCACCACAATGAGAAGCCTGCACACCGCAAGGAAGAGTAGCCCCTGCTCGCCGCAACCAGAGAAAAGCCCGCATGCAGCAATGAAGACCCAATGCAGCCAAAAATAAAATAAAATAAAGTAAATAAATTAAATATATATATACATCAGAGCTAGAAGAGTTTTTAAATAAATGAATAAATAAATAAAGTCATTTGACTACTTTGATTAACATTTTTTTCTCACAAAGGCAATAATATTTTGTTTATATAGGCTTGGCTGTCAGTGATTTATTTTCATAAATTCAACTATTTTCAAAGTACATACCATGAATTTTATTCAAAATTTTTTTCATTTTAGAAGTAAAGTCAATTAAGAAAAATCAGTGGTAACTCCCATTTGGACAGTTTTGTGAGGAAAATGTACCTTAAATCATTATCTCAGTAGCTGAATCTATTTACTCCACCTGAGAAAGGGCAGTGTATAAATTCTTAACAAACTCTACCCTTATTACTTACATTGGACCACAAAACAGAATTTTTCTATTAAATATTAACATAATTTAATTACACACACACACACGCACATGCACACACAAACAGTTTTACTAACATTGTGATTGCTTACCATTTCTGTGTATCATTTATTGAGTGCATTAGTCAGATTCTCAGTAACTCAACAAGTAACAGTGTTATTTTGTTTCTCACACAATTGTGATGGTCTGGCCCCTCTTCAAGTCAGCTCCCTTCAAGCAGTGACTTGGTGATCCTGACTTCTTCCTTTCTGTGACTCTGCTGTCTCACCAAAGAGCCTTTATGGTCACCACAGCAGAAGAGAGGCTGACAGTGGAGCAAGAACATTAGCTCTTTAATTCCTCAGCCTGGAAGTAACACTTCTTTTCCTTGGATAAATTTAGTTCCTTTCACCTAAGTGCAAAAGAGCTTGAGAAATATGCTTTTCCTGTGGTTCAGGAAGAGAAAAATCAAGAGATGGTGCTCACATAACTTGTTCTCTGCCATAGTGATTGCTATGCCAGACAATGTGCTAAGCACTTTCCAAACATTATTTCCCCAAACACTAAGAGGTAGGCACATTTTTATTTACACTCTTCAGGTAAGATAACTAGGTACAAAATACTCAGAAATTAGTAGCTCCTCTATTAAGTGGAGAAGTTTTTTTTTTTTAATCTAAAGTTATTTGAACTTTAATACTTAATTTTAATGTAAGATTTAGTGTTTCAGAATATAAACCTTAATAAACAAGTGATATGACTCATGTAGTTAACAACTCTGCCCTGTATACATTGGATTTTGAATACCTAATCATTAGGTATTGGAAGGATTCCTATCCTAATAGGATTCCAAAATCCTATTCAAAAATTGGAAGCAATTTTTTTTTATTTTGCAAATTTTGATCTGATTCCAAATTATATCAAACTTGATATCCCAACAGTCATTTTATAAACTTGAGCAACATTTGTGTAATTTTATGGTTATTTAGGTTGTATAGATGAGCAATTGGTCAATTATATTAAAGCTCAGTTTTAATTAAGCTTCGTGTAATAGAAATATTGCATTGTAGAAAAATTGGTTAAAACATTGATTTAAAATATCTCAGAAGGGCTTCCCTGCTGGTGCAGTGGTTGGGAGTCTGCCTGCCGATGCAGGGGACACGGTTTCGTGTCCCGGTCTGGGAAGATCCCACATGCCGCGAAGCGGCTAGGCCCGTGAGCCATGGCCACTGTGCCTGCGCATCTGGAGCCTGTGCTGCGCAATGGGAGAGGCCACAACAGTGAGAGGTCCGCGTACCCCAAAAAAATTTAAAAAAAGAAAAGCATCATAGAATCAATGAATGATAATTCCACAAATAGTTAAATTTAGCAATGGATTTTGAATATGGCTTCTTACATTGAATTTACTAAAAATGGATCATTTTTAATACGTAACTATATATTAAGCACATATCCAAGAAATAATTTTAATCATATCTTTCAAAAATGCCAAAACAAGTTGGAAAACAATTTTAAATCAATTATTTTGCTGTTGCTTATTAGGTTGGTTGATTAATGAAGAAAAATACATATTCTTGTAAACGTTTTAAAATTTTAGCTAAAGTCAGTTACTTGTATAATATATTTAATCATATTTGTTTGTATATAAATACCTTTACTTAAATTCCTGAAATAACATAATATACAAAATAGTTAATGGCTGAAGCTAAAATTTGATTTAGATAACATTTATTGGTTTAATTTTCAGTGTCATTTTAATAAAAAGCATACTTCCTGATCATTGGAATAGAGCAATATATTTTACAGTATGAAATTAATAAATGTAGATGTTATTGATTAAATTGACAAAGAAGATGTTAGTGATGTTTCCACTGAAATAAGAATTTAATCGTGTAATTCATGGTTTAGGAATGCAGGGAGAGAAGAACCAGCAACTTCTTTGATAATTCAGCAAATCTGTTGATGAAATGATTGTGTACTCATAGGTCAGGTTTTGTTTTTATTATGACAGCCAGGGCTGCTGTGTGTAAAATTATGCTTTCTGCCCTCAAAGCATTTTTCAAGGAATTTTTCAGTAACCCCGGCCCTCATATTATATAACTTGGCTTTCTAGGAACTGAGGAAAAATCAAGCAAACCTCAGAAGAATCTCTAAAGGTTAACCTCAGCCTAGACTCCTCCCCGTGGCTCTGTGCCAGAGCTCTGGAATAGAGCACTTTCTCTAATCTATCTTAATACAGTACACATTTCCAGCTATCTCAGGCAAAGCAGCTCTTAAAGCTCTTTCCCTTATTAAAAATATATTTTGTATGAATTAAAAACATAGGGCCAGATTCTTATCCCTTGTAACTTCAGGGGAATACCTACTCATCGGACCTACTTACACTGCATTTCCCTAGAGTTAAGAGAATGATCTGGCCTGCAGTAGTTTATTCTCTTGCCTTGGAGTGCTTTACTTTTTCTGGGACTTCATAATTTGAAAACCTTATTGTCCCAATTTTCCCTTCTCCTAACATATTTTTGCTAAAGTCTGAGTCTTATTGCTTCATTTGCCTTAGCTTTTATTCCTGACATTTTTGGCACTTAATCTTTTCTGAAATATTACTGATGCCCTGAGATAAAGGGTTATTTTTCCTATTTTGTCCATATGCTGAGATGATCAGGAGTAACAAGTAAAATAAAATGCTAGACTTTTTTTTTCGATAAACATAGGTTGCTGATAGATTATTTCTTTTAGAGAAAGAAAATTAGTGTCAGAAATCTTCCTTTTTTTTCTACTATATACACTTAGGCTTCAGACAAAAAAAATAATCTTTTGTTTATGTGCATAGTAGGAATTCAATTGTTATTTAATGGATAATTAAAGTGAAAAGAAAAAAAAATATGACCACTCATTGAAAAATGCTTGTCTATCTTGTCTATATTTTTAACACATCTTTAAGTTAGAGAATTGTCATTAACTGATTGATCTATCCAATTGACCTGGGTGTCAAAAATACTATTATGACATATAAACATATTCTTAATTTTTGTTTGTTTTTTTAATTTGAATTCTCTTGACCTAAGAATGTGTTATTACCTTTATGCAGCCACTTCTTTATGTAGATCAATTAATAGGTTTTTAACTCAGTCTATTAAGCCACTTCTATGTGACTGTTGCTGGATTGTTCTAATCAGTTGGGATATATCAGTAAAACAGAAAAGATACTCCTTTTCATGGAGCTTACATGGGAGAGGAGATGTGATTAAAAAAAAAACACAAATGAGGAAATAACATAAATAGTTCTAGTTAAGAAATACAATGGACAAACAACAACAACAACAAAAAAGTAAAGCAGAGTAAAAAGCAAAAGTGCAATTTTAAATAGGAAGATAGGAATTAGATTTATTGAGAAAGTAATATTTGAGTAATGACTTAAATCAGTGAGGAAGTGATTTCTTATATATATGTGGGGGAAAAAACATTCTAGGCAGAATAAAAAGCCAATATAAGTGTCCCAAAGGGGGAGTATTCTCAGCACATATTAATTGTATCAAGGAGAACAGTGGCAACAAAGAATAAGCCAGACGAGAGACTTAGAAAATAAAATTGTTGAGAAAGGAAGGTGAAGATCACACTGGGCCTTGGAGGCACTTTATGTACTTTGGCACTTTATTTGAATGAAATGAAGGTCAATCACGGGGTATTGAACTGTGAAATGATATGATCTAACTTAGCATGTCACTTTAAAAAATTCATTATGACTGTTGTGTTCAGAATAGACTATAGGATACAAGGATTTCATCCATGTGGCCAGTGAGAGGATGATAACAGTAATCCCAGAAAGAGATAATGGTAACTTGTTAACTTGGTACAGGGCTCTAGAAGTGGGGATGGAGAGAGTGGTCAGATTCTGGTAATGTTTTGAAGGCAGAGACAACAAGATATGGTGTGAGATTGGATTTGGAGTGTGGGAGAAAGAAGGTATCAAAGAGTCTCCTTTTTTTTAACTAAAAAAATAGAAGAATAGAGTTGTCATTAGCTGAGATGAGAAAAGCAGTGAGATGGGCAATGGCTCAGGGGAAGTGCAGAAATTAAATTTTTGATATGTTGAGTTTAAAATTATTATTAGACATGACTGCAAAGATGGTAAGTAGGCATTTACAAATACAAGTGGGTATATGAAAGGGAAGGCTGAGTTAGATTAAAAATGTCCACCCTGTTTGTTTATTGATGGTATTTAAAGCCAGAGGCGTGGATGATTTCACTAAGGCAGTGTGTGCAGAGAAAAACAAGGACCAAGAATTGAACTTTAGATTCTTCCTACATTAAAACATCAGGAGAAAGAGGAGAAACTAGCAAAAGTTCTAAAATGAGTGAGCAAAGATATAGTAGGAAAACCAGGAGAGTATGCCATCATGGAGGCAAAGTGAAGAAAGTGTTTCACAGAATAGAATGGGATCAACTTCATCAAGTGCTGCTAACAGGTCAATTTAGAAGAGAACTGAGAACCATCCACTAGAATTAGCTACATAGGACCATCAGTAACCTTGTCCATAACAATTTTAATGCAGAGATGCAGACAATATCTTGATTGGAATGGGTTGAAATGTGTCCTCCTAAAAGATGTTGATATTCTAACCCTCAGGGTCTATGAATATGATTTTGTTTGGAAATAGAGTCTTTGCAGATGATCAAATTAAGATGAGGTCACTAGGCTGGACCCTTATACAATATGACTATGTTCTTATGAAAAGGGGAAATTTGGACACAGAGATAGACATGCATAGAGGGAAGATGATGTGAAGTCAAGGGGAGAATGCCATCTACAAGTCAAGGAACACGTGGGGATACCAGAAGCTAGGAGGAAGCATGGAACAAATGCTCCCTCACCGCCCTCAGAAAGAACCAGTTCTGCTACACCTTGATTTTGGCCTGCTAGCCTCTAGAACTGTGAGATAACAAATTTCCAGAGGTGGGCCACCCAGTTTATGGTACTTTGTTATGGCAGCCCCAGGAAGCTTATACGGAGTGCATGTAAGAATGTTTGGGAGAAGAGTAATTGGAAACAGATTATAGTCCATAGATGGTAACTATAGTTATGGTAACAGAAGATGGGACTCACGTGGTCTCTATGCCCTTTAGTTCAAGCACATTCATTCAATTAATTCTCAAACAAGTGTTTGTTGAATGACCATTATACGCATTCAACTTGGATAAACACTGCAGTGCAGAGCGGAGTTACAGGGCAGGTTATCAGGCTCTCAGAAACTTGTGGACTTTTGCTACGTTTACCTATTTACAACTCATTCTAAAAATAAGGCTCTGCTGGATGCCACTACCCCTCTCCACCATCCCGCCCCAGTTCCCAACTCTGACTCCATCTTCTGCCTCTCCTTCCCTCACTCATTCTGTTTCAAATCCCTAATCGCCTCAGGATTTTTGCCTTTTGAGCATTCTCTGCCTAGGATGTTCTCACTCCAGGTCCCATGCGGCTCCCTCCCTCCCTTCCTTCAGGCCTTTACTCAAAGGACATCTTCTCAGTGAGACCTTTCCTGGCCAGAACTTTCCTAAAATTATTACTGTCCTTCTCCTTCCCACCATGGAAATATAAGAAGGTAGAAATAGCAGAAAGAGAAACAGATTAGTAGTAGAAGACTCTTTGTACAAGGCAGAGCAAGTGTACAATAAAAGTAAAATATAAGATAAAAATAGCATAATGACTAGCTAGATATAATTAATAAATAAATTTTATATATACATACATACCCATATGTATAGCTAGATGATAGATAGGTAGATAATGTAATCAAAACCTTTATAATGAAATCAGAAACTAGACTCTCTTTTCAAATCCTTAGAGTACATTTATAAAGATCTTCTATTAGGCCACAAAGGAAATCTCAGTAAATTTGTCTCTCTGTGCTGGATTCCATGCACCAAAGACACTGCAGAGGAGTGGGTACCAGGTACCAGGAATGGGACCAGGCAGGCCAAACCTTGGGAACCACAACTACAGCAGCTCCCTTGTTACTGCAATTTGATAAGAGAGCAAGCACTGACCAGGCTGCTGTGTGCTTTTCCTCCAGCCCATATCTCCCAGTCACCCAGATCAGCAGATCAAGAGCCTCAACAGGAGAAAGAAATCTTCATTAAAGTACTAAAAATCCTTAAAAAAAAACTACATTAATTAGTCCTGAGTGCCAGAAAGTAATTGCTTTTCATCTCCTATTTTTGCTGCTACAGACTTGAAGGTCTGAGTTAGAAATGCTAACAAAACAGAAATTCTTAGAAATTTAGTTAATAACCACTGCCTTGCAATTTCAGGTGATTTCCCTTTAGCCAACTTCGGACAGAATTCTACCTCTTCTTGCTTCCATAGTACCCTTCAAAAACCTGATCTATTGCCTTGATGACTTTCAAAAGGAAAATAAGTAGATTAGTAAGAAAACATTTTTGGCAAGCCTAGGCATTTACAAACATGCAACCCATACACTACCAAAGGGAGAAATTTGTCATAATTAGCATTGTCACTCATCAAACACAGGGCAAGTTGTGGAAAAACTGATTATCTGGAAGGAAAAATCCTAAATTCCATTACCACATACAACTTTTGTTGGGAACACTAAGCTTCCCTTAAAGCTGCTATTTATAGGTGTATTAGTGGCTCAGGAAATGATGAAATTGTTTTATTCCTACAATAGTATATAATTTGTATATAATGATAATGGTTTCTAATACTTTCATATATTTTTTGTACTGAAGACTTGATTCTTTCCATTACTGAAGAGACCATGTGATAAGCAGGCTGTACACATTTTAAGGCCATATTACTGAATGGTGGACAGATTTTTTTCCCCTTGAGCCTTTCTGTGTTATTTTGGTCCTTTATCCCTGTCATCAGTTCTAGCCAGCATTTTCTTGTCCTTCTCCCTAGGCATTAAGCTAATCACAGAATAGGCATTTTAAACAATGATCAAATTTAGGTGGAACTAAAATCACATCTGCCACTATTATCTAATCCACAATGATCTAGGTTAACCAAAAAAAGAGTTGTGATTCAGCTTTTGGAATTTGTCTATTTAATTTTTTAAAAATAATGTGGAAAGTTAATCTGTATTATATTTATTGGCATGATAATATAATTTTGCTTGTCTCAGTGTTTTTAGTGTATCTTGATAAGGAAAGAATGCAATATTTTTTCTTTCCTAAGAATATGTGCTGCTCACCTAAATTTGTATAGATAAATATGGAAGGGGTGAGGAAACTCTTTGGATAATAATCTCCCATTAAGTGACAATTCTTAGAAAGAATTGAGCTTATGTCTATGAGTTTTAAATCAATGACACCAGTGAGCTTTTCTCATTTAAGGGAACACAGCTGTTGCACTGAATTCATACATTATAAAAAATTCAAATTCTTATTATATCAAAAATGAGGATATAAGTTAGTTCTTTAAACTCCAATTATGTGCCAGGCACTATTTTAGGTACTAGGGATTAGAGAAGTACAATAGAATCCCTGTTCTCATAGGGCTTATATTCAAATGGCTTATATTCAAATGGCAGAAACAGGAAGCAAATATGCAAGCAAATAAATATATAAGAAATATTATTTAAAATTACTATCAAGAAGATTAAATAAGACACGGTAGAGGGTTACTGGGGAGCTGATCATTCAGAGAACTGATATGAGGAGGGCAGAAGACCTGTCAAAGAGAATTATATTTGAATTCACACCTCAGTGATGGGAAGGAAGAAAGAAAAGCTCTATGAAAAGTGTTCTTCAAACAAAGAGAAGAGGAAAAGTAAAACTACTTAATTAGTATAACTTTACAGCAACTCAAGTCAGGATTCTTAAGCAATGACTGTAGCCTAATTGAAGTGGAACACTGAAACCACAAGCTGAAGACATTTATCTGTTTGGCTAATAAAGAAATATCACTAAATATCTGGCACATATTTTTTATGACACAGGCTTTAGACCTATAAGAGTCTATGGTTTCTAAGGGGAAAAAGGTGAAGTATACCCTGAGGAGCTATAGAAGGAATGAAATCAACAAACCCCCAAATAGCATAAATACAGAACTAAGTTTAACAAAATTTATAATACCTAGGAAAGTTCAAAAAAAAAAAAAAAAAAGAAAAGAAAGGAAAAGAAAATAGGAGCTGGGAATTAGAGCAAAGGAAAGGCTAAAATAGATGTGAAATATACATTTACAAGAGTCAAGCAATTACAAAAAAATTTAAGAGATTCCTGGAGGTTCAAAAAGAGGTAAGTCTAGAGAATAATAACCTTTATCTTTGCAGATCTGATTCAAGTTGGAGGTTATTTTCCATCAAACAGTAAATAAAATATTATCCTTTGGGATTTTGAAACTTTTCACTTTATGAGAAATCTGCATCGCTATTCTGCATTTCTTGTTTTGAAAGAGATCAGGATAATTGCTGCAAGGAAAAAAACAAAATAATCAAGACAAAAGATGATATGAGTAGTAATGAAAACTGGGAAGGAGAACTCAACTAAGTAGACAAGTAGACTAAAAATACAAATAGTTAAAATTGTTGCTTCCCAGTTTTGAAGCCAAAGGGGTGAAAAAGATTAAAATATAGTCTGTTCCCTTTTTAATTTTTGTCAAACTGTTAAATGGAGCATCTTTTCATGTGTTTTGGACATTCTTGATTTCTCTTCTGTGAAATGCCTGTCCCCGATTTTTGTTCAGTTTTCTATTGGTGATTTGTCTTTTTCTTAAGGATTTTTAAGAGTTTTGTGTGAAATTTTTTGATATGCACCAGTTAATTATCCTTTGTCAGTTAGATGTACTGCAAATTTTCTTCCCCTAGTTGGCTGCTTTGCTTTTCATTATCATTATTGTGTTTTTTTAATGAACAGGTGTTCTTCATTTCCTCCTTATAAGGAACTTACATTTCTGGATAATTTTTGCCTTCATATTTTGAATCTGTGCTATTAGGTGCAGGCAAGTTTACACTCATGATGTATTCGCAATAAATCAAAACTTTTATCATTAAAAAATACACACACACACATGTATATGTGTGTATTCCATGGTTACATTTTCAGAAAGGAGGAAAACTGCAGGTTTTTGGGAAAGGCAAAACTTTTCAAGCACCAAAGTCTAAAAGAAATTCTTTAATTCTTCCATTTATTGAGTAATACTACAATGCACAACCAAATCAATCATTCAAAATTTTTTAGCAAAAAAGATGAAATATTTTATATGATTCATCTTATAATATTTTTGATGATAGCCAAGAACATAATATAAAAATGCAACATGCCAAAGATATTTTTTGTAAAGCTAAAATATCATACCTGATAACATTTGGCTTTCTAATTATCAGGCTTTATTCAAGAATAGTGCAAAGAGTGTAAAGATTGCACATCTTTCAGAAAAATTTCCTAAATTTATTTCTCAGCTGAGCTTTTGATAGGAACTTGAGAGAAAAGACTTCATTCTCTTTAAAAAAGACCTCAATTGCTAACATTTTTAGGTGGAGGTTGAAGTTGCAAACAAAGCTATATAAATGTTATATAAATGTATAATAAAATAGACATTCTTTTGTGAAAAGTTAATAATCTAAGAAAAATCCCCAGTTATTGATTTTAAGTTAGTTAGTTTTGTCTATATTTATTGTTAATGGCTTGTTTCTTTCTAAATTTAAATCAGGAAACATCAGGAATTTATTTGGGTGCATGATATAAGATAGGCTTTTAATATAAAACATTTGGTAGCTCCACTTATGACAAAATGGTGATGAGCATGGTATACCTTTATGACTAATATGCTCTCAAATCAGGTGTTTCTAATCCCAATCTATTTAACAGTCATAGATTGTACCAATTTCCGAGGAATCCTAACTTTGCCTTCTTTTTCTGTTTTACATGGTATATCAGTGTAAATTCAGCCCCATCTTTTGTAGGTTTGTCTTATTTGAAAGCAGCTATTGGTCTTAGACTTATGTAAGTGATTTTTCCTTTGGCATCATGACATCTTTCTGTCCCTGCTCTCTGAATATAGGAAGCAAAAGCTGGTACAGGGCACACTGAGAGAAAGTTCCAAGGATGATGCAGAATACTAGGGAAATTCATCTGAGCTCAGTAAGGGAAACAATGGAGAACTATCAAAGGAGACACCTTTAAAAGGGTAACAAAAATAATAGCAGCCAAAAAATAATCAAAATGTTTCAAAAATGAAGACAGCTAACATACTATGTAAACAAATGTAGCAGTATCTTCTATGGATCCTTTTTGGAAGCCAGAAAATGTAGCAGATTCTTTTCCAAGTCTTGGGTAGTCTTTCTAAAATGACGTTTCATTGGATATTTTACAAAAAACTTGTGAAAAATATGCTAAGTTAAAGTTAAATAGATTACTCTATAGCAAGATAGTTCAGTTTATAAAATGCCAATACACTGCTGAAATCTCCAACAGGAGAAATATGAAATGTGTTTTTTTCCCAAATGGAATACTTCTCTCTCATGCGACATCCATTAATCTCACCGAACTTTGTTTCTAGAATTGTTTCATGGAATAGGGCTTGGGGAACTTTGCTTTAAAGTATAAATTATCTTTCTGCTGGCTTTCTCTCATATGTCAACAAGTTGCTATTAGTAATTACCAGAGTCCAGAGAGGATTTCCATTCAGATGTTTGTCATTCAGTTGACTGAATAAAGAAATTGAGTTCTTTTTTGTGTATATAAAGGCTTGCATGTATATCAGGGAGCAGCCTGAAATATATCAAGAGGCAAAATGAAAATAAACTCTTTCCTGATTTCTGAGTCAGCATCCTCTATAAACAGAAGACTACCCTTTTCTTGTCTTTGAATGATGAGTGATCTCTTTCCCCCTAGGCTTTTTAGTTTGCTGTAGCTTATACCATATGACTTGCTTGTTTCATGCATTAATAACAAATATCTAATTTTTAATCTTATGTTTAAACTACATAACAATTATTTTGGTGAAAGTTATATTGGTGATTTCAAGAGCCACAGTTTTATTCTATTGTTCCAAAACTTGATTTTAACTGCACCTCCCATTTTGCATCTTTCTAATACAAACTAATGTTTGTTGCATAATGGTTGGGGCCCAATTCATAGAAATACTGTGCATTGTTTTACACATTTGACTACTTCTAGATTAAGGTATTTTTCTTATCAATATTGTAAGTAGAATTGTGATTACTTTGTTTCATTGAGTTAGTAAAGCTATTTAAAATGTATCCTTTGATTTAACTTCTTAAGTCATCCTGCAACCATAAGTAACCATTTTCTCCCATGATATGTGACATCTTACCAAATTTGTGACTATTTATATCTTCTCTGTTTTGTGTGATTTTAAATGAATATATTCTGATGAACCACAACAACAATGAAAAATATTGATAATTGGATGTTCCTTGGATTTTTTTCCTCAAACTACTTAAAGATTTACATAAATCAGTATTTTCTCTAGAATTCTAAACTGAAAATCTTTTATATTCAGAGTAAAAAACACACAGTCACTTCCACCTTTAACTGACACTTCTGCAATTAATGATTGATTCATTAATACACATGCTTTTCAGGAAATACAATTTTATTTCAACCAAGTTCTTCTGACATTTTTCTACAGAGTCCTTCTGAGAACACAAGTCTTTCTAAAACGGAACATATGTTTCATTTTACAGCCTCTCTCACTTTCTTGGTGATTGTGTAGATTTATTTCCTTCCAAGCTGGCTAAGATGTTTTCCAAATAGTTTCATAGATATGTAGAATGTTTCAATAGTTATGTAGTAAAAAGTATTACAAATGTGCATATATATGGATGGGTTGTGTATGTTTAAAAGATCTTTCAAAAATTATGGTGTTCTCTGAAGGTGGGACAAAATCTCATCTTCAGATATTGGTTGGTATCCAAACACATTTGAAACAACTATTGTTCTCATTTGAAGCCATAGCTTGAAATGGTAATATACTGGAATTTAAAAGAACTGGTTCTCAGGGGAAGTAAGAGGGCATGAATAGCCAATGAACAGGTCAAATAAATCAGTTTATGAACAATGAGTATCTTAAGTCAGAGATTTACTTTTTTTGTATTACCCTTATAACCTAGTTCAGTAATAAATGCTTATTGAGTAAATGATTAAATAAATGAATAGATAATACATCAAGAATATAGGTTTGAACTGTGCAGGTCCACTTACAAGGGGATTTTTTTCAATAAATATACAGTCTGCCATCTCTATGTGAGGGTTCTGATTCCACAGATTGAACAAACTTCAGATCCTGTACTATGTTTATGCCCCAAGTTGGCTGAACTTGCAGATGTCGAATCCCAGGATATGGAGGGCTGACCATGGGACTTCTGCATCTACAGATTTTGGTATCTGTGGTGGGTCCAGGAATCAATCCCCCTCAGAAACTGAGTGGTGACTGCATAGCATAGTGAGGAGAGAAAGAACATCTCATCATTGAAGAGGATACCATCAAAAAAAAAAAAAAAACATGAAAAACAATTCAGATTTATCCATTTATTCAAAAATATTTTAAAATAAACCTGAAAGTCTATATCATGTATATCATGTATATAGACAGGGTTAGTGCATACCAAGTTGTATAAGATGAATATTTTTGCCCTTACTATATTCCAAATCAAGTTTTATAGATTTCAAAAGAAACACACACACACACACACATGCACACACACTCCTACTTTCTTGCATGAAAGTGTCTCTTCAAGATGTATATATTGATAAGAAGCATAAACATCAGTTCTGTCCTTAGGGTAAATGACAATAAACTAACAATTTGACAACTTCACAAAAAGCAAAATGGATTAAAACATTTTTTTTCCATCTCAACCAATGTTGAAATGAAACATATCCGGGTCCTTTTGATGATTAAAAATATAGTGTAGCCAAGCATTATCCTGCCTCTTAGGAAGTGAGCAAAATTTGTGATTACTGCTTCTCTCTGCAGAATATAAATCCAGACAAGACACCCATTGACAGGGCAGATTTAAAGCAACACAAGAGATTCATTAAATTCCCAAAGTCCATGCCCCTGCCTCCTGACATTCTCAAAAATCTTTTTTCGGAACTTCTGAGGTTAGTATCTATTCAAGTTCACCTTAGAGATTTTGATACTTTTATCAGCATTACTGCTAGATGTTGCATTGAAATTTCTTATGATTGATTTTTTATCAGATAATAATGCCATTTTCATGAATTTTATGAAATCTAGATAATATTTATTGCCTCTTAATAGTATTTGCAATGGAAGCGCTGAAGGCATCATGACACCTTGGTTGAAGAGATGATAGAAAAAAGTCACATGATAACCAGTGTCTCTGACAGTCCTTAAAATTTTAACAGCAGTAGCTGTCTAATAGCTAGGCTGATTTCTGACAGCTGCTATGATGAGAAAGGCCAGACTGTAGAAAAGGATGTATAACTTCTCTCCACTGACCTTCAGGCATAACAGCTGTGCACAGTCCTATATGAAAATTTCGAATGAACAGCTCAGATGTAATTTATGTACACTCAGTGTGTTGGATTTTAAATGTTGATATTTCTATAAAGCAATAGTTGCATTTTACTCAATGTAGCTTCCAAAATATAATTATTTCATAGTTTAATAACAAAAGACTTTATGAAGACATCATGCACATGTATGTTTGCACACTTGTATTAATATATCTTAAGTATAAATAATAGAAGTGAAATTTCTTGTATATATTAAAAAGTACATTTAACATTTTGATAAATGATTACATATTTCCCTCCTAGACAGTTAACAAGGACTTACAAGTTCACAGAATGTCCAAAAGTTATTTTTTCATATACCTTTGCCAAAAGAAAAACTTCTGAAATATTTTCCAAGATATTAGGTGGAAAAATAATGCTATATGTTTTAAATGTTATCTAAGGATGAGTGAGAATTTTTTTCGTATTTATTGAGCATTTATAATTATTTTTCTTTTGGTTACTAATTTTTCTGTAACAGCTAAAAAACTAGAACCTGCTCAGCCTACCTTCTCTATATGAGTGCTATCTGCTGACAAGACAAAAACTAAAATCATCAGCAAACACACACACACACATACACACACACAGACAACTCTACCAACTTCTCTTGAGGCAGAAACTAAGGAGGTCAGTGGTTTGAGATTCAAACCTTAGAAGTAAACTACTTTCAAGGGCATAAATAAACAGAATGCTTGTAGGAGTATTAGGATATGCTGGTAGTTTTACTTATTTTTTTTGTTCATAAACTCTATCAGTAAGAGTTTGGGTTTTGTTTGTTTGTCAGTTCGGGTTTTTTGTGTGTTTTTTCTTTTTTTTTTAAGAAGTTCAAGTATTCTTTAGTCAAAGTTTAAAATGTACCACACTGCATTTTTGCAAAAATTCACCAGTACAAAACACTTTGCAGGTGCTGAGAAGGCAATAAAAAGTTGCCTTCAACTTTTAAACTCATTACTATAAATTATTCTTACAGTACTTTGCAAATTCAAAATTTTCAAACTACATCTTATTTTTCTAAATTGCCCACAGTACTCAAGGTTCCCGAAGCTAAGAGGATTAGGCAGGGAAAAGTGTAGATAAACTTTTCACTCCAGCAGAACTGCACAGGAGGTATAATTACTATAATCTAGGGATCTTAGTGTATA
This sequence comes from Hyperoodon ampullatus, assembly GCF_949752795.1. Taxonomy (NCBI): domain Eukaryota; kingdom Metazoa; phylum Chordata; class Mammalia; order Artiodactyla; family Ziphiidae; genus Hyperoodon; species Hyperoodon ampullatus. The sequence goes on from NC_136914.1 coordinate 103,320,382, forward strand.
CTGTACCCTGTTCTCCATCTACAAGTCTGAAAAATTAGAATATTTAATGAATATTCTATAAGAACAGTCAAGGGAAATTAATATAATCTGTCTATTGGCAAATAATGTCATGATAAACACCTTCAAATGGACATTTAATAAAACACTCATATGAACACACAAAAAACTACAGAACAGGGTTTTGAGCATTGGAGTAAAACAACTATATCTATATTCTCAGTATATTCCCCTAGAAGTGTGAACAGTAGTGAGACAAGCACTATGGAAAAACCTCCTAGGAGAGTTACTACAGTAGCTCAGGCAGAACAAGATGGAAACAATTCTGAAGTATTAAATTTAAACATGGAAAAATAAGGGCATATTCAATGTTTCAAGAGAGAGTTAAAAATATTTGATATTTGAAGGGCTATTGAGTGATGGTACTTAAAGGAAAAGGAAATATCATTGAAGACATTAATGACATTCTGGGATGAACTATTAGGTGGCTTTCATACTGGACTGAGACAGGTATCCCTGGAAAAGGAGGAGCACTCTTGTGACATGATGTTCTGAGGTTAGGGAGAAATTATGAAGTCAGTTTTAGACAAGATTTTGAGTTTCCTGTGAGACATCAAGGTGAGTATCTTAAGTCAGATTCTTGGAAATCAAAAGAGGGTTCTAAACTGGTGCTATACATTTCTGAATAATAGTCATATTGATGTTATGGAACTAGATATGATCACTCAAAGAGACAGTGTAATGTAAGAATAAGAAAGGCCAAGGATTCAGCCCTTTAGAGGAATAATGAAATTTTGCATGAATGCAGACAGAAAGAAAAATCTAAAAACAGACCTAGAAGAAGTTGGAAAGTCATCTATGAAGGAAAAGAAAAACCAGGATATTGTGGTGTCACACAGGCCAAGCAAAGAGAATTTTCAAAGGACAGTATTGTCAACTGAAAAAAATAAAATGCTTCTGGAAATTTAACTAGGATAATTGAAAGGATTCTTTTTCATGGAACATTATGTAATCATTCTTAAGCTTAGTAAAAACAAAACTCAAAATTCTTATCACTATATGCCTGAAGCCAGTGAAATAATTTCTAAGTAATTTTGATAATAGCAATTGTGCAGAAAAACATGTTTATTATAGCTGTTTTATTCTATAATTTCAAAAACAATTGAAAATATTTTAGATATGCAAAGAAATTTAAAATATAATATCCATACAATGTTTTTGAAAATCACTGCAATACTGGCACAAAAATCAACAGAAAGATCATTGGAACAATTTACATAGACCTGAAATAGTTTCTAGTATATTTAAGATTTCAACATATCATAAAAAAGGAGTCAGTAATGAATGGAAAATCACCCATTCCTTCAAAAATATTGATGTAACGTTTGGCTATCTGAACAAAAAAAATCTTACTATATTGCAAAATAAATTTCAGGAGAATTAACTATTTATTTGTAAGATTACCATAATTTAATTCAATAAATAAATCAAGTAATTAAGAAAATTAAAATCATTACTAGAAATAGAATAAATTTCTCCATTTCATGAAATTACTATTACATTTGAAAGCTAGATAAAGAAAACTCAATAAAATTATAAATTTGTATCTCTTGGAGATAAATATTAGCTTAAAAATCACAATGGCATATTTAAAAGTAATATTTCATGATCAAATACCTTATCTCAGAAACACAAAGATCACTCAACATGTTGTACATACATGGTCTAAGTCAATAGACCAAACAGAAAAAAACATATTATTACATCAATAAATATATATACAAAAACTTCTGGTAAAGTCAATTTCTTATTTAAGAAATATACTCCTAGTGAAGTAGGCAATGGAACATATGGATAAACTCCAAATCAAAAATTATAAAGCAGAAAATTGGTGAATAGAAATACAACAAAATTAAGAATCTTAATCTTTAATAAAGATTACAAAATACAAGCAAAAAGAAGACAAATTAGATAAGATATTCTCAATGTTTGTAACTAACAGAGCAGTTAAAGGAACTTCTGAAAATTCACACAACATGGAGCTGGACAAGAAGAACCTCAAAGAACTAATGGGCAAAAATATGAACAGAAATCCACAGAGAGTGACAACCAAAAGGCAAATAACCATATAAAGAGATGGTCAAACTCATTAAAATTAGAGAAATGCCAACAGAAGCAGCAATGAAATATAATTTTCCTCCCAGAAATTTGGCAAAAATAAAACATCTAATAACATAAGTATAGGCAGATAAGTGGGCATTCAGGAATCTTCATACACTAAAGGTGTAAGTGATGATTGATATATTCTCATTCTAGGGAGTAATCCAGCAATATTTAGTCAAATTAGATAAACACGTACTCTTTGTTTCAGATGTCCTTGACCTGGTTATATATGCCAAGGAAATTCCTACACAAATCCGTAGAGACAAATTTAATGATGTTCACACACACTGTTTGAGTTAGTGGGGTTTTGAAGGTGATCTGGGTGACCCTCTTGGGGAAATAGATAAGTAAATATGTTGGATGCAAGCTAAAGAATATAAGTTATCTAAACTATATATAATTATATATATATATATATATATATATATATATATATATTTCACAAGAACACATAGAAATAAAAAAGAATATACATTAAAAAATTAGAATGATTCCCTAAGTGGAACTGAAAAATGGAAAAGACTGGGAATATATTCATAAAGCCATATTTCATAATGCTGCTATATTGTCAAGAACTCCGAGTATTAAACTTAATTCTCAGTACCTGAAATTTTCTCTCTCTTTATCTAGCTAAGTATAGTTTAGAGCATTTTCTAAATATAAATTAATGAGAGAATTTCTAAAGAATATCTGATTTTTTTTATATATTTGTATATATTTGATATATTTGACTGCGTAAAGATTTATAAGCTCTCAGAAAAAAAAAAAGACAAACTGAAAACAATCTATGCAATAAATATAGCAGATGTAGGGCTTCCCTGGTGGTGCAGTGGTTGAGAATCTGCCTGCTAATGCAGGTGACACGGGTTCGAGCCCTGGTCTGGGAGGATCCCACAAGCCGTGGAGCAACTAGGCCTGTGAGCCACAAGTACTGAGCCTGCGCGTCTGGAGCCTGTGCTCCCCAACAAGAGAGGCCACGATAGTGAGAGGCCCGCGCACCACGTTGAAGAGTAGCCCCCGCTTGCCACAACTAGAGAAAGCCCTCGCACAGAAACGAAGACCCAACACAGCAAAAATAAATAAATTAATTAATTTAAAAAAAAAGAATAAGGTCTTTGAATGCAGAGAATGTGTTTAAAAATATATATATAGAAGATGTAGATTTAACTGCATTGATATCTAAGTTTTTACATATGTAAGTTTTTACATATCAGTACATAAGTACAGTTTCTCTCAAATGCATGTAAGACATTAATAGCCTATCCACATACAATAAATATAAATGCCAATAAACAGATTAACAATATCCAATCTCATTCAAAGCCATGCAAATTAAAAAGCAGTGTGGTATTTTGCACTCAGCAATAAAAAGATATAAAATTTCTATGATACTCAGTGCTTGATAGATGATAGTGAAACAGAAATTAACTAATAAACCATATGCAAGTTGTGGAATGGCTAATATCAAGCATAAATATCTAAAACATCCTACGATGAGCAAAAATGAAGGAGATCAAGAGTTGTGACATGAAATTTCATCAAATGGAAACCAGAAAAAATGAAAATAAAAGAGTCCTCATCTCTTTGTAAGTAAACAAAGAGGTTTGTTGAATAAACATTTTAAAAGTGAAGAGTCAAGATTTCTAAAATGAGCAGTCTCCATTTATTCCACATGTCTGTTCACATGCTAACTGAGGAAGTTTCCGGGAGCTGTGTCCTACAGAAAAAAAAAAAAAAAAAAAAAAAAAAAGGCTTATATGGAGTACAAAGCCTCTGCAAAAAAAGCTTACAGGTAAACAGATGTCCAACTCATAAAGGGCTCATATAATCTAATATTAAAAATTTGAGGGATATCTAATAAATTGGCAAAATGCTGACAATACATGAAGTTAAAATATAGGCATTAAAACAAAAACAAACAAAATAAAACCATTTCATTATTTTCCTGTTTATTTGCTTGTGTATTCATACTAAATATTAAGTCATTATCTATGAGTGGTAGGCTGATATGCAATTTTTGAGTCTTTACTAATTTCTTTAGTTTGAAAGTTTTCAACCATGCAAATATATTTAAGAAAACATTTTAAGAAAAGTCTGCTCACAAAAGCCCATGAAATGAAGAACACAGTCAAACTTGAGTGCTGTTAGTTGACTTGTGTTCCAAATTTGGAGTGTCCATTTCCCCACTGAACACTGGTGGTGGAGATTAAGTGGCCTGGGGAGGATCTCTGGAAACCAGAATTTGTGAAATGAAGATTGGACTTGGGGAACAAGAGCAATGCTTATGTTTATAAACCATCTGAGAACAAAAACCTTTTTAAATTAAAAAAAAATTGAAAAACTTTTCTTTACAAAAAAAAATTGTCAATGTATTTCTTTTTAATTTGTGGTTTTAAAATGTTATAAAAGAGGACAATAGTATCTTGGCATATTAAAAGTAAGACATGCACCAAAGTTTTGCTAATAAGGCACAAGAGTAGTGAGTGACAGGCAATTTCAAAACCAAAATGATTACATTTTTTCACATAGTTCTCATAGCTTCACCACTGTCACATTTTCCGAGAAGCACCTAATTTTTAGAGTTCCTGCCAGCTTCCTGCATTTTGCTTTATTTCACCTGACAAAACTAGTATTTACCTGAAGTGTTAGGAAGAGTTTCACAGTAGTAATTAAGGAAATGTAATGAACAGAGTTTGGTGACAAAACACTTTATTACTGATTCTTGTCATGTCTTTTCATTATATATTCAGCTTATAAACTTAGAATATTATTGGCATTTATGAATTGAATAGGATCTCTAATAAAAATCACAATGCTTAGTAAGTAATATCTCATAAACAAAATTCATTGTATTTTTCAATGAAACACATTCCTTAATTGTGAAAATCCCAAACCTGAATTCAGTACTTTAAATATCATCAAGTAGTAACATTTTCTTAAGTCATTTCCCTGCTTTCTTCAAGTTAACTTCAGGAAACTTTTTCTTACCTGTTACTTCACCTTCCTTTCTCTCTCTCTCCCTATGTATGTATGTGTGTATATATATATATGTATATATGTGTATATATATATTCACATATATGTAATATGTGAATATATGTGTGTGTGTGTGTATATATATATCTCACAGTCTATATTTGCATAACAACACTGCCAATAATCATAAATGGGGGAAATGAGAATATATGGTAAATGGTTAGCTAAATTGAAATCATCAACTGTGGATGAGACATATACTGAAAGATACCTTATACCATATGATAATGGAAAACCTGAATTTAGTAAAAACCTCAGAAATCGTAATACATTTTATCTGAGTAATTTATCAAACCAAATTGCATTTTGGACGATCACTCAGACAAAAAACATGCTATTTAACTGGGTTAGATGGGGATATCTCAACGTTCATTGTAAAATGAGTTTGTGGGATATTACAGGTTAAATGTTGCAGGTTACAAATGTTTCATGGATGAAGATATCTGGAAATGCTTGTTTAAATAATTTAATCATTACTGACTGAAGAACTTGTCAGAACATTTTCAAGAACTGTGATGGTCTGGGCTTTTACCTTACTTGCAAGGTAACAAGTTAGCTTGCTACAGTTTCATGGATGGTAGCAGAAGTCATAAGATCCGTGGGTCAGAGGCAAATGACTTTATTACTTATGGCACAGCAGGCAGCATGAACATGTCCCATAGAGGCAATGGGAATGGGTCCAGAGAAAGCCAGCACATGCAGTGGGTTGCGTTACAACAGAGGAACCCCTGAGTTTAGGAAACTCAAATTTATTATACTGGGCAGTGAGCATTCTTTTTTTCTCGGTACACGGGCCTCTCACTGTTGTGGCCTCTCCCGTTGCGGAGCACAGGCTCCGGATGCGCAGGCTCAGCAGCCATGGCTCACGGGCCCAGCCGCTCCGCGGCATGTGGGATCTTCCTGGACAGGGGCACGAACCCGTGTCCCCTGCATCGGCAGGCGGACTCTCAACCACTGCACCACTAGGGAAACCCAGAAGTATGCATCTTTTGTGAACCTCAGTATCTTCCTGAATAGCAGGTTTAATGGTAATAATGAACATATCTTAGGATTGTTTTGGAGATTCAGAAAGGAAAATAGGTAGAACATATATATATATATATATATATATAAAGTTGTACTGAATAAATTAGATTGACCTGATTGTGTGCAATAATACCCTAAATGGTATCTCTACCTCTGGTCTTGCTACCCAGTATTACCCCCACTATATACTCACCTCTGAACTTCTGGTGCTTAATAAAATATCTATGTCTTATATATCTGTGTGTCTACCTACACTGCCCAAGGTAATACTTTTCACATAGTATAGCCATAAAGATGTGTTATTTAAATCTCAAAAAATTATGTTAGATAAATTTATTGTTTGTTGTATGTTCAGACATACCTAGAGAGGTTCTGCTTCTCTTCTGTCACGTCTTATTGTATTCACGCAATAATTATTTTTTCCACTGGCATTTATAAAGTGTAATTAATTGAAGTAAATAGTTACAAAGCAAAACAGTCAGTACTGACAGCTGCATTTTTAAAACCCTGTTGAATCAGTGTCATCTCCACATTTATCTGAAGTCAAAATGCTGACAAACTGTTATTAAATACACTTATGTATTGTAATTTTTTTAAAGTACAATTGTATTTTCTCATCTCTCCTAGCTGCTTTGTTTTCTCCTGCTACTTCTACCTTGAGTCAGTTAAGGATGGCCATGTTTCACTCAGTGCTAAAGGATATACACAGACTTAGCTTAATAAATACCAAGTTGAAACCTGGCAGGAATCATCTGTGCCCCTCTCCAGATTAATGGACCCTTTCCAGGAAGCTTTAATGTGCACAAAAAATGTCAACTCTCTGAAATAATTTGCAGAAGATTAGTTCCATGGTGATTCAATTTGATAAGAATGAGTATTAAGAACTACCTCAGTGGACTTATTTGTACAAATCTGGCTTATTGGTCATTTCCATAAAGATCACTGAAGTGTCGATGATAAACTAGCAGGAGGAATAGCTCTTTAACCACCAGCCCCCAACCATCCCGACCTGCCAGCCTTCTGGTTGCTGAATATTTTCAGTTTGCTTAATACATATGTCTGTTACACTTATGACCCAGGATTCAAACATGCAGCTATCACTGCTGGCCTCTGGGTCTCGAATTATAGCACCTGAATTCCAGTTGTCTTCATCATATTTTATTTGTTTTTAAATGAGAGACCTGTACTATTATTTGTCATCTTAAAACTTATACGCTGGAGGGAAATGTCAAAGTAGAAAATATTTTTGCCTGCGAATGGTGGAATCCTGGATAATGTTTCTGTTTTGTTTCATTATTTTGTTAAATTTTCCTTACTTTTCAAATTCACTGGTCATCAGGAAAAAAATATAAGGTGAAATATATTTAAAATGGTGAATGAATACTAATATATCAGCCAAACAGGTCATTTAAAATACCCAGAAATAATAAAACAATGAATTCTCTCCGACCTAGAAAAGATCCACTGTCATTTTAGTTGAGACTATGAGTGTCATCAAACTATCAATCTTAATATATGAGAAAAAGTGTTAAGCAAGCAGACACATAAAGTATGGTTACACGTAAAGACACATAAAGAATAGTTATCACAGTGTAGTAGCTTTTACGAAGATCCAAGGATAAAAGAGTAGCTTTTCAAATAACAGTTAATGATTATTTTGTGAAGCTTTTGTTAACCATTTGTTTTCACTTTCTAAAGTCTTTGGAAAGAGGTTCACATTTCGTCCATTTTGCCCTTTTTCACTTCCTTATTTCTTCCCTTTGTGCTTAAAAAAACTAGTTCATATTCTTAGACATTTACTTTTTTTTGCAACATTATTCTCTTCAAATGTTTTCCTACTTAAATGCTAGGGAATACATTGAAATAGATTCTACAAAATCAGATAAACTGAACTCCAAATTAAGTCTTTAATATGTCAGTATCTAAAGTAAGTTAGAAAATTGATTTTTAATACTAAACTTAAAAAGGGATATGATTAACGTTTACACAAACCTGATGGGAATGAGTACCGTGATGATGATCTTAGGTGAAAATATCACAAAGCAAGATATCCACATACCTGTGCAGCTGAAAGCTACATAAAAGGATAAACCCTGTTTTTAATTCGTGTTTACTCATTATCTTCCTAAGTATATACAGTAGAGTTAGTGCCCAAGTGTTTTGGGGTTTCTCTACTAAATTTCTTACAAGAGGCCGGCGAAGTCCAACTTTTTCCAAGTGGTACTTACACTACAGCCTTAATACTTGCCCTGACCCTCTGACCACCCTCACTGTTGCAGGGAAGAGCCATTGTTGTTTCATGCTGCACTGTCCACCTCTGGGCACCGCTGCTGCTGCTGCTACTCATGGTGTGATGTCACCTCTCTCTCAGTACCACCAACACTTCAACTAGGTTCATGTATGCCCTTCCACGGTGGTCCACACCTCCGTGTACTAGGCACATATCTGGTACATTGAAGCCAGAAGCTAATGATTATTTATCTTTTCTTTTATACTTTGGTAAAGGTACTTTTACCCCTCACCCCAATTCTACCAAATTTTTGGTAAAACCACTGTTGTAGATTGAAATTACAGATTACTTTTGTCTTCCTAGTAACTACACATGAGTTCATGAGGTGGGCTGGTGAAGGATTCGAGTGACAAACCACATAGCACTAAAATCATTTCTTCTCTCTAAGCCTAACACTCTTATGGAGTCAAGTTTAATCCCATCAAATTCATCTTTACTTAAAACATTAATAAAATAATTTGTGCCAAACACTATCCTAAATACTTTATAACATTAACCTATTTGATTCTTATTCTGAATCTAAGAATCAGGTACTCTTATTAGCCACATTTCACAGATGAGAAAACTGCAGCAGAGAAAGGTTAACTTGTTCAAGGTAACACAACTAATAAAAGAAAGATTCAAGATTCAAACCCAGGCATGCTGGCTCCAGCTCTGTGCTCTTAACTGCTCCATATTAAGGCAGGCTGCCTCTCTCTTCACGGAAACAACTCAGTATCTCATGTAAATATACACCCGGTAAACCTGATCTACATTCCAGGTTAGTCTGAAACTGCAGCCCCCTACAGAAACATCATGCCCTTGAATTGACTTCAGTCATGAGAAATTGACCACATATATTCATCGATGCTTATCTTTTTGTTCAAAGATTAGGTAATTGCTCAGATGCATATTATCATCTTTTTCCTTTTATTTCTGAACATTCCTCTTCTAATTGTATTATCTTGTTTTTGTTCAATGCTAGGCAGGTAGCATAGAATAGAATTTAAGAACATGGATTTTGCAGCCAGGCTATCTGAGTATGAATCCAGACTACCACTTTTTGTGTGACCTTAGGCAATTTACGTACCCTTTTTGTGGCTCAGTTTTCCCATATGTAAAATACGAATAATAATAGAACTTACTTTTTAGGGTTAAAATGTTAATTAAATTATTTTAAAGTGTGTAAAACACCCAAACAGTCCCTAGCATGTGGTAAGTATTAGGTCAGTGTATGCACTGTATAAAATTTGTATAGTCTGCTACCATTTTTTATGCTGTTAGTTTGATCTTTGCTAGTTATTGAACAATTATTATTCATACATTTTTGTAATTCTAGAGGTGCACAGTTTATTCCCTAAATCTCATATGTATGATGAAACAACAATAGACTACATATTAAACCCGTTTACTCATACATTGTTGAGAAAAAGCCAGTTAAAAGGTAAAGACTTAAAAACTGGAATATAACACAAATTTTTCTGGATTGGTGATAGCTCTAATTCTGTGTAATTCCACCCAGACTTTAGATGTCTTTCTAATTATATGGGAAGCACACCGCTAAATTACAAATATTTCTGAGAGTAAAATACCAATGAGATATTGGAAATTTTGATGGACTTTTAAAACTTTTTGGCTAATGCACACATAGACAAAGAATCAAACATATTTAAATATTCCAAACAAAATAGCTCATGGCTCATATTTCCATGCATTTTAGCCACTTAACGTGTAATTGGTTGACTTTTGAAATGACAAGCCAAATCATTTATACTTTTTTCATAGCATATGTAGACATTGGTATAGAACATTTAATTTCTCATGGACATATTATTGAGTGGTATTTTAAAACTCTGATAAAGTAATAGGATTTGATCACATGTTATTACTAATATGCTCACAAACTGAGGTCAAATGTAAGATGATTAGTCAAGTCATAGCTAATATTGTTATAATCCTGTGCTATTTAGAAATGTCAACTGAGCAGTAACTTAAAAAAAATTGACACTCCATTTTCTTATCTTTCTTTTAAATGTCATACCAAAGAGTGAAATAGATGTGGGCCAGAGGGTATTTTGAGTTGTTTTCAGACTAAGGTTTTATATACTGAAGTCAGTATGTATTTTGGCCTCATTTATGTAATAACATATCAACTTATTTCAAAGAAACTTAGAATGCAAACAAGTTGAAACAGAGCATAAGAGAGAACGATCTAAAGATGCTGACAGTGAAAAAGATGAGAGAGCTTAATGCTTCCAATACTGGTTCCTAGGCCACTCAAGCTCCTATGTCAGTTTCCCAACGTACATTCAACTGGATAGACTGGTAGAAGCCATTGTCCTTTGGTATGTCCTTTATTTTTTCATATTATTCAACACTTTCAGATTCAGGTTTCAGATTCAGATTCTGGCTCTGGGAGTTCCTGACATACATTTACCAGATTTCCATGAGTAATGGAACTCCCTTTATTCATGCAACATATATTTATTGAAATGTTAGTAACTGACAGTCTCTGTGCTGGATTCTGAGATAGTCCCTACTATAGAAATGCTTATAGATCACTGAGGAATATAAACAAGTTCACAGTCACAGTCACTGTAATAACTTCATGTCAGAAATATCTACAAGATGTGATGGAAGCTCATGGGAGTGGTTCCCAATTCAGAGGGGGGCACTTAGACAAGGAATATTGAGGAAGGAGAGACAACTCACCTGAGGTCTGAAGTACTGACAAGAGTTAGTTGAGAGTCTGAAGAGTGTAGTTGAGAGTCTGAAGAGTGTAGTATCAACAAGCACTTGCTTTGGAGTAATTGAATCTCAGTTCTACCAACAATAGGTTTTGTAAACTTGCCAGGGAAACCATACAGAGTTGTGCAAGGTGTCCATTATACCATGGTCTCTGGTCAAGGGAACAAGTCATGATGAAAACCAACCAAAGCTCTAGTTACTAACCCATAGGCCATGGAAAGACCTGTGACTGCTTAGAGAGGACACAATTTCTAATTCACAGGGACACTAGGGGCTAAAGACAGATCTGATGTTGGTTTAGTGACTTAACTTCCTTAGCCCTCCGTTATCTAAAATATAGGTTATAATGGTAACTATTATATTACATAGTGTCATGAAGATTATATGAAAAAAATTCCTATAATTTGCTTTGTAGCTAGGAACAGCACAATAAATGGTATTGTCATTGCTAGAAAAGATGAAAATGGGAAGATAAGCATGGGTAAAAGTGGTTTCCAACACCAATATCCTTCCACATTGAAGTCTTACAATATGAAAAAAGAAAAAAAAAGATAAAATATTCTGAGATATGAGACAATCACAAACATGAACTATATCTGACACCTTGAATTTAGAATAAGTTACTTTACACTAGATGAACATTTTTCATTACTTCTCTATTTCTTCTTTTTACCTTCTATCCACATTTTATTTCTTCTCACTTTCTATTTCTTCTCCTTTTCCCTTTACATCCAGTCTACGACAGTGACCTACCAGTCTTGCTCACAAATGTTGCTAGCAGCAACTAAAAAGTGTCAAAACACCCAAACATCCACATGGCTAGCCACTGAACTTTTTTTTATATACATGGCCTTGAATCTGCTAATAGATAAATACATTAACTTCCATTTTAATTTTTCAAAATAAGGTAGAGAGAATGATATTTTAAATATCATACACTTTGCTTCTGCTGATTATGTTTCTTCCTCTGAGCTACTCAGACCAGTACCAGAGCCAAGGAGATGACTCTTTTTGATTAGAAAATAAATGGAAATTGAAGATCTGTCACAATGTATCCAGGAGAATTGCACAAAGCAAAATAATTCTTCAACTCTGGGATGAAAGGATGAGCTCCCTCTGTGATCATCACTTCCTAGGATTGAAGAGTTCATGGTTGTATGTATGGTTTGAAATTAAACTGAGTTCAAAAGTGTGAAAGAATTTTTTTTTTTTTGCTGTTTATCTCCCAAAGAGAAAATAAAAACTAAAAGGAACATAACAGTGGGATTTTTGTATTACTGTGTAGCATAACTCACTAGTAATAGATTAAGTAAGCAAATAACAGTGGTTATTAATAATTTCTTATATCATTATGTTACTCAGAAGTCCATAAAATTAAAACAGAGAAATTATCATGATTTTAGTCTATATATTTTGATCTTTAGTTTTCTGTTTTATCATTATTATATTCATGCTCTTTAGTGTATATGAATACTTCCTAAATATGTTATTAGAGAATATGACAAATGGCTCATTTATGTAGAATGTTAAATAAAAATAACAGGGAATTTGGAAACATCTTCATAGTAAATTAAATGGTGAATGGAAAAAAAAGCATATCTTTTAGGGAACTTCTAAAATCTTTATTCTAAGATACAAAAACAAAGTACTATTCATCAAAAACATATCATGTCATGGTGGAAGATTACACATATCTCCTGCAGGTTTCTGCAATGGAAAATATGAATTGGTAAGAAACATATTAGCAGCATGGGAATTCAGACAGTAAATTATGTCTTTATTTTACAACAGTGAAAACTTCTCATCAAATTGAAAATTAAATTAGAAATTATTATCAAAAATAGAACACAAGTCCTTACTTTTGGTATATAACTTTCTTACTCACCTTCAGTCAGTCATTCAGTGTTTCAGTCATGATCTTTTAAAGCTATATTTCAAATCAGTATTTATCCAAAAATAATGTTGTAACAATTATTTTATCTCGTTTCCAACTCCAATGCTTTTTCTTTCCTTCCTGCATTTTCCCTTACAAATTTATATAAGGATTGTTAGTTAATTTTACATTGAGCCTTTAGGTTGTATGATATTCAGGTGGGATTGTGACTAAACAAGAAAAGGAAGAACATGGATACTGTGACTGGGACCAAGAGATGAAAATCATGATCCTTGGGAATTTACATCTACCCTTTCTGGGGATGTACCATGGAGAATTACATTTTATTAGGTGGAAGCATATTGTTTGTATTTGTCATAACATATTTATAAGACGATGTACTCCAATGATGAGTAGCCAAAAGAATGTACTGGTTATTTGACAATTTTCTCTCAGCTCCAAATAGAAGGTAATAGAAGTTGGAATGAGGAGAAGGACATACTTCCAACTCTTTGCTTGCTATCCCTGATAGTATTGCCCAGCAGTAGCTGTTTCTTCCAACAGCTGCAGGTGGTTCTCCTCAGCTTCTTTTGACACTTTTGGAAAGAGTCTCATCATTCTTCCTTAGTAGGACCAGCCACACACAAATTACATTTTGTGTAAGTTCTAGATCATTGGTGCCCTTGCTCAGAGATTCTTGATCTGACAATCTAACCTCTTCCTTTTGTTCTCCCAGTCCTGCTTTTTTGCAGTTATATCTCTGGGTTATTTCTGTGCTCTCTTTTTTACTCAGACAGCCTTCCAACTGCTTTATAACAAATTCTCTATATTAAATATCTTTTTTTGAAATACCTGGTGTGGTTTCTGTTTTCCTGTTGGATCTAAATCAATAGAAATACTGAAACAAATAGGATAAATTAGGAATTTGGGATTAACAGATACACACTACTGTATAGAAAATATATAAACAACAAGGACTTACTGTATGGCACAGGGAACTATATTCAATATATACATTCTTTTTCAGATTATTTTCCTCTTTAGGTTATCACAAGACAACTGCATAACTTAGCTGTACACCTGAAACATTGTAAATCAACTATACTTGAATTTTAAAATATTTTTTAAAATTTTAAAGTGGTATGTACACTTTAAAAGTGTACATAGTTTATGTTAGCCCCTTTACCAGTATAATTTGTTTTACTCCCCTTTATTTTTCTATCTGTATCTACTTTGATTTATACATTTGTACTTTTAATAATGCAACTCATTACATCTTTTTGGGGTGATAATTTAATATATAAATACATACAGGAATAGCATCCTCAGTATCTCAAAAGAACTAATGAAGTGAGTCCATTCATATCAAAAGAAGGTGGAGGTCATGCACAGGGTTGTTATGCTTGTCACTAGTGAGAATACTCATTATGCCTCATTAAAATTACAGCTCTTGTGGCCTTTTAGTGGTCAGGTAAATAAACTCTCTCCAGCCCCTGAAACTGGAATAGTTCTGTAACTGAATTCATTACCCTCTTCTTCCCTAAGTCACCCCTATTTTATACCATCCATAATGGGTTTTCTCTACTAAACAATATAACTCCAGTATTTTCAAACAATTTTAATCACTCAATTCAATTACTGTTACCAAACTTTTTTTTCAAATATTGTATCCAATACATCACCCTTTTGTATTTCTATTTTTATATCTATTTGTTCATATTTATTTTAATTTAACAAAAACTATATGTAACCTATATGTAGCCTCAAACATTTCTTTTTAAAATACCAGTTTTCTTCTGTTTTAGAACTTTTACTGTCTTAAATTAGAGTCTTCCCATGGTTGCCCAATGCATATATACACTACTACAAGATTAATTCTTAAAATTAAAAACAAAAAGTTTGCTTTCTATTTTTAAACTTTTGATATTTCAGTTTTATCTATTATTTAATACCTGACACTTTCAGCCCACTTTTAAAGTTTTCCAAAATCAGACCTGACTCTAAGAAGACAACAATAACTGCTTTTTCCAAGCCAAACCTACTTCTGCAGCCTAAACTTTCTTCTCATCTCTTAGTCCTCACTCCTAACAAAAAAGAATTATGGGGTTTCCCTTGTGGTGCAGTGGTTGAGAGTCCGCCTGCCGATGCGGGGTACACGGGTTCGTGCCCCAGTCCGGGAGGATCCCACATGCCGCAGAGCGGCTGGGCCCGTGAGCCATGGCCGCTGAGCCTGTGCTCCGCAGCGGGAGAGGCCACAACAGTGAGAGGCCAGCGTACCGCAAAAAAAACCAAAAACAAACAAACAACAACAAAAAAACAATTATGTTCTCCAGGTTTGGGGACTCTTTCTTCTTCCATTATCTACAATAATGCAATACATTTTCTCAAAGACAATCTAAATTCTCACTTTCTGTAGGATCCATTATCAAAATCCATCAGTCACCATAATGATCCTATAGGATTTATTTTCTCTATTATACATTTGATTACTTAATTACATGTGGCTTTGTCATTTTTCCGCTTAACTGTATCTTCAGTTTCTCATCTCTCTACCTTGGTGGAAGCACCTAAATGGAATTTTTGGAGGTAATTATTTTTTACATTTACATATCCTCTCAGTGATTAGTAAAATACTCTATGTATAAATTGTTCCTAGTAAATATTATTTGCAAACTGTTCTTATATGTTTCTAATATATTTACTACTAACATTTGACAACAACTTAATTAATTTTTGTTCAGGTATTCTTTTATTGTAATTGTTTGGAATGGACAGTCAAATATTTGGAAATAATTTTTTTAATCAAATTATCAAATGAAAATTCACAGTAAGTGGTCTTCCAAATGTGCTTTTGGGAAAAAAAAATACCATATGGTTCTAACAACAACAAAATCCAATTCCAGACAATTTTGTGTGCCTAACAGATTGGAGTTTTATCACAAATATGTTGCTTACCTAATGAATTCATTAGAGTGTGATTAACTTCTGGATTGTAACAAACCTGTTTATGTATGAAATTATGGTTTGGAATGATCTTCACTCATTGGATTGTGAATAAAATAATTTGGTTTGTATACAGAAAATTCAACGTGCATATGGCATGAATGCCACTTATAAAAATATAATTCATAGGAAATGGATAGTGTGAATTTATGGTGACTTTGTAAGTTGGCTGA
Source organism: Hyperoodon ampullatus (assembly GCF_949752795.1). Lineage (NCBI taxonomy): Eukaryota > Metazoa > Chordata > Mammalia > Artiodactyla > Ziphiidae > Hyperoodon > Hyperoodon ampullatus. Next base: position 103,336,670 of record NC_136914.1, read on the forward strand.
CAACTTATTTTGTGACATATGCCCAGAAGGAATGCTTTATGTAGCTCATAAAAGAGGGTTTTAAATCCTAAATCTTATTTTCTCCATAGATTGCAATCAAAAGTATATGAAGCTATCTTTTTTTGATATCTTTACAATTAGTTGAAATTATATAGGTGAAGGAATGAAGGATTTCTCAAGAAAAATTCTTTATATTAATAATTTCAAATAACTGTGAAGAAGACTTTTGAAACAGTTTTTAATTAATCTATGTTTTTATATGTAGAATATTAGTAATGTCTGCATTACGTGAACTTTAGGAAGTAATAATGAAATTAAGAAAGATCTTCAGTGCGTTGAAATCTGTGAATAATTAGGTAAGACAAGGAAGGCTTTGAACTAAATGTTTACTAAGACTTTTTTTCTTTTAGCAACAATTTTCTTTAGTTTCACCCATAAATGTCATTTTGGTTCATTAATTAGAAACTACGTATTTGTAAAGACTTCAAAATCTGGGAATATAACAGAAAAACAGTCCTAAAAAATTCCCCTGACAGAACACATTTTAAAATGTTTGAATTGATATTTAGCGTTTAAACTAATTATAAATCAATAATAAACATAGTACATGAATTACTGAATTTTCTAACACAGGAACTTTATTTCACTTTAAAATTTTATGTGTTGCCCACCAGCCACTATATAGCTTGAACATAATCTGTGTTCCCTCATGCTCTTGTTTCTTCTTTTCTATTAGTATGGACAGTGAAGTGATCACAATATCCAAGATATTGTACACTTTTGTAAGGAAGATGTGACAAAGCAAAAGTACTTCAACCCATTTTCATATAAAAGAATGAAATAAATATCAGTGCTTTGTTCTTACCCTCCTCATCCTAAATCCTGCCAACCAGCAGGACCAGGAAGAGCTAGAGGTAAATAATTTGGCAAATGGTAATTGAGTGCTTATGATTATGTGCCAAAAAAGCTCCTAAATTTTAAAATGGAAAAGTACAGTGAATGTTTACTTACATAGTTTCCAAAGGTAGTAAATAATGTTGCCTCTTCAGACTTGACATCTTTCCTGGTTTGTTACCAATAATGTTAACTACTAAAAAGGACTATACTCCATATCTAGTGTTAAGTCAGAGAACTGCACAATGACTTTGGCAAAAATACAATGTCTGTTATCATGGAGTGAGATATAATATTTCTGAAATAATTTAATTTTAAATATTAAATATCATTAGCATATAACTTCTATTTCTTATTCCATTTACTGAATACCATTTAAATTGGTGGATTCAGAATTTTGTTCTGACTTGGAAATTTTGGATAAAGGATACCTGGGTGTACTCAGAAATAATACCAGATATATGACATGAAAAACAGGAAGGGGTCCATTCTTCTGAAAGTTTATGAGAATGATTGTGGCTTTAAAAAGTTTTTTTTTTAATTTCAATTTTTTCTGGCAGTTTTATGTTCACAGCAAAATTAAGAGGAAGGTACAGAGATTTTCCATAGACTCCCATGGCCCCACATACGCATAGCTTCCCCCATTATAAACATCTCCCAACAGAGGGATACATATGTTAAAACTGATGAACATACGTTGACACATCATTAGCACTCAGAGTCATAGTTTACATTAGGGTTCACCCAGCGTCATACAGTCTATGGGTCTCTACAAATATATAATGACACATATTTATCATTATAGTATCATACTGACTATTTTTACTGCCCTTAACTCCTCTGTGTTTCATCTATTTGTCCCTCCCACCTCTTCACCCCAACCCTGGCAACCATTGATCGTTTTACTGTCGCCATAGTTTTGCCTTTTCTAGAATGTCATATAATTGGAATCATACAGTATGTAGCCTTTACATGTTGGCTTCTTTCACTTAGTAATATACATTTAAGCTTCCTCCATCTCTTTTAGTATTTGTTATTTCATATGCAATATTCAAGGAAGGGCAACTTTTTCACTGAAAATTTTCAAAGAACAAAATAGAACAATCTACACATGTATTCATAAATTCTGATGGTGCAAAGGTGATCATGGTGATGGGAAAATTATGCTAAACTTAATATGGCTCTTTAAGTCATAGGCTTTCCTTTGCCCTGGGTAACTAAAAGTTACGTTTCATGAGCAAGATGGAATTCTCTGGCAGATTGCTTTCAGACTTCATCTGCACTACAGGTCTTCTAGGTCTCCAAGCTTCTGCCCTTTGACCTGGAGCTGGAACATCAGCTCTCCTGAGTCTTCAGCCTGCAGAGTTTGGACTAGTCAGCCTCCATAATCACATGAGCAATTCCTTATAATAAATATATTTCTAAATATACACACATCTTATTAGTTCCATTTCTCTGGACAACCCTAATACACCTACCTTCTCATGAATACACATTCCAAACCTGGGGTCTATCTATCTATCTATCATCTATGTGTATTTGCATATATATGAACATATATATGTGTGTGTGTGTGTGGTGTGTGTGTGTGTGTTTGTGTGTGTGACTAGAGATAGAGATAGAGATATTGATATAGATATAGCCAGGATTCTTTGAAAAACCCTGCCTCTAGCAGTCTGGGGGATTTCAGGCCTTTTCCATGTGACAATGCTTTGTCATCTACAAATACTTGGAATTGGTAAATTATCACAAAGAAAGCCTGATAGAACCAGGCGTAAGCCATTCCATTCCCATGAGGCAATTTAAGTCAGTTATAACAAGGAAATGGAATGAAAGCACACAACGTTCCTTTGTCTTTGTTTCCCACATTATGTCATGAGAAATTCTTTCATGCCTTCCACGTTGTGATATCTCTGATGGTGAATAGAGAAGCCAGTCCCTTAGTGATGCAAATGAGAATGGAAAAGTTGTAATTAGATGTCATCACAGTCAATCATCTTAGACATAAAGGAGGGAGGGAGGTTATCTCAAGGGGGAGAAGCAGTGTGTCCAGATTGTGTCCATGGAAACACAACCTCTTTGTCTACCCGTCCTCAAACATAGGGTCTGGAATCTAGGGTCAGTAACCAAAACTGTCAAGGAAAAAGACTTCATCATTAGAAGACAATCAAACAAGGGTCAGTTGTATTTATTATCCCATGTTAGCTATGGTAGGAGGAAAAGAAAACACCTTGGTAAAAATTGTTACCTCTGACTGATCTACCTCTTAGCTTTCTGATGTCTCAGAGTTACAGTTGGCAAAAAAAATGAATTTTTTAGTAGAAACCTTGACAAATTAAAATACGACTTCCCCAATATTGGCTAAAAGTCTCTTAAAACAATCAGCTTATCCTAATTCTAAAGAAAAAATTTGTGACTTTAAGGGATTAAATAGCTTGTCCAAAGTCACCCAGCATCCCAAGGACCATACTGAGAACATTTAATTTCTGAAGAAGTCTGATTCAAAATCCCAGGCCTTCTGACTGGAGCACACATATCACTCAACCACTCTCTGTTTCTCCCTGCTGGAGTGTAAGTGCCATGGGGCAGACAGTGTTATACGTTTTGCTCACTGCCACATTTCCAGTACCTAGGATAGTACTTGACACATAACAGGCACTCAATAAATATCTGTTAGGAGGATATATATTCAGTCCAATTTGAAATGGCTCACAAATATTTTTCATTTTGTGTGTACATATATCTATACACACACACACATATATATGAACATATATGGGAAACACTATTCAAGCTAATAAACAGAATATTCTCTGTATCTTTTGGTTTCCTAATCTGTCTCATTCATATTTTCCACTGGTAAATTGGCTAAGCAAGCAAACAAAAGTAATTGTTATTTTAAACAAAATGATGTATTTTGTAAAGTTCATGATCAATTCAGGACTTGAATTCCTCCTCTGATATCAGTCTTGGCCACAGGTCACTGAACAGACCAAACCTGAAAAGAATGGCATTTACTTTGGTCAAAACTTAGTACTTAAGTATGTAAATATTTAATGAGAGACTTTATTGATATTACAATACTTGAGATAACTTCTTGGTGTTCCAAATTAAGTCAATGACATGTGATATTCACTGCTAGAAAGGTAAAAATAAAATTAATTAATTAAGATAGTGATAATTTGAAACTAAAGTATCTTTCTTTCTAATCCACTAGTAGAAATATTTTTCAGTAAGTACATTCAGTTATAGAAAGCCTTTTTATTCCAATGTTAAATCATTTTGTCTCTTCAAAAGAATGACATTTTGGTTTAAGAACATTATTAAACCTTGGGTCTATGTTTAAATGTCAACCTTGAAATGTATTGCATTTCAAAAAAATCAAGATGTTTTTTATTTCCTTTTGGTAAATATATCTTTCATTGGAAGAAAAGTAAGAAACTGTCAGAGAAGCTAATCTCTTGTGGTCACTAACATACTATTTCTTCTAATTTACATAGAGTAGTATAAAAAGAACACTTTCTGTTGGTCGGTGTCATTGTTTTTCATTTGTGTATGTGTGTTTCCAAATTCTTGAAAAATCAAACAATTCAGTCTGTTTTTTCTTAATGGTTAGAGTATCAGTCCATTTTTTATTTATTCATTTGTTTTTATTTATTTATTTATTTTACTTACTTATGTCACACAAAATCTGATATTCTGAACCAAATGATATATCACCTACATTTATGAAAGTTTATTTTCTAATTATTTTAGCATTTGGAAAAATATGACATTGTTTCCTTTCTTTGTTTGTATAGTATGTGGGTTGGGGGTGGCACCCAGGAAGATTTCTTTTTCTCTTTTCAGTTAAACAACACTGTTGTATGACTTCAGTCTTTTCCAAAAGCAAAGAAATGTCAGCCTGTGGCTCAAGAGAGAAAGAGTTCAGGGAACTGTTTCTTCTGATAAACCCGCAGTTGACTTTCACGGTCTATTTCGAAGAAATGGGTCAGATTGGTGAAATGTCATTTACGTTATTTGTCTTTTGCAGTTTGTAAGCTTGGACTGCTGCAGAGGTTTAAGAGCCAAGAGCAATGCTGGCATGATCATAAGGTCACTGGTACCTTAACATATGCCAGAAACAGGATGGTGGCTCTCAAAACACATAAGTTCAGAGAAAAAGATATCAGAAAGTTTGTGTGCCAAGTTTTTAATGACAATAATTATGTGAAATTATTCTACTAACCTAAATCATGTTCATTTGGTGCTACACTTCTATAGCTCCTGAGATCCTCTCAAAATATGGAGCAGCTGTTTAAACAGCAGATGTATTCTGTGTATTAACTATACATTAAAGATTGTCAACAGTCGTTCTTGCTGGAGAGTGTTGAGGGCTACTGAGGTTTTGGAAATGAAGCAAACTGCTAGCAACTCTGCCCCAAACACAAACATTTACCATTTTAACTATTTTATATTCTGAGATATGGCCATAACATTTTATTATGAACATTATTAAACTGACTTATATTAATTTTTTAGAGCTTGTCATTCTCCAGCAAGTCTATTTAACTACCACCAGCATTGTCATCATGACTAATTATTCTATTTCCTTGGACTTTTTCCAAGATCTTTAGCCATCGTGTATTCTTTAATCTTTACCATAACTCTATGAAGTACATGCTATAATTATTCTAATTTGATAGATGAGGAAATGGAGGCACAGAGAAGTTAAGTCACTTGCTCAAGATCCAACAGCTAAGTATAAAAGCAAGACTTGATCTTAGGAATTCTGGTTCCAGTGACAAACCTGCTTCTAATTATGAAAATAAGTATACATTAATTGAAAAACGTATTAGCCTTTTCGGGCTGCCACACAAAATATCACAAACTCAATGGTTTAAACAACAGAAATTTATTTTCTCATAGTTCTAGAGGCTGGAAGTCTAAGCTCAGGGAGTTGGCATGATCTGGTCGGGTTCTGGTGAAACTCTCTCCTCAAAATTACCTCCATAAAGGTCTTATCTCCAAATACCATCACGTTGGTTCTTAGGGATTCAACATACGAATTTTAGAGGGACACAGTTTAGTCCATGACCCAAAGTATACAAACTTAATATTCAGTTCTATCCAAAAATGGCTCTAATAATCTAAACATTACTTTAAATTGGTTTGACTTATTTTATTTCCAACCAGATTAAAAATATCTTATTATTGTAAGATCTTATCTTATTCTGTCTCCATTAATACAGAAATTGAAAAAACAAACAAACAAAACACTATGGTGACCTTTCTAGGCTGAAAAGAGGTCTATAGCCTTTTTGAATAGGCAATGCCTAGACTCTATTTTAAAATGTAAACAGTTCATGAACTAGGTTTTAAAGTATAAACATGAGAGTGGGTATTCAAGAAGGCAGAGGAAGGACTGAGAAGATGAAGCATTGTCTAGTCTCATCTTTTTCAATAATATTTCACTTATCAATAATTATACCTGATTATAAAAATTCTAGAGGTAAGATTAACCACCAGCTGAATAGGTTCTGATACAGAATAGCTGCATTAGGAACTGCCACTTCATTTCTGACGTAATATATATACCGTGGAGAAAAGGTAAAACAAATTGTAATATTGGTTTCCCTACGAATTCCAAAATGATGAAAAATAGGGACAAAATGTGACTTCAGCTGGAAGCCATGTACAGGAAATGGAATTTGATATGGAACCTTGCTTCTCAAAGTGTGGTCCAGGGATGGGCAGTATCAACATCACCAGGATGTTGGAGACAGTACCTCAGGCCCGACTCCAGGCCTACTAAATCAGAATCTTCATTTTCTCAAGATCCTCTGGTGAATTGCATGAACGTTATTGCACAAGAAGCGCTAATATAAGGAATGTGTTTATGTGGTGATGAAAACATTTGGTGGATAGGCACAATTCTTATATTTGTATCTGATTCTGTTCAATTACTGTGATCTAATTTTTAGAGATTATATGAGAATTATGTAATGGCTCTTCTATTTATTTTTGTTAGGATGATCAAAGCGGATCATAAGGAAAATGGCTTAGAAAATTTGAAATGAACTATAAAGGATACATTCTATTTATCTTTACATAGAATCTATTGCTTTCATTTAAACTTGGAATTTTGCTTTCAATATTAATAATAACACATCTGATTTGGAGACAAATTAATCGAGATGAAGTAAATATTGAGAAAATCTTTAAAAAAGGATTCTTAACCAGTCCACTAATTAATAATTCTAAAACTGTTCTACAAATGAAAGTGGACTAGTGTAGAAGTCAGAAAGAGCAGATTGATATAAAAATGGAGTATTTGCAACCATAAAAAGAAATGAAATTGAGTTATTTGTAGTGAGGTGGATAGACTTAGAATCTGCTATACAGAATGAAGTAAGTCAGAAAGAGAAAAACAAATAACATATGCTAACACATATATATGGAATCTAAAAAAAAAAAAAGGTTTGTTCTGAAGAACCTAAGGGTAGGACAGGAAGAAAGATGTAGACGTAGAGAATGGACTTGAGGACACAGGGAGGGGGAAAGGTAAGCTGGGATGAAGTGAGAGAGTGGCATTGACATATATACACTACCAAATGTAAAATAGCTAGTGGGAAGCAGCCATATAGCACAGGGAGATCAGCTCAGTGCTTTGTGACCACCTAGAGGGGTGGGATGGGAGTGTGGGAGGGAGACATAAGAGAGAGGGGATAGGGGATATGGGGATATATGTATACGTATAGCTGATTCACTTTGTTATATAGCAGAAACTAACACAGCAATGTAAAGCAATTATACTCCAATAAAGATGTTAAAAAAAATGGAGTATTTGATCAAAATTGATCATGGTAAACTCTAAGTTCCTTGAGGGCAAAGATTCTCCAGAATATATATATTTTTAATTCCCATTGCTTACCACCATTCCTGGCTCATAAATGGTGAAAATAACATTTGACAAAATAATTAATACAATTAATTTAAAAATTAATAATATTCTTTTAATTAATTAATTTTATAATTAATACAACTAATTATAAAATTGATAATATTATAAAATATTAATAATTAAACTTTTGATAGAATGTTTTCTAAAATGAAAATTTCTAATATTAATCTTTTATGGCTTTTTGAATAGAGATCTCCAAGTCACATTGCTATCTTGTTATTTAGGATAAAGTGCTCTTGAGTTAAACCAATGGGATTTAGACAATGTATTAATTTCTTATTGCTGCTGTAACAAATCACAACAAATTTAGTGCCTTAAAAACAAATTTATTATCTTACAGTTCTGGAGGTCAGAAGTCTGAATTGGGTTTCAAATGGGTGAAAAGCAAGGTGTTGGCAAGATGAAATTAATTTCTAGAGGCTTTAGGCAAGAATTTACTTTCTTACATTTTCCAGATTTTAGATGCTGCCTGCATTTCTTGGCTTGTAGTCCTCTTTCATCTCCAAAGCCAGCAGCGTTAGTAGAGTTATTCTCATACCACATCATTTGACACTAACTCTTATGCCTCCCTCGTCCACATTTATCAATCCTTGTGGTTCCCTTGGGCCTACCCAGATAATCCATGATGTTCTCCCTATTTTAAGGTCAGCTGATTCATACCATTCCATTAGATGACAGCTAATTCCATCTGCTACCTTAATTCCTACTCTGCCATGTAACATAACATATTCACAGATTTCAAAGTCTAGGACATGAACCTCTTGGGGAAGCTATTATTCTACCTACCACACACAGAAATCACAATGGGACAGGAAAGATAGTCGACCTTGTGAGGACAGCCTTTTGGACCAGTTTAATATACTACTATTACTTTATATCTGAATGTATAGTAGGAATTGCTGAGTAGTTATATGCATAGATTTCCCCATCTTGCACATTCCAGTGGGTGTTCTCCCAACTGGGGGATCGCTACATGTAGAAAAGAGCTACTACCTTTGTAGTAGCTCTTAGTAGTGTTGGTCCCACAACACTAAAGAACGTATTGAACTACAAATCCTTGTGACTGATGATGGCATAATAAGAAATATATATTTGATCTTTGTCTCTGGGTCCTGATAAAGAGCTCCTAAAACCCTTGTAATTTCCTGAATGATAGGGGTGATAGCAGCATCTTTTGTTTCTGACACAGGGCTCCTAAATCCCTTGGAATTTCCAGGGTGATAGGAGCCTCTTTTGTTCTAATGAGGTGACTCTTAGTGGGACCTTAGATAAATTCAGGAGAGGGGCTGGTCACCAGAAAGACTAAGCTTTGATTAGAAGCCTGAAAGGTTTAGTTCCACTCTCCCCAACCTTTGAGAAGGAGAAAGGGAGATTAAATTAATAATCAATCATGCCTATGTGATGAAATATCCATAAAAGCACCTAAATGGTAAGGTTGGAAGAGCTTTTGGATTGGTGAATGCGTCCACATGCCAGGAGAGTGGCATGCCCTAACTCCACAGGACAGAAGCTCCTGTGCTCAGGACCCTTCTTGACTTCACCCTATGTAACTCTTCATCTGGCTGTTCATCTGTATCCTTTATAATATTCTTTATAATAAACCAGTAGATTTAAGTGAAGTGCTTTTCCTAAATTCTGTGAACCATTTTAGCATATTATCAAACCTTGGGGGCAGGGTATGGAAATCCCTTAAATTTGTAGCTGGTCAGTCAGAAGTCCTAGAATTTGGGAACTTGCATCTAGCATATGCAGTTGGGGCAGTCTTGTGGGACTGAACCCTTAATTTGTGGGATCTGATGCTTACTCCAGGAAGTTAGTGTCAGAAATGAATCAAATTGTAAGACACCTAGTTGGTGTCCAGAGACCTGGAAAATAGATTGTCAGTGTGAATGAAAACTTCATACATTTGTAGGCAGAAGGACTGTGACTAAAAATGGTTAGTGTTGATTATTTCACCAAAAGAAACTAGGAAATGGAAGGATCCTCCACCTTGGAGTATTTAGTAGGGCCTAGACATCTATTAGACTCAGCAGAGAATGGTGCCATTTCCTGTATCTTCCATGCAAAATATCTGCCAGAACCTCTGGGTGTCTGCCCTGATCCCATTCCTGTAGCTGTTAGTCATTCCATGGATGAACAAATATCATCCAGTCAGTGACTGGACAACAACACAGGTTGTATTGACAGCCTTAGGCAGTTTTTCCATAAGTATGCACTGAATGTAATTATCCTAACTGAATTGGGAACCCTAAGGCTTACCAGCCAGCTAGAGGCCATGTTGAAGGTGCTATCAACTTGCACTCCCTGAATGATGTAGGTCAGATCTGCAGATCACCAGCAGTTGTCAACAATTTCCCTCTAGGGGTATCACATACATTCCTGGAACTGTACTTCTTGAGGAAAGCCAGGAATTAACTTGCCTCTTAGAAACATGGTGATTGTATCTTGGTGGTGGTTAGGGGAGACTTTCAATTGTTTAAGGCAATACCACGGTCAATCATGTGGTTCTCAAATGACTGTAAAGAAATCTCAAAAATGAAACTATTCTTGGTTACTTGTATTTAGCAGATTGGTGGACTTCAAAATGTATATTCCCATCTTAATCCTCAGAACCTGTGAATGTTACTTTATTTGGAAAAAGTAATGGTCTTTGTAGATGCAATTTAGTTACGAATCTTTGGATGATGAGTTTACCCTGGATTACAAGGTGGGCCTTAAATCCAGTGACAAGTGTCCTTGTAAGAGAAAGGCAGATGGACACTTGACAGACAGAGTTGAAATCAACGTGACCACAGAGGCAGAGATTATAATGATTGAGCCACAAGCAAAGTAAAACCTGGAGCCACCAAAATTGGAAGACGCAAGGAACAGATTTTTCCTAGAGCCTGTAGAGGGAGTGCTGCCTTGCCAACACATTGATTTTGGACTTCTGGCCTCCAGAAGTGTTAAAGAATAAATTTCTGGAATTTTCAGTAGCCAAATTTGTGGTAATTTATTACAGGGGCCATGGAAAACTAATTCATTCAAGAAAGCTTCCCAGGGGGATAAATGGCTCATTAATTTTGTGTTTTTTAGAGACAGTTATCCCAAGGAAGGGAGTCATTTAATTAGAAAAGATCATATGAAATTTGTACCTGACTTTGGTCTGTGTGATCAATGACACAGCTCTGGCTTTTGGAGGCAGTCAGGTCATCCTCAAGTCACTGGCCAGGGTTATTATGAATGATAGGCTTGTTCTATCTTCCTCCCTAGGAACCAAAGCAGTGTATATACACTTGCTAATACAGTCTGCTGCACCTAGAGTAATGCCTTCTGCTAAGAGGAAAGTTCAATTCATAAACCTAAGGAGAAAGCCACTTTTCTTTCTAAAAAAATAGATAGACACTGATGGTTTGGCTTATGAGTTCATTCTCCAGATTGGAGCCAGGACACTTGAGCACGAGGTTAAGGTCCATATTGCTAGCTGACCTCATTACACTGCTTGGAATCTTGTTGATAATAGTCTTAACTAAATACTGACAGGAGAAATTGAACAAATTTGGTGCCAGTCTCTGTTTCTCAGATTCATCAGAGTGACCAGAAAATGGTGTACCCATGGGAAAATTCACTAAAAGCCAAGATGACGTAGAAACAAGAAGTAGATATTGGTGGGAGACAGTTCTCTTTGGGTTTCTCATGTCTCTGAACATCTCACAAGCAGAGGCACTTTTTCCTGACAATCTTTTCAAGAGTATTTATAGAACAAATAGTCTTAGAAGCCTTATTTCTCTCCAGAATACAGGGCCGGTTTATTTATTATCCAGAATAATAAAGATATAGTCTCTCTTTGGAGAAGGCTTGCTCCCACTATAAAATATTCGGGTTTCCTAAATCATGCGGTTCTCTCCTGTAATGTATCTCCCTGCATGTGTGGGTATCATCGAGCCCTGTTTATATTGTGGCCTGGGGTCTGTAGCTGAGAAAACTGGAGCAAATGCTACTGTTATGAGTAATAAAATCTATTGCTTCTGATCCCGGAGTCTCTTCCACCAGCACCCATGTAACTGTGGCAACCTAACTTGTCAGTTTGCAAGCAGAATAAAACTTCAGACTTCAAACCCTTCATTGTTCTTGCTACTGTACGACAACGAAAAACAGATGAATTTAATTGTATAGGTATTATACCTCATTAAAAAATAATTAACGGAACAGTGATTATAATCTGTTTTCAATCTTTTTTGTTTTGCTTTGTTTTTTTAAGATAAACATGGTTCCTTTTTTCATAAAATACAAACTACATCTGTTCATTCATTTTGATTAATTTTAATCTAATTAAGTTTAGTCCTATATTATGTATGTATATTATTTCATTTTCAATAAGTTTACTTTATTGTACAGGGTACAGATACATTTTGTTAAATTCCATATAGGGTGATAAGTATTATGGCAGAAGTGTAGAATAGGGTTCTTGCTCTAGAATTACATACAATGAACACTAGCACGGATGTATATACACATGTGGGGTGGGGGGAGTAGAGGGAAGGTGTAAATCAGGGAAGGCTTCCTGACTGTCATTACAATCATTTTGAAAATTGTGACACCAGAACTTCTGGAGAGATATAGAATCACATCAGCTGTCATCTAAAAGTATATAAAAATTATGAGAAGAATATTAAAAATAATTCATCATAAACTAGAATAATATATACATTATTTATTAAGTAAATAAAAAATACATTAGTTGAATCCAATCAGGAAGTATAGCTATAGGAAGTTTGAGTGTTAGGTAGACTGCAACTTGAATTATAGGGTATTTACTACAAAACTAGTCTTTTTGGACTGGAAGTCTCCTCTTGTTGTAAACATGGTAGACGAGGGTTCAACACAGCAGTTTGGATGTGGGAAAACTGTACCAGGTAATTGTTGTTTCAGTTTTCACAAACTGGTTTAAATATCTGACAAATATGCAAATACTCTGAGATACTGTCTTAAGAATTTTCTTGACACTTGTCTTAGTTTTATGTTGCTTATGAAACATATTATCACAGACTTAACCAGTACACATTTATTATCTTATAACTCTGTAGGTTAGAACTCCCACACAGGTCTCACCAAGCTCAAGTCAAAGTATTAACAGGGCTTCGTTTCTTTCTGGAGACTTTGAAGGAGAATCATCTTCCTTGCTCATTTAGTTTGCTGGCAGAATTCTGTTCCTTGCGATTTTCAGATTGGTTGTCAGCTGAGGTGCATTGCTATCTCCTAGAGACCACCCACATTCTTTGGCTCTTGTCTCCCGTCCACTATCCTCAGAGTCAGCAGGAGTGAATTGAATCCTTCTTATGTCACATCTTTCTGCCTTTCTTCCATTGTCACATCTCTCTCTAGCCAGACCAGGAAAGTTTCTTTCTTTTAAGGATGTGTGTGATTAGACTGGGCTAAAGCAGAAAATCCAGTAAGTCCTCTTCATCTCCAGGTCCATATCTTAATCAATCTGCAAAACCACTTTTGCCACATAAGATAAATATTTATAGTTTCCAGAGATTGGGATGTGGACATCTGGGGGAGAGGTGTTACACTGCCTGACACAGGGTGACATAGTTTTTCCTTGGTGGGTTAGTATATTTTACCCACAGGAAGATTTAGAGATTGGTGTAGAAATAATAAAATAAATTCAATACATAAAAACTGCTTTTATGTTAAGGAATATTCCACGCATATTTAGTATTATTCACGTGTATAATGTTTCAGAGAACTTGGCTTAATTGAGTAACAGTTCTTCCTAAAGTACTTTATGATACTATAATATGTATAATTATTATTATAAGTTGAAATTTTACTCAGGTTATAAACTTTACCGGAACACTTAAATGAACTTAGTAGTAAAGATATTTATAAGTTTAATTTATCAGATTCACAAGTATTATTTAAGTACTTGAGAAGATCTATTGGAGTACTTAATAAGAAAACCAAACATATTAAATATATAAATGCAGTGTAAAATTTCAGCAAATGTATCTAAGTTTACATGTTAGAATGTGTATTAATCAAAAAGCCACTTAAAGTAATGGCTAAAGTGTGCTAGTTTCATAAATAGAAGAGTAATATTTATAAACATTTAAGAAAAATAGAGTTTTGAGCTTAATAATTTGAATTAATAGAATAAAATTGAATTTTAAATAAAAAGAAAAATGCCTGAGTAGTATTTTCTGTGAATGGGATATACAAACACATACATACACTGTTAACAAGTTAACATATATATCATATGTCTTAGATGGGTAACAAAAAACATGTATGAATTAGCCAATCATAAATAGAAAAGAGGAAGAAGGAGAATGGGCAAGTAGTAATTTAAGTGGCAGGAAAAGAGGAATTTTGATTGTTTTAAGCTAACAGAACAGACAAGAGTCTTGATGTATAAAGACATCAAGATATGAGAGCATGGGCGTTCTTTACCCTAAGCTATTGAGATTTCTTGTTGGTTAATTATTTCAAACAATCCATTATAGTGAGAAATTGTAAACATGCATTCATTAAACTTAATTATACATTAATAACACATTAAAGATGTGTCGAACTGATACCTAGCAGAGCTCTGTGGGGCTCCTGGGCACAAAACCTTTCTGTGTCCCCCATTTCTTGGTTATAGGAAGTAGGCTTCATTCAGCCTCCATGACCTTCCCTGAGTTCCAACGGGCAGATTCAGGCAGTTGTTAATTAGGGAAGGGAGGGGATGCAAGACCAGAGAGAAACAAGCTGTCAAGAGAAACAGTAGTGCAGCCTTGGGGCAGGGTCCTGGTTCCCCATCAACGGATACACACAACAATATCTTTGAGCTGTTTTGCAGATAATGAACCCCCCACCAGGTGGGAGAAGTTAACTGTTAATGAAGCTATGCTGCCCACAACCACATAGCCCCCAGACCAGTTAGAACCTGAAGGTTGATGATGCTGACTCCTACTTACCTCACCACCAACCAATCAGAAGAATGTCCACAAGCTGATCACACCCTCTTTGAACCATTACTATAAAACTTCTCACTACCCTCTCGAAGTTAGGAAACACAGTTTTGAGGGCATTAGTGTACTGTGGCCCCCTTTGGCTGGCAAAGCAATAAAGCCATTCTTTTCTACTTCACCCAAATCTCTGTCTCCAAGATTTAATCCATTGTTAGATTACAGAGGCTGGATTTGGCTTTTGAACTTCAAATATATGCAAATACATTTATTCTAGACTTTCCTAGAGTATGGGGACCATGAATTAGAATTCCATGTAATTTTTTTTAATAAAATCATACCCAAAATTCATGATCTGCACTCTCCAATTTTCTTTTTCTTTAAAATGGAGTTGGAATGTAAGGACATTTTTAAAGCAATATAGGCTCAGATTTTCCCCTGTATTTTATAGTTATCCATTTCACTTAATTTATTAACTCAGTTTCATTACATCTTTTCTAAAACATTCAATTTAGTTTTCATGGAAACAACGGGTTTTTCCTCTGCATGTTTCATTGGTTTACTCAATAGTTAATCCAACCATAAAAGCAATAACATCCATAACTACATAAAAAGATTTGGAAACAAATATACTTCTAGCAAGTATCAAACTCACTAGATAGGAGAAGTGTTAGTTTGTACTAGGAAGAATTGAAATAATAGTGGAGATCTATCAGTATGATTTACAGAGGGAATGAAGAACCTTAGTTAATCCAGAAAAAAGGTGAAGTGCAGGTTGGTTATTTAAAGGAATTTAACTCTGTTTTCTTGTTTTGTTTTAAGTAAATTCAGCATAGAGTTTGGTAGGTGAAAAGTAATTCCAAAATTAATCAAGAATGAGATAATTAAAGGCCTTATATGCCATCATAAATAGATTCACCTAAAGGAAATTTCTTAACATTTTTCTTACCTTTTATCATCTTGAGTATCTAGCTCAGAGTTTTGGGCACAATATGTACTTAATAAACAGTTGCTGTATTGCATTTAAGTGAGGTACAATTGAGAAAAGAGGACTTGAACAGAGGACAGGTGCCTTTAAGAGACAAATTATACTAAGGAAATTTGAGGGCTTAGTAAAGTTAAAAACAGCATGTGCTATTTGTTATAACTCACTAATTTGTGAACTATTTTTATCCTCTCAGACTCTCATGTTCTTAAAATAATAACTCCTCAAGGGAAAGAAGAAATGGTGTGAAATCCATAAAGTCCACAATCCATAATGCAATTGAAAAAAAAACGGATCCTCTTTTAGAAGTGAATCCTAAAACTATCCGAATGATATTCTCTCCTGTTGACCTAACCTGATTAAATTCATAGTCCTAAAATTGCACTCAGTTTTTGGCTCACACTGGCAGACTACCATATCCAGTTCTCATACACTAAAGTGAGGAGTGAGAAACCCACATGGTGTCTCTTTTGGAGTCAGTGAGGTTGCAGGGGTGTAATGAAAGATATTCCCTAGAAGAATTGGTCCCTCAAAAAATAGCTTTCTAAGCAGATATCTGTTTGCAAAAGTATTCTTTTATATTAAGACAAAACCTAAATCTCTGTAGCTTAATAACTTTCAGTGCTTTGCATCCCATACTTCTCACATGAAGTCTCACCATTATGCTATCATATATAATTAAACCATCACAGTTTTTAAATACATGAATGTCACTGACAGATTAGAGAGAAGAGGGAGGAGGGAACAAAGAGAAATGAGCAAAGAACAAATCTAAATGACTTCAGGCTAGGTAATGTCTTTAATTTAGCCAAGGTGTTATCTCATTAGCAAGGTGTCTTTATGCCCTGAAGGTTGTCATTCTTTCTTTTTTTTTTTTTCTTTCTTACAAACAAATTACTCAACTGGCCCTCTTGTTATACAGCTGCATCATGCAGTAGTCAATTCATAGGTTTCTCACAGTTTGTAGCCTGAGGACAGGAGTGTCGGAAGGATGGCTCAAATTCATCATGGATAGTGTCCCATACATCTGGGACATACAGATTAGTGATAGTATGTCTAGGTATGTTCATCTCTCAGTGCATGGTGGAAGTTTTTCTCTTTTCAGTTAAAAGTTTTCATTGAAATAATTTAAAGGTATTAAATGTATAGTTCATTTCAAACATGACCTTGGAAGTAAATTACTGCTGATCATTTAAAGCCAAATTTATAGTCAGAAAACTTCTGTCCCTGTGAATATCACTGTTTTGCAGAGTCAGTACAGTAATGAATAGAATATTTGTGAAGGAATAGTTGTTGTAAGAGAATAGAATATTTGCTATATTCGTGCTCTACTAGTTTTGCTATTTTTAATTGTATGTAAGGTTTCAGATATACATAAATAGCACCACAATTTTTTAAATTTTTCTAGTATTAGAATAGGCAGAGAACTTTACTTTCTGATATCACACAGATTCCTTTGTATACATCTCCACAGAATGTTGCTCTCCAATTAAATGTCATAAAAGCTCTTGGCTGGGAGCATTGCAGATTGCCCAAAATTTCCCCCTGAACTTGTAGCTGGTTGTGCCACAAGTCATACAAACCATCCAATTCCACAGAACTTTTAAAAATAGTTTTATATCAGAGATTGCCCTCTATTTTCTTTCCAAATAGCATTTCTCAGACTCCACTTCTCCATACATTCTAGGCATAATTTATATGCAAATAGCCTTCTTATTATAAACCTCGATCCTCCTCAGATGAAGCTTACAGAAGATTCTAAGTGTAGTTTTGGCTTGCTGACAACCAACATATTTAGGAAAGAAAGACCGCAACTGACAAAAGCGTCCTTACAAAAGCTAAAGTGATTTCAAGCCCTCTGAACTAATCAGATAGAATTAGCAGGGAAAAGTGGAAGATGATGAGAGACGAATGTGTTAAGTGTTAAGAATATCATGGTGATTTGCTTCCTCTCATGGCCTGACAGCCTTGATCAGCTAATTAGGAAACCTTTACCCAAACTAGTGTCAATTTGTTATTTAACTCTCATGGGAAATTTTCACAGCTAGAAGTCACTTGTGTGAGAACATGTAGTGATATTTAGCTTGAAAACAAGGAAACTTTAAAAAAGATAGGAGAAGATAAAGGGAGGACATTCTTTACAAATTATCTTTTTTTGTTATTTTATGCCATATAAACGATAACCTTCAGAATGAGAAGAGACATTCGCGTACCATGTGTCAACTTTTGATCATTTGACATATAATGTGAATCATATGGCTTATTAAATCCATCTCTTATGTTAAGTATGAAGCTTAATTGTATCAAAATCGCCAAAGCCTTACTGGCTGCTTGGGTCTGACTGACAGGAACAGCATTTACCGTCAGTTTCCATTTAAGCCTGCCCCTTTCATGTCTTAGAGCTTTCATTCTTCAGACAGTGTAAATGTTAGACCTATCTCTTGGGATAGGATTACTCAAATAATAATAGTGAAGCACTCTGTCTAGTGATGTACTTATAATTTTGAAAGTGAACTACAGTGGGTACCAGCACAGGAATGAAAGCAATAGCCTGCCTGGAAACTTGATCTTTGATTATTTCATTGAGAACCACAATTTTTAAGGGGGTGTTTAATTCTCTGAATGACACATTTTTTTTTTTTTAATTTCTAGGGGAAAAAAAGGACTTTCACAAAATCTAAATATTTAGAGAACTCCAGCATATAAAGTAGTTCTAGAAATAAAATACTAGATTCAAATACTTTTAAATCTTGAAGATTTTATTTCCCTTAAATTTAAAAGGAAAATCTTTAGACAAAACCATTTTAAAAATTCATTTTTAATCTTTCAAAATACTAAAGATGAATTTAAGATAACTTGAAGAATTCCAGGTTAGAATAATGAAAAGGAACAAAGTTAATTCATATTGCTCACTTATTATATACCAGGGGAAGGAAACAAGAATATGTCCCACCAAAATATGACTTTTTGCTGTAAAAATCATTTTGAGCTGAAGGTAATCAAGGAGTAAACACACAGAACGCTCCCTGCTTTCTGCCTAAAGTCACAAAATAAATTTTCCTTTTACTGGAGACATCTCTTTTCATCCAGAGATGGCACCAGAGGAATCTGCAAACAAATCTTGTTAAATTAACCCTTATCTTCCTACTTGAGGAAGATAAGGACTACCTAGCCCTAATTCCACTACCCTTAGCCCAAACCCCATTGCCTTTTCAGTTCTTCACAAATTTATTGTTTCTTTGTCTCGAAGGTATAAAAGCCTCCTCTAGTCACTTCCTAGGGTCTTCATTCTCTTGTGAAGGCTCCCATGTACATGTAAAAACTCAATAAAATTTGTATTCTTTTTTCCTGTTATTGTCTTTGTCAGTTTAATTTTCAGACCCTGCCAGGGACCCTTAAGAGAGTTGAAAGAAACTTTTTGCTCCCCTACATAGGCATTGTTCTAAGCACTTTATATATATTAAATCATTTATTCCTCATAACAACCAAGTGAGGTAGGTTAGTTACTATTTCTATTATGCAAATCAGGAAATAAAAGCTTAGGAATTATAAGTAACTTGCCCATAGTCATAGGTAAGTAGGTATTTGAAATTCATTTCAAGTTTTCAGGCTTTAAAATGCCTCCAAGGTAGTATAATAGACATTGTATATAATTATCATGATCATTCTTCCATGTGTTCATTGTATTTCCAAAGCTCCTTGAATCCACTTATTAGCAATTTATGGAGTTATTTCAGTTGCTTCTCTAAGCAGGGAACATGTCAAAAAATAATCAATGTTATCAGACACTCTACGGTTGAACACCATACCCTTCATCCTACAGCCTGAGGCCATAAGGGATCTATTCTAGTAGCCCTTGGCATTTCCCTCATCCTCTGCTTGTCTGGAATGAACTTCAGAATCTAGGTGAGTACTGATTTTCTGTGTAGGCAAGCCTGATATTACCATATATCAAAAAATTGGAAGCCTGAGAAAATCTTAAAGAAATTTTTGCTAAAATATTCTTAATTCAGACTTTGATTTCACAGGTCTTTCTCAAAAAAAAAAATCCATTTGTTATCAGTGTAAGAATTAGAAAGCAAAGAAGATATGCTGGCTAATGAACAGATTTAAATAAATAAAGATGAACTTTAAACACATGAAGATTAACAATTTTTTTAAATTATTAGGTTAGGTCAGTTATTCTTTTCATTTGACAAGTATTTGTTGAACCTATTATGTCAGGGTACCATGCTGAGCTGCATCCCACAGACCTGCAAGACGTGTACTTGTGCAGCCTCAAGCCTGAAGGAAGAGCCTGGAGTCAGCAACAGAGACATAAATAGTTTAATGGATGGGGGGCGATCTTACATATCTGAAGCAAGGTCCTGTGGGGACACCCCACCGTGTGCAGCAAACAGTGGGCAGGACAAGGCGGCAGTCTTTGCTCCTGGGGGAAGGAAGAGGGAGATTAGCAGTTATAGGGGGAGTTGACATCGGGTTGGCTCATCAGTTACCAGGGAAACCAGCAGAGGGACATAACCTCCACAGCCCCTTTGATAAACATAGTAGAGAGTTCTGATCTAAAGCATAGTAGAGAGTTCTGATCTAAAGCTAGAACAATCATTAGCTGGGGCCTGGGCAAGTACATAGGAAGGTCAGTCACGTGAATAGGGTGTAGGTGAAGCAGGCCCTGGTAGAGCAGCAGAGGTACAGAGAGCAAGAGAACAACCATTTTGAGTGGTCTGACTATACAGTACCCCCTCACCCAAATGGAGATTTCATTCTAAAGGATGAAAGGGCTAATGAACAAATAAAGAAGTAAATACAGAAATGGTCAAATGATTACAAGGACAAATAAAAAGCCAAATTAGAGGACTAGAGGGGTGGCTGGGAAAAGGAAGGTGGCTGTTCTATCTAGAGTGATTGAGGAATGATTCATTTATCTGTGGTGACCTAAATAGGAGGGAAATCCAAAAAAAGAGGGGATATATGTATATGTATAGCTGATTCACTTTACTGTACAGTAGAAACTAGCACAACATTGTAAAGCAACTATACTCCAATAAAATTTTTTTTTAAAAAAGTGACATACTCCAAACCCTAGAGAATATTTCCTGTGAATACAAGGGAGGTGACCTATTAAGCAGAGAGAAGACTAAGTACAAATGCCCTGAGGCAAGATCATGCTTGAGGAGATAAGAGAGGTTCAAGGAGGACAGCAGGGCTAAAGCAAGGATGAGTGAGAAGGCAGTGGATATAGATGGTTGTCGGAAGTGAGCAGAGGGCCAATTCATGCAAGTTCTTGTAATAACCTTGAAATTTACTGTCAGTGAGATTGGAAGGATAGGAAATTACATGATCTGAACTACATTCTGAAAAGACCAATCTGTATTTTATGTGAAAAATAAACAAAAGGGGATAAGGTTGGGAAGAGAAAGACCAGTTAAGAATCTTTTAATTAAGTGAAGCTAACTCTAAGGAAGAATGACATAGGTAGTAAAAAGTGGTTGGAGTCTGGGTATATTTTGAACATAGATTTCAAAGATTTCTATTAGTTCTATCAATAGAAAATACCAATGGAGTAAATATGGGGAGTGAGAGAAAGGGGTAACTGATGACCCCAGGTGCTTGTCCTGAATGGGAAGAATGACTTGCAATCAATTGAGATGAAGAAAAGTGTATGAGGAACAAATTTAGGGGATGAATTAAGAATTCTGACTTGGGCTATTTATATTTAAGACACCTATTAGACTTCAAGTGTAGATATCTAATAATTGGTTGGAGAACAAGTCTTCAGGTGAAGGCAAAGATCCAGGCTGAAGGAATAAATTCAGAAACATCTGCATATAGATCACAATTAAGATTATGAGATTGGATGAAATTCCTAGGGGAAGACGAGAAGTCTGAGGAATGATCCCTAGGGCACTAAAACAGGGAGAGCTTCAAAAAAACAACACAAAACAAAACAAAAACAAAAAGCAAAACCCACACAATTAAATAATTGAGTTAAAATCTCTGATAGGCCAGTAAAAACAAAACTAAAAACAGAAACCCTGCATTTAGCAGTGAGGAGGGGCTGTTCTTAACAAGAGATATTTTGGCATGGGAGGGGCAGAAATGCCCATATGAACTGGGTTCAAGAGGGAAAAAGAAAAAATAATTAAGAAATAGTGAATGAAGTGAATGTAAAACTATCTTGAGGTTTTACTGTAAAGTAGAACAGAGAAAAGTGATAACGAAATCAAGTCCCCCTAAAATCAAGTTCCTCTGCCGACTTTATGCTTAACATTATTCCCTTTCTTGTCTATTACCTGTTCCCCTCAAGATTGAGAAGTATCAAAGAAATGGGGGTTTTGAAATAGAGCAGCATCCTGTGGGGCCCTCCCAGTACAAATGCCTTTCTGTGTCCCCTGTTTCTTGTTTGTAGGAAAAAGGCTTCAGCCTCCTTGACCTTTTCTGAGTTCCAAAGGGCAGATTCAGAGAGTTACTAATTTGGGGAGTGAGGCAATGCAGAAGGAAAGGAGAAGCAGTCAAGAAACAGTATTACAGAGATGAACCAGGGCCCTGGTTCCTCTTTAAGGCACATGCATAACAATCTGATACATATCTCTGAGTTCTTCTACGGGAATGAAGGTCCCTACACAGGTGGAGGATGATAAATTTAGGCTGAGCACAAGCACTGGACCCCAGACTTCTCAGAACAGGAAGTCTGCTATTTGAGATTCCTGAAACACCACCCTGTTACCTCACCACCAACCAATTAGAAAGAAGTCACACACCCTGCAGCACCTCCCCCCCCCACCACCAAATTTGCCTTTAAAAACTCTTCCCTGAAACCCATTGAGGAGTTCCAGTCTTTTGCGCACAAGCCACTTCTTGCTTGGTCCTTGCAATAAACCTTTCTTTGCTCTAAACTGATGTTTTGGTTTGTGTGGCCTCACTGTGCATTGGGCGCATGAACTTGGGTTCAACAACAGTAACAACCAGACATGCTCAAGGAAAACTTCTATTTTTTATGGGAGATTCTGTAACACATTTTTATACTTTGGATAATGATCCAGCCAATTCTGAAATAAATAAACGGTTCAAGAGAGAGCCAAAGCCAATTGTTGAAGTACTTTTTTTGAAAAGGAAAAGGGGCATGAAATTCATTTTGCAGGTTTGGGCTTTGAAAGAAGCATGACCTGTGTATATGATGGTTCTCAATGCCATCAGGCCCACTACCACTTTCTGTATCAAATATCTGGTAACTTGCCCTTTATTATGCAAAAATTATATTTCTAAAAAAGCTAATGTCTTTGCATTTAATTTCAAAAATATCAACATTTTGTCCTAATTGCAATCAAAATGAGAAATAAAATAATTAATGACAAAATAATAATCCTTTAGCTTAATTTTAAAACATAATTACACTGGAAAACCTGATGAAATCGTTAAATGACTGCACTGTCAAGGAGAATCTATGTTAATATAACAAGTACAGATATGGATTGACATGTGTATTATGTTTAGATCCCATTATCTCAAATATAATGAGCTATGTTATTTGGCTGACTTATTTTTAAAAATGATGAGCAGCTATTGGTAATTTGTTTCTGAACAAATTAAAGTAAAATCTTCCCTCAAGAATATATGCTTAATGGAATTCACTATAAATTCAGTGTGCATTAAAGACAGGTAAATTTTTCATTATGCTTACTTTCCAAGTAGAATTATGTTTTAGAAACAGGTAATTATAAGCAGACATTTACCTACATGAATGCATGGCAAGACAGTTAAAAGTTGTAAGACATATTAGAAACACTTTTTTTGAGGGTATTACTATCACATTTGTTGCAGTTTTTGTAGGATTACTTGTCTCTGCCATCTAGAAGCTAGTATCACCCTCACCCGCAAGCATTTCATAAATGAAAATAAACCCAGAAATCTTTAGGAGACTGTGTGTTGATGATGAGCATCACTGATTTATAATAACAAGAAAAAAGGCATAGAAAATGAGTAAAAATGCAGGTTGGCTGGCTAAGGTGGAGGTGTGAGGGGCGTTAATTCTGTTTATTAAATGTGAGAATGGGGGAGGATGTATTGCAGATTGCGGAGGAAAAGTCTATGAGTAAAAGAGATAATAAACTAAGAAAACATAGTAAGATTTCTGGAAAGAGTTCTGGGCTCAAATATTGCTGGTGATCCCAAAATGATGATCAGGCATCATGACTCTGTAACTTTTTCCTTGCCAAGCTAGCTACACCACTTGGACTTATCCAGACTTTGTTTTTTTCCCAGGTGAGAACTGATGGAAGGGGAACATTGTAGATAACACAGCAACAAGGTGGAGTATAAAGTGGTTTATTTCTACGGCATAACATTAAAACTGAAATTTTTAGGATGGAGGGACAATAACTCTAAAGGGACAGTAAATACCAAGCCTGCTATAATACATGTCTGATAGAGTAAACTAGCCACTACTTTATGAGGTAGCAGCATCCTCAAAGGAGATCCCACTTTTAGTTGATGTAAGATAGTTCAGAAGGAATATTTCAGAAGATGAGGGCATATGGATTTTACTGAGATCAGGCTGTAGGAAAAAGCAGAGGAAAGTGACATAAGGGACTGTAAGAGGGAATGACAGTGGATACTCTTTCTTCTCCCAACCCTGAAGGGACAAGAGGAGGGACCCAGAGAATGAGAGAGAATTTCATGAAGAGACCACTTGACAGAAGCTAAGACCTTTGGTCTAGAAAATGCCAACCCATAGAGACCCCACAGAGAGGGAGCCTAAGGGAAATATATATGACTCATTCTTCCATTTCTCTCTGATATTCTGTGATTGCCATTGGCTGGATCCAATCAGAAACCAAAGTACAAGAAAAATATTGATTGTAGCCCATGTTGGTCAGCACTCTGGGGCACAGAACTGAGTGGAGAAATCTGGAGAGTGAATCTGAAGGGATGGGAGGTGGGGTCAGGTTACGGGAAGCACAGACCTCTAACTGGATGAGAGTCCAGGTTGTGTGGCCTTCATGAAGAAGGTAAAGCATAAGATTAAATTAGTCATAATGGTCTCCTTGGTAAACTGTGTTGGGGTAGCTGTGAATATTGGAGTTGAGGGAGAACAGAGATAGAAAACTCTTGAAGAAGCATATGGAGGTCTCTTGCCCACTCTTCAATTTGTTATACTTTAGATAACACTTTACACATATTTAGCTTCATAAAATTTTTGATAAATTACAAATGCAAAATTGCATTTAATACTTAACAAAGAACAACTTAATAATGAAAAGAAAATTTGGGCCCAGTATTTTTTTGTGAGCTGGGCTATGTTCCATGTACATCATATGAATTAATTTGTTGATATCTTATATAAAGCCCTATGAAGTGTGTAATGCTATCATTCTCATTTCCTAACTGAAGAAACTGATGCAAAAAGAAATTATGTAACCTGCCATGCTTACACAGGCAGTTAATGATAGAGCCAGAATCCAAATCCACCTTATATTCACTATAACAAACCTAACAGATATGTAAGAAAATATAATACAATCACATTAATTCTCAAATATGAGAGGGCCAATACTGGTGAGGGAAAAATTCTGAATTGAAAATTATTTTAAAATGTAATTTGAAAAACTGCATTCTAAAATTAAAACATTAGTAATCTGAAACATTAAGAGCTCTAAGTGGATTCTCTGCATTTAAGTCCAAACTCTGTTGCTAAAGCCTTAGACAAGCTCTCTAAGTTTCTGAACTCTCATCTGTGAAATGGAAAAACTAATATTGTCAAACAATTTTTATTGCTATGGAGGCATAAATGAGATATGTGATGCTCTTAAGAGACGGTCTGGCCCATAGTTACTGCTCAAAACATGCTGAGAAAATGACAAGTCAGGAGTTCATATCTTCAAGGACTGAAGGGGAATCCTAATAATAATGTTAAAGAACAAAATTCAGTGAGTAAAATGTAAATATGTATTTGGCTTTATTCAACAATTCATGAGTTGGGCAGATTCCCATTTAGCAAATAGTAGTCTGAGAAGCTGTACAAAATGGAATACTTTCATAGGCAGAAGGAGGCAGGGCAAGAAAGTTATTGTAGCAAAGAGTGCATTGTTTCAGGCAAGGTCACTTTTCTTTGGGGAAAGGCAGTGGTCAGTCAGGCAGATTACCTCACTAGTGCTGACCAGGTAATTCCAGATTGACTGGTTAAAGGTCACATTGCTATGAGAGGCTGGAACTGAAATTAGGTTAGGTATAAGTCTTGGATTACTGATGTGAGGATTAGCACAGGTGAATCCATTTGGGTCTTGTTTTTTTTTTCAATAATAATATCATAAATATACTCACACATTAATAACTATTTGTTAGACATACCACTTTGATCATAGAATTGCTATTTAAGAAAAACAAGATTTTAATAAATTTGAAGCATATCATTACCTGAATAATTGAAGTCTATGTTAATGAAACTTCTGTATAATCACTTTAAGTTATGAAATATAACTGAATTAGATCATGATCTTTTTGGAAGGGTTGGAGTTATAAAATAATTGTCAAAGAAGATCATCATCACGTGACTTAGAAAAGAAAAAGATTTTTCATTTAAAAAGTGGTTAAGCTCCACTTACTAAAATTTTATATATTTTCATGTATATGTATATATGTATATTTCCCAAATCTACAGCCTTAGCCAGAAAAAAATAAAACAATATTCTGTAACAGTAAAAGTGCCAGGACATTGTTAAAATTGAAGTTCTAAGAGAATGTTAATTTTATTAAAACTGCTACTTAATAAAAAATAACGTGAAATTTTCAGTTTGTATATTTACTGAACTCTTTATTGTATGCTACCAACTTATTCCTGACATATTTAGATCCTTTAACTCAATAATGTGACTTGGCATCACATGTCTATGACCCATCCATTTTCAGTGACTTCTAGATCACAGGCTTCGTGCTCAGTGGGTCCTCTAACTTCATCTTTCCATTGGTAAAGATCGGCAAGGCTTGAGCATCACTGCTCCCAGATGTTTCAAGTACTTGATAACTTTTTATTTTAATTGTGATTTGAGTCTACTTACAAATGTACAGAATGAATAATCAAAAGAACTCAATGTACTAGGATAATGTCTCTTGTTCTAGGAGCCTCTCTTATTAACATTTTGCCTTTGTATTAACATCTGATTTTGCACTGCAATCTCAGTTCCTATTTTTATGTAAATAATGACTGACCTCTGGCACTCATGTGTTATTAAAAATGCACACTTGGAAGCACATGTATTTACTAATTAGAACGACTCAGAGGCTTTGGGGGAACAGTAAAGAACAGCATTCGTGATGGTTAAGTTTTCCCACTTCTTGCTATTGCTTAAATTTTAAAATGTTATTCTTTGTTCAGTTAAACTCTATTCACTTTTTAAAATAATATTTTAAGAAATAGCACCAAAGATGCTTGGCAAATAATTTAATGAAATATAACTCAGTGGAGCTGAAAAATTCTGAAAGCTCAATAAATCTAATAAAAATTTGAAATTTGACATTTTGCTGCTAAGTTTATGTGTAGGAGAACATAGATATTTTTGTTATTGTGCAAGGCTTAAATTTCATATTTGTCAATTACATCAATAGAAGTTAATTTACAAAATAGAGCTCATAAAGTAATTCTTTAGAACTTTCCAATTCCAGTTAATTTTAAATCACTTTCTGCTTTAAAACAACATTTAAAAATCTAGTTTATATTAATTTTGAGTCACTCATAGAAAAATTATATTATTAATCTATTTACTTTTGTATTTGACTCGATCAAATATTAACACATTGGAATTTCATTACTATTTACAGAACATGCCTTGTGTTACTGAGAAAAAAAAATGCCTTAGGACATCTTATTACTGATGGTTTGGTAGAGTGAACTACCTTTAAAATTAATAATGTAATATTAATAACCAGTATGAGTTTTTTAAATAGATGCTTTAAACATTTAAAGTTCTCTTTTTCTTTCAACTAATCAAAGAAGCAGAACAAATATGCACAGATTCAGTTCATTTCAAGCACTCTTACATTTGGACATTCGTGTGTTTATGTGTGTGTTTTAAAAATATAAAAATTACTTTTTTTCTGATAAAAATGTAACATTTTCATGTTAAAAAACAGAAAACAGGAATTAAAAATTTTAAGTTAAATTTGCCTACATACTAACCACCCCAAAATAATTACTTTTAATAATTTGTTAAATAGTTTTCCAGAATTACTTCTTATATAGATATGGGTATGGGATACCCTCTCCCCTGCCCCCCAAAATGTGCCCAAATTTCCAAAATATTTTATAATTTTGTTGTTTTAAGTTAACATTATGTGGTGAATATTTCATAGGTCAATAAAGAATTGTCATTGCCCTTATAATGGTTAACCAGCTTTATATTATGTTGAGGTATCATAATTTATTTAACCAAACCCTTTCCAATTGACATTTTAGTTGATATTGCTATTTTGACATCATAAATAATACTGTGAAAAATATTTTTGTACATTTCCAATTATTTTTCTTTGCATAAATCACCAGAGGTGAATTTGCTAGGTCAAAGTGTATGCACATTTTTAATTTTTATGCATATTGCCTTCTAGAAAGGTCAATAGGATATGATAGTGATTATTTCCACATACCCTCATCAATTAAAGTGGGTTAAAGTGTCAATCAGGAGAAATGGTATCTCTTTATTTAACTGGCCTGTTGTTGTTTTTTATTACTGATAATTGCAAGTATCTTTACATATGTACGATGTAGCTTTACAAGACTTTAAAAAAAAAATGTTTATTTGTCATATGTATGGCAA
Organism: Hyperoodon ampullatus; assembly: GCF_949752795.1. NCBI lineage: Eukaryota > Metazoa > Chordata > Mammalia > Artiodactyla > Ziphiidae > Hyperoodon > Hyperoodon ampullatus. The sequence continues at coordinate 103,365,233 of NC_136914.1, forward strand.
ATTTTCCCCAGTTATTTCCTTCTCAGTATTTTTTATAGTGATAGGTATTATTGTTTGAGTGAAATTTTAATTTTTATGAAATACTAGTTAAATTAACTAAGTTTTGAAGTACAAATGAATGTGTGGACCATTACTTCCACAGAGTGAATTTTTTCTTGTATTTATTACTTTAGCTTATATTCAAACTTCAAGAGGGCTTTCTTTTCAAAACAATGTAGCCTTGTATTTTCAAACAATACTCTCTAAAGCCAAGGGGAATATGCTAATCTGTCTGTAAATCAACTGCAGTAAAAATTATGTACTTTAGTGTTTCCCTGGTGGCGCAGTGGTTGAGAGTCCGCCTGCCGATGCAGGGGACACGGGTTCGTGCCTCGGTCCAGGAAGATCCCACATGCCACGGAGCAGCTGGGCCTGTGAGCCATGGCCGCTGACCCTGCGCGTCTGGAGCCTGTGCTCCGCAACGGGAGAGGCCATGACAGTGAGAGACCCGCGTACCGCAAAAAAAAAAAAAAAAAAAAAAAAAAAAAAAAAAAATGTACTTTAGCTTTTCCACTATTTGTTCCACAGTGCAAGGAATCTCTTTTACCACTCCAGTCGTCCTTTCTCTCATCTTCCATTCCCAAGATTTGTATATGTGTACTGATTAGGCATAGGTGGCTCCAACCCATGTATTTTCACAAATATATTCTGTATTTGTTGTGACAGAACATTTTCTTGAGAAATATTGTTCCAGTATCTACTGAGAAGTTATTGAGTTTTTGTTTCTAAGAATATTTATGATAGTCATCAAAATTTTCTTCATTAAATAAAAGATAATTGAAGCAATGATCCATAATATTTTATTGTATCTATATCAAGGTTTTAATGATTTACACAGAAAAAACAGATAAGACATTTCCTCTTATATAAGAGAGGTGAATGCTGTGGTCTAAGCACAACAGATTTTTTAATAATAAGTATTATTTTAAATTGAATAGTAAAACTTTTTTTGAAAAAATTTCTTACTAAATGTAAATTTTAAAAGGAACTGTATCAAGAAGCAGGGAGATTGGGGCTTCCCTGGTGGTGTAGTGGTTAAGAATCTGCCTGCCAATGCAGTGGACACAGGTTTGAGCCCTGGTCCAGGAAGATCCCACATGCCATGGAGCAGCTAAGCCCGTGCACCACAACTACTAAGCCTGCGCTCTACAGCCCACAAGTCACAGCTACTGAGCCCACATGCCACAACTACTGAAGCCTGCGCACCTAGGGCCCATGCTTCACAAAGAGAAGCCACTGCAATGAGAAGGCCACACACTGCAACAAAGAGTAGCCCCCACTCACCACAACTAGAGAAAGCCAGAGCACAGCAATGAAGACCCAATGCAGCCAAAAATAAATAAATAAAATAAGTAATTAATTAATTTTAAAAAAAGAAGCAGGGAGATTTTCCCAGAAAGAGAAATTACTGATTTTATATGAATAATGCTGAAGAACGTATGAAATAAGAAAACCATATAGTTCTGTTCAATAATATTCAGGTAATTTAATTGGAATCACATAATACTTATATTTCTGATTTCTTTATATACAAATGAGAAAAACTTTTGAATTAGGCACAATAAAGTCTGATACATACATATGGATTGTCAATCAAATGTGGACATAGAATAAAAATTTTTTAGACTGTCCAAGACTCAAAACAATTATTTCACACATATTCTTCCTTAAAAACCTTGTAGCAAAAGTACTTCTGGGAATAAAGGAGTAAACTAGTTAAGAGAAAAACACGGAGTATGAAACAGAAGAACCAACAGGGGAAAATGGCAAAGGGAAGTCCTAAGATGATGGAAGTGCAGCAAACACAGAGAACAGCCAGGCTGAATGGAGCATGAGGAAGCGGGATTGCAAGGGGCACAAAATGGAAATGGACAGATTAGCTGATAGAGTTTACCTTTTGAAAACCATATGTATCTGAGGGAGCATGTGGAAAAAATTACAAGAATGCAAAAATATGGATGATTGAACATTTGAAGAAAATAAAACAACCACTAATTTCTAGAAAATACAGATATATAAGAAAAGAAATTTAATAATATATAGTACAGTACTTAGTTCTTCAGTGAAAATTTTTTACAGATAATAATAAGAAAACCCTAATTGCTGGTTTAATTTAAATTGTGTTATAATTATATCAGAAGAATGAGAAAGGGTAAAAGAGTATAGGTGTGGGCTATATAAGAGGTACATTCTCATCCATTGTAACTGTTAAATAGAAAACTCTACAGTTGGCAAGACAAAAATAACAGTGGAGTGCAATAATTAGGAAATGAAATAGCAAAAGAAACATCGGAAAGCTTTAAAATATTTGCCTATGAGGAGCAGAATGTGAAAAGAAATGGGTCACAGCATGACTCTTGCTCTTATGAAGATTTCTTTAGTATATAATTTTTAAAAAGCTATGTACATGCTTTACATTGACAAAAATAATTAAAATAGCTTTGTTAAAGAAAACATTTCAAACATTACCTCAATACATGAAATATCACAAGTTTGCTGTTGCTCAAACCCTTGAAGTTTATCCCTCTCATTAAGTGGCAGTACCTCTTCTCAGAAAAAGATTACTTTAGAACTATTTTAAGGGTCAATGCAAGTATTTGTAAGAAAACATTCCTCTGACATGAAAATTTTGTTAACACATGTATTATTTTTATGTAGAAAATTAATATGTTCCTAATTTTTTTCCCCTCAGCCTTTAAACTCCAGTTCTCATACTGGCAGGTTTTAGCTCATTTTCCCTCCCCCATTATTTTAGTCTTAAGGCAGTTTAGAAGATAATGGGATTTTAATTCTCCAGAAAAACTAATTATGGAAAAGATCGCATGGCTTCAAAAGATTTTGCACAGCACACACATCACCAAACAAGCTTTGTTTTCTCTGGAACCAGCAGCTACTTTTATCTTTCTTTTTTATTTTGACTCTTTTTTTTTCTCTCTCTTTAAACTGTATTTATCAATGTCAAGGTACTCTCACTTGGTCTATTAAGCCTTATGATAAGACATTTAAGAATAACAACTTTTAAAAAATAAATAAATAAATAAATAATTAAATAAAATTCTAGTCAAAAAAAAAAAAAAAAAAAGAATAAAAATTTTTTACAATCCAGGGAAGCACATCAGTCAAGGAGTTGTGTTCAGAAAGGGAAAACAATGTAATTGGACTTTAGATCCATTACCTCTACTGTTGAAAAAGTAAACGTAAGTCATCTTATTTTCTTTTTATTTTTACTTTGTTTAAGTACGTTAATATAAGAAACAGCAGTTTTACCTTACAAGGTAACATTAAATCACATTTTGCAAAAATTGACAAAACAGAAGAAATTGGTGACATCCTTTGTAAAAAGAAGCAAGCAAAAAACACCAGAGTGATTTTTTTTTTGTCTGTGAAATATATTAAAACTTTGCTGATGACAGTTGGAAATCAAAACATTAAAACTTTTAACATAATAAAATAGCTGTGTTTGTGAAGAATTTTTAAAAGTTTCCTAAACCAATAAGAGAGAAAAATTGAAAAGTAGTGAATATAATACAAATGAAACATCAATTGAAAATAGGAGTCAGTGTGTTAAAAAAAATTAAGAGGTTAATCGGTCAGGTATAAAGGAGGTCATCTTAAATTTCTAATACTGTTACAGTATGTACAGCACAGCTGAGGTAGGGTGATGGACAATATGACCTCTTGAAGCTCTTTACAATCTTAAGGTTACAAGACAGTTGAACAGACTGTAGAGATGATGCAACAGCTGCATATAATGAGCCACTGGCTTTGATGATTATTGAACTTAATATTTTTCCTATATAAATAAGTTTTATTCATTGATTCATCCAAGCATAGAAGTACAACAGCTTTAGATTAAACTAAATTATGCAATATTTACTGTAGAAAATGGAGTCCTCTAAATCTACTTAGAAGTTGGCAATATTAAACTAAATCTAATCATTAATCTAATTATTAAATCGAATTATTAATCACACCCAATACCAACTTTCTGATTGTCTTCAGGACTGTTTAGGATTACTTTCTTTATAGACATCAAAGTACAAATTTCTCCCAATGTGAGTCTCAAGTTTAACAACTTTAAAATAATTGTGACTTCAAGCATCACTTTGTTATTTTAAGCTAATGAAAGTTAGATATTTTGTTAAAATAACATCTATGCTATTCAAGGATTTTTAAAATAAATATAGATTCAATTCTGACTTCTGTGTGAATGATTAATCAGCTTGCATTTTGATTCTTGGTCCACCTTGCTGTTTGAGTTTCTTAATTCCAAATGTTTATTAAATATTTTGATACATAATGACCTTACCAAATTTATTGTAATTACTTTTGGATAAAGTCTTTCTGTTCTGTATCCTGATTTTTAATACTACTCTAGAACATATTAGCTTATTCTTTAAGTATTTCAAGAATGGTCTTAAAAAAAAAAAAAAAAAAAAAAAAAAAAAAAAAAAAGAATGGTCTTGCCTTAAAAATCTCCATGTTCTTATCTATTCTACTGATCATCAGTGTAATTATCCTATTAAAGAACAATTCTGATTACTTCAGAATTTAAGTAATTAAGTAATCCATTTATATCACTGGACTTTGAATAAAGCAGATTATCCTCCATAATGTAGGTAGGTCTCATATTATTATTTGAAGGACTTAATGGAACAAAGGCCAGCAAAGAAATTCTTGCCAGTTGGGTCATTTGGACTTGAACTTCAACTCTTTCCTGAGTCTCCAGGCTGCTGTGCAAGCTGCTCTGCCATTTGGGCCATTATAATGAAATAGATCTAATGGCTCTTGAAACGTTAGTGATAGTTAGGGATGCTGTTCACTGATACTCTCTAGGTGAAGCACAGTGCAGGCCCTTAGGATTTTGGAGCAAAACCCTGCCATGCTCTATGGATAGCTACTGTCCTGTTGAGAAGCAGCTTTGGCCAGCTACTGGGCCTTAGTAGAGACTGAACACTTAATCATAGGCCACCAAGTTACCATGTGATCTGAGCTGCCCATCATGAACTGGGTATTATCTGCCTCACCAAACTATGAAGTTGGGCGTGTAGAGCAGCACTCTATCGTCAAATACAAGTGATATATATGATATCCAACCTAAGAGGACTTGAGGGTACAAGAAAATTACATGAAGAAGAGGGCCAATAACCCTGGTCTCCACGCCTGCAACATAACCTTCTCTCTCCCAACCCACACTTATGGCCTTGTGAGGAGTTCGTCATGCTCAGTTGATAAAGGAAAAAAAGACTCATATCAGGTTTACAAATGGTTCTGCATTATACGCCAGTACCATCTGAAAGTGGACAGCTGCAGAACTACAGCTTCTTTCTAGGACAAAGTATAAATAAACAAAACTGATCAAGGGTGGATTTGTTATAGTTAATTTTATGTGTCAATTTGGCTGACCATAGTGCCCAGATATTTTTATTTGGTCAAATATCATTCTGGATGTTTCTGTGAAAGTGTTTTTTTGGCTGAGATTAACATTTAAATCATTTTATATATGTGTATATACAGAAACACACATATATATATAAATACATATATGTATATATAAATCATATATATGTATATATAATAGGTATATATAAAAGATATTTTAACGTCATTATCTGAATATCTTTTGTGCTTCGAACTTCCATGCATTGCTAAAGGAAGATCCTCTGACTGAATTTTGCCCCTCCCCACTCCATCCTAGAAGAGGAAACACACATCTATTTTTCAAGGCCAAACTAAAATGCTACATACTTCTAGTTTTACCATAAAGTCTAAAAAACTTTGTGCTTGAAACTGTACTTGTAGTTTAAAGATGCAGCACCAAGCATTCCCAAGAAAGCCCATGGAAAACATAGAGGGGTTTTACTAACATGTAATTTAATTCAAAACAGAACTCAAGACAAGAAAGGGGACTGTCTGTGAATCAAAATCAGGTTTAGAAAAAGAAGCAGAAAAGAAACTGCAATGCTTTCTACCACTGAAAATCTCTGCTATTACCCCCAAACTGCCCCAAACTAGATAAGTTGCTACGGTTGCTGCAGCTCAGCAGCCAATGTAACTAGACCTGGAAGGCTTACAAACACAGTCCAAGGAGAAAATGGGATACTTGTGATGCAGGGTGTGATCCAAAACTAGGAAAAAATAGACCTCAAAAAATGAACACAAAAAAATTAGCAAAGAGAAGAATGTAACTCAAGGAAATGATTAATAGAGAAATCAGGTAATAGCTTCAAAATAAGAATGTGTGGGAGTCTCAGAGATAATGAAATGACTTGCATTCAAGGGGTGGGGAAAGCAAGAAGAGACTACAACAAATACATGTTGCTATTTTTAGACCTAGGAAAAGAAAAATACTGTATACAAAGAACAAATGAGGACACTGGAAGATCAATCTGAAGAATTATCCTATTTAAGAATAAATGTTACCACAATTACATTATCCCACTTGAAAATTTTTAAGAAAAAAAACTGAGAGATAAAAAACAGCTTGAGAAGTTCTGGGATTCATTTAATACCAAACTTAGAAGAAATAGAGTAAATAGGGAAAAACAATGGCTGAAAATAACAGCTGTTACTTTGTCAGAACTGCAGAAGAAAAGTAATCCTCAGATTCACGACTTAGAACCATGCTTAGTATTAGATCTATAGAGATGGATAAGCCAGATTCCATCAAGCTTCATACCCTTAGTTGGGGAGGGATGCATGTGAAAATCAGACCTGCATGGAATATTAATTCTCTATATTGTCATCTACTATCAAGCTCCTTCTCCAGGTTCTGTTCTCACTTTTACTATGTGTATATAAAATCTATAGTATGTAAAATCTATACTCCAGATCCAACCCACTTTCCTTTGCTTATCCCATTATTATCCTCATGCTAAAAAAATTTATTATTCATAGAGTTCTCATAATTGCTTGTATGCAATCAATAGATAACAAATACACCAAACTAGGAGTAAATATAACACTTGGTGAGCCTGTTAAAGGAAATAGAAGGCATCGTAGATATAAAATGAATATATATGCTGAAGAGAAGACTTAAGTGTTCCAAGAAACAGTAGAAATCCCATTGGTTCATCTCGCATTCTAAATTATACATACGGGTTCTACATTGAACCAATAATAATATAACTAGATATAGACAATTGCAATAAGGTAATTTGTCATGAACTACTGAAAATTATATCTATTCAGATGTTCCAAAATATCTTGAGGATATTATAGAAATAAATGTGTTTGCTGTTAGCATTACTCTCTTTTTTATTCTCTCTGTATTTATTTTATGTTTATGCAAAGCAGGTTGCTTATCTAAATTTCATTATAGAATGATATAATACCAAGGTTGAAAGAGTCCTTCAAAGGATTTTAACCATGCATTCTTTTACATTTTTTAGGAAGTAGACTTGGGTTTTCCGTTTGATAACTGTATTGCTTATGAAGGTAATAGGTATTTTGTGAATAACAGAGAAACCAGCATTCAGGTAGTACTAGATATTCTATCATGATAGACTTCCAAATTCTTGTACAGATAAGAGATGTGTGATATAAACCAGATGCATCTTTTTTCTCTTTCTTCTTATGTTTTTTAAGGCTCTAAGAGTGGAAAAGCAGAGATAGTTTATTCTTTCAAGGTAATATTCAGATCCTCTATCAATGGGGTATATACTATACATGAACTTCTGATTGTCATGACATGCTAAGACTAAACATGAATATAAAAAACTGGAAGTCATTTGGAATACTCTTTTATTCTTTCATGCATTCTTTCACATATTAAAGTCTACTATGTCTATGGCATAAGGATATAAAGATAAATGGAATAACTCTCCTGTCTTTATGTTTACAGTGTGAATCAGATTTGAACATACACATGTATATTAATATGTATATTGGAGTTTCAAAGGGGGATCTCATAGAAATATAAATGAAATGTATAGTAAGGGGAGTTTGAAGTTAGGGCTTCACAGTGCATACACTTGATAGAAGGTTCATTAGATGGAGAAAGAGGGGAAGAGGTGGATATTGCATTCCAGCCAGAAGAACGTGTATGTAAACAATGCCGAGACAAGAAAGACAGTAGGAGTTCCAAAAATTGCAAGCGTTTACTATGTCTACAGAACAAAATTTATATGTGATTGTGACATGTTTGGGCTGTGTCCAGGTCATTATAGGTCTTGTATACCAGGGGTTGGATTTTATTTTAAAGACATAGTGGAAACAATTATACATAGTCAAACAGAAAAATCATCTAGTATATCTTTTAGTAAAATCAATATGGTCGCAGTATTGAGCTAAAGTTTTCAATTATTTTTTGTTTGAGAATTTTTTTTCATATTAAAGTAGACTGTGATAATGTTGCAGTTTCTCAGTATTGAGAACTCATTTCGTGAAGGATGGGTTGAAGTCACGCAAGGCGGAAGGCGTGAATCCATTTAAAGCAGTGATTCTCAAACTTTAATATGCATATGGATCACCTGGGCACCTTGTTAAATGCAAATCATGATTCTTTAGGTCTGGAGAAGAGTCAGAGATTCTGCATTTCTCACAAGCTTTAGCAGAAAGTACTGAGTAAGAGTATATTGCTCTTTGTACACCCAAGTTATAAAGTCCAATTCCTGCTTATAATCACTTTTCTCCAATTCTGGAGAGAATTTTTGTTATCTCTCAGGCTAAGAGCATAGTAAATATCCTGTACAATATAAAGAAAAAAGCCATAGCCTGAATCCCATAGAATAACATCTAACACTGCTACCAATTTTATGTAAATCTCAGAATTTTCAAGTAATTTTTGCCTGAACTTTTTGCAAAGTGATGACCTAAAATTCAAACACATTAAATGTATGCTCCTGAGAGAAATTCTGAGTGGTTTTAGAGTTCAAAATGCTTAGAATATTTTTTTTAATCTGCATGCATTTTACTTTCGCACCTGTATTGTATAGCTTTAATGAGAATTTCAGGATAATCTTTCTAAATCCCTAGTATCTTTCTTCCTATTATCTCTCAAGATGAGCCAAAAGGAATATCTAACTATTGCTATTTACATTAATATGTAAATTTGGTCATACATATTTTATAGAGACATGTAAATGACTCAGCTGAAGCAGATTCACCTGTTATCCCTTGGATTGATGTGTGTACCCCTCTTAGCAACACAACAATTGCAGACACCTGCTTTGCATAAGCAGCTTATTAAAATGCAGTAAGGAGGAGAATGCCTTTGTGAGCAATTTTCTTATAGTATTAATAATCCTGATGGAAAAACAATACAACACAGATATGGACCTTTTCAACAGTGAACAATCTAGACTTTTTCACTGTGAATTAATGCAAAGGGCTTAATGGTTTCAGGGAGGTTAATGCCCAATGAAAGGGTTCACATTACTAGAAAATGCAAAAAGGGAAGTAGAATGAGAGATTTCTCTTTGACTTGAAAGAAAATCCATGGAAAATAATATAGAATTCTCAGTTGGGAACTACTTGAATGTTACCAATGAATGATATAATTTTTGAAAAACTGAAATAAATCTTTTGCTTTTTTTATTATATGACTTTTTCAGATTTACCTCATTGGATTCTGATCAGAAAAGAATTAAAATAACTAAATAAAACTCTGATTTCTAAGTAAAGTTAGATCTTATTGTCTGTACTGACAGTTTGTGCAAATTAGTGTTTTCAAAATTTGAGGATATCAAAATAAATATGATGACAAGAGTGATCATGGATTTTTCTATATATTCTTAAATAATGTTTCCCTAAGAAATGTAGTATTGATGTTTATTTTATATTAAAAATTAGTAACACTGACGACTGAAATTGAGATTTTTTAGTTATATTTGAATTATAACTTCAATTAGTAATATATATTTCTGTTAGCATGTATATAAACAGAAGTAGAAGGAAGGATCATCAAAGAAAGTTCCAGTCCAGAAGTCTGCTTCTGTTTATAACAAATTTAGTGTAGATCAGATGTCTTATTTAGATAACTGTGTGTCTACTTGGGAATTAAAGACCAGGAAACGTCAGACTTGATTTCTTTTTGTCATCTTCCATAGTTAAGTCTCTATAGGCTGCCCCCTTTGTAGAACATATTTGTAACAGAAAAAAATGTGAAAGGCTTTGAAATGAGTAAATGATTACTGGGTGTCTTCTCTGTGGAATGCAAGGTGTTGCTAGTGGACATTTGAGGGCAATCTGGTTCTATGGGGATGTACGCTTTTCATTTTCTTTACTGGTCTGTTATACAACTCTGTACAGATGGAAGTTAACTTGGAAGGCTCATGGTGATTCAAGTCATTCCTGTTCACAAAGTTGATAATTAATTGTGTCTGGTGGAGATGAATTGATTTCCAGCCCAACCCCCCAGGGTGGTAGAGATAATCCCAAATATCACCTTTTAATTTCTTTTTGATATTGAGCAGTTTTGCATAGATTAGCAAATTTATTTTAGTATTCCTGATTGCCTATATACGTCTATTCTTAGAAATCTAATGAACCAGTTTTAGCATCTTACTGTTTCCTTATCAATTACTGAGAAAAATAAGATCTTTGACAGGTGGTTGTTTTGTATTTATATGTGAGTCATGCTTTTACCTTTATCATTTGTTGACATAAAGATTGACCCTCTTATCCTTAGACATGGTTTGTTGTCCAGATATTTAGAACATGGAGGCCTGGATGAAAATTCACTATACATTATTTCCTCCTTGTAACTTTTCAAGTTCACATGAGAATTTCAGTCAAGTGAAGAAAATCATTTTACTAGGAAAATCATTGAATTATTAAGTAAAATAGTTCTTAAACAAGGTATATAGGAAAGTCAACTTGGCAAATTGCAAGGGTCTCTTTTTTCCACACTACCCATCAAACACTACATCTACTCTTCTTATGATCAGAAAATTCTATGTCAACATTTTCCTTTTAATTATATGCCAGCATTTTGTAGTTTACTATGCCACATAATTTTTCACTTATTCTGTGTGATAATAAACCTCTCCAATTTTAAAATATGCTATGTGTGTCTTTAGTTTTCTTTTCAATTAACAGGAATCATCATGTGCTTCATTGATATAAACTACTGTGTTGAGAAAATTTAATATATGATTGAGGAAGCTTACCAGACTAGATGCAGAGCTTTGCAACCCGCGTGCTGGAAATGGGTTGTATTTTTCACGCTGATATAATGATGCAGTAGGGAGGGAGAAAATTATGATTCAGACAAGAAGGGGAATAACTTTGATGCAAAGACCTTGAGAAAGTAAAAAAGAATGTGCTCCAGTGTACGTAAAGGGGTTGGGTTTGTATAGGAACCTGACTACCATATTTAATGACCCAAATGTAATAAAGAAAATATAGATTGGTAAATATGATAGGGGTTAGTCCTTAAACAATTACATCTATTTTCTCTCTGCAGTATGAGGTAAGGTCATCCAATGAGATTGAAGCCTTATTACTTCAGTTTTAGAAGTGAGAAGGTGACACTCACAAGCAAAGGAAACATTACGGACAAGTGGAAATACATCCAAAATGGAAAGGCTGTCGAGCATGACTAAATAGCTAAAAACATGTATTAGAAGTGTGAAGAAGGAGGAAAGAATGGTAACCTAGACTCAAATGGCAAGGGTCTTGAATGATATTTCTTGATTAGGAATTTATTTGTAGGTAATGAAGACTGTTAAATTTTTTTACCATGAGAACAATGTTTAAGGATTTATTCAGTGGCTGAATGAAAGGCATTGGAAATAGAAGAGATTAAAGGCAAATATTTTGGTTAAGAAGCTTTGATAATAGTTCATGCTCCAGGCCATGAGAGCTGAATTCAAATACTGTCAGGAAAAAAAAAAATTCACAGAAAATTGAGGGAGGCTTTTTAAGATCCTCTGAAGAAAGATAAAACCTCTGTATGGTAGTTATTCAAAGAAAAATACACTGCCTGGTAAATTATAATTCACAGTACACTAAATGAAAGAAGTTTCTACTCTTTCTTACTAAAGGTCTATGGGTAGTATAGAATTGCACTAATGCTACCTTACCTCCATCATCTTATCATGTAATTTCCAATATGTTCCATAAACATATGCTTAAATAATGAAGGGATTTCTAGAAAAAAAATAGATATTACACTTTGAGCAAGAATGAGTTTACACTAAATATGTGATAAATTAAACATGCATAATACAGAGGTAAAATCTACTGCTCTGTATTCTACACAAATCACAGAACTTTATATTTTCTAGCTGGTAAGAACCTTAGTAACCAACATCTCTTATTTTATATATAGGGAAAATGAAAAAAAGATATTAAAAGCTCAACTAAATAAACAAAAACAACTTGGCAAGGCTATTAACAGTGAGTGATAAAGTTGTCTTTGTTTGTGTTTTACAAAGTCTTTATTTATCACTTGGAGGCTTCTGAGATTCACAGTTTAAAAAACAAAATCACTTGAGGCAGGATTCATGGTTTGCACTCAAGGACTGATTTGCTATACTGAGGTATAACAAACAAACAAAAATAATCTACAAATGGATCATTAGCTAATCAGGTTTATTTGAAAATCATGTTTATAACTAGCTTAAACATTTAAGATTTAGGCTTCAGTAAGGTGTGTAATATTCACATTATTCGTTTATTGTAAGAGTTTGTTTCTAGGGCGTTTTTTGATCTCTCAGGATGTGTCAGAAAAAGAAGTCATGTTAGAGATAGATAAAAATAAGAATTGAAGTCTGTATTTTTGTAAGGATTTGAAGTAAAAAATATTGTAGAGAAGATATGTATAGTCAACAAAAACAAAATGCCAATTAATTAATTTTATCCATCAACAAGAATAATACAAAGTTTAAGAGATGGTGCTAGCAATGCCTTAGCTTATTGCTGGAAGAGTCCAAGGAAACAGAAGGGTGAGGTTCAGTGGGTGGATGCTGCACGGAGGCGGGGGCACCTATTCACTAGATCCTTCCCTCCATTCCTTGAGGGGTGTCCCTGGGGGAATTAACTCTTCTTTCTACTATTACACATTTTTTCCCTAGTTTGTTAAGTAAGAGCAAGGCCTTTGGAATATATATTTCCTTCTTCTTTTGTATAAACTTAGAAATGTGAATGGAGCAACAAGTTTCTTTTCCTTCAAGTGTGTGCATTGTCAGATTTCTACTTCCCCAAATACTTAATATCCTTAGTCCTTTATATCTTTTACATTTATTTGAAAACCCTTTTCTATACTTGCTTCAAAATGAGTATTACATCTTAGAGTAAGTTTTTAAAAGTGTATCTTTTTACATAGCACCACTTATTAAAATGACAATGCCATAGAGAGAAAAACCAAAGAAAAACAAAAAGGAAAACAGACAAGACACACACAGGATGAAAAACGAATAGAGGAAATCATTAAGCCACCCACCCGTCCTTCACAGTTGGTGTGGTAGCTGGAGAAATTGCAACACAGTCTGACTCATTTTGCTGAAAAGAGCATACATCTACGCGTTATCAAGAAGAGAATTCTAACTTCCTTAGTTTCAGAAATTCACCATTGTGAAAACTAAGTATATTCCTTGGGATTACATTAAAAAATAATGAAGAAAAATGAGTATAGTTTTAAAAGCTTTTTAAATCTTGTTTCCATGATTATTCTATTACTGTATTCTGGTAAGTAGACTTGAATATCTCATCTTCTGTGGCTATTTTTTTTCCTTTAATATAGAAACAGAAAAATAGGTTTTATTATGGATTACCCTCCAGAGAATATTCCTTTTGATTGAGTTTTCTCTTTTTGGTATTGTGAGACAAAAGGATGATAGCAATTAGAGGAATGTGGGCTAATCTAACTAAAAAATATATATTTTTTATATATTTTAAATTATATCAGTTCCTTATGTTTTATCTATGATTAAAAATCTTAACATAATAGCCAAAGTACCAGAGCATTTTTACTGTATCATTCCTGAGTTGTAACTATGAGTTTGATTGAAAAGCCCAATTTTTAAAACATACATGGTGACATTAGGCCATATTATCCAGAAACTTCCCAGAAATCATATGTTTCTGGATATCTTATTAACTTGTTATATGAGGTTGTACAATGTTTAGAAGAAATAACATATTTTTGTCTTGCTCTATCAATTCTGAAAAGAAATCTGAGGGTACAGGGAAGACTGTAGAAAGAACATTAACTATTGACCCAAATGCATGCATTGTCTTACTGGGGCCCCTGAAAGCCCAAAGTAACTTCTCCATGAAATAAGAACAAATCACAAGATCATCATGGTTAATACATCAAAGAAAATCTGACAAATCTGCTCTTTGTTATTAAAAACAAACAAAAATAAGAGTTATAGCAAGGAACTGTGATGAAGCAAAACTATAGGACTAATATCTACTTCTACAGAATATTTTGGAGAGATTGGTATATGGAGACAAACAAAGAAATTTCCTGTGGTTAATATCTTTTGACCTTAGATTAACAATCAAACAAAAATGGTACTATTAGCTGTGTGTTATTTGTAAATATGAATTGCAAAATATGTATGCTTCCTCTGAATGATAGTTTTGTTAACATCCTATTTTTGGTCATTTTAATAATCTACTCATTCCTATGTAAATAAAAACTTAACTTCTTATAGGAAGCGTACTTATGGAATGTGAAATATTAGTTATGATAAAATAAAAATTATAGGGATAAAAATTGATCCTACATGCTGTACTACCTAATATTAATTGTGATTTTCTTCATGTTTGCATTTAGTTTTCAGGGCTGGGGAGTTCAATAAATTTGGGCCCCAAACTAGTCTTGTCATCTAAGACAGCAGTCCTCAACCTTTCTGGCACCAGGGACCAGTTTCGTGGAAGAAAATTTTTCTATGGGGGCGGGTGGTGGTGGGGAGATTGTTCAGGCGGGAATGCGAGCGATGGGGAGCAGCAGATGAAGCTTCGCTTGCTAGCCCGCCTCTCACCTCCTGCTGTGCAGTCCCGTTCCTACCAGGCCTCAGACCAGGCTGGGGACCCCTGATGTAGGATACAACAGAGTACAAGCCTAAGATATAATATTGTGCTGTTACTAAGGTACAACTAAGATAGTCATGTAAGTTAGGATTCTATGCTCATGGAATAAGAACCTAGTAGGAACGCTAGCTATTAACCTAATATAAGATCACACTAATAAATGTACACTTTTAAACTCAGAAGAGTACTCAAATGCAACTTTTTTGAAATTGCAATGTACACACAAATCACCATGAAATTCATTAACATGTAAATTCAATGTCAGTGGGACCTAAGTAGAGCCCAAGATTCTTCATTTTTATCAAGCTTTTTGATGATGCTGATGCTGCTAGTCCACAGATCACATCTAGTAACATTTTAGTCAACGTTCTCTGGAGAAACAAAACTAAGAGGATAGATAGATAGATAGATAGATGATAGAAAATAGATAGATCAGAATTTATGGAATTGGTTCATGCACTTGTGGGGGCTATCAAGTCTGAAATTAATAGGGTAGACTGAAAATTCAAGAAGGAGTCAGTGTTGCAGTCTGGAGTCCAAAGGCAGTCTGGAGGCAGAATTTCTTCCTCTTTAGGGAATCTTTTCTCTTATGGCCTTCAGCTGATTGAATGAGACCCACTCACACTCACACTCACACATGGAGGCTTTACTTAGAGTCTATTGATTTAAATGTTAATCACATCTAAAAAAAATCTTCAAAGCAGCATCTACATTTGTGCTTGACCAAACAAATGGGTACCACATGGCCAAGTGGACACATGAAATTAACCATCATGCATATGAACCTATCTCAACATAATGGACCAAAATATATACATCCAAAATATATATTTTCTGGAGAGTTTTAATCATAAATGGGTGTTGAATTTTGTCAAAAGCTTTTTCTGCATCTATTGAGATGATCATATGGTTTTTTTTCCTTAATTTGTTAATATGGTGTATCACATTGATTGATTTGCATATATTGAAGAATCCTTGCATCCCTGGGATAAATCCCACTTGATCATGGTGTATGATTGCTTTAATATGTTGTTGGATTCTGTTTGCAAGTATTTTGTTGAGGACTTTTGCATCTATGTTCATCAGTGATATTGGCCTGTAGTTTTCTTTTTTTGTGATATCTTTTTCTGGTTTTGAATTCAGGGTGATGGTGGCTTTGTAGAATGGATTTGGGAGTGTTCCTCTCTCTGCAATTTTTTGGAAGAGTTTGAGAAGGATGGGTGTTAGCTCTTATCTAAATGTTTGATAGAATTCACCTGTGAAGCCATCTGGTCCTGGACTTTTATTTGTTGGAAGATTTTTAATTACAGTTTCAATTTCATTACTTGTGATATGTCTGTTTATATTTTCTAATTCTTCCTGGTTCAGTCTTGGAAAATTATACCTTTCTAAGAATTTGTCCATTTCTTCATGTTTGTCCATTTTATTGACATATAGTTGTTTGTAGTAGTCTATTATAGTCCTTTGTATTTCTGTGGTGTTAGTTGTGATTTTTCCTTTTTCATTTCTTATTTTATTGATTTGCATCCTCTCCCTTTTTTTCTTGATGTGTCTGTCTAAGGGTTTATCAATTTTGTTTATCTTCTCAGAGAACCAGCTTTTAGTTTTATTGATCTTTACTTTTGTTTTCTTCATTTCTATTTCATTTATTTCTGCTCTGATCTTAGTGGAGAAGTTCCCTAACATGGGAAAGGAAATAGTCACTGGATTATAGTTTAAATGTCCAAAGTCCTATAAAATTTATTCAATTTTACACACAAAAGTTGAACTTCATATGCTACAAGGAGGAGATAACTATTGTCATTGAGCCATGTAGAGAAGTTTCCTAGTGCTAAATCCTTTGCCTTTTCTCTGCTCTTTATATTGCATCCTAGCTTAATTTCTCTGAGTTGCCTTTCATGTTTTTATCACCCAACATCTTGGTTTCTTCCATGTATCACAGGCAGAAACAAGAACTGTCTATTCTGAAAACATAATTATAAGGAAGTTCCTCATTATAACATCATTTCCATTCCAGATTCATATTATAACATTTATTTTATAAATGTTATAAAATAAACTCTGTGTGTGGGAAGAGGTAGATGTAAGGAGTTCACAAAGTTTTCTTTTCATTTTGGGCCCTTGGTATGTTATGGCAATATAAAATTGACTAGAATTATATTCTGTAAAAAAGTGTAAAACTTAGACTACTTTTATTTTTTAAAATATAAAGGCATCACTTAAATTGTTATTATCTTTTACTACAAATAGCATTTCTTTCCAAAAATATTTCTTTCTTTATAAAAGTACAGAATGATGAAAAACACTATGTTCTTGGGTTTGTATTATTAAGGTCAAATAGTCTATCAATAAAGGAATAATTCTAGTCTAGCAAAGTCAGGTTTAACAAACTTCATATAAGCAATTATTTTCCACTGGCTGTTACTCTAAAAGCCAGAGGCTAGTTTATTATTAAAAAGTGTTTCCTAGATGAAGTACACTTTCAGCATAGCAAATTTTCCAAAGTAATATAAAAGACAACAACTTTCAAATAATAAAACAATTTCAAGGCAAAGGCAATAACTTTCTGATAAAATATTAACCATGTAATATTGAACACATTCAAACTATTAACAGTTCTGAACTGCTATAAAAAGTGATCAGATAGAAAACCAAGAAAAATATAGTATAGTACACAAACTTTATCAGACAGTTGTCTGTGCTCCAAGTATGCTAGCTTCAATATTTAAGCAATTGCAATTTGAATAATGTTTTTAGTTTTTTTTTCTGATTTTTACAAATACTATTATTTAACCCAATGTATTTTTATGGTTATTTGTTTTTAACAACACAAAGAAGAAACCACAAACATCATGCTATTAAATAAATAATTTTCCAGTCAATATTACCTGTTAATAATTACGTGGTATGGAACAGCATTCTTGTACAAGAGAAAAAGAAGACAAAAGAGGGAAAGAGGGAGAGAGAAAGAGACAAGATGCAGAGCAGAGAGCTGAAGGGAAAGAGAGATAGAAGAGAGGCTACAAATAGCTAACGCTGAGAGAAAAAGAAAATGAAGAAGCTATGTGAATGTTAAGTATTTTGTTGCAAACCCAGGGATCTACAGAATAAATTATTACAAGGTGTTGCTTCATTTGACTATCTACTGACTGCCAAAATGACAGATTTCGCTGGATTTTAGTCAGGTCTAGAGGAGCATTAGAGAGTTGGAGACACGATTATTCCAGTAGATGGAGGCCAGAAAAATAGAGCTGTTTCAGGTCTTTGTATTCTGTAAATATCTTGTCTCTTTTTTCTTCTCCCCATTCTTTTTCTTCCTAATAGTGGACATGTGAATGGACTCTTAATTTCAAACTTCCTACTGAATTTCTGGAAACCCTTATTTCTAATAGGAAATGTCTGTTTCATTTGCTCAAAGACATAAACATCCAAAACAACACAGATCAATTTTTATTGCTGTGCTACTCATGTACTTGAAGTATTGAGTAAAGGAGAGAGTATTTATCTCAATACATCAGTGGATGTTTATGAAACAGACTTTAGCCTTTTGTCCATTATCCTTTCTGTTACTCTAAGAGCATTTAAAAAGTATGTTGATAACATTTATCAGATTAAGACAAAGTTCCTTACACCCACCACCTCATTCTGTTTTTTCTTAGTTCTATGATGGACTTGTAAATAATTTCATCATCATTATAGTGATAGTTTATGGGAAATGACATAATTTTCCCCAAACAAGAAGTTCATTTCTCCAGAAGCATTTATTTTTCTCAGTCAAAATAAATGCTCTAAAGGAGACTACTGTGTAAACTATAATGACTTCTTTCCCTGGATTTATCCTAATGACTATCCTTACCTCCTTAACTGGTTGAGTCCAGGGCCTTGTATTAAGCCATTAATTCAACAAGTTTTTGCAGAGCAGCTGGTTTTTCCTTTAAGCATGGTGTTCTGTAATTGAGATGCAATGTTAAGCACAAATATCATTTGGTGCCCTCTGGACATTACAATTCAGCCAGATAGATAGATATATAAGTACATGATTACAGTACAGTTCGGCAAATGTGGTAAATACTATCATTCCTCTTACCAAATTGCCCCACCCCCCTTATTCTTTAATAGAAATTCAATGTTTCCTCTTTGTGTATAGTTCAAGACTACCTAAATCATTCTTCTCCTTCCCAAATGATGTCTTATTAATCATTTTTTCTCTCATTGAACTTTTGTGTGCCAGGTATTTATCTAAATATTGAGATAATAGCAATAAGCAAAGCAGATACAATCTTATTCCTGAGAGAGGTTACATTCTAGTAGTTGAAACAAACAGTAGGCACAAAAATACATACATACATGAATTCAAGTAGTAATGAATTCTGTTATGGTAAATAAAGTAGGGTAAAAATAGATAGTCACGTGGAGTGTGGGGAGGGAATATTTGGGCAGAAACCTGAGGAAGAAGGAGAATCCTGGAAATATCTATGGGGGAGAGTAATCCAAGCAGAGAGAACAGAAAGCCATGAAATGAACTAGGGATACTTGAGATACTGCAGTAAGACCAGATCATTGTGATTAGGATTAAGTGAAGGAGATAAAAAGCAACACACACACACAAATTTGGGAGATAGAATCAGAGAATCATTTAAAATACACTCAGAGAATCATTTAAAATACACTCTAATTAGAGTTCTGTCACACTTGTTTAAAAGGTAGATTTTGGAACAGGGAACTATTGTAGTTTGAGCAGCAGGCTACCATGATACAATTTAATTCTTTAAAAGACAATTATGATCATTTTAAGATTTTACTTAGGGAAATAAGAACAGAAGCAAGAAGATCAGTTAGGTGGTATCTGTATCTTATGCAATAGTAATGGAGGTGACGAGAAATGGTCTAATTTGGAATGCATTTTGAATGTGGAGCAAGAAGAGAGAAGAGAAGCAGGCTTTGGAGCACATGGATGAAAAGTTCTGTGTTAAACCTTTCAAAATTATGATGCCCTTTAGACATCCGAATGGAGATATCAGGAAGACAGTTGAGCACATATGTCTGTAACTAAGAGTGTAGTTCTGAAGCCAAGGGTTTTGGGGATAGTGACATTGGTGATATAGAAATTATTTACAGTTATGAACGAGGGTATGGATTGAGTGTAGATTGGGTGTGGATAAAGAAGAGTATAAAAGAAACCGTGGATACTTCAAGGACTATGAGTCTGCTCTAGAGGCTAAGGGAATTGTGTTTCAGGAAGAAAATTTTGATATCTCTGAGGTTGAATAATAGGACTAAAATCAACCATTGCATTTGTCAATATGGAGGTCACTGAATACTATTAATGAACTTGGCAGAATCAGCATAATTAGAGTGGGTGAAAGAGAGCGTGTGAGTTGGGGAAATGGATCCGTTGTTATAGAAAACCACTTTAAAATTTTTGCTACATAAAGATATGGAGAAATGGAGCAGTAACTGGAGAGAGTTGAGGGATAAGTGGTCATTTATGGAGAATATTACTGCATGTTTGTTTCCTTATGAAAATGACATAATAGAGTGATGACATCGATGATGTAGAGACAGGAGCTATTTCTGGGGGAAAAAATCCTTAAATAGGTAAGGGAAATAGAGTGAATCAACTGGACAAATGCAATAAGATTGCTAAGCAATGCTATCGCCCACGTGAACGTTGTGATACTAAATGTAAAGTGATTCCATCAACAGTGGCTTAATTTTCCCTACTCATGTTCTATAGGCAATTAATTAGGAGACACATAGTAAAATTAAGTGGGTTTCAGTTTTTCCCATTGAGGAAGACAGAGGGAGTTGGGGCACACTATTTAAGGATGTCTATAAATGTGATTATATGATTATAGTGATGGATTATGGCATCTAAGTTGGAAAAGGAAATTTTGAGATGGTGATTGGAAGTGAAAATGGGACCATTAAAGAATTGGAAGTTGAAAAGTTATGACAATGGTTAGAGTAAGTGAGCTGGAAATATTAGAGATGGTGGTCAGAGAAGGGGCTGATTTTAGTAACATACTGGAGGTTATACTATTATACATAATAGGAGTAATGGTATGAGTCTGGGAGCTGGTGGTAGAGGTAAGGTGGAGGGAAAGTTATTGACAATTATGAAAATAAAACATTGAAAGGAAAACAGAATTGGGGAATTATTTGCTTGGGACAAGGGGTTGGCAGGCTGAACTCTAGTCCAGGCTCTATTTCCAACCCCGGGCTCTGGACAGAGGCTGGTCTCAGGCTGAAGGAAGAAACTCCTTTTTAAATTCATCTGCCTGAAGGGAATGCCTCTATTGAAATTCATACACAGAGAAGAGGTTTTTTAAAATAATTTGAACAAAAATACTCTGTGCTACCGATCCCTGGTTTGAAATCACCAAACGTGTAGTAAGGAGTAAGGGTATTATATTACCATTGTCAAGGAATGAAAAGGACTGACAGGAAGGCTTGCAAAGGACTGCAACTAAGAAAGGGAGTAGACAGTATGCTCTGTTTGCATCAGCTTCAAACAGATTGAGATTTTAATTTAAAGATGGGAAAAAGCAATGGTCTGGAAGAGCTATGAGAAGAAAAGATGTCTCTCTCTTTACAGGTCCTGTGGGTGTAAAATTATCTACCATTTTATAGGGCTGACAGGTAAGCCATGCCTTGAAGTAACAGCATATTTCAATTAGATTAAGAAGAAGAAAAAAGTTTCAGAGAACAGTTTCATGGTTTTACCTGTTAATGTGTGTTGTTTCCTAGTTACTTAAATTCTTTGTGCTTCAGTTTTTCACCTGTAATATAGGAATGATATAAATTGTCAGATTACTGTGAGGGTTTAGAAAGATAATATACACAAAACACATAAAAGGTTTCCTAACACAGAGCAAACACTTAAATATGACTTGTTATTATTCTTTATTAAATAGTTTTGAGAGTGTTGTTTTTGGTATGTGTACATGAGAGAGAGAGAGAGCAGATGAGGTTGGGTGTGATGTCAGGTAGGGCATAGATAGTGACAGTCTTACCATGAGAACTCTAAGTTGGGGAGGTTCCTTCGAGGGTGTATTACTGATCATTATTCTACCCTTCTAGAGTTAAATCCCTCCTGTTTTATGAATGCATGTTTCAAATATAATATTCATTATTCAACAATATTTTCAGCCACTACTCTTTAACTTTTGAAGAAACTTGGAAGATTTTTACCCTGTCTCATTTTCTTCTTACTCAAGTTTTTTTTATTGTCCTGACTTGAATGGTGTGGAATGGTGGCTTAGCTAAACCCTGGCCTCTTCATTCCTTGCCTTTCATCCCCGTAATTCTCCACTTTCAAAATCACGAAATTAAATATGTCCACTTCTGATAATATTTATGTAGGGTGGCTTGGGGGTACATATTGGAGATTAGAGATGGGGTTAACTTCTCTACTTCACTACCACTTGGGAATAAAGTCTGGGAGACTGGGGAGAATTGCAGATTCTTTTAATGACCAATGTCACATATCCTGGACTGATCTCTTATTTCAACCACATGGGTTGGACAATTCCATCTTATTCTGATGGTCTCTAGCAGTTTCTCTTCACTTTTATGCAATGGAGGAGGGCTAGTAATTGTTTAATAAGCAGCTGGTGCTAGATGGGGCAGGGGAGAGGGCAGGAATCATGCCCTGATTTGTAGCATTTGCTGATTTCCCTGGTGTAAATATTCGCACCATAGACAATTTCAAGATTCAGCATGAGGTACTGAATGCATTTCTGGGAAGAGATATGCAGTAGTGCTCCGTTATATTAGTATTCCACCATACAGATAATAGACAATCACAAGAGGGTAGATAATAGAAAATAATTAGTACAAGATGGACCTTGATTATTAATTATTTCATTTTTCTTATAAATTATTTAATTATAAATTTATGGAATTTAATTTTTAATGATGGCTGTGTTTTACAACAAGCTCTCAAAATTCCTGGAAGATTTCTACACAGGACCATCACTAAGGTCATGGCCTTCTTCAGAGCCATAATGGACTGCTCTATTTGCACACCAGTGCAGCCTGAGAGAATGAAGAAGTTAACATACCCAGAGGCAACTCTGGACAAGTATGGATGTGAGTTACTAAACAGGTGCCCCAACATCTCATGCCTCAAACAGACAATTTTTGACACTTCTTCGTGATTGCAGGTTAAGCCTCAATAATGCACCCACCCTGATGTTTAGTCCCCTTTTCCTGTCTTACTTTCCCTGCTCACCAGCCCCTGATTTCTAAGAGTCTCATAAATAAATGACCTGCAACCATGACTTTGACCCAGACTATGCTTTAGAGAAAACCCCCAAACTAAGAAGCTAAAACCAGAGCACTCCTAGTCAGCAACCTTTCAGAATGAGTTTCTGGAACTAGGTCACTGTAAGATAAAGTTATCTTAAAGCTGAACTGCTTTTCTGACTTATCTATGGGGATGTCTGGAAGTCTGATACTGACTCCAGGCTAAGATAAGGAGGAGAGAGGCTACCTAGTTTATAATTACCTATTTAATTTTAGGAACTCCCCCAGCAGCGACCTTTTTTATGTTATTTAAGGATGTGTGGGTTAATGGCTTACACCTGGTGAAACCAGTTATCAGCTGGCTTGTATACATGTCCAGTGGGGCATAAAAGATCCTCCTGGAAACGTTTGCCCTAGGTCTCCTGAAACCAAGACTCCTTATATATGTCTTGGTAGTTCACAATCCAGAGTTAAAGAGTATCCTGTGTGACTGAAAAGGATTTTGGAGAGCTGTGCCTAGAAGTTTCTTGGGTCCCATATGCTTACCTGCATTTTATTTCTACTGTTCAATACAAAATCTTTCAGCTTCATTAAAGCCTTACATGCGTATGCTCTGTGGAGTGTAGTCAGTCCTTTCAATTATCTGACCAATGTAACCATTACAGTCTCTCATCACTGGAATGTAACACAGATCCCATTGCTTGTGATAAATGGCCTGTTGCAACACCAAAATTAATTAGATACTCATCTGAGCTGATTTAGGGTAAGGGACAGGCAAAGTGGAAACACCGAGTTATACAGTCATTCTAGCACTTGTTTGGTGTGGTATACTATTGGGCAGTAGTAGAGACTGATGATAAGTGACTTCATGATTTAATAGAGCTTCCTGGTGTTATTGGTTCTGCTAATTCATTAGGTCCAGGGGGTGTAACAGCAATCCATCATACAATAGAAAAAGTACATCTTGGATCAAGTACCAGCATATCCAGAGGACCTGTCAGTTTCTTGAAGTGGTGGCACCATCCCCCATGTTAACCCACTTGGGGTACACTAATGTGTCTATTTCAGCTCATACTTAAGACTCAAGGAGTTTGATTCCCATAACTAGTTGGTGACTGAGGAGAACTGGGGGTCTGTTTCACAAATTGTTTAGCTTGTTGTGTTGGTGTTAGCTAAAATTGGACTACTACTCCATTGACTATAGCTGTACCACTACTATATTGTGAGAAGTAAACTTGCTTGTATACTTGGAAAGAGGGAGAAATGGCCTGGCAACAATATACATAGAGTATAGGTAGTGGTGAATACCTTGGTAGGTCAGCTTAGGGGCCTGGAAGGGCAAATTGGGAAGTCAGAGACAAGGATAACTAAAGAAGTGACATGCTGATTTTGGGGTATATGAGGATGAACACATGCTGAGAGAATTTTTTCTTTTATACTAATACCCAGCACAGAGCATTCAGTGCAGAAGAGACACTCAAAACACTGGTGCATATGAGGATGGACCTGTTAGAATTTGGCTAGCCCTATCTGTGGCTTCTCCAATGCTCATATAATGGGTTCATGAGTGGTGTAGTCATGGTGACAGGACCCAACAGCATTGGCCCCTTTACAAGGCCAACTGAGCTGCTGCTTTCCTGGCAGTTAGTGTTTGATATCAGACCAACCACTTGCTAACAAACTAATTCCTTCAGACACATTTTCCCCTTTCACACCTATACCAGATATGGCTTCATCTACCCTGATTATAGTGTCTCTGCCAGAACCATTATGGGAGTATGCCAGACTTCCTTACATTGAATGCCACATCACAGAACCTGAAACCAAGGATGCAGTTTATAGTGAAGAATTTGTGACTGTGAGTGTGGGTCACTGATCCCACCATATACCCATCACTCTGAAGTAGTCAGCCCCATAGAGCCCTGGAATGCCCTCACCTAAGACATCAGGTGGGAAACAAAACACTACAAAGTTATGGTGCTGTGTTCTAGGATGCAATATTTATGATAATTCAAGAACTAATTCATGCTGCTTTATCAACAGCTAGAATATCAGGGTCCAGAGACCAAAGGTTGAAAGTAAGGTTTATCATCAGACTCAGTGACTGTTATGGGCTGAGTTGTTACCATTTCTTCCACCCCCAGATTCATATGTTAAAGTCCTAACCCTGAGTAACTTAGAATGTGACTGTATCTTGAGATAAGGTCTTTAAAGAGGTAATTAAGTTAAAATGAGGTCATTAGGGTGGGCCAAATCCAATATGAACTGATGTCCTTATAAGAAGAGGAGATTAGGACACACACTGGAGGGGTGACTATGTGAAGACAAATGGAGGAGAAGTTGGACATCTAGAAGCCAAGGAGAGAGACCTCAGAAGAAACCACCCCTGCAGACACCTTGATCTTGGACCTCTAGCCTCCAGAATTATGAAAACATAAATTTCTATTGCTTAAGTCACCCAGTCTATGGCACTTTGTAAGGCAGCCCTAGCAAACTTACACAGTGACCAACTTACAGAATTTACATTTTCTGTTTGCTTCTTCGGCTCTGCTGTATAGAACCTGCTGGTTTGTGACTGGAAGAAGATGCATCCTCTACTGAATCTGAGCTTTGATTACTGAACCCACAGACAAATGAACTGTTACACTGACAGGCATAACTGACCCTCATTATCATGCGGAGCTAGGATTGTCCTTACATAATAGGGACAAAGAAAAATATGTCAAACTTGAAGAAGTCACCAGGAATTTTCCCCAGGCTTCTGTCTTTTGAATTGGCAATTGCAGTGACTAGAGTGTGAAAAAACCAAGGCAATCAAGGGCTCAGACCACTCAGGGTTGACAGTGGGTTCCCTAGTCAGATAAGGAGACTTCACTGGCTGCGAGGTTGCTGGAGAGTGGGTGGTGGAGGCGGGTGATAAGGGGTATCCTTTATGGCTTCAGGTGTAGCTGCAGCAGCTTGTTTCTTCTGTATTATATGTATTTTATCCTTTTTAAGAGATTATGGTTTGTTGCTTCCCAGTAACAGGGCTGGCTACATGACTTGTGGGGCCCCACGCAAAATGAAAATGTAAAACTCCTTGTTCAAAAAGCAGAAGAAAAAATGCTGTTAAAGATACTAAAATGTTTAAAAAACTGTTTCCTTTCTTCCTTCTAGTCTCTTTCTTGACCAGTCAGGGTGTTTTCAATTTGTTATTAAATGTCATATTCCCTCCAGGAAGGAGATCCCCCCAGGGAGAGTGTAGATCTTCATAGGTGCCCAGGGTGTCCCTTCAACCCAGCATGTGCACAAGAGTGGCCTTTATGTTGTCAAGCTGGCCCTTCTGTCAGCGGCAGGGCCAACACACTATGCAGGGCAGGTGGAGAAAGCGGGTGGAGCATCAACTTCCCTTTTCCAAGTGCTCACAGCCCCAGCCCAGGATGAATGGGCGACCCTCAAGAGATTGCAACCTCCACTTTGGGAAGCACTAGGTATCTAGGTTCCAAGTGGGCTAGAAGCTTGTTCCTGACTAGTCACCTGCCATGATGCTGCAGGCTGGGACCAGGACTGCAATTGTCATGATCAACTCCGAGACTCTGTGGGTCAAGAATCCCAATACCAACCCTCCCTGCATCTGTACCCAGGCTGCTATGGGGGTTCAAATGGAGATGTAGAATGTAAGCCTCCCCCTGCCCCACCCCACTGATGTGACCTGGTGGCTATGGGAAAGGAAGGGCTGGCAGCAGTGGTCTATGGCCAGAGTGGGTCTGGGAAGCTAGGCAGCTGTGGTGCTAATGAAAGGGGAGCAGGGAGCCTGGCATCATCCCCAGGGAAATACTGAGAGTTGGGGGAGTGCAGGAGCTGAGGATCCAATACCCTCCTCCTCCATTAACCCACCTGCACACACACACATGCTTCATTTTTCCATCAGATTTCACTTACAAAAGATTAAAGATAGCATTTTAAAGAATTTTAAGATGGCAACTGCAAAGCACTAAACTTCAAGTGCCAAGCCTTACTGAGCATGGACTTTAAGGGACTGCACTGGTCACAGGCCAGGGAGGTTGGCTTTGTCTTGAGGAGTAGAATTAATGTGAAGCCTGAGTAGATCTAAGTAGTGTAAAAGTGGGGCTGCAACAAACACTCATGGTGTCCTAGGTCACATTCCTTGGTCTGACTCTGATTTTATCTACAGCTGAAGTAAATAGTACTGATTTGTGGTAAAAACACCTACCTGGATTGTGTTTTGAATAGCTCTACTTTTCTGCTGCAGGAACTCACAAAGCTTGAACACAAGTGCAGCATGAAAGCTTGTGGATGATGAATTACCTGAAGGTGGCTTTCAATCATTGTGGACAAATGGACAGCCTTTCCTCTAGAGGCTTATTTTTAAGAGACATTGTTGAAGCTTCCAGAGATCCTGGTGGAAATGGAGTCCTTGGTTTCTACAGCATTATCATTTTGGCTTTTCCTCCTTTCCCTTTCCTCACTGTTGCTTTCCAGAGCCATCTCCCAAATGAATCTCATATACCCAAGACATTGCCTCAGGCACTCCTTTCAGGGAATGTATATTAAGATGGGGCGGGGGCGTGAGCCACTAGTACCACTACTATACCCATTAATCATTCTCCAGTGCTTTAGCAATAATTCCTAGTAATTTGATTATGTGAATTGTAGAGTCTTAAATGAAACTCTCAAGACATCGATGGGACTTCTAGAAGCTGGGGAAATGAAAGTGTAATTTCAAAGCTGCGATTTCCTGTCTTTTAAAAAGTGGAGAACATATCCCCTCCATCCCCCAACCCTTTTCTGAACATTTTTTTTTTCTCTCCTTTATTCTGTTGTTCTGGGAAAGTCTCAAGAATTATCCCTTTAATTCTAGAGGTACACAGAAAACAAACCAAATGTGGGATGAAATCTTTGAGGTAAGCGTGGTTTTAAACTTCTAAGCCCAGTTTTCATTTGATAATGAAAATTGGTAATGTAGATTGATGTCCATGTCTTTTTGAGTCAGCTCTTTGTCAATAAAAATTGTGTTGCTCTTTTTCAGGGAAATGGTTCTTTTCCAGATATAGATTGTAACTGCACTGCATGGCATGCCAATGCTTATATGCGTGGACATGATTATTTTCATATTTGAATATTCACTGAGACCAGAACTGATATCCAGGGGCCTACAGACAAGAACTGAAAACTTGGTCTCTGTTTTTGGTCAGAGAAATAACCAGCAAAAGAACTTGGCTAGATTTGTTGAAGCTCACCCTCATCCACAGGATAAGCATTCTATATTCGTTCTAATCCTGGAAAGCAGCCACTCAGCCACCCATGCCAGAAATTTTGGACTCATTCTTCTATTTTCCTAAATAAATGACATCAATCCATCCATGTGCCCTACTGATTCTACCTCTTTACTTTTCTTAAAAAATGAATTCCTTCCTTTTTATTAGCACCCCCCACCACCACCACTATGTCCCTGATTTAAGCATTTCTCATCTACTTCACTTACTATATCTCTACCCTAATTGGCTTTCTTGACTTTCAATACTTGCCTTCTCTAAGGCATCCCCCTGCCCCCACTACAGAACAACATGTGAGACTGTCAGATCAGTGTTGTTGAATAGAACTTTCTGCAATGATGGGCATGTTCCATATCTGCAGTGTCTCTTAGGATGACTACTAGTCACATGTGAGCCCTGGAAATATGGCTAGTGAGATTGAAAAATTATTTAATTTTAATTAATTCGAATTTAAAATTAAATAGCCACGTTTGGCTGGGGACACCCTGTTGGAAAATACACCTCTAGCATGTAAACTCCATGAAGAGGCCTTTCCTTAGCCATCAGAGATTGAATATTCCTTCTTTCTTGTTCCTAAAACCCCATATGCACATAATGCTTTACTGTTACTTAATTTCTTTACTGGTATGTCTCACCTGATAATTTGTAGCTTCTTGAGGTCATGGATCTTATCCTGGAACTCACAATAAAAATAGCAATAACCTCAATAGCAATAATTTGAGACAATTACCACTTACCTCCTCTCCATATTTTTCTGCTTTAGTCTCCCAAAAGATTCCACAAATAATTCCATTTTCTTGGAAAAGTCATTGAAAGAAAGTCCTTTTCTTTTATTTCTTGCTCTTCATTATAGGGAAAGATTATGGAAGCTATTGCAGAAAACCTAACATTCAGTGGACCACATCATGTGTACTAATATGAGAGATCACTTTGCCTCAAAAATTGGTAAGAAAGAAATACATCTTGACCAGGCTTTGAGGCAACCTTCTAGAGGAAGGGTTAATGACTCAGATGCTGTGCCTATGTTGTTCCAAGAACTATGCTGGGTGATAGGGATACAGCAGTCAGCAAAAGAGACTTGATTTCTTCTTTTATCGAGCTTATATTCCAGAGGAAAAGAAAAATAATAAACAAGCAATGAAATAAGCAATATGTTTCAAAAATCAATATATATTTGCAAGGTCCTTTGAGAAAAATTGGGGCATGGTGTGATACTTTTAGACAAGCTGAGTAACCCAACAGACATTTTGTCAGAGACCTTAGGAATAAGAATAATGAACCATACAAAGTTCTGGGGAAGAAGTGTTCCTGGTATAGGAAACAGCACATACAATGATCTTGAGGTAGACCGTTGCTTGCAGATCTCTGTGAAAAGAACATCGATAGTATGAGGTGAGTATTGTCCATATTTATTGCAGATGAAGAGGCTGAGGCATAGATATATACAGTAACTTTCCCAAGGTCACACAGCTAGTAAGTGACAGAGCCAGATTTTGCACTATTCTATAGGATCCCAGAGCCCACGGTCTGGATCTTGATTTTTTTAACATAAAAGTGCTTAAATGAATGAGAAGATGAATAAATGAGCTTTAGAAAAGGGATCTAGATAGACCATTAAAGCTCATCTGATCAGCCAAAATATCAATACTAGTCCAATAATAGGAATGTTATTTAAGGTAAAAAGCATGTGAATAATAACCACTACAGTAATACAGGCATATAATGCCAGCAGCTGAGGATAAGCTTTGAGTTTAGATTTAAGACAATAAATTGTGCTAAAAATCCTATTGTGAAAGCAAACTTATTAGATTTCACATCTATATAATTTCTTTCATAGTTAGATGACTCCTTACTATTTTTAAAAGCTCTTCTCTATGATAATACCATTGTTTTACTTGCATAGCAGAATTTGTCTAGTGGTTAGAGTTGTTTTCTATTTAGTTCATAAAAAAATAGAAATCATATGGTATTATCTCTAGATTCCAGTATATTATGAAGCTATTATCATCACTATATTTTATCCTGTGGCTATGAGATACGAGAAGTTAATCGCCTAAAAGTAATATCTCAGAAATACTCCCTAAGACTTAACCTCTGGAAAAATAAGTGAAAATAGTAGGAAAGTCCTATTACAAATTGTTTGCTTGCAAATATAAGATGTCACCGACTAGAGATATTCAATCATTACTTTAAGTCATGATTTTAAATATTTTATGGTAGGTAGCCCTTCAAGAATTTAATGAAGATCGTGAGTCCTTTCCTTCCAAAATACCAAGTTTGCAATTTTCCCCAGTTCCCCAAGGCTATCGTCCATAGGCACTAAGTAATGTTAAAAAGGTTAATAACACTTATTTTAAGACCTTTGGTTCTGGGTCATTTCTTCAGAAATACCTACGTAAAATTACCATATGTATTTCCTTTATTTCATTTATTCTCTACTTTTCTGAGTACTATATATATGTACTTCTATTTTTATACTTCTCTCTTTTTTTCACATAACACATAACATTCTTAATTTAAAGTTTAGCAAAATGTGTGTGTGCGTGTCTGCACATGCACACACGTGTGTGGAATGTTTTCTTGATTTTCAGTCTTATTTCCATGTCCCAGCCTTTTTTCCTCAGTCCCTCAGGGTTGATGCATTGTGCTGATGCACTCGTTTTTAATAAGATGCCCGCACCATCAACAGCTGCTTGTTACACGTTTCTTTTTTCTCAGAAAATATCTGTTCCCCCAGTCTGCTGCCTTCCTTGGCTAAGAATAGTTGAAGAGTTCTATAACTTTTAATATCAAATGACACATTCACCAGGGTAATAATTTTTGTTTTAACGTTTTATTCTGTAACCTCTTAATTTAGGGCCATATCTTAAGTAACAGAAAATAATGAAATATAATATATATTTCAAAGAGAGTGAATTTGAGTAATTCATTTTTATATGTCTTAGGAACCACCCAAATCCATGCAGCTGCATCATAATTGTGCTATTGCATTGGTCTCCAGGAAAAGTAGGCATGAGTATGGATGGATCATTATTCAGATACAATGCACTGATACAGATACAACCCAGAGTGGATATCGTCTTGTCATTGCATTCCCACAGTAACATAGATTGAGAAAATGATAGCATTCTTATGGTTAACTTGATAAATGGTCACACAGATGACAATTCACTCTTAGAATTACCATGCGGTAGTAGTAATAATCACTACTAGCTAAAAGTGTTCCATGGTCACACATTTGGGGAATCATTGAACTAAATTTAGTTGAGGCTTTGTATTTCTAGAATGTTTTGTGGAGCTGTACTAGAGGATAATACAAGCAAAGTTTTCAAAACCTATTTGACTTTGACCTTTGGAACACTTTTTTTTTTTTTTTCATAAAAGACAAGGACCATTTATTTGTTGGAAACGGTTTTTCTATATTATGGACAATCATGACCATGTGCTTTGACAGATCATGAAGGCACGGTTCATGAATAAACATGGGGAACATTCCACAAATCTTGAGAAAGACCTGTGCTTCACCACAAAAATTAGATCATAATTTCTTGCCCCTTCTTCAGAATTAACAAAGCGAAGGACTCAGAAGTCTGCAATATACCTGCCCTGAAAACACATTTAGGCTGCACGTTTCTGAAATACTTTGTTTGAAATTAATACTCATTATAATTATATCTCACATATTTGTAGGAAAAAAAAGGATGATTGAAAAACTTTGTTGTTTGGTCTGACCTCCATACCTGATATGGTTAGAGCTGTTACTACTCCAAGGAAGATACAGTAAATCATTTTACTTTATCCTTATATCAGAGTGGAAACCCTTCAAGGATTATCATTTTATTTCAATGTATAAATTTTTATTTTCTTTAAAAAATACTTTTTTTAGCATAATCCAAGTCAATTTGTTTGCTGACATGATTCAGAATACCTTCTTTAAGGGGTATGTCTATTTATTTGTACAAAGGGCCAATCTGATGCTTTCTAAATTTTTCTTTCATGATCCAAAGTTACACTATTTTATAAAATTTTGGATAGAATGTGCTGTATAATGTTTATAACTGTTTGCTCAATGGTGTAAGATTCCTATTAAATCCCCATGATAAAAATGCATAAGTTAAAGTATCAAGGAAGAAGGTCTCTTTGGTTCTGGGTGATATATTTAATTTTCTAGGCTATGTTTCCTACTTAGAGTTATCTTTGACTTTTTCTTATTTTTTTTTTTACATTTGCTGGTGATACATCTGAGAAACATTTTCAATATGAAACTAATAAAATTTTACAAGTTTTAGATGGAGCTGAGGGTAGAGAAAGTTTAAAATATAAATTTTAGATCTCTCCTTTTTAAACTATATATAAAGTAGTATCTTCTACTGGGAGTATGGAATAAGATATAAGTTGTGTTGAAGGTAAGGAAGTCAGTTTGGGATATGCTGATTTTAAAATGCATACATTACAGCCAATTGGAGGGCTTTAGTAAAAATTTATACACATGGAGTTATATTTTGGGAGAAAGATTGGTGCTGGAGATTCAGTATGGAATGCTATTCCAATATATGTTAATATTGAAGACTTGTGACTTGGTACAAATTCCAAGGGAAAGCATATAACATGGGATGGGAAGAGTACCCATAATTTCAGTATTTGAAAGGAAGGCAGAATAATAAAGGATAGTGGAAAAGATTGAAAATAAATGGCTAGAAATGTAGGCAAAGCAAGAAAGATTGAGCTCTTGGATGCCAAGAAAGGGTGGATATTTAAGGTGGACATAAAATCAAAAGGGCCTTCTTAATGTTGTTAAGACATTAGTCAAGATGAGAATAGAGAGACTGTAGAAAAAGGATCAATAAAATATGTCATCAGGCCTAAGGGCCACAGGGGGGTCATTGATCACTTTTAAATAAAACAAACAAAAAATAACACCAATACACTGTTCTGCTTTATCTATATAAACTCTATCTCAGAAAAACTAAAGAGTTAATGAAGGGAAATTAGTCTTTATAAAAGTAGTATAGCATTAACAAAGAATGATGAAAATCACCATCTTGAAATTATTAACAAATAATTACTTGGCAATGATCAATTGCCATTAACATAGCAGAAAGATAGCTTGACTTTGTGTACTGATGGAAGTACACAAAACTACCTATGATATATTCTTTAAAAAACCAAACCTGAATCTGACTGCCAATTTACAGGAAATAAAGGGAACATTTGGATATTGATTTAAGGGAACTGTAAAAAAAGGTATGATAAAACAGGGGAATACTGAATAGATATTTATAAATATTTTAAAAGTTTATTAAATTTTAGGTAGGTAATGGTATTATGATTATATTTTTAAAATAATCCTTCCATTTTGGAGATGCACTCTGAAATATTTATTTATGAAATGATTTAATATCTGGGCCTTTTCTTCAGTCTAGGAGAAGAGATAGTCAGTGGAGTTATGTACAAAACAAGATTGGCATTGAGTTGATAATTGCTGAAGCTGGCTACATGTACAAGTGAATTTATTAAAATTTTATCAAATTTTATGTTTGAAAGATTTGATAATATCATGTTAAAACAAATACAGAATGAAAGGAATGGTTGCAGTGAAATTAAATAGAGGAAGAGATAAGAAAATCGAGGTAATTCTCTTACATGTTTTGATAGTGAAGAGATGGCAAAGTAGGATATATAAAGATACATAATATTTACTGAAGAATTATTATGTGGTAGACACTACTTTCACTCTATGTCGATATCCTTAGGTTATTATAACGGTCATGTTATTTCCTCATTTAATAGATGAGGTACCTGAAGGCAGGGAGGTTAAATGGCTTGTCTGAGTTCACGCAATTGTTAAGTGACAGATCAGGATATGACATATTGGCTCCAGACAACCATAGTGCTCTGTACTCCGTCACACGGTGTAGAGGAGGAGTAAGGGGGCCAGGAAGACTGACAGCTGAAGATATTCAAGAGCAATGGATGGAACACATTCCAAAGCATGTAGGAGAGTGTAATCTGGAACTCAGGGGCAGTAGGGTTAACTTTAAAAGAGAGAAGGGATATACGAATGGGCTATGTGATCTGGATGAAAATCACTTAACCTTGCATAGGCTCCATTTCTACCTTTGTTCAAAAGAAAAACAGAATAAATGTCTCACTTAACTGTTGTGAGGATTGAATGAAGATTTTTACTTTCTGGAAATTTACGATCATTAAGAAACTTCAAACTGAAATTAATAATACCAACAGATTTGTATTTTTCACAACCAACTATTAAAAAATTAGAGGGATGATTTAAGAATAACTTTTGCTGTGAAAATTTTCCATTATATTTCAGCATTTCTGCCAACTTCATTCCAATTTGCTAGTTTTTAGCTGCTGAATTCAAGTAAAATACTTTTGATATTTTATATTGAACTCTGCTTAATTTGAATGGCTACTGTGGATTTTCAGAAACATCAACTTGTTTTACTTTTGGTAATAATAATTTGGTAGTAAATCACCTGTAGACTTCAAAGTTTCATAGAGGAAGTTCAGCTATCATGGATGGAATTAAGTAATATATATTTATTACAATTTCCTAAGCTTGTAAGTGAGAAAACTATGACATATGCTAGAAAACTACTCTGAATTAGGTTGTGCTGCTACTCAGTGGAAGAATCACAAATAAAAAAAAAAAATTTTTGATTCCCAAAGTCTGCTTATTCTGAAAACTGAATATGTTAGAAATGTAGTCAGTCAGATCCTGCTGCCCAAGGTCTATACTTTGCTTTGGAAAAGTGTGCACATCATTTTTTCTCACTAACCATTAGTTCCTTCATCAATTAAATTAACAGTTTGGCTTAAATTAATCCATTACCTAGATAGCACCAGGTGGAATGAGAATAGTGTAGTAGTAGGTACATGGGTTTGGTCTCAAATAAATGTGGGTTTCATCCTACCTTTGAAGAGAAGTCAGACTTTGGGCAATTTCTTGACAGCTTTGAGTCATTGTTTCCTTATCAATAAAGCAGAGACAATAAAATGTATCTCAAAGTTAAGTGTAAAAATTCTAATACAAAATAGTGCATTCTTATTAAATGTTAATTAACTTTTTCACCACCACCCCATCACTCCTACCTTGTCAAAAGTGCCTATGGGATTGGGGGAAAATTCCTTTTATCACAGGATCTTTACTTCTGTAGCAAAGCAAGAATTGTCTACTTGCTGAGTAGTAGTCTTTACATGAGAGTAAAGCAAATAGCATATGATTTCCCTTGTAATATGATTTTCTGTATAGACAAAGGGGTTATGGATAATTTCCATAGGCATGGTGATGTCACTTTTTATGAATTAAGTGCAAACAAAATACAAATATGATTCATTTCCTCAAATACAGCAGATTGTTTGTTATGCTCTTTACAAAAGGAGAACAATATGATACAATACACAGAGAAGAAGAGGGAGTGTTTGTACTTAATAACATCCCTTCCTGTAAGAATGCAACTCTTCCACACTCTGCCACAAGCAGATGCTTGTTGATAAGAATGTCATCAGAAAGTCTCTTTTTGTAGATGGTACACACAGTTTTCTTTTTTTTTTTCTTTATTTCCTTTTTTTCTTTTAAGTAATGTTGTATAACACTGCCACAATTAAACTTCTAGTTAGGTTTCACATAGTTATGCTCATGTCCAACAATCTCAGTGTCAAACTCTAGCTGCAAAAAATATTTGAATGCAAAGATTCGTGAATATGTCTTTGAGGAAAAGGGATGCTGATTGCACTTTAAATATTTAGCATAAGAAATTCCAACATGTTTAGCAGAAGGAACTGAAATCATTATGAAAAGACTGTAAGTTTAATGTCTTTTGGGGGAGGGTTAAGCATGACAATCGGAATTAACTGTATTCAAATGATTTTTTTATTTTCTGAAAAAATATAAAATTTCATATCTTACACTACAAAAGCATGTACACAAACCAAATGCACATAGAGCTTCAAATGGAGAAAAAATACAGAAATGCTAATTCTTCCTTGAATTAATGTTGAGGCAGGGACTTGAGATATCCCAATGCCTAACATAGAATAACACTATACAGCTGCTTCTGACTTGCCTGAAACTAAAACATTCTAATAAACATATCAACAAATGACTGAGTCTAAGTTTTATTCTCAGACTATTATAAATGAAACTTTTTACACTTTTAAATAATAAATTGTAAAACTATTAGCATCTAAAGATGCACAAATATGTTGACCACTGAAACTTTTACTGTTAAGATAGCCCAGCCTGAATAAATATGACATTTTTTGCCACCTTCAATTTTTTTTTCATTTACATTTAGAAGAAACAAATAACATTTGATTCTGATTATTATAAATAGGCTGTTTTTTTTTAAGAATTGGTGTCTTTTCCTAAGCAATAATTATGTGGTAATTCTGAATAAGAGCATTCAGTCATTTATGTGTAAAAAGATTTTTTCAGAAATCAACAAGAAATGAAAAGAAAGTTCTTATCTATTTCTTCTTTGATACTTTACTATATAATTAACAGCATAATAGAGAAAAATATTCAATGTAACCAGCTGTGCTACAGAGTTGAAAAAATGATGACTTATTCTAGTTATTAATTTCAAATAAAACTAGCACTTTGATTGTTTATTCATTATCATCATCATCATTTTATTGTACTACTTTTTATTTATTTTGGGGTTAAACATCTGTCAGGACATAAGCAAAGACAGTTTACTATCATACTTAGCTTTCTTTTTTCTTTATTTTTAGAAAGGACAAAATGAGAAAAGGATCTTACTCTACTATGCAACATCATACATCTAGTAAATTTCTAACATCTGACTCAAATGGCATTTGCCATCTAATGTACAATTACAGCCAACAAATGTCTTCCACAGGTAAATATCTCTGCTTGTGCTTTTGAGAACCCACTTTAAATGGGAGAAAGAATGGTGTTAAAAAAATCTTTAACTTTCACATGGAGATTAAATAGCAGACATGCAAAAATATTAAGTGCTCAATTGATATTAATTTTCCATTTTAAACTTGAGATAGGAAACTATTTCTTCACCATTGCACACTGCTTAAAACTCTTAGAAACTGAGTTAAGGATGTTTTGTATTGTTTTGGCAACTCTGAAACTAATAATGCTGACCACATTTAAGTTTAGGTAGAATATTAGAATATAATTTTTATAGTAATCCTACAATTTTAGAACACTGATTTGGTGATTATAATACAAGAAATAAAAACCATGCACATTCATCTTTTTTAAATGGGAAAATAAAAATTTTTACATTTTTACATACAATTCATACATTTCAACAGCCAAGAAGAACTAATTATGTCATTTTTACATGTAAGCAAATGGCAAGATTAGAAAACAAATTATGATTGATAAAAGTAGAATTGAGTGACTTCGACAGATATCAGTAAGTTGAGAATTACTCCTTGCTTGTACCTCTTTTTCAAAGTTAAACACTGAGAAAGACTTATGCTTTAAAGGTATTGTTACTGATAGTTAAAATAACATTATGTTTAATTTGACAAATCTATCTTATGTACTAAAATTATTGAATCTATATTTTATTTTTGGTTGTCTGGTAGGTGACGATATGAACCAAAAGGATAAGAAATCACACAATCAAGATTTGTCAAACCTTGTCCTGGGTTACTGCCTTGTTGCATTTCACAAAAGCTGCCTCTCTCCTTGTTCCACTTCTCACATTTATGGATGAGATTGGCACTTCCAAATTGGTGATATATCGAGTGGTGAACAAATATTTTTGAAAGGAATTCTTTCTTCTTTTTTGGGGGGGGGGGGCGGGAGTGCGTCTTCTAAAATCATATTGACATTCCTTAGAAAATCTCAACCAAAGTGAGATATGGATGAAAGCTATGTGTTTATTTAACTTTCATCTCAATTTACTTTCCAAAATATACATTAAGGTTGCAAAGGAAGGAAATAAATTTGATCAAAATTAATTTATAATGTTCTTTTGTGAAAAAGAGAAAATCTGCATTGTAACTTCAAATTCCAATCACTTAGATATATTCCATCCTGACCTCTCAATCATCTTTGAACACATAAAGCTGGAATACAATTTAAGTATATTTGTTATGTATAAGTAATTGTGTCTAGTCCATCAACTCTAAAATTTATGGTCGTTTCTCTTTTAAATCAATAAATTTATTGTTACTTTGAAGTTTCTCAATTGTTACTTTATCACTTATGTTTGGTTGGTTTTACTAAATTCAATAAATGCAACACAATCTCCAATTATTTTGTACAAAAGGAATTAGTTTAGTTACTTTTTTGTTTCCTGAAACAAACAAGTGCATCTTTCATAATGGTGATGCCTCCTTACTTGTGATTTTATCAAGACAAAGTTAAGCCCATCTCTCTCAGTTTTCTCCGGAAATTTCACTACTATAGAGTATACTTAAGCATAGTTTGTGTGGACCCATGGTACAGTATAGACCCAGTAAAGAATTATAGCCCTAATTGGACAGGACTCAATATATCATTTGAAATTGCTTAAAACTTCCCTTTTTCCTTATATTCTTTAGCAAAGAGATACTTAAGTAAAAGGTGGGCAGGGTAGAAAGAAGGTACATCCCAAAAGTTTATTCTTGTATATGTTAACACTTGACTGAAACAGGCACTTGGGAAAGAGAGAAGGAGTACCAACAATATAATGCTGGTATATTCCCTATAGATGTCACTAATCCAAGCTACTCCAATATAACTATTGCCATTGATAACCAGAAGTAGGCTGTATTTTGCATAATGCTGTGCTCTTTGAATAATCACATGTCATTCATGATTTATAAAGTGTAATAATACAAAAAAACTTGGTTATTTCACCAAGGAGCTCAGTTTTGTTCAAGTTCTAATAATGGTTCAAATGTCACTCTTCACCAAGTGTGGTATACAGAATGTACATAGGACATATATTTCTTAATAAGGCCAATTAAATAACACTTAAGACTGGCTCATCAAAATAAATTCAGTTCAGTGTAACTGAATGCAAGATGAAATTACCAAATGAATAAACTGCCATCAACAAATAAAACTGTCAAGTCTTGCCATAGAGAAAATTCTAAAGGGAAAAATGTATACATATGTATTTGTCATCATTCCATTGCTGCTTTAGTATCAAAATTTCTTAGAGCTGAGCCACAAGGGAAATGGTTACCAAGGATTAACACTAAGGGGTAATGCTTGGTGCTATGTGCTGGATTTAACAACATTAACAGAAGTCTGCACAGTTAAATCCTTCTATATCCTGCTGAAAATGTGCGCTTCGGTGTCAACTTTGCTTGACAAGATATTTTCTGGGACTCAGAAAGGTGAAATTTCTTACAGGGGTGCAAGATTAATGGCTAGAAGAACTGCATTGTCACAGATATCACAAAGTGTTTTTAAAACGCCAA
This sequence comes from Hyperoodon ampullatus, assembly GCF_949752795.1. NCBI lineage: Eukaryota > Metazoa > Chordata > Mammalia > Artiodactyla > Ziphiidae > Hyperoodon > Hyperoodon ampullatus. The sequence goes on from NC_136914.1 coordinate 103,405,207, forward strand.
AGGGGATTTAGTCTTTTAGACATTTCCTGTTGGTGAATAAAGAGATTTAGTAGCTTTTAGATACATGAGAGGAAAAAAGACACAAGCTTGGGTTAAATTTTGTTTTACAGCTTCCCTATTTCTCCGATTCCTAATACACTCTGGAACACTTGTTCCTGAATGTTGCTAAAATTAAAACACTATTAACAATGCAAGCAGAATGGTAATACACACATGTGCAAGCCACACATACACAGAGATCCAACTTAAATTGATTCCTGGGTATATAGCAAATTATACAGTATATTCACATTTATTACCTAGTAGTTTCTAGAAGAACAACTATAAGTAAATTTTATAACACAGAAAAATAAATATACACCCTGTATTGTACTTGTCCTTGATCAAGCAACATGTTTATACACTAGTTTCTATAACTTAACGCTGTGTAACAGCATTTAAAATTACAAAAGAAGATATCTATTTAGAAATTATCTAACCATATTGCTCTTCAATACACTTATGTAGACAATTAAGACTTGAAGTTTGAAGTAAACTTCAGTAAACTGCAGCTTTTGTTAGCCCACAAATGGCTATAAAACTTTTCCTTTCAAATAGATTCTTGGAAGTTTTGAAAAGGGCTGCCTTCATTCAGTCTCTAAAGGTGCTATAGGGGCTTCCCTGGTGGCGCAGTGGTTGAGAGTCCGCCTGCCGATTCAGGGTTCACGGGTTCGTGCCCCGGGAAGATCCCACATGGGCCCGTGAGCCATGGCCGCTGAGCGTGCGTGTCCGGAGCCTGTGCTCCGCAACGGGAGAGGCCACAACAGTGAGAGAGGCCCGCGTACCGCAAAAAAAAAAAAAAAAAAAAAAAGGTGCTATATATAGTTATATATTTCATGTAAAAATTTTGTAGAAGTAGTGAGAAGGATTTTGTTGTTGTAATATAAGATAATGTTTAACCTCATGTTCTTATTCCATGCGGGTTATATTTGCTTCATGAAAAATGAAGATATTGAGAGGAAGATAAAGAGATTTTAGTAAAACACTGATCACAAATTCTGTGGCTGAAACAAATGCTTTCTTAAGGTTTAGAAATCATTGAGTTTTCCCTTTTACCCCCTTTTTTTGTTAAAATAAATCTCAGGGCTTGTTTACAAAGTGCAGAATCATTCACTTGACTAAGTGACAATTAACAGAAGTTACAATGGCACCATCCTGTTGACCAGCTGCACCTTCATTTCTTGAAGGCTGTTCATAATCTTCTTCTGGTGACCAACAAGAGTCACTCCAAGCCGTCTCAAATCCCTGCATGAAGAAAGCACACATTGGATGTATGTATTGATTCAATTTGTAGCACACCTCAATATTTCACGCTGGCAAAGAGGCAAACATTTTGCAGAAACTAATTAGATTACAGTCCCAATTTAGACATACAGGGTCCAGTTTTCAAAAGCAGGCTCTAAAATTGTACCTGAAAATCTGTTTGCAGTCAAAGATATATTTAAAACAAGGAATGATATATTATATATTTGCCCCCCTTTTTGGACATGATTATTTTGGTGACCCAGAGCAGTGAAAAAACAAATTTGCACATGCTTACCAATAAATATTTAAAGGGTACAATTTCATTGAACGGTTTTGAAAATATGGACCTACAATATGAACAAGCACTTTTTTTTTTTTTGCTAAAAGAAGTGAGCATAAAATATACTTTAAAAAATTTCATAGCTAAGCAGTTGAAGACCAAACTTTTCAAATGACTCAGTCAGCACAATCATCTTCTATAACAGATATCTTTAGGGGATAATCAGCACTACATTGCACTTATAACACTTACAAATATTTTATTTTTTACTTGGAACCCAAAGTAGGGGAGCTTTCTTCTTTATCAAATACATCTAGGCTCTATTGGCATTTAGAGCATTCTGAAGATTGCACGCTATCAAGCAGTCTTTTCCACCAAGATGCTTTCATACTGTTTCTTTTAAACAAGCTTATTATTCAAAAGAAAACTACAAATGTTTAGATTCTAAACTACTAGCATATTATGGAGCTCAAGGCCAGTGTTCATGGTTTTTAAATGCTATTTCATAGGATATTCAGGAATTCTATTTTCCCAAAATATGCATTTGGCAAATATAATAATTCAGGTACATTTGGCAAATAATAACGTTAATTATAAAAAATGAGCATTAACAATTCAAGATTTTTAAATGACAAGAGATGTTTGGTATGTTAGATTTTTTAGAGAATTACTGTATTTAACACATTATGCTAAAAATAGAATATTTTTGCATGCAGTAAATGCATCAATTTCAGATTGTCTTAGAATTCTTTAGAATTGGACACAATGACACTAGAATTATTATATGTAAAATTGAATAGTTTTGGAAGATCAAAGAAATCTCTTAATTATCAGAGGATACAAATTGAATAAAAGGGTACTTAACTTCCATGTGTATTATTATTGGAAATAATTATTTATCTAAATAATATCTTAGGTGTCTTTTTCTTTTTATGTTTTCTTGATTTCTTATGAGACTTTTAGCAAATGGCAAATAGCTAAAAAAATAAAAAAAATAAATAAAAGGGCAATCACTTGGCTAGATAACACAGCCAGTCTTAGCAGAGCCGAGACTAAAACCAGAAATCTGACACCAAAGTCCATACTCTTAAGTTCTCATTTCTCTGAGATATAATTTTGAGCTCAGAACTTTAAATTACATGTAATTATTTATTCATCTGTAAAATGAGAACTCTGTATATATAACATCAAATATCCAAAATTCTAAAAGAAAGAAGATATCTAATAAAGGAAACCAAACACTTACTTCTTTGACTGAAGCTATGGTAACACAATCTATAGAAGTGTACTTCATGACAACTACAGTTATGGACTGTATAACTAATACTCATGTTTCCACATGTAATTTGTGCATCATGAATTGTGCAGACAGGAGAATTCACGGGTGCTCACTACCAAACTTTGGACCTAAGTCAGGAGAAAAGAGTCTAAAATTTCTTAAACTGAAAGCAATCGACCTCTACTAGAAAATGTAAATAATTAGTACTTGAAATAAAGTTTAAAACATATGTTTTATCATATGCTTTATAAACCTACAGGTGATTCTGACAAATTCAGATTTGAAAGTACTGATTTAATATATACATACTTAAACTGCACAATTCATATGGCCAACCCAATTAATAGGGATGAGGCTTTGAAAATAGCTATTACAGTTTATTCTGAAAGACCTGAAAAATTTTACAGGTTTTCCTGCTCAAACAGGGTGGACTTTGCATATACAATACCAAAACCTTAATTTGAAGTGTGTATATAAGGAGGGGGGTGCATGGGTGTATGCGTGTATGTATTCCATATTCCAACTCTTGGTTGTTTTGTCTAACTCTTATGAAATCACTAGTTGGACTTATTTTTGTTTCCACTGTCTTAACCTGTTATTATATTATATGTAAATATAACCTCATTCTCTGCAAATAACCACAAGAAAGACTCTGGTTCAGTGCTTTGGGAATTTAAATTTTTTGTGGCATCTATATCATGCTAAAGAATGAATGTTTTAAAGAATTGTATTGGATTAATACAGTTATAGAGTTTGTGTTTACAGGCAAATAAAACCTGTCCTTCTTCAGAACATTTCATATATCTAGATTTTAAATTAAATTTGTTTGAATTTTCCCAAACATAAAATTGTATTTAGGGCCATCTTATGATCTGATTATCCCCTAAGATTCATACGGAAGGTCAGGCCACTGAAATTCTCTCTCTCCTTCTTCCTCTCTCTCCCTCCATCTCACCTCCCACCTCTACCACTCCTTCCATGGGATAAATGGAATTATGAAAACACAGCATTGAGTTTTACATACTGCCATAAATTATGTGTCTTTAATGGAATGCTGATGTTTTAAAAATCTGATCTGTCATTCCAAAAGCTGTCAAATTAATGTGCAGAGATTTAGAAAGTAGCATTTCATGCTATATACATTTACCTTTATACAATGTAATTTACAGTTAAAAAGTGGGGAGAAATAAGATTATTAATGCAGTTAAACTTGTTCTCAGAAGCAAAGTAGTTTCTTTAAAAATCCCTTTTATTATTTTTCTAATAATACTACAAATGAGAATTAAAATGGTATTAGAAAAACTTTTCTAGTAAAGGATAAGTAACTTTATTCCAATATTGATAAGTACATTAAAGTATTTTCTTTTATGTAGTATTGTCTCACACTTTTGTGATTTCCAACCATTTCCATTTTACTCCTTAAAGTACATATTAAATGGTCAATTTAACAGTAATAATGTGAGAGAAATTTGATAAAAACTGAAGTATTTTACATTTCATGATGAAGGTGCTGCTCTATTTGCAATGATTTTTGAAAAAATAACTTGAAAATGGTTTAAGATGTATTTTGCTATTTCATTTTTCTATATAGGAATTTTTGTAGCAAGGCAAAGTTTTAAGTGTGTCCCCTTTACAAATATTATACTAATTTTTACCATGACCACGTGTAATCTTAAGTAATACCCAAAGCCAATTCTAATGATGATAAACTACATTTCAGCATAGGTCTATGAATCTAAACATGATGAGAACAGTATTGTTACATAAAAAATCGTTTGGATTTTGTCAACAAAGCACGGTTAGTTTTAGAAACACTGCAAATATAATGAATTGCCATTGTTGTGATGACATTCCAATCTTTTTTTCAAATGTTATTCCATAATATTAAATAATGGAAAATACTGATATTATGGTGCTAAAATGTAAGAATGAAAAGTGGAGAATAACGAGAGGTGTTTAGTTGATATCGGAGCCAGCTCTTGATTATTCAGGATGTAGTTCATCCACTTGTAGAGGAAACATTCCCTTACATTCTTCTCCCTTCTGCTTTACACACCTTTTTGCCATATCATTGGTACTTAACCCCACCAACACTGGCTGGATAGGAGAAGGGAGAAGAGAGTTTAATGAATATTCACTAAATTTCAGTGCTTATTCTTTTTGTCATAGTTTTATTATGCAGTTGTATGTTTGGACTTTTTTGGTTCACTTAGAAGAATCCTGATAATCATTATATATGTATTGTACAAGATAAATATACATATATTTGGCAAGAGAGAACTTAACCATGACCTGGTTATGTTTTTCAATGGTTGAGACCTTATGAGGGTTACACTAGATGTTTTAGCTTACTTATGTAGAGCACAGAGGATAGTAAACACTCCTATGTGTATTTTAGGCATATAATAAATTATGCATAATGATAAGTTAAATTTATTTGAACTAGTGTGCACAAATTTTGGCTCTAGATTTGTGACACTTTCCTTTAAAATATTTTAATATTTTAAGACCCTATTTTAATAAATTACACTAATAGGAACCTCCAGCTTATACACAATTGATATAATATTTAAGTTCATTGGACTTTGCTCATTTTTGAATAATCAAAAGTTGACAGTACTGGTCTGACAAGAAGTTGAAAAAACAGCTGTAATACTGTCCTTAAGTCAAATCTTTGGATTCATTTTGCAACTCACCTCAAGCTCACAGTTCCCCCTGTGGACCATAACTCACTGCACTTAAACACCAGAGTACAGATCGCATCATTACTGCTACAACAATTGTTCTAATATGAGTACTGTTCACAGAACAGCAAACTTTAGGCACAGAGATCAGCAGACAGAAACATCTAAGGTTGAAAGCCACTTTCATTGAACATATTTTAACTCTAAGATCTTGAAATATTTAATTTCTATTCCACATCAAGTCATACATGTATGTGCTGGCAAAAAAAAAAAAAAACATAAATAAAATTAAACCTTTATGAAGGAAATTTTCACCAAAGTATGTGGTTCTGAAAAACTGTAATTGTTTACTCTTCCTTATTCTAAACCCACCATGAGAACAAATTTAATGGCACAAATTATAACATATTTTTCTTATGTAGGTATATGGCAGTTTGATCTTTTGCTTTATATTAATTAATTTTAGTTTTTTTTTCTAAGCATTTATTACAGGTGTGAATATTTCTTCCATTTCTCAGTTTCTATTATACTCTGGCAATAATACTGGCACTAATATTTTATTTTATTATAGTATTATACAGGCTACATAAAATTATTGTTTAGATATAGGCAAAGACCATGTATAAATAAATCATTAAGTATTTAAGAGTTTGTCTTTACTGATATTCCAGTTCCTTTGCCATAGTTCTTAATAATGACTGAGGTTTTTTGGGTGAAGGACAAGCAAAATGCACAGATAATTTTGTTTCTTATATTTCTGACCAAACAAGTAACTGATTACCCACTCTTTTGTGAGTTATTTAACATAATATTTTGATAAATATGTTCTTAGTAATAGGAAAAATATATGGTTAAAAACACAATAATCAGGACTTCCCTGGTGGTGCAGTGGTTAAGAATCCGCCTGCCAATGCAGGAGACATGGGTTCAATTCCTGGCTGAGAAGAGCCCACATGCCACGGAGCAAATAAGCCCATGCACGACAACTACTGAGCCTGCACTCTAGAGCCCTCAAGCCACAACTACTGAGCCCGTGTGCCTAGAGCCCATGCTCCGCAATGAGAAGCCACCACAATGAGAAGCCGGCGCACTGCAATGAAGAGTAGCCCCAGCTCGCTGCAACTAGAGAAAGCCCACGCGCAACAATAAAGACCGAACTCGGCCAAAAATAACTAAATAAAAAATAAATAAATTTATTTAAAAAAATCAGTCCTACAATTCAAATATTAAAACAAACAAACAAAAAAACTCCACAATAAACAAGAGAACATGTATTTAAAAGGTGTTGGACTCTCCAATAAATCAGCTTCACTGAGGTTAAGGTTAGCTGGCTCAGTTCCTAGTAAGGAATATGTTATTATGGTCCAAGGAAACTCAAGCAATTGACACGTGATAACCAACATTCTCTGAACAGGAAGATGTTGGTAAGTCTCTTAATTTCACCTTACTCTTCTGGTCAGAGTAAATAAATTAAAACATAAAATATCTGAAAGGAGACAATATGGCAGGAGGCAACAAGCTACCAAAGTAACAGAGAGAGAAGAAATTGAACCAAGTAGAGAAGAACTGACCAGACAAAAATACTGGAAAATAGAAATGAATTGCAGACCATCATAAGATGATAGAAGAAGCTATTAGGGCTTGAAAGAAAACATAAAAAATGAGAGAGTTTGGAGACAGAAGGGAAAATAGGAAAGTAAAGAGAAAGGAATTAAAAGAAATAAGAAAAAGTGAGACCATAATTCTAAAACACTCAACATATTTACAGTATTTGGGGGCCCCATAGAAAGTAAAACAGAGATAGTTAATACAAAAGCCATTATTGGTGATTATAACTATTCTCTGAAGGGAGAAACAAAAAAAGTAGTGGATATAAATATATACATGTATATGTGTTATTTTAATTAAAAAAAGAGACATCATTTAATGCAAATATTTTTATTATATATTTACAAGTAATCTGACATTGGGTAGAAGAAATACCTACAGTATCATTTTAATATAAAATGACAAATGACTTTAATAAATTAAAATGACCATTTTTACAGAAAAATTAAAGAGCAATCATGTAAAAATAGTTTTAAATTATCAGTGATTTTTTCCATTTATTATTTTAAGTAAGCACAGATGAGTTTTTTGAGTGTCCAAAGAAATAATGGGCAAAGTATACATGTCATCAAGTATATATGATTTAGTGGTGATGGTGAAAATGAGAGTCAATAAATTAAGATAGCCAGCTGAGTGGTGATTTTAGGTCCTTTTAGCTATAGTTATGGAGAAGAGAAATGCTGAGAGAATGTGACATTAATTGGTGATAAATGATGGTACCCTGTTACCTTTTTATGGATGGGCAATGAATTAAATGAACCAGAGAATGCCAGAATAGAAATGGTGAGAACCAAGCACTCAGTGTTCATATTATGTGAAGTAATGGAAGAAGGTCTGTGGTTTAGTGCTTTAGAAGGTTCTACCATGTTTTAAACCTTACAACAATATTTTAACCTTTGAATTTGTAGGTAATTTGAACTAAGTTATCATTTTATTCACAGGTTAAAACATCATTCGTGTTAATGTAATCTAGATGTAACCACCATAACAACAGTTAATTTTCACAAATAACAAATATTAGGCTAAAGTAATTACACATACAGAGTATATAATAAGATACAAACAACTTACAACCTTAAAGAATTCAATATTTAACTCTAGTGATTTATATTTAATAAGATTTGATAAGCTTTATCTTAAACGTGCAAACAGAAAAGGGCACAATTGGTTCCACTGAGATTGTACCAAATAACAAATCAGAGGCAGGATCTAATATATCCTTGGATTGCAAGAATATAATATGCACCACTTAGAGAGTAAACAAGATTCCTGCCTGGGAAGCTTTGCTTAAGCTGATGTTACCTGGGTATTCATCAGAGCCAAAATTTAAGAGTATGTTTTGTTGTTATTTAGGGCTAGCCACACCAATTGTGCTTACAGTTTGTTTTGTTTTGTATTTACATTCATATAACATAGGTATCAGTATAAAAACTTTGTCAAGAAAACATCTTTTTCCACAACACAAAGTACCAGTATTTTGCCAGGGAGATGTCATTCCAATTAATCAAATATGCAAATGTTATTTGTTTGAAGTAAAGAAGCAAAGATACTGGCCACAAGTAGCATTAACCATGCAGTTGTTAACAATACAGGCTAAAAATGAAGAGGCTTCTTTGAAAGCTGCCATACATGGACAAAGGTTAACTGATTTCCTTTGACCTCATCCAGATTGGTTTCTGAACAATTTTTCTCACCCCAGCAATTATGTAAAAATTATCAGAAAAATTACTCACTCCAAGGTCACCTGAGCCACAGCATCCATTGAACTGTATCCATTTTCCATGAAAATCTCTGTATATCGGCCCATTTTGATTGCTTCTAGCCATTCACCTACTGATCTGTAGGCCCCAGACCCCAGTGAGCCATGTTCTGCTAACAAATTAGGTGCTCTAAAACACATAAAACACAAATAGTAAAAATAACATTTAAATTCTTTTGTAACAAACTATATTGTAATATTAGCTCATAGTCAATGGATCTTTGAGTCTATAAGTATATTTATAATAGAAAAATATACAAATGCTAACAAGGAAGAAAGTAATTCAAAATACAGAACACAAAACATTCTACTCAGATTTTTTCTATCCATAGTTAATGATGACTTATAATGGCTTGATATGTACATTAGCTAAAAATTCCATGTAGTAATTTAGATGTATTTACTTCCTAAAGCTGTTTTGTTTGTAAAAATCATATAGAAAATGTTACCAAATAAAGATATGCAGGATAATTTGTGTAAAGCCAATTGCTTCTAGACTTCATTAGAGAAACTCATGCTCATTTAATCTACTTTCCCAGGAGACCAGAAGTTAGTTATCCTTTATATTATGCTCTTACAAATACAGGGGTGCTTGTTAATTCACCTAATTACTGGTTAATTCCAGTAGTGGAACTGGAAAGCAAAACGTAACCCCCAATACATAAGAAAACTGAATAGAATTAATCAAACCATGCGATGCTCTTAACTATACTAAATTTATACACTTCGGCCAATAATATATGATATGATAATGATGATGATGAAGATGATGATTTCTAGAAAGGTATCCTAAGGAAATAATCAGGAAAAATGTCAAAAAGTACATGTGCACTTTCTTTGCTAATGAAAGTAAACATCAAAAGCAATTTAAATGTCCATCAGTGGGAGTTTACTTAAGTACATTTCAACCATAAGATATAGGACAAATACCTTTCTTTCTACTCATGTTCTCTGTACTTTCTCACATCCCATTTACATTTCAACCTACTTCAGTGTAGTTTCTTCCACATCAATTCTACAAAAATTGCTCTGGTTACGGTGAGCAATGACCTCGATTTTATCAAAATCTGTGAAGATTTTCCAATATGTAAGATGACTGACCTTTCAGAAACATTCAACAATCATGACTACCACCTCCCTCTTGAAATTTTACCTTACCTCAACCTTTTTTGAATCATAGTTCTCTCTTTTGTGGCTACCATAACACTGTATGCATCTCTTCAATCTCTTTTGTTTGCTTCTTTGTCTGACTTTAAAATTTGGAGGTAGCCAGGACATGGCTCTATATCTTGTCTACTCAGGCTATAACTTTATTCTACTTTAGGCAGTTTTACCCACTTTCATAGCATCTATTTTTCTCCAATTTTCACCTCCTGCCTATATCTCTCATATATTCATGTGCTTACTTCATGTCTCCATTAGTTCCTGGGGTTCTCATCACAACATGTCCAAAGCCACACTACTCATCTTCTCCACACCCAATTCTTCCTGAAGTTCTTGTCTTTATACTCTATGATACAATAGTCTGCTCCTTCCTCGTTTTCAGTCCCCTTACAATCTATAATTGTGTGTACTATCCATTCGACTTCCAATATATTACAAATCTGACCATTTCTATTTAATTTGTCACCACCTTAGTTCAAGACATCATCATGTTTTACCTGCACAAGCACTCTAGCTCATAGTTGTTCTGCTAAATTCTACTCTCACTCTCACAATGTTTTTATTTTGTTTATCTCTCTCTCCCCCAACTGTGTGTTTCTCAATGTTGTATAATCAGCACCTAGCCCACAGCATGACACAGAGTAGACACATGAATATTTATTGGATGAATAAGTGGATATTTGGTAGTAATTTGTAGCCATTAAACAGAACAGTCAAAGATTTGTTGAAGATAGAACGGAGAATAGAATCTCGAAGTTGAGATTATAGAAAAGTTGCAATTTTTGGTAATAGCAAAGTCTAGAATATGACTATGAAAAAGAGTTCAAGGTGGGCTACAGACCAAAATCAATGAAGGGGAAAATTTCAAGTATTGAGAGATATTTGAATATCATCTACATGGTTACTCAAATCACCTAGTTTTGTGACATGGGTTGGGAAAAAGAGAAAGAGACAGTGAATCAGTAACTAACACCTTCTAGAACCAGGATTTGTAGATGACTGAATAAAGATGGGGTAGTAAGAGATACAGTCCTCCCCAAGTATCTGTAGGGAATTGGTCCCAGGACCCCACCCTCCACCCCATGGATACCCAAAACTATGGACGCTCAAGTCCCTTATATAAAATGGTGTAGTACAGTCGGCTCTCCACATCTGCACATACAGAGGACCAACTGTATAGTCTTAAGCTAAATCTATTTAAATGAAACCTAGCAAGCTGAATTCTACATAATATATACAAGGAAATATGAAAGTTCTTTGGAGATTTTAAAGCTGCTCTCAAGCTATAATGATGATGCTGATATAAATTAATACAATTTAGAACATAAAAATATATTTTTATGATTTCTTTTCCTTATATCCATTTGTGACAACTTAACATAACTTAAACAAGTAGATGAGAGAAACACAATATTTTAGATGACAATAAACAATTTAAAAGCAGTTATTTTGGGAACAACATAAGGAATGATCTCTAAGATGCATTCTCCAGTTGCTACCATAAAAAGTTAATGATGCCTGAACAGAGTTTGAAGATTCATTCCTCATTTGTATTTAAAAATGACTTTTTGCCTAGTAAGCAAATGTTATACCAGAATCATAGAACTTATGTAACTTTATCAACAAATTGTTTCTCATTTAGTTCATACTAGGGGCAGCCAGTTCAGTTACCAGCAGGATACCTTTTCTTGTGGAGATAGAAAACTGCCTTATATATAGTGAAAATAACAATTTGGTAAATTTTCTAGTACAGAATCAAACTGATTTATTTTTTGAGAGGATAATTTTGTAATTTTTCAGGTAAAAGAAGTAAGAATGCTTTATATAATGTAACATTAGTTAAATGCATTCACATGCATTCAGAAAAGTTTAAAAAATGCTCATTTGCTCACACAAATTTTTTCCACAAGATTACTCATTTATTATTTTTAAGTTCTGTTCATACTACCCAGTAAATGATTATCCAAATATCTGTACTCAACTGGATAAGGAAAAGGAGTTGTTGATGTTCATAAAATATGATAGGTGGTGAAATCTATTCTAAGGAAATCAAAGAGTAATTGTTGTTATATATCTCCTGTTTAAAACTATACCAGTGCTTAATTGGCTTTTCCCCATCATGTTATAATCTTATTTCCCCCCATCCAAGCCTATGTGGAGTCCAAAGCACCTGAAAATACACATATTTGGGGATTTTTTAAAATGTTACCTGGATCTGGCTATAGTTAACATTTATCTGAAACTGGTAGGTTAGACTATTAGATTAGGTACAGGTGTTTTAAAGTATAATTTAATCATTTATATTTCACTCACTATAAAAGAATAACATTATGAAAAAAACATATTCAAAGAAATTAGTGTAATATGGGTTCATAGGCTAGCATGTGTACACAAATAATTTCATTAACTTGATCTTTGTGGCATCAATCTGAATTAGCAATATTCAGAAAAACCTCTCCAGACTGGCCTTGTACCTGCTCGATGCATTAACCAGAGTCTTCAAGCTACTTGGGTTACGGATCAGCTTGTCCAACATGTTGACGATTTCATCAAACTTGGGCCTGCTATTTCGGTCTTTCTGCCAGCAATCCAGCATTAATTGGTAGAGAGCAGCAGGGCAGTCCATGGGGCTTGGCAGACGGTAGCCTTCCTCTACAGCTTTAATCACCTGTGTAAAATGAAAGAGAACCGTTCCCCCAAAGCCACAAATTTAGTACAGAATAGCTTGAGAAATTTCCTACTGTTCAGTTTGCATCCTTTCTTACACTTACTCTTCCAATAACAAGCAGCATAACTGTCTCTAACATCCTTGATTATTCCATTGGCTGCAAAATACAACAAAGAAAAAATATGCTATCACACAATATAAAAAAAAAGATAGGCTTTCCTCACATATGATAAAGAAAATAAATGGTAATCATCTTTACCTAAAATCTTGGTGTAGGGTGATTTGTAAAATTAATTGACATAAAAATAAACAGTTCATCTTTTATTTATCCTCTCATTCTGGAAACAAATAGAGATTAACTTTTCTAGTGGCCTCTCTGAAAAGTTAACGTCTTTTTAATGAAAAATTATGTGTAGAACCACATTTTTTAAAGTAATAGAACTGCAATTTTACTTCTAAAGAGACTTTTGGATGGCAAATGATGGATAAGTCAAAGGCTAAATTAGCATAAATGTCTTATGTATCATTTAATAATGTCAAGGTCTGGCTGTTTATTATCATCTACTGATTTCTGTCAGGAATTTGGAATGACTGTTTAGTAGTGCAGGCATTACAAATATCATTGATTTTAAATGCAACCACACATACGAGTATCAGTCTAATTGTGAGATTGTTTTATCAAAAACATTCTTAATGTTGCTGCTGCCATCAAAATGTCTAAGTCCAGAAGAGTTCTGTCTATGCTATTGAACATAATAATACAACTTTTATTCAATTATTAAAATTTTAACATTTAAATGATACCTCAAACCAATAATAATGAACATATTTCTCAAAATCCTATTTGAATAATTTCTTAATGATTAAACTTAATTACATTTTTCAACAAGCACTTTAGATTTGATCTGACAAATGGAAAAAATAAGATGATTAGAATAGAATTTTTACCAAGATAATTTTGAAAGATTGTAGAGAAACCAGTCTCTCAATGATAAAGGAAATGGTTTCTGTACAAAAGTAGTGTCAGATGGAGAGATTTCAGAGACATTTATAACATAAGGGTAGAGGTGAGAGTAGAGAAAGTATTTGAGAGAAAACAAGTTCAAGCCTTTCACACCGGATGGTTGTTGTGATTAATTTTCGGTTACCACATTTATGGGAGTGGGAAATGTTGACAGGTATAATTTGGGGATTGTTTTATTTGAGGTGAGTAGGGAACCACAGATGGCAATCTACAGGAATCTGCAGTACAGGAGATATTTGGGATGATAATAAATGTGAGGGTCATCAAAGCTTGGTCACAGCTTGAAGTAGGGTATAGTTTATATGTCCCCGGAAAGGGCAAGAAATAAAAGTTCCTAAGAAGCACCAATAGTTAAGTTTGGGCAGAGAAATAAAAAGTACTCAAGGACTCTAAAAATAAATGGTCAGATAAATAACTGAATAACTATGAGGAAAATACCTGGGAGTCATCTACCACTTTAGCTAACTCAAAAACAATACACCTTTATTATTATTATTTAATTTTATTTTCTTAACATCTTTATTGGGGTATAATTGCTTTACAATGGTGTGTTAGTTTCAGCTTTATAACAGAGTGAATCAGCTATACATATACATATATCTCCATATCTCCTCCCTCTTATGTCTCCCTCCCAAACTCCCTATCCCACCCCTCTAGGTGGTCACAAAGCACTGAGCTGATCTCCCTGTGCTATGAGGCTGTTTCCCACTAGCTCTCTATTTTACATGTGGTAGTGTATATATATGTCCATGCCCCTCAAAAGTTAAAAGGCATAGGGGGAACCTTCCTCAACATAATAAAGGCCATATATGACAAACCCACAGCCAACATTGTTCTCAATGGTGAAAAACTGAACCCATTTCCACTAAGATCAGGAACAAAACAAGGGTGCCCACTCTCACCACTATTATTCAACATAGTTTTGGAAGTTTTAGCCACAGCAATCACAGAAGAAAAAGAAATAAATGGAATCCAAGTTGGAAAAGGAGAAGTAAAGCTGTCACTGTTTGTAGATGACATGATACTATACATAGAGAATCATAAATATGCCACCAGAAAACTACTAGAGCTAATCAATGAATTTGGTAAAGTAGCAGGATACAAAATTAATGCACAGAAATCTCTGGCATTCCTATACACTAATGATGAAAACTCTGAAACTGAAATTAAGAAAACACTCCCATTTACCACTGCAACAAAAAGAATAAAATATCTAGGAATAAACATACCTAAGGAGAAAAAAGACCTGTATGCAGAAAATTATAAGACACTGATGAAGGAAATTAAAGATGATACAAATAGATAGAGAGAAATACCACGTTCTTGGATTGGAAGAATCAATATTGTGAAAATGGCTCTACTACCCAAAGCAATCTACAGATTCAATGCAATCCCTATCAAACTACCACTGGCATTTTTCACAGAACTAAAACAAAACATTTTCCAATTTGTATGGAAACAAAAAAGACCCCGAATAGCCAAAGCAATCTTGAGGGAAAAAAAACGGAGCTGGAGGAATCAGGCTCCCAGACTTCAGACTATACTACAAAGCTACAAGACAGTATGGCACTGGCACACAAACAGAAATATAGATCACTGAAACAGGATAGAAAGCCCAGAGATAAACCCATATGGTCACTTTATCTTTGATAAAGGAGGCAAGAATATACATTGGAGAAAAGACAGCCTATTCAATAAGTGGTGCTGGGAAAACTGGACAG
The DNA here is from genome assembly GCF_949752795.1 of Hyperoodon ampullatus. Taxonomy (NCBI): domain Eukaryota; kingdom Metazoa; phylum Chordata; class Mammalia; order Artiodactyla; family Ziphiidae; genus Hyperoodon; species Hyperoodon ampullatus. Next base: position 103,420,678 of record NC_136914.1, read on the forward strand.
CTACATGTAAAAGAATGAAATTAGAACACTCCCTAACACCATACACAAAAATAAACTCAAAATGGATTAAAGACCTAAATGTAAGGCCAGACACCATCAAACTCTTAGAGGAAAACATAGGCAGAGCACTCTATGACATCAATCACAGCAAGATCCTTTTTGACCCACCTCCTAGAGAAATGGAAATAAAAACAAAAATAAACAAATGGGGCCTAATGAAACTTAAAACCTTTTGCACAGCAAAGGAAACCATAAACAAGACCAAAAGACAACCCTCAGAATGGGAGAAAATATTTGCAAATGAAGCAACTGACAAAGGATTAATCTCCAAAATTTACAAGCAGCTCATGCAACTCAATATCAAAAAAACAAACAACCCAATCCAAAAATGGGTAGAGGACCTAAATAGACATTTCTCCAAACAAGATATACAGCTTGCCAACAACTACATGAAAGAATGCTCAACATCATTAATCATTAGAGAAATGCAACTCAAAACTACAATTAGATATCATCTCACACCTGTCAAAATGGCCATCATCAAAACATCTACAAACAATAAATGCTGGAGAGGGTGTGGAGAAAAGGGAACCCTTTTGTACTGTTGGTGGGAAATTGATACAGCCACTATGTAGAACAGTATGGAGGTTCTTTAAAAAACTAAAAATAGACCTACCATATGACCCAGCAATCCCACTACTGGGCATATACCCTGAGAAAAGCATAATTCAGTAAGAGTCATGTACCAAAATGTTCATTGCAGCTCTATTTACAATAGCCAGGACATGGAAGCAACCTAAGTGTCCATCGACAGATGAATGGATAAAGAAGATGTGGCACATATATATGGTGGAATATTACTCAGCCATTAAAAGGAATGAAATTTAGTTGTTTTAGTGAGGTGGGTGGACCTAGAGTCTGTCATACAGAGTGAAGTAAGTCAGAAAGAGAAAAACAAATACCGTATGCTAACACATATATATGGAATCTAAGAAAAAAAAAAGTCATGAGCAACCTAGGGGCAAGACGGGAATAAAGACACAGACCTACTAGAGAATGGACTTGAGCATATCAGGAGGGGGGAAGGTTAAACTGTGACAAAGTGAGAGAGTGGCATGGACATATATACACTACCAAACATAAAATAGATAGCTAGTGGGAAGCAGCCGCATAGCACAGGGAGATCAGCTTGGTGCTTTGTGATCACCTAGAGGGGTGGGATAGGGAGGGTGGGAGGGAGGGAGAACCAAGAGGGAAGAGATATGGGAACATATGTATATGTATAACTGATTCATTTTGTTATAAAGCAGAAACTAACACACCATTGCAATGCAATTATACTCCAATAAAGATGTTAAAAAAAAAAGGAATAACTATGTGATAGTGTTCGTAGAAAATCTTACAAAAACTATAACACATGGTTAACGTATCTAATGTATTAAAATCTCATGCATATGAGAAATAAAATAATAAAACAATAAAATAAAACAACAAATAAATAAGAAATAGGCACTAATAAAAAATTTACAAAAGAAAAAAATGCTAAATCGATTTTGAGAAATTATAACTAGTGATCAAATAAATGAATAATAAAAATTAAAAGTACCATTTGCACTCATATATTAATGGAAGCTCATTTATTTATTAATTTGCTTATTATAATACTTTGCATTTTGGATAAGGATGGTGGTATTACTTTAATAACATATATGTACCAAAATTAAATGTCTTAGTATATTTTATATCATGAAATATTTAACTATGCAGTGAAAACAGTCATTCTTATTTCCTTAAAGCATGATATATTTTATAATGTGCTTTTCCCCAAAGCTGATACAAATTATGTCTATTTTTTTTCTTTAGCAACTATTTAAAAAAAATATTGTCTTTCCTCCACTGAGCAGCTATTCTTATATGTGATTATGTAATGAATGAATTAAACCAATTCCTTAGTTTTAAAGGAATTAGTAAGTTATTTGATCTGAGAAATTATTTCCAGAATATATTACTTAACTTTATTTTCAGCTAAATTTTTATATATAAATATAATACTCTGTCTCTAAGTTAACTTAGAACTTGGCCCAGTAATTAGGTCATTGAATTTAATTCTAAATTAATGTTTAGAATTTATATTTAAAATAGATTTAGAGCTATAATTTTAGATTTTATATTTAGACATTTTGAAGTGATTTTTTTTTTTTATTTTTCAGTTTTACCTATTGTTCCTTTCATAGCTTGGGGGAGAAATGAATGGCATTAGTACTCTGGTGGTTTGTGAAATGCTGAAAATCTGCGAAAATGCTATTTAGGCTGTTCATTTTACCATACAATATATAATGTATGGCCAATTAGTCATAATCTCAATTGACTTTGTTATTATGATTACCTTTGTTAATTGAGGTGTTTGAGATGAATGAAAGAAAAGAGAAAAAAAAATAAAAAGACAACCAGAATTTTTTTTTTTTTTTCGATACGCGGGCTTCTTACTCTTGTGGCCTCTCCCATTGCGGAGCACAGGCTCCGGACGCGCAGGCTCATCAGCCATGGCTCACGGGCCCAGCCGCTCCACGGCACGCAGGATCCTCCCGGACCGGGGCACGAACCCGCGTCCCCTGCATCGGCAGGCCGACTCTCAACCACTGCGCCACCAGGGAAGCCCCATCCAGAATTTTTACAGACAATCTGACACCATTTCAGATTTCTATATCTGAAATATTATCATAAGCTATGCATTTTCTTGGTATTGACATGTAAATCAATAGCCTGAACACAATTTATAGAATGCTGCTCTTCCTTCCAATATATAAAACCCAACACTGAGCACCTAATAAGGCACTCTTCAGTGGGTGGTGACTCTATTGGGCCCTTTCCATCATGCAAGGGTCATCGGTTTATCTTTCAGACACACATACCCATTCTGGTTTGCTTTTACCCACAGAGCCTCAGCTAGCATTATAAGGTTAGAATGCTTGATCCACAAACATGGACTCCCAACGAGCATATACCCTAACTAGAACATCCACCTCATAGTGAAGGATGTGTGAGTTTATCACATACTTAGTGATATGCTCCTAAATATTTAACAACTGGCTTTTCTTGCAGGGAAAACAGATTTATAACATTTTCTCACTTATCTGATATAAATACTCGCTCCATGTCAACTGTAAGCTACCAACATAATCTCATTCAGGTAGAAATGTTCTGAAAATTCACCAGCTGATATGTGCTGGTTCCAGCAACCACTACACATAGTTCATCATCCAGAAGCGACTAGCTTCACAGAATGCTGGTAGGCCTTTTAAAGGCACAGCTGAAGCACCAACATGGAGGCAACACTTTGATAGTAGCTGTCATTATTCAGGATGCAATTTATGTATTAAATCAATCAACTCAGAAACTTCTATAGTGTGCTTCATTCCCAGTAACTCTTGCTAGGTGACAAACGGTTATAGCTGTCACCAGGCACTTTGGACTACTTGTTCCCAGGTACAAGCACAAGAGAAGGTGAGTCACCATGATGGCCAAGGTTATTGATACTGAACAGCAGGGGGCATTTGAGCTGTTTTCACACAGTTGGGGTGGGGAGAAATTTATGTGGAATCCAGGTAATACTCTAAGGGGCTCTCTTGTTACCCCTTTATAACAGCTGTGGCCAGAAAATGCCAACCCCCAAGAGTGAAGGATTGATTCCCTCTACCAGTTAAGCCACAATGATCTGCCAGGTTGTTGGCGATGGGAAGTCAGAATGGATAGTGGAGGAGGGAGAGGCTAAGGACCAGATGAGGTCCTGAGATCAGCTGAAGCTACAGAGACTGCAGTTCAGTCCATAACCCGCTTCTGCTGAATTTCCCTTCAGAAAGAAAACCCCACAGAACCATGGAACAGATTCTTCCTGAACCTGTGTGGAAAAGTTGCTCTGTGTTGCAAAAGGGGTGGAGCATAGCAACCTCGAGAATCTGTCTCTCATATCTTCACCTGCAGGGATGGAAACTCATCTATAGTCCTTAACCCTAAAACCTCTAAAATCCATCATCACATTTACACCAAGGCCATGCTTTACATAGGTTACTCCCAGTCAATTACAGAATATGGTAGTGATAAGATAGGCACATTCCTATGAGACTCCTATGACAGGCAATGCTGGCTTGAGGACTCTTTGGCGGCCTTGGCAACCTCTCTTAGAAGTGCACTTCAGACTCAGATACTTGCCTCCAATCATCTTTCCTTCGATCTCTACTCTACCTGGGGTCAGATTTGTATCACAGTCTGACATCTCTCCCAGCTTCCTCTCATCCCTTCATGTTTGTCCTCACAAGCAATTCCCTTTAATAATACTAATGTGTATGTAATTTCCTCATGGCATAGGCTTCTTGGAGCATATAGACTAGCCCAGGATCATTGATATCATAGGTACTAAGAAGCAAATTGTATGTATATTATCTACATTCATTTTTAACACATATTTGCAAAATAGAAATCATATACACATTTTACAGGTGAAATATGTGACATTCCAGAAGGTTAACTATTGCCCCCATTCACATAAGTAACAAGTTGCAGTGGAAAGATTCACATTTAAGTCCCTCTGGCATGCAGATATGCAGTCTTTCTATCCTGGTGCTGAGTCACACTATTGAAATGAGAAATAATTGCCTCCCAAGAAAATAATTTGGGACAGGTATGGATATTACCTCACGGAATCAGATTTCTTGCACCATGAGAAAAAAATTAATACCCAGAATTAAAATGAGCTATTTTGTAAGATAGTGCATTCTTTATAACAGGAGGTGTGAAAGTGTAGGCTGGATAAGTGAGCGCCAGGAAATATATAGGGAAACTTTGAGCATCAGCTGTGTGTTTTGATGAATTAGGTTCTATACAGAGTGTGAGTACCTATGTTGCTTGGTGTTTACTCAAAATTTCACAGATGAGACCTTTAGTTACTATGAGATATGAAGCTTCCCCCAAAGTGACTAGAGTTTAATTATATATTCCTGGAAATTATCTCAAATGCCATAGAAATAGTTCCATATAGAACAATTTTCTTCCTAAGATTTTTTTTCTGTCTCCAATAGCTATTAAAAGTGTACTGAGTATGTCTTTTTCTTTGCATATCAATCTTAGATCAATAGAATTCCAGAGATTAAAGAGATCTTGGAAATCTGTTCAAGTCCATTCCCTTTATAATCATTGAAACTGACTGAGAGTTATAGAATCAAAGATGATTCTATTCTTTCAATTTCAGATTTGTGTTTTAGTTGTTTTTAAACAACAAGGTATAGGAATTTTAGACTGCAGTATTGATATTTCTTTATGTCTCATTTCTTTCCAAAGGGGTAAGAATTTCCATGAGGTTACCTACCAGTCCCTAAAGTAATTACTTGTATCCAAGGGCAGCATTATCCTTAGAAGACCAAGAGAGAGACAAACCCAGCACAAAGTGAGTTCACATCCTTCTGGAGTCAAAGTTTTTGCTTCCTTAAAAGTAAGATTTAGGCTGACAGAAATGGTACTAGAAACCTGAATGCCTAAAAAAAATTTTAAAAACAGATTACTTAAAACATTTTGAGTTTTTCAAACATTTTGCAATTTATGTGCTTAGTATACACTATGTATTCCTACATTTCTGAATAAATACAAGAGAAAGACATTGTCACTAAATATAAAAATGCAATACAATGACATCTCTTCTTATTTTGTTTTTTATTTTAAGTTCTGAAAAATGTTGAGATTTAAAATCTTTGCTATAAATAAAGAAGCTTCTACTGACTACAGGATGTTATCTTAGATTCCCAAGCTTGAATCAGAGTTCATGGTCTGATATGTACCTAAAATCATCTTAGTCATTTTAGTTTATTTTTATTATGTGTTGTTATGGCTTTTCTCTGTGATAACAGAGGCAATCCTAAACCAAAAAAACCTACCACAGCATTCTATCCTCCTGACACAGTGGACGGTCTCCTCTGAGAGATTTAGGTTATTCTGCATGTCTTGGTAATGTAACATTTTCATGGTGGCAAAGCCTTTTTAGAATCAGTATCTGGAATGTAGAGATAATGGGATACATCATTCAAAACTGCCAAATCAGTACTTCTATTTTGCTTTCTGAGAATTTTTTTTCAAATGAAATATTCAGTGATCATGATTTTCAAATACAGTAGATCTGTCATGTTTCTTAGATACAAATTTTGATGGAAATTGAGGCATACCAAACTTAATGCCATATCTAGAAACTAAATGCCACTAATACTAGTAAACTTGCTGAGAAAATGCAAAGCATGTATTGGACCTTCTATTAAAGGCAGACATTTTAGAAAGATCTTTAACTGTATAATATTTTTCTGTAAACCTCATTTAGATTCTTGGAAAACCCAGCCAATGTCAAAATATTAGTTTTTACTCTTATTATGTCCAAAAATATTAGCACTTCCTTGTATTTTTCTAAATAGTTTGAAATAAAGTTATCTGAAAAAGTATCAAGGCTCTCAAATGGCTGAAATCAGGAAAAATATCTGTTCTGAATTATTCACACCTCTTTGTTTCTATGTCCTTTTCCATATAACTTTATATTGTCCATTCACAATGAGCAGTGTGAGTGGACTGATCCTCTGATTATGGGATTGGACAATGGAATGTTGCAAGCTGGGCTTATTCTCACCCTTCAGCCATGGGAAAAATGAGCTCATATCTAGGCTAGCCTGCTGGTCTCTGAAAGAAGAGGAGGGCTGTGTGGAGCAGAGCCAAGGTTTACCAGTATAGATCAGCCAACCCCCAGGAGCATGAACAAGCACAGTCCAGAACAGTAGAAACACTTATGAGCATTCACCTAGCATTATGTTCTACTTTGATCTATCATTTTATTTGTGACAGATACAGCTATATCAGGAATATTTTCCAATAATGTGAATAATAATCCTACACATATTATACACATAGTTGGGAAAGACTAATAATTCCAAGTGATAGAATCAGAATTCAAAATATCTCAAGTGAGAAGGAGTTAAAACACTAGGTAAATAAGGGGTAAATGTTTTCCTTGAGTGAAGGGAGCAGGCTTGCTGGCATTACAGAATAAAATACTTTCACAAAAACTAAAAGGAAAAATGGCATTGAAATGAGCCTTGAGAGAAGTCAGAAGCCAAAACATACATCTCAAGTTATCATTCGGCATTTATCTGGAGAGTAGCAAGCAGCAAATAGGTCTGGTCTTTGTCTCGGCTAGATTAATTCATAGTAATCATTATATATTGAATTGAATATTTTACATTCAATTAGAAGGTTGATCTAGGATCACTGGTTGGAAATGAAAGGGAGGATGTAAACATTGATTCAATTGGAAACAGTGTAGTGGTTAGGTATTAAAATTTTGGAGAACCAGGTTGAAATTTCTGATATAACTTTTATTATTTTTGTGGCATTAAGAAAATCATTTAATCTCTTAAGTTTCAGTTTATTAACAGCCAGACAGAAATAATATCTCTCTGATGGGTTGTTAAATGTGTGACAAGAATTCAATACTTTGGCCATAGTCGTGCCCCTAAAACCATAAAGTTGAAGACAATAGATACAACGTTCTCTCAAACTGAGAGAAACAGCGGTCAGCAACCCTTCACTAGGTCAAGTGAACAGGGCAAAAGAAAACTCGTTGTAGAAATTTTAGATGACTAAAAGAAAGGAAGACTCTTTGCCTTTCAGTATGCTTTTTGAGAGACGGGAATCCATCAGCCTAATTTACTATTGCTATCCGAAAAGAACGCTGTGAAATATTTCTTGGGAAAGCCACAGGGTGACCCTGGCTTCTCATCTGGGGAAATCTGAAGAAGGCAGGGTGGCTGGGGTAGCCTGCAATAGTATCTAAAAGAGGGAAAACTGGTAGAACATCAAACAAGGATGTGCTTTCCTCAGGTGAAGCAGACATGTGTAAGGTACCATTAGACACTGTGAAGTGGGGAGCAGGCAGCAAGCTCGAGGAACTCTGGGACATCTCAGTTGGAGTACATCCTCCTCTTTAAGGACCTTGCAGAGAGGAAAGCAAGAATCTGACAATTCTTCCTTCTCAATCTTGCTACTTAGGGTCAGGTTGGCCCTGCAGTTGTGGAAAACACTTTGAAATGGATATAAGATTGACTCTGATTTAGATTGGACTTGGATTTTTATATCTGAAAGTGAGTCAATTACTGGCGTGGTACTGTTGATTCACCAAAATAAAGCCAGAGAGCTAAAGCACCTGTCTAATAACCCCTGAAGGCATAGGAGCAGGAGATTTTACAGAGCATGGATGAAAGAAATAATTGGAGGAAAAAAAAGAAATGTTTTAAATCAGCATGGTATTTAGTTAAGACCATTATACTGGTTATAAGTCCATTATACTGGTTTTTATATAAAGAAGTAATGAGCTATTAGTTGGTAACTCATTTAAAACAGAGTATGGCATATAGTAAGGGCTCAATAAAAGACAGCTTTTATAATTATTTGAAGAAAAATATCAAATTTCAATGCAATCCAAAATAGAAAGGGCTATATTGAATAGTAACAATTACGAAGTCAAAAACCAAAGAGCCATGTAGTCAGGCATCATTCTGAACTTGAATAGAAGATTCTTTCATGATTTCTTTAATTCCAGGGTTCTATTATTCTAAGCCTGAATTATTTCTCCACGTGGGAGAACAATCTGTTTATTTCCCAAATTAAATAGACAATATTACTCTTCCTAAATTTTTTTAATGTAAAGAAACAGATTATTTCTTTTTATCCTCTAAGAGCATCCACTATTAAATCGATATCATTCACCCTTTTGGTTTGGAGTTTTAGCTCCCTTTATCAAGTGCATGTCATAAAAACTTGTCTGTCAGTATTCATTTTTTTGATAGATCTTTCTTCATTTTTGAAAATGATACTGACATAAAATGAGTAACACAGCACTACAGTACTGCTAGAACTGTCTGGCAAGCTTTTATATAACAGTAACTTGCTTTTCTTTGTACTAACTTATTTTGAGCTATTGCATAAAGGATTTTAATGACAACAAAACAGGTCAGAGGTTAAGCAAAGAGTATTTCACTTTTTTAAGCGTGTCATTTTCAGAAATACACACACACACACACACACACACACACACACACACACATATATAGTCTCCCGACTCAGAGAACTAACTGTTTCAATTAAAACTTTAGGGGGAGTAGTTCCATACTTACATCTTGGTTAGTCATCTCCCAGTAGGGTCTCTCTCCATAAGACACAACCTCCCACATCACGATCCCATAGCTCCAGACATCACTGGCAGAGGTAAACTTTCGGAAAGCTATAGCTTCTGGGGCAGTCCATCTGATTGGAATTTTGCCTCCCTACAATTGAAAAAGAAGAAAAAAATTCCCACATACTTCAAATGTATCTAAGGATACTGCTTCCTCACTGAAAAGATCTAGAAAGAGATGTAACATTTTTAAGTGAATCTGTTTGACAGCATACAGTCTCTTTTCACATATCTCAGCCCATAAGCACTTGTAGGCTGACTACTAATTGGCTGGCTGCAAGCTTTCTAGTTTAAATTCTGTTTGACTACTGGAACATATACAGGACCCACATCTCAATTACAGTATCAGGATGGCAGCTCTAAGTGTGGAAAGCAGGCAGTCAGTCAAATCAATAAGGTATACTTTCATGACTTTCTAACAGAAAGTAAAGGACTCAAATTCCCAGGGTTCATTTTTCCTTTAATATAGGGACTGTAAATAGATAGTCTTGATTGCTGAATGTAACCATGAGAAGTTTAAAAGTTAATAAGACAAGCATGAAAATCAGATATGTTAAAAACTTAGTTAGACTTTCTCCTGACACCGTGCAATTTCTTTTAGTCTTGATTTCTCTTATTTCCCATTGTCATATTTTAGTGTGTGTTTGGTCAAACTGTTTTTGTTTTAACCTAAAAGGTAAGTATCTAAATGAGATTCAACCAAATTAAAAATTATTAAAATTAGATTACGGGGGAAAACTTACAATATTATCAAGTTCGGGGTTTTTACATGATAAAAACAATGATTTGGTAAGTTTTCTCCTAGTTCATAAGATAACACTTTTATATCCCACACCTTTCAGGGTAAACCTTTTTCTCCTCATTTTTAAAAGAAGAAAAATCAATGCAACCAAACATTTCATCTATAAGCAAATATATTTTAAAAGAGAGAAAGAGAGAAGTGTGTGTTTTGAATATTTTCCTGTAAAAAGACTAATATATGCCTTCCTGTTTTGCAGGAAGAAAAAAAAATAATTCACATACTAGAAAAAATGGGACTTAATCTTTCTTTATGAACCAAAGTTTCAGGATATATGAAGAAATAACAATTTCATGTAATGCTTAAAATTGTTCTGAGTTGATGTTAATTTGAATTATTGAAACTAAGTTTGAATTATTTGCTCTTTAGAAATATGGTAGCACCACATTGAGAAGACTTTCCTGAAACATAATTTTTGTTAATTAATTATTCATAGGCAAGATCACATTATTAGGCCTGGCTATGTGGCATTGGGATCATCTATAATTATTACAATTCCTCTTGAAATTGTAATGTGTCTATTACTTTAAACTTCAGCCTAGAAATTTTCTCCTGCTCCTCTGACCATCATATTGGACATCAATATTATCTGAAGTTCCCTTATTGGCTAATCTCTCAGTATATGGATTTTCCACGAAGTGCTGCCACACCCCATTTCCCAGGAGTAAGTCTTGAGTGTCTCAGGATCTCTGGCTCCTCTCCCCCTCCCCCTCCACCAGCATGACACATTCACACAGACCTTGACATATTTACTTTATGCATTTAACTGAGACACCAACCAGTCATGCTGGGAATGGATTTTTCTATAACCTCAATCTTGCTTAGGCCAAGTTTATTAAGTGTAACTCTAATCCCAGGAGAATTCCTAATTGAGGTTTCATTTAACTCAAATAATGACAATAATAATTAGGTCTAGAAGGAAAGGGATATTCCACCAATTAATTTATTGATTTATTAAGCTGACAATTTGAAGGTTTTGTTTGCTTAGATAAGTTACTCATGATCTTCATCATAGTATAATCCTTAACTATCCATAAATCACAATGCAGCAATGAAAAATAAACAGCCTTATAATCTATAGATTATTGTTAGACTATGAGTAGAAGTAATTTTAAAACATTGAATTAAATAAGAAAATGTGTAACATCTATCATAAGAATAAGAGATGACATAAGTATTCTGTATTGAAACAAAAGTTAGCCACATTGTATAATGAAAAAGATATAATGATAAATTCCTGTTCTCATAAGAAGTTTAAACATTGAGGCTATCTTGATGCCCTTCAGAAGATTTAGAATTAAACAAATGTAGTTTATTAAAAGGGATTAAAACTCAAGAAGTGCAATATACAGACTGTCCAGAAAATTCTGTTGCATCAATTCCCACAGTTTTCCACAGAAAAAAACTGTCAATTATACAACAGCAATTTAGGAAGCAATTACTTTGCTGGAAAAGGGTGTTGATTTATGCTAATTATGACAATGTGAATTAGTGACCAATTGTTCATAGATGTGGGCTTAACAATTTACATAGTATAAAAGAAATTAGGAATTAAAATACTGCCAGTAATGTTAATATATGTATATATAATATATTTATTGCTTTTAATGCAGGAGATTCTCTCTTTAACTTTTTCTTTTACATTTAATACTATATATAATTTTATGAGTTGCATCCACTATGAACTCAAACTTTTTATTTTCAGTATCTGCAAGGATAAAATGAACTACTAAGACTCATAAAGTGAATGCTTGGCTTATCTGAATTTAATATTTGAATTTTCTGGTATCTAACAAGGAGAGTTATCTGGATTTTTTAAATCCACCTTCCCCTTTTTCTCACTTTTTCTTCCTATTTTGCAGGAATTTCTTTCTTTTTTTTTCTATTTCCTTTAAAAACTTAAATATTAAATGTCTGTAGTCTAGTATTTCAGAAATTCATTCCGTTAGCTCTTACCCTAGTAGTGTAGGCTGCCTCAGGATCATCTTCCAGTACCCTGGAAAGCCCAAAGTCAGACACTTTGCACACAAGGTTACTATTTATTAAGATGTTTCTGGCAGCAAGGTCTCTATGCACGTAGCCCATGTCAGAAAGGTACTTCATTCCTGCAGCAATGCCTCTCAGCATACCAACCAGCTGGATCACAGTGAACTGCCCGTCATTTTTCTGTAATGATTATATAGAAATATTAGTCCTACAACCCCAATCATTAAGGGAAAATATAAAAGGATCTTCCTTCAATCTCCAAATTAATATATACTACTACCAAATTCATATGCAATTCCTATCTGAAGGAGAATGGAAAAAGTTAAGCAATAGATAGTTAACTTGATAATGCGTAACAGTCCTCTGCTCGGTCAAAGCAGATAAAGGTTTTGAAAGCCCTTGACAAAAATCTCACTTATAGTTGCTCTTTTCTGCATTGTAATCTTTTATTCTCAGTCATCAGAGGAGTGTTTTCATGACTTCAACCTAGTGCTTGCCTTGGGTTAACACTGCACATTTTTGAAGTGACTTAAAAGAAGCTGGCTGGATAGGCATATTGGAGTAAGGAAGAAGTGACCAGAGGAAGTAAGGGAGAATCTGCAATAACAGATGGCGGAGGGAGGGACTGAACAATGACCAGGAGAATGTTAGCATTTCTTGGAAGCTTGCTGTCTTTGTCAAGGGCACTGGACTTGGTGCAGACACACAGAATAAGGCTCAACTGATGCTTATTTTGAAATAAAGGAATGATGTGACATTAAGAGACTGAAGAACTTAAATATATGTAAAAGAAATTTGGCAGCAGAATCTGGTAGAGGCTGGAGATTGAAAGGGAAGTTTGCCTTGTCAGTGGACCCCTGTCATATTCAATGCACAGGCCCTTCTTATAATCGCCATTAATGCCACTGTCCCATTACTTTTAATCAGTAGCAATAGTTGCTATATTGAAAGTGAAAAGCTGCCAGACTACAGGTTTAAAAAGGCCTGCAAACATGTTACATTGTCTAGCATATGCTATTTATTAATAAAATGAATTGCCAACGTTTAAAATTTGAAGACTTACATATTTAAAAATACAATCTTTTCCTAAAATCCAGAAGATCTGACAACATTCGCTACTGTCTGTTATCACATAATGACTCTGCTGGTACAAGTAGTGACTGGCCCTCAGATGAGTTATGAATCTATTTGACTCTTTCGTTAATATAGATGATTTTCATGGACTTTTTAGACATTTTCCTTTTTCTGCCTGATATACTTTGAGAGAGTTAAGTATTTTTTTTTTTCTTTTTAAAAAAATTTTTGTTGAAGTATAGTTGATTTACAACATTGTGTTAGTTTCTGCTGTACGGCAAAGTAAATCAGTTACACATATACATATATTGACTTTTTTTAAGATTATTTTCCCATATAGGTCATTACAGAGTATTGAGTAGAGTTCCCTGTGCTATACAGTAGGTCCTTATTAGTTATCTATTTTATACATAGTAGTGTAGTGTGTATATGTCAATCACAATCTCCCAACTTATCTCCCCTCCCCCATTTCCTCCCCTATTAACCATAAGTTTGTTTTCTACATCTGTGACTCTATTTTTGTTTTGTGAATAAGTTCAATTGTACTATTTTTTTAGATTCCACATATAAGCGATATCATATGATATTTGTCTTTCTCTGTCTGACTTACTTCAGAGTGAGTTAAGTACCTATAGAGTCTTCTCTTTTTCTCCTTTCCTTCCTTCCTTTCCTCCTTCCTTCCTTCCTTCTTTTATTTTTTTTTTGGGGGGGGAGCACATTAACCTACACTTGAACTGTAGAGACACGTAATTTGGATTTATATACATTTTCTGAAGTGGATAATTTTCAAACCAAAGTTAATTTTTGTAGTATAATTATCCTGACTCCAGATATTTCTATTTAAAATTTAGCTTTAAAGTGGCTGGATTTCAACTTCAACATCATGGTCAATATATGAATAACACTTTGAATAGCTACATTTGTCTCATATCTTACCTTTAAAAATGTGTCTAAAGAGCCATTTTCCATATACTCTGTCACTATCATCACTGGTTTACCTGAAAAGAACACAGTGGTATAAACTGTTGCTTTTAGATTTTGTACTCTTATCCAGGAAAAGTTTACCTGGAAGTTTTTATTGTCCAAATTATATACATCTGTTAAAAAATAGTCATTTTTGAGTAGCAAATAAATTTATAACCTGATGATATCTTAGTATATACTAAATTGGGTCAGTGAGAAGAAAGTATCACAAGAATGATAAAGATTGACATTTAAGATTCAAAAATCCATAATTTTCAATACCAAAATCAATTTATGTAGAAAATGAGTTTAAGGATGAATTTTATTTTAATAGAGGTAATGATATAAAGTGCCAAATAATAATATCCAGCAAAGCACTGAAAACATATTCATCTTCCTCACAGTTCTAAATAAAAACTCTTGTCCAGTCTAACTACCCTGTTTATGATGCCTGGAATATATGTTGTATTTTCAAAACTTTATTTCTATGTTCTTATAATTCATTTACTTATGGCTACCTCCCTTTTCCTTCTCTGCCACATACTTATGATCTTTATCAACCCAAATTTTTTCATTCTTCAAAACCCTGTTCTGATGCCTCTTGCTGTCTGGAAACTTCTCTTGCAATCATCATTCTGATGGATGAGGTCCTCCTCTTTTCATGTCTGATATAAAACTATAGCCAGACAGACTCTGGAGCTACACTGCTTGACTTTGTATTCCAGATCAATCACTTACTATCAAGTGATCTTGGGCAAATCAACTCTTATCTCTGTATCTCATTTTTCTCATCTGTAAAATGGAGATATTAATGGCACCTGCCTCATAGAGTTACTGTGAGTATCCACCAAGTCATATTGTTACCCAGGTCACTTAAAATAGTGCCTGTCACTTAGAATTTGCTATGTATTATTATTTTATAAACATTATCAACTTTGTATCTGTGGGGTTTCATTGCTAGATATAAGTCGACTAAGAGAATAGATCATATTTTATCCCTCATAAAATTATGGCATTTAGTGTGTAATATGTCTGTGATACAAGATGAAAAATATAAGATAAAAAATCTTTGCTATATGAAAAAATGTCTAAAATATGGTTGTTAGTTTTATCACTCCGTGCTAACCTTACTATATTTTAAAACATGCCCCTTTACTCTTTATAAAAGTATACTACATACAATTTTAGTGTTAATCTAAACTATTTTTAGGTAAGTAAAAAAAGACCTTATGATAGTAAAATTCTATCTTGTATATCTATTAATTAACCTTTTATATTATGAAGGGAAACAGGGCCTATTCAATTATGAAATGCACTGTAATTAACTTAATGGCATTCTCCAGAAGGGTATCTGTATTTTACTTGAGATGTGATTCATTCAGGTCATAGAGTTAGAACTTTTATATTTATTCATACAACATTAGTCTGAAATGTAAACAGAGATATAGAAAGTTAGACAATTGCATGAAAGAGAAATAACTAGAAAGAAAAAGGAGTTTTCATTCCAAAATCACTTAAAACTCACTATTTAGTATAATAAGGTAGGTCAGTCTAATTTCTCACTCAGACAATTATCTTCTTTTAAAATACTTTAGAAGCATTATTCTTTGAATGAAATGTGACATGTAATGCTAAAAAGGCAGATGCATTTCTCCTCCTCTTTAAAGTTTGTAAAAGTTATTTAAAAACTTTGTCTAAAAAATTCATTTTTCATATATTTGTACTATGCCTACGTTAGGTAAAACATCCCTTGTGTAGAGAATATACATTGGAGATGTCATTTAATATGAATTTGGAAGATTGACAGCATCACTGATGTAATAAAAGGTGACAGATATTCCAGGAAGAAGAGGCAGCATGGGCCAAGGTATCTTGTCATGAAAGTGTTCATCAAGTTCAAACATGACTAGAGGGCTGAATTTTGCTTTGTAATTCAGGAAGTGACAGGAGATGAGTTGGGGAATGTTGATTTTTAAAACTGACTGGATATACAATACCTTAGTTAGAAAAAAAAGAATGACTCATTGTATTTGTAAACGGCCAAGACAACATAACAGAAAAAAAGATTATAACTGCTTTTTCTCCTTACTATGGCTGTAATCTAAGTTCATGAATTGAGATATGCTTCCAATTTAACTTCATTTTAATGATGCCACACCCATTTTAATGGTCCTCAGACAAACTCTAAATAGACAAAATTCTGCTTTAGGCCCTTTTGGTCCCATTCTTCAATCCTAGAGCCTACCTCCGGCTTTTATTACTGTTGAAACCCCTTTTCCTTCAAAAGTCCAGAATTAATATGCTTCCCCAAGGGCGGCAGCCAAAATTTTTGATAACTGTTTTGGCACAGAGACCTACATGTCTGAAGTTCAACCAGCCATAATGCTGGAATATCAGAATGTCCTGGTGTACCAGACATCACCTCTTCATCTGCCTGATTTCAGGAATTCAGAAGTACCCAGAGATGAAGCTGAGTAAGCATTTAAAAGGGACATGTGGGTAACCCTGGCTTCAGCTTTTTATCAAATAGCATGGGAGTATTTCAATAAATTTACAGCTAATAGAGCTAAAAAGTATGTATTTGCTGAACACCAGCCCTGATCAAATTAGGAAAAGGGCTACATTTTCTAGAATCAGCCTGTGTTTCTAGGAATATGTCCTGTGTAGATCTGACTCTCACTTACAGAAATCCGTTGAGGAAGTTGTCATAGTTTAATTGGAATTGGAAGAACTGAATTCCAGCAGATATCCAGAGAATATAGTCTTAGCTTTCCCTCATTGGTACCTCTCAGCTCCTACCACATAAGCAGATGCCTTGTCCATCAAAGTGAACGCCTAATCAATGTCTACAATTATCTACTCCACCCAAGCCTTTTTTTTTTATCCCAAGCCTTTTATGATTACAGCACTTCTATATTACTCTTCAAAACCTTCAGTTTCCTTCTATTCTCTTTTTCTAGAGAATAGAAAACATTTTCTCAGTTTCTTTCTCTTCTCTCTGTCTATCCTCTAATTTTTTAGACCCTCTTTTTACAGCTGTGGGTTAGTGGTAAATATTTACTAATGCTCACCCAAGGTCTCCTGAGCAGGAGTTGGATAAAATCCCTATGTAAAAATACCTCTTTCTTAGGTAAATTTGTTCCTTAAATTCAACCCAGATTCACTGAGCTTAGACGAAAGAATGCATACTCTAAAGAGAATGACTGATCAGAAACTTTATTCATATTGAATAATATATATTTGGAGAGAAAAAGTAATTGCTTTTTAGGGAGATGGGCACCTGGTATTCCTCCTATAAGATTTTTTTTTTTTAGTATTCATCACTTAGCTTTAAAAGTCAGATTCATTATTTATGACAGTGTAGGTTTTGAAAAATATGATAGGGACCTAAAACACCTCTTATAGTTCAGAAAATGGGGGAAAAACAATTAAAATGCATGTTTGCAAACAAGGATGATCTTCTTTTGTTGACAAGAATAAGACAATGCAGGACTCATTTGATTATTTCTCATGCTTGAGCCATTTTAATGATAATTATATTTAGCTTGGCATATGTTTTGTCTCAGTTTCTGCTAGCCTGCAAAAATGACATAGCATTAATTAATGTGGCTTTACTCTAAACATTGTAAATTCAATAAAATGGTATAAATCATTTTCCATTATCTACCTTGAAGTACAGACAAAGAGTAAATCTGCCAATAATTTTGAAAGCATATTATCAAAAATCAATATAAAAAGAGCTCATAAAGCATGTCAAAACATGATTTTAATCACAGAGTAGAGTTTTTACATTACTTCATAATATTTACTGAGGACCCAGTTCAGACAGATTCTAAGTAGTAATAGAAACACATTATTTGTGGAATTCACCAACCTCATATTTCATCATTTGGTATTGATAATCATAAAAGAACTACAGTTTATTGATATACTGAGTGCCCACTTACAAGGCATGATGCTATTTTTAATTGTCATCAAAATTCTATAACAGTGATATTACAAAAGACTCTTTTCAGAGACAGAAAAGTGAGGCTTAAAATGATTCAATATATTACCTGAGTTGATTAGTGCAAGTCGTATAAGAAACAAAGTTGAGAATCAAATTCATGTCCACCTGACTATAAAAGTTGTTTTCCTTCCCTCCATACTATGATGCCTATAATTTCCAAATATTTATTTTAAATTTTAAATTTAACTTTAAAATCTCACAAATATTTAGTCTTTTGTGATAATATGTTCCATGACTATGCCACAACAAACTGTTGATGACTATGCTATAACAAACTGTTCATGCATTAATGGCAGATCTGGTAGGAATTCAGTTGCTTTCAATAAATAATATATTCTTATGTATGATCATTATTTATATATGCTCCAAGCGTTCTGAAGTGTTCGATAGTGAAGTGGATAGGTCTTGGATTCCACTTATATGAAGTATCTAAAGTAGTCAAACCCACAGAAACAGAAAGTAGAACGGTGGCTGCCAGTGGCTGGGGGAGGGGTAAAGAAGGAATTACTGTTCAATAGGTATAAAGTTTTAGTTATGTAAGACAAAAAGTTTCTAGAGATCAGCCGTACAACATTGTGCTTACAATTAAAAAAAACTGTATATACACCTAAAAATTTAATAGGGTAGATATCATGATATGTGGGTTTTCCTTACCACAGTAAAACAAAACTGCATTTGCTTCCTTAGTAAGTGATTATTTTGGTGCTAATGTCCAACAAAATCCAAGAGAGAATAGAACACGCCCCTTCTGGTAAAGCAGTCTTTTTCACAAGCTATCTCAAAGTTAGGTGAGACAAATTTTGGGGAGTGTTGATTCAGTCCTTGCTTTTCAGAGCATGGCCCTTGACAAGTGGCATAGCTATCACCCGAGGGCTTGCTAGAAATGCAAAATCTCAGTGCCCAATCCAATCTATTAAAACAGATTCTGCATTTTAGCAATATCCTCAAAGGCACGTTGTATTTTGAGAAATACTGAACTAGGCTACATCACAAGTGTTGCAACTAAATCTGGGCTTATTATTTTATTTGCATTGGTACTACCTGCTTTTCTGAAACCACGAGTGCATCAAAAAACACGTGGAGGGCTTCCCTGGTGGCGCAGTGGTTGAGAGTCCGCCTGCCGATGCAGGGGACACGGGTTCGTGCCCCGGTCCGGGAAGATCCCACATGCCGTGGAGCGGCTAGGCCCGTAAGCCATGGCTGCTGAGCCTGCGCGTCCAGAGCCTGTGTTCCGCAACGGGCGAGGCCACAACAGTGAGAAGCCCGTGAACCCCCCCAAACAAACAAACAAACAAACAAACAAAAAAACACGTGGTACCACTTAAAGGTATAAGGGAGCATTTGACTTAGAAACATCACAATTCACTGGAAAACAACTGTCACTGGTTTCTCTTGCAAACATTTTACAAGATTTGTAAATAATTAAAAGTAAGCCTGTGCTTATACTTATATATCTATAGTTTTATTTCACTATGCCATTCTATTTGGGTTGTATTCCATTTAGTACATTAACACTTGTAGCTGTTTGAAATTACTTTTATTTTTATTCCAAGGGAAGCTTGGAATAAGAAATATCATGATTCAATTATTAATGGTTAATGGTCACCCAGAAAATGGGACCCTGTGCTTGTAGTAGAAATAGATAATGCTTATCAAGTTGCGGAATGTGAAGGGAGGATGAAGTATGGGGCAATCAGAACTTAGAAAGGTACGCAGATATTTTAATTCCATTATGACCCTTATTTATTGGTTAACACTTTAGGGAAAACTACTTTTAAAATTACGTAATTTTAATTTTAGGAAAGACTATAAAATCAAAAGCCTCTATACCTTACCTGAAATGGAAACACCAAATGTTTCTATTAAATAGAAATTCCAAATTTTCCTTAATATCCTCTTTTATTTCAGATTGTTTATATTGATATAAACTTTCTCATTAGCTGCTCATTTCTCAAATTAAAAATAAATTAGAATTGCTCTGACAAAGGTGGATAATTACTTGTGGAGTCAGACGAATTTGCAAAGGAGTTAAGGAATCTAAGAATTAACAATGTGACAGCTTTGTTTTATTAGTAATGAAAATGACTTTAAAAACACAAGTTTTAATTTACTAATAATCAATCTTCGAGCAAGTAAATCTCTGTTTCTATACATATATATCTTTCAGGTGAGTAGAATTTAGATTTTATCAGAAAAAGCCCTTGTAAATATCTAATAAATATCTTATGTTTATTTATTATACCTCTCTCTATGCCCTAATAATGAAAAACTAGTATCAAATTAATGAGCTGGCTTCTATTTTCTACTGCAGTGTTAAATTTGTTTATTTCCATCATGGTTTATCACTGATAATGGCTCATAGAATTGTTTCCTTTAGTGAAAGGGAAGATATAAAATTCAAGCATATTCATACTGCAAACATTTTAATTTATATTTCTCAGAATCCAATCTTATACACAACATCTGCAATTGGGTGCTTATAAGCCTCTCAAAAGTAACGTGTCCAAAACGGAACTACTGATTACCAACCACAGTCTTGTTCCTCCTGGAATTTTCCCCATAACTGACAATTCCTTTCTTCAAGGTACTCAGGGCAAATAGTTTATAATTATCATTGACTCTTCTCTTTTTCTCATATTCCACATCTAATCCACAAGAAGACTTACAGTGATTGCCTTCAAAATATCTATAGAATTCAACTACTACTCGCCATCTTGTTAGATTACTACCCTGATCTAACCCATAATGAGGTGTGAATAATGACAGTAGTCTCCTCCTTGTCTCCTCATTTCAACACTGGCTTCTACCGTCTTTATTCAACACAGCATCCTGACTGGTCCTGTTAATGTAGAAATAAGATTCTATCACATCTTGGCTCCAAGGCTCAGATTAAGAGGCAGTCTTTGCAGGGACCAAAGTCTTCATATACTGTCTATTCTCCTATTAAATCTTCAAGTTAAGCTCTTACCAGACTCCTCTCATTCATTCCATTGAAGTAACACTGGCCTTGTTTTTTCTTGAACATTTTATGCAAGTTCCATTCGAGTCTTGCAGGTTCTTCTTTCTACAACACACTGCCAGCCCCCAGATATCTGTAAGGCTCACACCTTCACTTATTCAAGCCTTATCAGAGAGGCCTTTCCCTAAATAAAATAGAAACCACCAACCCTTAGTAGAAACAATCCATAATCTCCTAACTTAGCTTTACTTTTTTCATTTAATATATTATAAATGTATTTGTTCAATTAGTTTTTCTCCCCTACCGAAAGGTAAGCTCCATAAAGGCAGGAAATCAGTCTGTTTAATCTCTGCTGTATCCCACTGATTAATAGGAATACACATGTATTAGATGATCAATTAATATCTTTTGAATAAATAAATGTTTCTTGTCAAGTGTATACCAAATAATAAAAATGAGTTTAGTAATGTACACTGTAAGAGCTTGAGTTTTGGAGTCATGCAGGACTGCTTTTAAATCTGGTATTATCCTATGCTAGTTTTATGATATTGGATAAGGTATTTAACCTCCTTAAGGTTAATTTTTCCCATCTGTAAAATGAGAACAAATACTAGTGTCTACAGGATAGCATTATTGTGCAGACTAAAGGAGATAATATATAAAGAACATTAACTTAGCACATACTTAAAGTAACATTAATTATTAGTAGTAGTTATAACTGTTATATTTATATGCAAGATCCTGTGAAAAGATCCTCATGCAATTTTCTTCATATGCATTTTAATTATTTTTCCTAAAACACCCGTAGTTTTATAGAACAAAGTCGTTTAAATTAAAATATAAATTGTATATCCCTCTAACTCATTTTAACTGTTTAGATAACTGTAATTTAGTCATTGATTCATTTACTATCATTCATGTCTTTTAAAAAAGTTTTGAAATTCTCTAATGTGTCTGGCCCTGTGACAGATACTAGGGGTGCTGTAAACATATATCAATTTCAAGAAGTTCATCGTGTAATAAGGACAGAACATGTAGAGAGATAACTATGATACAATGGACAATATGACAAAGTGCAGAGAAATGCAGCTAGAATTTGTAAGATTGTCTCTGGCTGAGAATTCATTCATTCAACAAATACATGAAATGCTACACGTGCTGAGCACAGATCTAGGAACACACAGGTGAGCAAAATAAAGCAAATGTAGAACTGGGATGTTTTCCTTTACTCAGCTATTCAACATTATTGAGTGGCCTACTCTATTCCAGGCAGACACTGAGGATGGAAGGAAAAATGAAGAGAAATGACACTGATCTCATGGAGAAGGTCACATTTGAATTAAACTTGAAGGTCAAGTAGAACTGACGACAGTGGAGAGGACATGCTAGGGCAGAATGAAGTATCTCCAAGGGCAGAACAAGAACTAGGTAGAGTTTTCTGGAAAGGAAATAGTGTAATATGGAGATATGGCCAAATTATATCAAGTTCAGTATAAAAGTATATGTATTTTGCTTGATTTGTTTGCTCCTGGTGATGAAGCAAGAGAGGAAATTGATTTAGTAAAATGTATGGAATGGACTAATGTCCATTGGAAAATACCAAAATGGAAAGACTAGTCTGAAGATTGTTGGAATAGCCCTGGGTATATATATATAATATATAATAAGGGCCTGTAAAATAAAATGGACTTTTACAGGATAGAATGAAATACTATATTTGAAAGATAATTACAAATTTATATGTCAGAATTATTTGACAATTTAAATAATCAATTGCCATTGAGTGTGTTATTTTTTCAGACATGGAAAGAAAAACAGGGAGACATTTCTTTAATTTTTCTCTAATATTTTGTTTAAATTTATTAATTTTACAGGATAACTAAGTTTATTTGTATATTATCCTAGATTAAGAAATATAAGTATGAATATTTAAATAGAAGTATACATATTTCAATAGAAATATTATATAACTATAAGTATTTAAATAGAAATATTTATATTTATATAACTACATTGTATAAACTATATTATATAATTATATTATATAAATATTTATATAACTATAAATATTTCAATAGAAATATTCCTTTGGTCAATTTTTATAATATTTCCATGGGTGGAAAAAATAAATCTTAAAGAACTAAGGCTGTTGCAACAGAAAAATTATAACTTTCCACTTCTAAATTTTATTCCTGAATCTATTCGAATAGTAAAAGCTGACTCTATGTATGTTACATTAAAGCATCATGCATTGCGAATGAGTCAAGCCAGGGCCTGTGGGTTTCTTACGTCATTTGTCATAAGTCTCTCTAGAATATATATTTATTTATGATGTCTCCTGTTTAACAACAAATCACAGAAGGAATTTGAATGAGGCCCCATATTTCTGGCATGCAAGGCAGTGATAGAGGAAAGAGGAAGGTTCATGACGGCACCACCCAGAGGAGTGCTACTTCAGACTCCCCACCTGAGCTTCAGTCAAAACAATCACAAGATTTAGTTGCACTTATGTCTCATTATCTGTGTGCTGCAGGTTGAGAATGACTGCTGAATAAATCAGCATCAGATCAGAGAACATGAAATTAAGGACACAAATAAAGTGAGTTGCAACATGGTAAATTAAAAACAAATTGAAGACTTCCTAAGTTGAACATCAAGAGCTACATTTATTAAGGGGAAATACAGTTTCAATTCAAACAGAAAAAAAAAATAAGACAAAGAGGTATTTTAAATATTTACATTTTGCTTTACCTGCATGTGTAACTTCACTGCAGCAACATCAAACAGAATATTTGATTAGAAGATTGGAAATTTAAAGTCTGTATTTTCAACCACAGCCCTGTTTTTTAGACTAGACTTTACAGAATTTAAATATGATCATTTGCTGATAATGGCATTTGCTTCTTAAAATAAAGGTCTCAAGTGCATATAAAATGGTATATGACAAATTTAGTTGTTCTACTATGAGAAGTTTAGTTGTCTTATATTGCTCAGTCAGGACCCATTCACATAAAACAAATTCTGTAATAAATTAGAGATCTATAATAGTAGGTGACTATTAGCTCTAATAATTTTGGGATCTTGTCTCCTAATATCTGATGGTAGTTGATGAATTCAACTAAACAGATTAAAATAAATACTACTATAACTACCTGCAATTTTGTTCACACACACACATAAATATATCTTAATTTAATCTGCATAAAATTGTTATAAGGTAGGTATGATTTTTTTCTTTTTCTGTGACATTGAGGCTCAGAGTGCTTAACTAAAGTGACCATAGATTGGTTTTAGGTTTAAGTGTAATGGGTTTACATAAATATTTAGGACATCATCTGTTTCTTCAAGGAGCTGACTTTTTTAGCTAGGGAGCTAAAAATATATGCAGAGGAGACAAAATTAAATGAAAAATTTGAATAAGAGTTTTGGACAAAGGAAGGAACATTACTGACAGTTGCAAAAATCCTTATATAGGTACAGTGTTCAAAAGAAGAAGCGATTATTTCAGGGCTAAGTGATGAAGAATTATTTCATGGAGGTGATAGAATTTGAATAAGATTTTGAAGGAATTGAAAAGGTAGTTAAGTTTCAGAGGAAGAGGCAATGTAGGCAGGGCAACATATCAATTAAAATGGATTAGGAATGAAATGGATATAGAGGAGTTCAGAGCACAGAAAGAGAAATAAATGGAAAAGTAATAGCCATGTGTTTATTAATTATCTACTCTGTGTCATGCCCATTTAAACTTTACCTGTATTAATTCATGTCACCTTCACAACATCACTGAGGCATTCTTGCCCCATGTCATTAGTGAGGAAACTAAGGTTCTGAATGTATAACCAACTTGTGCAAAGTCACATAGTAGTTTATGGCAGAAGCAAAATGAAAATTGGTTGCTAGAACCATAGCCCATGTTCTTGACCATTATGCAGTACAGTTTTCCATGATCATAATAGTGATCTGGCACTCTTCTACACATTATCTCATTACAGGATGGATTGGCTGTCTACATATAGGCATTCGTTTTACATATACCCTGGGTAAGAGGAACTCATGGTCCTAGTTTATTTGAGGAAGTGAAACTTAGCAGTCATATTATGGATGAAAAGAAGACATGAAATATATCAAATATTTTGCATCCTATTATTACTATGACTATCATTAAGAAGTATGTTTTATATTAGATAATACCTTTCCTGCATAGGAAATAATTTTACTCAATCACTGTTATAATTCTTGTTCACATAGTATCTAGCCCAGCACATGCTATCAGTAATGTCCTTTCAAAGTCCTTCCCCTCAGATAGAGTATAGTCCCGTTCAAATTCTGATTTCATTTTATTGTACCTGTGACCATCTCCCTCACATCATATTCTTACTTAAAATATTCCTCCCCGTTCATCATAGGGCATGATTTTGTAAAATATTTTAATTTATTTTATTCCTTCAAAAAAAATATATTTTCTTTGTTTCTCACCTGCGTCGTGTCCCTGCCTCTTACCTATTTTTAGGCATGTACTCAACTGGGGGAAAGAAACACATCTAAGTTTTTTTTTTCTTAATAGATCTTTATTAGAGTATAATTGCTTCACAGTACTGTGTTGGTTTCTGTGGTACAACAAAGTGAATCAGCCACATACATACATATGGGCAGAGGACCTAAATAGACATTTCACCAAAGAAGACATAGAGATGGCTAAGAGGTACATGAAAAGTAACACATCCAAGTTTGAAGAAACCCACATGGCTGCAGGTAATTTTATTCCTATGTTACATTCCCCTATGGGCATTCTTACTGGAGATGTGTATCTCTTTGAGACATGGAGAAAACCAATCTCCCAGCAATAAAGCCTGATTCAAAAGTTCTGCCAATAATCAACATGATAATTTTAGCTAAGGTATTTTTCTTCTGTGTTCTCATCTGTGACCTACTGTGAATGAATCATTATTTGGGAATTAACTGGTTATAAACCAGTAAATTTTTTGGTTGATGTTTCTTTTGTTCCTCTTTATTGGGAAAAAGTTTTTATGGTTGTTGTTTTTGTTTTGTTTTCCATATTTAAAAGCTCAATGGCATAAATGGATATCCAATCAATTTAAATTACTTCATAAGTTGAGAACATTTATTGAACATACATTGATGTTGTGCACATTTGGAATATATAACTTAAAACTTGATTAACAGCAAATGGAAGTTGAACCAGTGCTTGAAAAAAGTCTAAAGCGTGTTCCTTGCCAAATGTTTCAGACGATTTTACAAAGTGGTATGAAGTGTATGAGGTATAAAGGAAGGAAAAAGGATACATAGGAATGGCGAAGATAAAGTGGATTAAAAGAAAATAAAGGCCTCAGTTATGTGTCACATAAATACTTTATTGAGTGACTGAAGAATTATTTGAAATCCTTATATTGGGAAGCTCAACACATAACCACATTTACAAGACACTAACAAGAATCTGAGAGATGTGAAATTCCAGATATATCTGAGTAAAAACAGGATTTGCTTTAACAAAACAATTAGTCTCAAGGAAATTTCCCAGTCTTCTGAGGCAATTGCTTTCCTTAGAACTATTAAAATATCTCAATGAAAAAAACTTAATAAAAGAAATACATCTGGCTATTAAAAAAACCACTTAAAAGGTGGTAGGCATCTATGGTTAGAGTAATCCTATTAAATGTTAAACTTCAATGCCTCAATCAAAACTTTGAAGTTAATATTTCATTAGGATAGAAAGTGAAAGAGCCAAGAGGAAAAAAATTGATACTTTTACTGCTCCTTTTATCTGGATACATTTTCTCTGGTGCTGAATTCATAGTAAGTGACTTAACACAAATATTTCAAATAATAAATAGAAATTCGGGTTCACTGAAGATCAGCTTTGACAAAAATCCACTAAATTATAGGACAAATACTATTAATATTAGGGAAATTGTTAATCACATTATGGCCAGTTTTCTCTCTATCCTGAAATTAATAATAATCTAATAGAAGAAATTCAAATATTTATGATCACACACACATGCATAATTTGCCATTGTACTTACTTTTGGTCACAACACCTTCTAAGTGAATGATGTTAGGATGGTCAAACTGCCCCATGATACTTGCTTCACCCAGGAAATCTCTGCGTTGCTTTTCAGTATAGCCTACTTTAAGTGTTTTAATTGCCACAGGTAATTCTCTTTTTCCTGGAAGTTTCAAACGTCCACTACAAACTTCACCAAATTCACCTTGTGATAAAGATGTAGAAAACACAGAAACTCATTACAAATCCCTACTCTAACAGTAGTCTAAAGTCCTCTTAGAATAGTAAGCTTTAGATAAAACAGAGTTGAAGGGGAGTCCAACTTCCTTATCTATGTTATATTAATGGTGCATTGGGAAAAATCATTTACAGGTGATCGTAAGACACATTGGAGGCTATTAGTTTCATCTCTCTCACCTACAGAAACCTTAATGGAAACATTAGAAAGAAACTAAAAGCAACTGACTGAAAATCACTTCCTTCTTCCTTGTTTTCTACTCTAGCAGTGACACTAATGAGAAAAGGAAAAAAGAAAAGGGCCATAGCAGGACAAAAAGGAAAGTCTTAAGGAAGAGATGATTCACAAGTAGAATAATTGGGTGCTTGAATTTTGTAAATACTTTTGGGTATTAAAAATTATATGTATTATATATGAAATATAATAAACAGTAGATGGTAAAAAAACACTATGTTTGAATATACATTTTTGCTGGTTTGTTTTTTTCATAAACCAAACAGTTGCTGGTTTAAGTATGAGCTAGGCAGAAGGTAATATTAAAATATGATCAATTATATACCACCTTGAAAGCAAGTCAATTACAAAAGATTAAAAACATTCTGAGGTAGATCAGGACATTGATATATTACATTTTATAATATAAACTCAAGTTAAAAGTCCAAGTTAAACACACCATCTTACCCGCTCCAATAACTCTTTCAATGGTGATGCATGAAGCTTCTATCTCCTTGGCGAATTCGTGGACAGCTTGATTGGGATCCTCATAGGTGTGTGGATCAATATAAGTTCTTACTCCTGGCAGTTTAACTGTAAAAATAAATGGGCATTACAATCGAAGTGCTTGTGATGGATGAGTGAAATTATAAACGTTATTAATGTACAGCAATGGCTTAAATCCCCAATTCCTAGAAATGACAGAGCTACAAGGACAGACCCTCTCCTGAATTATAGAAGTCATTTGTACAGCTATCTTATTTTTATAATTTTAGAAATCTGGATTGTTGGCATGCACAAGAAGAAGTGCATATGTGACGACATATTTGAATAAGGACATATTTCAACACTAATGTTCAGGAGTCAGTCTCTGAGGCAAACTAAGACACTTGTTTACTAAACTGGACAATGAAATGCTACTGGTTTAGTTGTTGGTTTGTTTTCTTATGCTTTCCTTAAAATCTCATCACAGATGATTAGTTTAGGTTTTACAAAAATAATTTAAAATAACTTTTCTGGTGCTTTGGTCCTATAAGACTGACAAAGAAGTCAAGGAGAAAAGAGAAATTCACTCTACTGTTGCTGCAGGGCATTATGCAAGTCTCTTATGCTCTATGAGTCTCCGTTTCATCACATATTAAAGGCTACCGATATTACCCTCACAGTATTTTTTTGACGATAAATAACATTAAATAAGATAGGACTGTGAAAATGGACTCAAAAATGCTTTGCAGCATGAATTATGGCTTTCATGATTTTGACTTTCATGGTCATGGCAGAGTGACAAAAAAAAAAAACAAAACTTCTTTTTGTCACTTACTTGGCAAATCAACTCACACTGTACTATTTATTAAAAAAATGAACATATTTAAATAATAATAAAATTAGAACCCATTTAGGCAGATTTTTAAAGCTCATTATTAAAACTTGATTTTCTGCATTTCTTAAAAGTGTAGTCTTTTTCAAGTCATTTGAACCAAGGTTGCTGCTACAGGAAGTCCTCAGGGAAATTCCTACCAAAATGTTAGAAAAAGAAGAAGAAATTTATTCATTTAATCTGGTGATGTTATTTAATGACATATTTCTACTGACTGTTGCTAGGAATTAGAATTGGCCTGGAAATTTGGTTTGAAATATAATAGCTTTTTATATTAAGCAAAAAGTTTTTATTTTAATGATTATAATGAAAGTATGCTTTAAAGAATTGTAAAAAAAAAATCCAGCTGTTGCCTAGGGTCAGCAGGCAACACCGCAAGCCCATACGCTTTAGGGGAATGTAACAAAACACTTACACTTTTTATACCAATATTTTTGGTCAGTTATTACAAATCTCTAGCCTGAAAAGAAGCCAAAATAACAATAAAGTGTCCCCTACTTTGTTTTATTTTGATTTTTTTTTTTTTACAGTTTGCTTACTGTGCCCATTATGAAAATGCATCTTTTCCTCTTCTGGATCTTGTTTTGCTTTGCTGTAACCGCACCGCCTGGAACAGAGTAAGCTACGATTAGCCACATCTCCAAGTGGTGAATCACATCAAGCCCAGAAGCACACAACACAATTGAAATGATTGCAACCTTAAGTGATTTTCACACCAGCAGTATGAAATAACACCAATACTCTTTTACATGAATCGTATTTCCCCAGCTAGTATCCCTCACTCTTACCCAGATTTCACTGAGAAGTCTGAAGCTCTCCAAACCTATTTTGAAACATGACTTCATCATATACCATACACCAGACATTTCTCTGTTCCCTTTTTCTTCTACTGTTTTTTTGCCACCTAGGAGGCCCCTGCTTTTTCTCAGGATGAACTGTCCCAAATACGTCTCTGATTCAAAAGTCTCCTCCTTTCAGCACCTTACTCCATTATTCTGTTTTATTTATTTCTCTTGTTTTGGAGTCTTTAGTGTCTCCACTAGTCTCCTGTCAATCTATCCATTTCCATCAATTTAATTAATACCTCTATCCCTCTGGTTTTATTCTTTTGAGAGTTATACTCTTATTCCCTGTGGATTTATTTTCTAGGAATATTCCACTGGCATTCAAACTCAATAGATCTGAAAAAGAAAAGAGTACCTTTCTCTTTAATTCAATCTTGATCTGCTGCCTTCTTTTCCTCTTAATAACATTTTCATGGCTTTGGTACCTTAAGGTCAAAGCCCTGTTCTCGTGTACCTCACAACAAATTAGTTGCCAAATCCCAAGCATTATATAACATAAAAGTCTTATGATCCACCTCTTCTATTTCACTAGTTCTACCTCTTCTT
This sequence comes from Hyperoodon ampullatus, assembly GCF_949752795.1. NCBI lineage: Eukaryota > Metazoa > Chordata > Mammalia > Artiodactyla > Ziphiidae > Hyperoodon > Hyperoodon ampullatus. Next base: position 103,450,969 of record NC_136914.1, read on the forward strand.
CAATTAAGGTCTTGCTGTTTTTCATTTGGATTACTATCAGTGCCTCTGAACTGATGCCCCTGCATTCTATAACTGTTTTCCTAAACTATACTAGACATGGCTGTAGCCAAATTACCATAAATAAGGTACTTTTCTATTGTGTTAGCTCTCTTCTGCAAAGTCTTCAATAAAATAATAAGGTAAAGATTCCTAAACATAGCCCCAATGTACATTTCCCACATCATCTCTGAGATATTTCTCCATGCTTCCGTATGTTCCTATATACTGGTTCCTGCACTTAGGATGCTCTTCTTAACAATTTCCAATTATCAAAGTCCAGTTCAATTGTTGCTTTCTTCATTTTTTTTCCCCTAATACCCTGGATTAATGCAATCTTGCCCCCTCTGAACTCAGTAGCTTTCTGTATCCCTCTCATGGTGTGACTGCCATTCTACAGTGCAACATAGTCATTTGAGAATGTTTTTTGGCTCTCTTGTTATTGTTGTTAGTTTCTTAAATGGCAGTAACTACCATTCATCTATAAATTTCTGAAGTGACCTGGCTCAGAGTTGGCCCCAAAAATATTCGTCACATTGATGAATGAATAAATGAATGAGTGGATGATATTCTGGTTGAGTCTACACAAGGACAAGTGTTTGGAGAGAGAATACGCTGATGAATATTAAGGTACGTGAATAACCATATAACATTAAAACAGCTGACCAAAATAAAAATATTTAAATTACCTTTAGTGAAACTCTAAGGAAGTGAATTTATTATTCACAAGCTCTTATAATAAAATTGAGTTTATTAAAAACAAAATTTCATTTATTTCTGCATAAAGAAAATACAGCCAAAATGTCAGATTGACAAAATATTTTCATTACAAAGTTGACTGAAAACTACTATATGATGTAAATGAAGTGGCCAATTGACATACACTGAGGACTGTTCCTTGGTTTCATATTCTAAAATGTTTCTTAAATATGTGTATATTTTGATATAAAAATGAAACCTATTTTATTCTCTCTTTCTTAGTGTGTAATTACATATATTATACAACATAGATAACAAAACCTGTTCTTGTGCCATTTTTGAAAAAACTGCAATTATCTTAACTTTATCATGTTAAAGAACTGGCAATTTATTAGTAAAGTATATCTAGGAAAATTTAAGTAAACTTGAAGTAATATACTTAATACATATAATGTTCTTGGGTGAGGAGAATTACACAATGAGGAACTGGTGGCTTTTCAAATTTTATTCATAACATGTAGATGCATTTGTCAATTAGGAGCCCTTAAGACATCTTGAATCACCTCACCACAGTGAAATGGAGAGAAAAAACGAACACATGATATCATCCTGAAATAATATTTGGTCTCTTCAAGCTGACATTTAAGATATTTTAATACATTGTTCATATTTTTTAGATATTACATTATTCTTTCAATCTTTAATGTATGTGCCTCTAGAGAGAAGTTATTGATATTGTTTATTTTTTACCAATGTTCTAAATACAATTGTGTGAAATCATTCTGCGATTTATGTTATTTAAATAATACTGACAAAAAACTTTGTTAGAGGAATTCTAAAGATACCTAAAAAGTATACAAGTTCTTGCAGTTTACATTAGAAAACAAACATCCATTCCACCTTTAACTCTCTTACCTTCAAAAAAAAATCAAGCTTTGAAACTTATATCCTCAGATAGTCTTTATCATTAAATAAGCTTCATGGATATTTAAATTCCATGCAAATGCCTCATATGAAAATGGAAATAAAACTTTGGATCTCATCTAAAAAATTATTTGGGAATACCATGGTGAGGAGATGTTAACATTTTAATACCTAGGGTGAGAGTCAGGAGGGCAATAAGAAGGAGTTATTTTTGACTACAGACATCTCAAGACTTCTATAACATAATATGGCTGCATGTCACATTAACATAAAAAATTAAGTTCTGGAACACCCCAAAGCAACATTAAAACAAACCTCAACAAGATACAGCAAATAGAAGTGCAGCTGGCAGAGACTGGTACTCAAGCAGTGGTTCAGCCTTTCTAACAAAGCATTGCAGGGAGCCTGTTCATTCAGTATCATCTTCTGTACTTTGTCCAGATGCATCATTTTAACTCAGCATACACTAGAGTCAATAAATATGCCATTCTGTACATGAATTACAACTCCTATCTTCTAGAACCGATTTTTTTTCAAACGGAAAAGAATCAGTTTCTTCATTTTGCTTCAGTCACAATTTTAATGAAATTTGATATCATTTTACTAAAAACAACTGTAGTGCAAGTAGAGGAATCATCTTCTAACAATTTATACTTATTTTCTTCTAGAAAACAATGTTATTTTATTTTTTAATAGTAAGGTGGGCATGAGAAATCATATTAAATGTAAGCATAATTCATCTTCATAAATGAATATTTATTAAAAAGTACGAGAGTGCTGCTTCCTATATAAGTGACTTCATGGGTAATTTAGAAATCAATGTATTTTCCCCCATTTCTATCCTAAGGACTTGAATAACACATCCTTGATAATATTAATGCAGATCTTAAAAACTTGGCCCAAGCCACAACATCTAAATTTGAATATTTGAAATTTCTGTAAGACATGAAACAGTAAACAATAATCTTTATGAATGGATGGATGTGCCAATGAGTAATTTAGTTCTTGGATGTAAATTAAAGATTTGATAATAAATTAGCAGTATGAATGTCAAGCCCTCCAGAGTACTAAGTGAAGCACAGAATCAGAACTTTACTAAATGACACCATTATGGATAATGAGGAAAGATGAGTGAATGAAAGAACAAAAGGAGATTGTAGATCCTTATTCAACAATAATCTCCACAAAATCTGATTTTTCCATTGCTTTAGCCTATGGAAATAAACACTGAATAAACACTTTTTTCCCCTTAATTCTAAATAAGGTGGGGAGGGGGGAATGGTGAAAGAAGGAATGGTTTTGCATTTTGATGTCTTTGAAAGAGTGAGCATATGCAGTGCCTGGCTCAGAAATGGACATGCCTATAACTGTTCCTCTATTACCCAGAAGGATTAAGAGGTGCTTTGCCATACTTTAAAGCAAAAATATTCAAAAGGCAACGTTGGAGCAAACGTTAGAGTCAATATGTGTTGCTTATGGAAAAGAAAAGTTCCTTGTATTGTAGCCTCTTTTAAAAACACATTTCTCCATATGTGCACACTCTCTTGTTATGACATAATGACCTCAACCATGGCATAATGTTGTGTTTAAGACTTTTATGTTGAAATCTTGAAAAAAATAAGTTACAGTTTTTTGGGGAAATAGTTTGACCTTTTCACTTCAAGAGTCTCTCTAACTGTAAAGTAGTTTTAATAAAACCTCAGTTAACTCAGCCCCCATAAAATAAAGAAACATATGAAGATTAACATTAAAATATCTAATAAATACTGAAAATAGATTGTTTTATTTTACAGGACCACATTCTTCAATAAGAAAATGCAAATGCAGAAAAATGGGACATTGTATATATAGGCTGTCTTGCTAGCATTTGTATACTAGGGTACTGGATTTTGAGTTCCTTACAGAGAGATGTAAGTTACACAAAAAATGCAACTGATTTATTATCATTTACTGAAAATTCTCAGACATACTTCTCAAAGAAAATGTACATGTTTTTGAAAACATGCTTTCCTTGGATAGGGGAATGGAGTGATGATTATAACACACAAAATGAGGGCACAGCTTTCTGTGTTCCCATCTCACATTCTTCCAAGGATACTAACCACCCTATGATTAATGGCAATGTGAGAAGCTAGCTTATTTCTTATTTTATGCCTTATATATCATTTTAATTTCTATATTATAAAAGACAAAGAAAAAAAACCTTAGAAATAACACTTCCAAAATAATGTAGTACATATGAATTTGGAAAGTTTTTCATTAATAACATCTTCAAATCCTTTTAGAATTAGCAATAAGAGAAAGACATGAATAATTTGAAATACTCCAGAAAACTCAAACATGAATTATAGACTTCATTATTGAGTTAAAATTTAATTACCTTAGAATTTTGATATAAAAACACATTTCATAAAGTATGAATGTAAGTATTGTGTCTCCCTGTTTTCAACAAATTTTGTTCTAATGTGAGAGTAGGTAATTTCCTACTAATTTATAAATAGTTCATGGATGTGACCATTGGATTTCTCAATTAGAGTAGTCCCACTTAATATCTCCTATGGTCTGAGGTTCCACAGGTATTACAAAAAAGGATTTGGGAGCTGTTCATAGCAAGACCTCAGTTGGAATTTAATATATTATCTCTTTATATTGTGGGCAAGCCTCATATCTGCCTGCCAACAGCACTTTAAATGGCGGTCTAGAATTATAAGGATGATTTTATTCTCTATGTCTTTTTCCTAACTCTATAAACTAGAATAGCACTTCCACATACCTCCCTGACAGAAATCTGTTGAAGATGAGTGAAATAATCTGTTAAATATGTAAACATAAAACTTTGCTTACTTCAAATTTCAAGAAACTTTCAGTTAATGAATTAACTTTCATTAGTTCATTGAAAAATTAAGGTAATAATTAATGTTTCAATGTAATCCACAATCATTTTGGTCAGAGAAGTATGTTTTGTTTTTGTTTTATTCTCTGAATTATGAGAGAAGTTAGAGTTTATCCCTTGTGCTTCCGATTTTAAATAGTATTTAAAATAAATAATAATAATTTCTAAAATATGAGGTTGATTTTCTAAAAATCACAGAGTAGGTAAATGAACAAAATAAGAATTTAATATCTCTATTTTCAGAATAGTGAACTCCACTTTACTTGCCACATGAATCCCTCAGAAGAAGTAGTAAGGGATATAAAAACAATGAAAAGCTTGACAACTGATGAATGAAGGAATAACCTAACATATGTTTGAATTTAAGAAATGCAAGAAAAAGCTACTTTGGGACTATGGGAAATTTCAGAAGAACTTATAATAAACGTTATGTTATAAATATATATTGGTTCCTGTAAGCATAAACAAAAATGAATATCAAGGGGTAAATAGTAATGCTATTTTAGAAATTGCATGTATTAATATCTTATTTACATTGAAGACAATCAATTCAACACTGGATGCTTGTAAAAATGGATGGGTTGAGGGTGGGAGGAATGAAAAAATGACTAGAGTCTCAAGCCAGCTGTGATGGTATGAAGTCAAAGATCACAGATAAAAAAAAATACCCCTACTAAAAAGGCCGTCTTGGGGATAGGGTGCCTAAAATCTAAGCATCTGGGTTTCATTAAGACATATTACAGAAATATCTTCCATCACTGGGTAGATTTCCATCAAAGCAGGAAGAATATTTTTAAAATTAACATCATGCATATGTGTACAGATTTCACAACAAAGTAGGCACTAGAGTAATGAAAAATAATTTGAGATCAAAGATAACAGCATGTAATTACCAATTTCATCTTATAAATAGCACGCCAGGCATTTGAAAAATAATGGAGTTCCCTGGTGGGAACTTTGAGAGTAAAACTCAGAACTCCATAGCCCTGCAGAAGATTTAATGTAGTTGAATTGCAGAACAAAGGATCTAGATCAATGGTTTTGAAATTATGTTTTTCAGACCCTGAGATTTCCACAAGGTATATTAAGGTACTTCTAAAAGGCAGTATATTTACAATGGGCAATTTTAATGTATATGTGTTGCATTATATTAAGGTCAAAACCAATCACACATATTCATGAGTGGTCTTTCAAGAAATGAAAAACTATGATATTCCAAAATCTCAAAACATCTATCTAACCTCTGCTCTGTAATTGTAAATATGTCTGTTGACAAATGATCATAGAATGTTCCTTGGAAATTATTTGTGTGGTAATTGACAAATGCTGATATGATTATACATACAAAATTAGGTGACAAGATTTTAAGTCAATATTTCTTAGTATTTTACTGATTGTAGTAGGAAAATTCTCAGCCCTTAATTTCCACTACCTAAGTTTCTTTTTTCCTCCCCAATGCTTTAATCTAAACAAATAGTATCTTTAACTGAATCCTCACAGTGACTAGAAATTGTAAAATGGAAGTTGAGAAAGCAGAGCAATAAAAACATATTTAGCTTCCATTCGTCCCAATTAATAATTTTGAACAACTTTCTTGCTGTCTATGTAAGCTCAATTAAAGTTTGTTTCTTTTGCTTTATTTTGTTTTGTTTTACTAAGAATGCATTAAAAAAATTCTGGCTTTTCCATAAATCTTTGCACACAAATTGTTAGCATTTTATTGGGTACCTAAGCACATTTGTGGCTCAATAATTTTTTTGTGTGTATGCACACACACACACACAAATACACATGCACACACACAAACACACTCATTGAATAATTGCTGACATTATTTGAAGAAAGATGTTAGAAATAAATTGTTTTCTTAGGTTTCCTGGTGTGTGATTTGTGAAGAAAATGTTCCACCTTCCCTCTTTTCCTCTTTTCTTTTATTTCTTCACTTCATAAACTCCCTGAAGTCAACTACACAGTAGAAAGAGATACCATTTAAAAAAAAAAATCAAGCAATTTAAATTCAGCTAAAGTTAGTTTTCGTCAATACTTTCTAAGTCATGGTTTTATAAATGTTCATACACCCATATTTTTGAGGTTTAGTTCAAGGTATGTCTGGATGTCATTTTTCTTTTTTTCCAAGATGCAAATTCTGCTTATTCTGGTTCAGTGATTTATCTCTTATAATAATCAAATTTAAGAGTCAAGTAGAATGAGCAATTCAGTGACCATTTTTAAGTTTTTCTATAGAGCAGTACAAAAATAAAGTCACAGTTTCAAGACATTTATATTATACTTCAGCCTTTGTCAGTTTTCAGGGCTGTTTTGTTTTTTTTTTTTTTTTTAGTCTGTCACTGAAGCCCTAGGCTCATATAAGAATTTCCTAAGTTAAATAATTAGGAACAAATATGTACTTTCATATTAACTTTAAAAAATTTCAAATATAAAAATTTCAAAAGATTGAGTAAAAAGATCAACAAATCTTATCAATCTGTGTTTGTTTATGCTCTCTTATTCTCAGAAGATCATTGGTATCAATTCCACCACTTCTCACATCTATGCATGCATGCACTCTCATTCACACCACAGTTTTTTGAATCAACAAAAATTAATTTACACCTAGAGAACACAAGTAACAATTTTAAATGACCCAAGGCAGCCCTATAATTCTCTAAAATGCATTTCAGCTCTTTTCCTGGCAAATTTTGACTACAAATAACAGCTCAATATAGTAGTGGAGGGATTTAGACTTCTTAATCTAAATAGAAATTATCTGGAATATTTCACTTTTTTACAAGGTAGCTCACTACTGTGTAGGAGAGTTCCTCTAAATCTGTGAAGAGTGTTCTTTGGTCTTATGTTCTAGCCTATAGTTTCATAGCTATAACCCAGATATATTTAGGATTTGCATTTGTAAATAATTAAGACTATCCAATTTGGACACTGATCCCAAAAATGTGCATATTTTTTACTTAATTAGTATCAACTTAGGAATAACACTTCTAATATCTGAAGTAATTCAAGCTTAAAACTATTAAGTAAACCATTTAAAATTACATGTGGTTCTGTTCTCCAATGCCACATATATCCACAATGATTATGAAAATAGAAGATCCTACTTAGGTTATGGTCATTCCATGGGTCTGGGAGACCGAAAAGGTGACTTCACTTTGACAGAAGTGGCATTCTACTTCCACGTATGATATGGTTTCACTCTTGATGGAACAACAAAAACAGTGACATGTTAAATGTAAAACAGATGTTACGATCTTACAACTTCCTGCTTTAAATCAGGACCACAGTAAAAGCCTTGGAAGAGAAGTATGAATGCATGACTTAGGGGTGATATGCTATATGCATATTTTATTTGAAAGTATCCATTGTGAAATCACTTAAGATTCCTTTTTGGGACTCAATTTCAGTCTACTCTTCTGTTAAAGCATAACTTGAATACTAACTATTAAAATGTACACAAATGAAAAAAAAAAAAGGAATGCTGACGATAATACATATAGGTGGGACAGCACATAAGAGTGAGAGCAGGAGGGGAACACTAACCATATTAGGCTTGGATGGGCAACAGCGCACAGGGAAGAAGCCCTTCCACAGCCACAATCGCAGCAACTGTAAAGCAAACAAGAGAGCCCAAGATAAGGAAGAGATCCCACTCCCTAGATACAGCTATAAAGACACTACGAATTTAGACAGGTGTCTGCTTTGCTTTTCAAAAGCAAAAATTCCTAAATGCATACAATTAATTTTCCCACAATGTTTTTCAAATTGAGAAGTATTTTATGGGTTTAAGAAATACAGAGCTGTATTAAATAGTTATTTTTATTTTACTTAAAAAAGCTTATTTGGTAGGAAATATAATGAGCCAATGTATTTGATTATCCAATTAAAACGGACATACAAATAAAAATGTAAGCATTTGAATATTTCCTCAGAAATTCCTGCAAAAATTATACTCAGAAGACGTTCTAAATAGTCCTGTAAATAAATGTTTTGCATAGAGCTTAAAAATTTAGGATGGAGAATAATGCCTTGCTCATTTGACCCACTGATTTCTTATAGCAATGGCATCATTTATCACAGACTATTGAAAATGTTATGCTTACATGACTTCTCCAATCATTTATGGAAAGCTGCCAATTTAAATTTAAAGGTTCAGATTTTAAAAATGCATTTCCATAATATATTTGCAGAACTATTGTTATATTAAAAAAAAACAACCTATATATAATACATGCACTTTTCTGGATATTGCAAGATTCAATATTCTTCTAAATTTTCCACATATTCATAGTAAAAAATCCAGAAAATAAGAAGTAAATTGTTTAATATAATGTACTTTATTGCTAGAAACCAAGTAAACTAATGGCAGAATATAACATAGAAATTATTTAGTGCTTCAATGCATTCACTTTCCAGTATAGTTTATAAATTGCATTTACAGTGATATCAAGAGAACTGTGGGATGAGCTCAGTAACGTTACCATACACCAGCAGGTCAAGACTTTTATCTAAACTCTGTCTGTTTTGAACTTTAATTGCTTAAAATGTATCTAGTCTATTTTATATCAAATAAGGAGAAGAAAATACAATATAAACATCCAATATATTTGGGAATGTTAACAAAGGTAGACAAGTATTTCCAAATTAAATTCCAATGGATCTTTTTCAAGGAAAAATAGGCAGTGTTCCATATATTTTCTTTGCAGTATTGAAAATGCTTTAATTTTCCCACTACTATTGGGATTCCCTGGTGGTGCAGTGGTTGAGAGTCTGCCAGCCGATGCAGGGGACACGGGTTCGTGCCCCGGTCCGGGAAGATCCCACATGCCGTGGAGTGGCTAGGCCCGTGAGCCATGGCCGCTGAGCCTGCGCGACCGGAGCCTGTGCTCTGCAACGGGAGAGGCCACAGCAGTGAGAGGTCTGCGTACCGCAAAAAAAAAAAAAAAAAAAAAAAAAAAAAATTTCCCACTACTAAGTATCTGAGAATTTGGCTGTCACTAAAATGGCAACTGTGACATTTATTTTCAGCTAGACTATTTGTATTTTAAAGACTATGCCAAATAATTATTTTCACTGTAGAGATATTGAAAGTCACAGTTACAGTATATAAAATTGTTAAAATACTTATAAGAGTAGATAAAGCATCTGTAAAAACCTTTGGCAAATCTTGATATATTTCCTTATAATTACATTTATTTCATTAATGTCTTAATTACTGATATCTTAGATATGTTAACTTTTCTAATGCTTCTGTTTGTATCAGCACTCAGATTTGGGGTTGGTAAACTATGGCCCATTGGCCAAATCTAGCATACCACTTATTTTTGTAAGTACAGTGCTATTGGAACATGGCCACACTCTTTATTTATTGTTTATGCAGTCTTTTGTGCTGTTGCGGCAGACTTAGGTAGTTGTAACAGAGAATGTGTAGCCCGAAAAGCCTAAAACATTTACTATTTGGCACTTTAAAGAAAGTTTGCCCTCCTCTTTTTTTTAAGACTATTAGTTTTGTGAGATGAGGATGATTCCTTGACCTTTTTTCCATCAGAGTTTAAACATAATTAATGACACATAAGTAGTTTCACTGTAATTTGTATTACCTAATGGCACAATTATCTCAATTTACTGATAGCTATTAATATGGAAAGTTTGCATAGATGTGTTAATTTTGAATAGCACAGTTCCAATTCAATAAATAAATAAATAATAGATTGTTGACAAATGTAAACAACTGTTTTTTAGCAGTTAAAAAAAGATAATGTCATCTCCCAATAAAGTACAAACATCCTTCTAGTTGAGTGTGCACAGCTTATAAATGCATGTAGAATTGTGCTTAGGAAAGCAAGAACTGCACTGTGATTGGCCATTACCTATAAGGATTTGTTTAATGCTTGATCAGTGTTCTAAGACTCAAAAAATACACCAATGATTCCAAAAATAATAACATTTTATTCAGTCCTTTTTATTTGAAAAAATATAATAAGGTCTTTGTCTTACAAATTAGTACATATACACGCACATACACACACACACAATTCACTATAACACCAAATCTAAAAATTTTAGTCCTAAAGAATTTAAATCACCTTACCTATCATTAGATTTCAAATTTATAGTTTTTAAAAAGTTTAGTCAAAAAATCTGAAATCTTGTAAAATCAAACACTCCTACTTTTTCTGAGTCATTGTTTTACATTTGGTACTGATGCTTTCTTTGATTTGTTTTAAGATGGCATAAATAAATACCCTGGGTAACTTAGTTAACTTCTTTGTGTTTCAGTTAACAGCCATAAAATAGGTATAATAATGGATTCTATCTCATAGGTTTTGTGAAAATAAAGTGAGAGAATATACGTATTCACTTAGATTAGTGTCTGGCACATCATGTGCCTGGGAGAAAAGCAGTAGCTATTACCCTTAGTAATACCATAATCAAAGTGATAGAATAGATTCTCATTATTTCAGAGAAATTTATTTTTTTCATGATCCATATAATATTACCATACTAAGAATTTCCATTTATAACATAACTAAATATCTAATTACCTTCAGACCAATCCGTATAAATACAGATGGCCAATGTAAGTTAAAAAAAAATCATTTCCACAAAATACATTTTCTTGGGGTTTAGTGATCAGAGCATACTGTGCATTAATATGTCATTGAGAAAATTAAAACTGAAGATCCTTTTCTGTGAATGTCTGAAGTGGAATAGTAATCCCCCAAATTACTCTTTTTAAATTAACTCCAAGGATGCTGTCACAATAACACTTAGACACCAGATGGTATAAAGAACATGTTCTTTCCTTAATCAATAAATACTCAAAGTACAGGTTGAAGATGCTTACAAGCCTCAGAGATAATTTAGAAATAGAAACCAAAGTGTGCTAGAAATAGCAGCCAATCTAATTTATGTGAGCTATGGTTCAACAAAGTCCATCTGCATTCCCATAAGATTTTAGCACCTGGAAGCCTGTAAGTGACTGCATGTAGCTATAACAAGATCGTTATTATCAAAGTTTAAAATAGTTTAGCCCTTCTGGACTTAATATCAAAACTGTAGATCTTTGTTTTAACAGATATTTTGATTTGTCCTTCCGAAGATTAAAATGTGATAACAGAATCTTTCCAGACCCAAAGAAGATTCAAATGAAATTACTTTAGCCAGGTCTTACACAGAACTGATCAATATATGTACCACTTGTGTCAATGTAAGTAAGATAATCTCCCTTCTACCCAAGAAAGGTGATTATAACTCTAGGGAAGAAATTCTGAAAGATACTAGATCAGAGAAGTAAGACTACAGGCTGTGGATAAATGATGACTTAAATTCTGAAACAGAGATCATACAAGTGGATAAGAAAAACACTAAGATCCCAAAAGATAAATGAGAGAGGCAGAAAGAGTAAATCCGAAAAAGAAGTATTTTAATTAAATAGAAAGTATTTTCAGTTTACTGGTTAAAAAAAAGAAGAAAATGAAAAGTTTGCATAATTTACCCATTTTAAATAAAACAATGACAAAAACAAAATTGGTGGTACTTAGTGCTGGAGAAAAGACTGTAGTTTTTGCCCTCAAAGGTCACAGTGAAAAGTACCACCGGTGCTTTAGAAAACAATCCTCCAAAACTTATTAAAAGTGATAAGGGCTTCCCTGGTGGCACAGTGGTTGAGAATCTGCCTGCTAATGCAGGGGACACAGGTTCGAGCCCTGGTCTGGGAGGATCCCACAGGCCACGGAGCAACTAGGCCCATGAGTCACAATTACTGAGCCTGCGCGTCTGGAGCCTGTGCTCCGCAACAAGAGAAGTTGTGATAGTGAGAGGCCCGCGCACCGCGATGAAGAGTGGCCCCAGCTTGCCACAACTAGAGAAAGCCCTCACACAGAAACGAAGACCCAACAAAGCAAAATTAAATAAATAAATAAATAAACTCCTACCCCCAACATCTTCTTTAAAAAAAAAACCAAAAAAAGAGTGATAAAAATGTCCTTACCTTTTGACACCATTGAGTAGCAAAACAGTTAAGATCATGGAGTTTGTTGTCAAATTAAGAGCAGTCCTGGATGTATCCACTACTAAATGTATAGCTTTTGGTAAACTTGTTATTGATATAAATGAAATAAATAGTAGAAACTATATTACATAGGGTTGCTTTGAAGAATGAGTTTGATTATAAGTGTAAAGCTTTCTGCACTGTCCTGGGCTCACAGTCTGCACTTAAAAAGTTTTTTAACTGGTATTATTATAATAACATGGACTTATGGTAAAAAGTAAGGTGTAGATAATATGCACGAGGCTGGCTACAGATTTTAAAGGAACCAATGACCAACAAATATTTTGCAGTTAATAAAATCTATTTGTGGAGTCTATGATGCAATGAAATTAATATGGTATAACATTAGTTTTTTTAAACTTTAGGTAAAAATTAGTGTGCAGAGAAACAAAATGATGGCAAAAAGTATATAAAATCTTTAAGAGCTACTGTGTGGGAGTGTTTCATGAATTTGCATTTTTATGAGACAATTTTAGCTTCCCTGATTTGAAATTTTTTTGTGGTTATTTCACTTTGTAATTTTAAGAAAAACAAAGAATTCAAATAATTCCAATTATGTTGCTGATCACAATATACTGTCATTTACACTGTATCAGTTTTAAAATGCTAAAAATAATTTAAACATGTAACAAATATTTACAACAAAAGAAGCTTAGGTTATTGTTTAGTGGTAATTAACACTGACAGTGTTGTTTTATACATTTGTTAAAATATCTCATAATGTGATACCTTTTGCATCTGTGTCTTTATTCTTACTCTTCTTACATTTATTACTGATTTCCTGATGAAGCTAGGCTAAAACTGAAAATATCTTTTGCAAAAACTAGGAAGGAGATAAAAAAACATAATGGTAACACATATGATCCCCAAACTCTACGCCTCAGTCCCCATACTTCTGACAAAAAGGCATAAAATTATTCCACCCTCCAAGAAGAGGTAATGTAAAATGTTTGGAAAGAGGTTTGTTTTCATTTTTGTTTTTGTTTTAGTGTGTTTTTGAGTAACTCTGAGGGGAATCCCACATCTACAACACATGCATAAATTTATATATGCAATCCAATCACTATTCCCAAGTCATAGTCTAGGCAAATTGTAATAGGATATAGTTATACACAGTAATTTTAAAATATTTTCCAGTTGTCTGCTTCTTTCCTATAAAGAGCTCCTTACCCCTCACCAATGATAATAGCTGTCTCTCTATTACCCTCTAGGACCACTTATCAAAAACTGTCCTATCTGAGCACTAGTCCCTGGTAGATGAGTTTTGAAATATCAATGGATCTTAGTCTTACCTAATCAAGTTCCAATCCTGGCATACTCATATATTGCTGTGAAATAATAAGAAATATATATATTGGTCTCTGCTCCCAGGACCTGACACAGAACTCCTAAAATCCTTGTTAAATAAGGGTACTATGTGAATCTTTTGTTCTAACTTACAGTTCCTGACGTGGAGCTCCTAAAATGCTTGTAATTTCCTAAGTTACAGAAGCACTAAGAGCATCTCTTGTTCTAATATTTGGTCTTTGACTCTGGATCCTGACACAAAGCTCCAAAATCTCTTGCAATTTCCTGTGTGATAAGAGTGTCTTTTGTTCTAATTAGGTGACCCTTGGTGGGTTGGTTGCCAGAAAGTCCAAGTCATGATTAGAAACTTGGAATTTTCAGCCTTACCTCTCATTCTCCAGAGATGGGAGAAGGGCTGGAAATTGAGTTAATGATTCATTATGCCTACATGATGAAGCCTCCATAAAAATCCCTAAAATACATCCATGTACTGGAAGAGTGGCACACCTCAACTCCACAGGTTAGAAGCTCCTGTACTTGAGACCCATATAGACCTGGTCCTCCATCTGTCTGTCTATCTGTATCCTTCATCAAATCTTTTATTATATAATCAACTGGTAGTTGTAAGTAGGTGTTTCCCAGAGTTCTGTGAGCTGTTTTAGCAAATAATTAAATCCAAGGAGGGGGATCATGGGAACCTTTGATCTGTAGCCAAGTCAGAGAGAAGCTGTGGGTAACCTGGGGACCTACTAGTTGTGACTTGCATCTGAAGTAAGGGACAGTCTGGGACTGAACCCTTAACCTGTAGGGTCTGTGCTAACTCTATTTAGTGTCAAACCGAATTACAGGACACCCACGTGATTTCACAGGGAATTGCTTGGTGTGGAATATATAACCCCAGACATCTAGTATCAGAAGTCTTGTGATTGTGGTAGCAGTGTGAAAGTAAAGGAGAAACACACAACAGGACTTTGCCTTTCCAACACACTTGCTTTCTCCTTCTGTTACCTGTTTCAAGCCTGAATAGTCCTATTGTAATATTCATCCTAAAAGTAAGAATCCTGGGACTCGGAGACAGGGAACCGCTTTCACAAGGTGGCACTTATAACGAGTTGTGGAGGTAAGATGTGGGCACCAGTTACTGCACTGTAGTAGTGTACTGGAAGCACAATTTCTTCTTCCATGTCTTCCAGCTCCTTTCATTTCTACCTCTCCCCCATGCTCAGCTCCCCCCTCCCTCTGTTGAAAATTTAAATACATTTGCATGGGGAACCCTGTTATGAACACTTCTTTCTTCCTTCACTAATAGCTACTTCCCAGGTTTAAAAGTCTGATAAATTGATTCACAATAAATTACATACAACAACTAAATTGCCTTTATCTGAGTCTAGCCCTTATTGTAGCAAAATATACCACATTTTGTTTTAAAGTATTAAAATGTGTGTGTCGTAAAAATACTCAGTGATCCAAATTCTACATTATTCAAATGCATGTATAAAATAGAGATTAGATCATATAAGTGACTGAAGTAAACAAAATAAATCATACATATTCACAGATTTCTAAAATAAAAACTAACCCCCAAATTCTACAAATCTAAGTGTTCTATGTGCAATCATCCTTTTCTCTTAAGGACAAGGTCACAAAAATAAACAAACAAACAAATTCATTTCAACTTACTCTGAAGACAGCTATTAAGACCTAGGAATATCAAACTACATGAAAGTGATACTGACAAGGACCCTGTGGGGCTTCTGGGCACAAAAGCCTTTCTGTGTCCCCCATTTCTTCATTATAAGAAATAGGCTTTATTCAGCCTCTATGACCTTCCCTGAGTTCCAATGGGCAGGTTCAGATATTGATAGATGCTAATTAGGGAAGGGGAGGGGATGTGGAGACAAGAGAGGAACAGTCAAGAAACAGTAGTGCAGCCTTGGAGCAAAGTCCTGGTTCCCCCTCAAGGGATATATATAACAATATCTTTGAGCTGTTTTGCAGATACTGAAGCCCCCGCCAGGTGGGAGAAGTTAACTTTATGCTTCCCACAAGCATGTAGCCCCCAGACCAGTTGGAACCTGAGGGATGATGATGCTAGCTCCCACAGCTCCCACTTACCTCACCACTAACCAATCAGAAGAATGTCCACCAGCTGACCACACACTCTTGGAACCATTACTGTAAAACTCCTCACTACCCCTCCAGGTCAGGACACACAGTTTTGAGGGCTTTAGCCTGCTGTGGCCCCCTTCGCCTGGCAAAGCAATAAAGCTATTCTTTTCTACTTCACCCAAAACTCTTTCTCTGAGATTTAATTCGGTGTTGGGGTACAGAGGCCAGATTCGGCTTCAAAAGCAGAAAGAAAACTTGTGGCAAGTTATCTTAGACTACTATTCAGTTGGTTTATTTCCCACGTTATACTTTAATGATGATTCACTGTACTTCTTTTAATCATTCTAATGGGCCAGAGAGATCATTATAAAACAAGTTCTTCTTTCATGAATGCCACAGGTAAAAGGACTGATGCAACTAGCAAACGTTATTGAACATGTTACATTCAGTTTACTTATGCCAGTATATATTTGGGAACACAAAATGAATTTCACCAAATACTAACCACCTTTTATAAGCTTTTTTGCTACAGTAAACACAATCATTCTCATTATCTGCAAACATTTACTAAGAATTGATGTGCTATGCTTTAAGAATAAGAAATTATATATAAAAAATGCTTTCTACTCACATTATATAATGATTCTAAACCTGGCTACAGACTAGAGTCAACTGGGGAGTTTTGGAAAAAGAACAAAAAAACCCCGCAATGCCCAGGCCTCAGCCCAGAACAATAAAATTAGAACACCTTGCCTGTGGGACACAAGCTTTATTATTTTTCAAAAGCTGTTAGTTGATTTTGTCCATGTTGACAACCACTGAGCCTATAGGTACTCAATAAACACTTGTATTGAATGATGTGTCTTATAATAGTCTTAGGGGAGTTTACTTAATGAATACAAAGGAAAAGGTTTGCAATTAGCATATTAATGGTCTGCATGTTAATAAAAACTTCTAAAGTGCCAGAAGGTGCTTTAAAACAACTTGTTCTCTGGTAAGTACTTTAAATAATTCTCCTGCAATTTGTTTACAGTGTTAATTTACATTATCTACAAATGAAGATTGGTTTGTTAAATAACTGTTAATTTCATCCTATCCTCTATCTTTTTAAATCACAATTTTTTCCCCCATAATATTTAACTTTACAGGTTTCTTTCAGTTGCAAGTTCTATGATTAATGACAGATATTTGTACTTCTATATTTTAATACTAGCTACTTGGATTCTCTAGGAGTCATAATATCTCAAATAAAATAACAAAACAGTAAAACTATTCTTTATTCAGTGTCCTCATTTTGCCCTTCTGAGCTACTGGACTTAAAGTTACGTGAAAGCAAAGCTCAGTTTTCTCGAGGCTTTTCTGCAGAAGGCCTTCAAGAAGTGGTGAATATTTTGATGTAAAAGATTTTCTCTTTGAACTGTTCCTGGGCTAGAGTAAACCAGAACTAGGTATACATATCTTTAATTATATATATGTATTATATATATATATATATATATATATATATATATATTTATTTATTTATTTATATATGAGAACTCATGCCATTAATAAGGCAGGCAGGAAGGAAGATGAGGCTGGGGAGGGGCTCAGGCAGAGTTTGTGGAAGGCCTTGTAGACTGGTCTAAAGGGTCCCAGGAACCTGGACACTCCATTCACATTTATGTTTACATGCCTTACCCATCACACACACTCTCTTGTAAAATTTCTCTTCATTCTCCAGGTCCAGCTCAAATTTACAATTTCTGTAATAATACTTCTGTACCCCTTAAGGTAAGGATACCCATATCTTCCATTCTATTATTACACCAATTTGTTAAAAATACAACACTAATTGTGTTATGTTGAAATTATCTAATTGCATGATTGTGTCACGATTAAACTACCCACCCATGCTATGAAAGCAAGAAGCATATCAAAGAATCAAATTTTATCAAAAAAGCAAATTCTGTAGGTCACCAAGGTCAGAAAAATCTAGTGAGCCCATAACAAAAGAAGTTACATGATCCATCAAGGACTCTTGCTAAAAGCTGCCCAGTGTGATATTTTGAATGGGAAAATCAAATTGTTTTACCTTTTTCATACATTTCACCATTTAATTTTTAAAATATTATTCAAATTTATGTAACTGAATATCAGTACTATATTACTTTACACATGTGTACATATATATATATACTTGTACAGATATTTATATATACATGTACTTATATATATAATTTCAAATATATATAAGTACAATTTAGATATGGCCAATAAAACATGAATGCTTTTAAAAATTATTTGGTCTACATACTCTTGTCAAGTATACATGATGTTTTAGATTAAACCTTCTGAAAAGTCAACTTTCTCTTCAAGTAGCAAATAGGAAATAGAACAATGTAGGTATTATATAGGTAAGGCAGATTGCAAATTTTCAAACTGATATCTAACTCAAAAACTGGCAAATAGGCAGGTAAAAGAAAAAGCTTAAGAACCAGTAAAAATGCAAGAAAATATTTTTTCAACTTCATCTCAATCTCATTCCACACCCCCACTCCTTTTTCTTTTTCCTTATCTCCCACTTTCCTTCTCTGGCACTGTAAAGACATATCGTTTCTTGAGTTATTTGATAAATCAAAATCCTTCTCAAACAATTTCAATCCTCCAAATTCAAAATTATATTGTTTCTTTCATAAGCCAGTAAGATTCAAGGTGATGCTGATTTGAACTACTTAATTAGCTGATCACATAGTAAAAGGAATTCACTGTATATTCATGTTTGTAATCCTTACGATTTTTTTTCTCCTATTTAGTTTTTTTATAAAATTTGAACATTAAGCTTATAAAAAGCCTTGCAGAAAATGGTGGTGGGGGAAGATGTAGAGTTAGCGTCTCCCCACAACTAGGGATCCGGCCTCCCACTGGTGGGGGACTCTGATGCCCAAGGAGACAGGAGGAACCCCAAAGTGAACCGGTAGGATGTAGGAGGACTAAGGGGGTAGGAGAAGTGGAGGCCAGACAGGATTGGTGCCTCTGAGGCCAGGGAGATCAGGAGAGTCAGGTGGGTGGGGCCCTCCAGGAGGAGCGGGAGAGGAGGGGAGGGCGATTGTCCCACCCACTCGAGCCCAGGAAGCCTGCAGGGCTCCCAGGTGAGGTCCCCTGCTCTCTGAGACCTGGGTTGGGGGGCACGCCTGGGCCCCTTCTGTTCCTTGAGCCTAAGCCCCAACTGCCACGGCCCCCAGTGTCCAACCCTGTGGGTCCTGAGCATTGGCAATGCCCACCACCCAAACCTCACCCTTGCTTAGGTCCTGCCTTGCACAGCAAGCCCTTTCCCCACTTTTTTTTTCTTTTCTTTTCCCTCCTCCTCTTTTTTACTATTGTGGTACTGATGTACCTTCCGGTTGTTGATTCATCTATATATTTATTTCTATATTCTTCCTAACATATCTGTTAGTTTCCTAGTCTAATTTTTTATATTTTGAATTTTATTTTATTTATTTTTTATACAGGAGGTTATTATTAGTTATCTATTTCATATATATTAGTGTATATATTTCTATCCCAATCATCCCACCATGACTACCCCCCTTGCCACTTTACCCCCTTGGTGTCCATATGTATGTTCTCTACATCTGTGTCTCTATTTCTGCCCTGCAAACCGGTTCATCTGTACCACTTTTCTAGGTTCCACATATATGCATTAATATACAATATTTGTTTTTCTCTTTCTGACTTATTTTACTCTGTATGACAGTCTCTAGGTCCATCCACATCGCTACAAATGACCCAATTTTGTTCCTTTTTATGGCTGAGTAATATTCCATCCCATATTGTACCACATCTTCTTTACCTATTCATCTGTTGATGAGCATGTAGGTTGCTTCCATGACTTGGTTATTATAAATAATGCTTCAAAGTATATTGGGGGGCACATCTTTTTTTGAATTATGGTTTTCTCTGGATATATGACCAGTAGTGGGATTGCTGGGTTATATGGTAATTCTATTTTTAGTTTTTTAAGGAACCTCCATACTATTATCCATAGTGGCTGTATCAATTTACATTCCCACCAACAGGGCAAGAGGGTTCCCTTTTCTCCACACCCTCTCCAGCATTTGTTGTTTGTAGATTTTTCTGACAATGCCCATTCTAACTAGTGTGAGGTGATATCTCATTGTAGTTTTGATTTGCACTTCTCTAATAATCAGTGATGTTGAGCAACTTTTTATGTGCTTCTTGGCCATCTGTATGTCTTCTTTGTAGAAATGTCTCTTTAGATCTTCTGCCCATTTTTTCATTGGGTTGTTTGTTTTTTTTAATATTGAGCTGCCTGAGCTGTTTATATATTTTGGAGATTAATCCTTTGACAATATGGTACTGGCACAAAAACAGAAATATAGATCAATGATACAGGATAGAATGCCCAGAGGTAAACCCATGCACATATGGGCACCTAAGTTATGACAAAGGAGGCAAGAACATAAAATGGAGCCTGTTCAATAAGTGGTGCCGGGAAAACTGGGCAGCTACAAGTAAAAGAATGAAATTAGAAAACTCCCTAATACCATATACAAAAATAAACTCCAAATGGATTAAAGACTTCAATGTAAGATCAGACACTATAAAACTCTTAGAGGAAAATATAGGAAAAACCCTCTTTGACATAAACCACAGCAAGATTTTTTTTGACCCACCTCTTAGAGCAACTGAAATAAACAAATGGGACCTAATGAAACTTAAAAGCTTTTGCACAGCAAAGGAAACTATAAACAAGATAAAAAGACAACCCTCAGAATAGGAGAAAATATTTACAAATGAAACGACAGACAAAGGATTAATCTCCAAAATATACAAACAGCTCATGGAGCTCAATATCAAAAAAACCAAACAATCCAGTTAAAAAATGGGTGGAAGACCTAAATAGACATTTCACCAAGGAGACATACAGATGGCCAAGAGGCACATGAAAAGATACTCAACATCACTAATTATTAGAAAAATGCAGATAAAAACTAAAATGAGGTGTCAGCTCATGCTGGTCAGAATGGCCATTATCAAAAAATCTACAAACAATAAATGCTGGAGAGGGTGTGGTGAAAAGGGAAAACACCTGCCCTGTTGGTGGGAATGTAAACTGAAACAACGACTCCGGAAAACAGAATGGAGGTTCCTTAAAAAACTAAAAATAGAACTACCATATGACCTAGCCATCCCACTACTGGGCATATACCCTGAGAAAACCATAATTCAAAAAGAGACATGTACCATAATGTTCATTGCAGCACTATTTACAATAGTCAGGACATGGAACCCACCTAAATGTCCATCGACAGATGAATGGATAAAGAATATGTGGCACATATATACAATGGAATATTATCCATTGAGTTATTTGTAATGAGGTGGATGGACCTAGATTTTGTCATACGGAGTGAAGTAAGTCAGAAAGAGAAAAACAAATATCACATGCTAATGCATATATATGGAATCTAAAAAAAAAAAAATGGTACTGATGATCCTAGTTGCAGGGCAGGAATAAAGCGGTAGACATAGGAAATGGACTTGAGGACATGCGGTGGGAGGTCGAAGCTGGGCCGAAGTGAGAGTGGCATCTACATATATACACTACCAAATGTAAAATAATTGGCTGGTGGGAAGCAGCAGCATAGCACAGGGAGATTGGCTCGGTGCTTTGCGGTGATCTGGAGTGTTGGGTTAGAGAGGATGGGAGGAGACTCAAGAGGGAGGGGATATGGGGACATGTGTATGCATATGGCTGATTTGCTTTGCTGTGAACACAGTATTGTGAAGCAATTATACTCCAATAAAGATCTATTTAAAAAAAAGCCTTGCACTACTATTTAATGAAATGTATGAAGTGAGAGAATGAATATACAAATGGACAATGATCAGACCAAGTAGAAAAATAGAACTCTGACTCCAAATCTGCAGCAACCAGTCCAGGAAGCCAAACTACAACCTCTGTAGTAATTGTCTCAAATGGTCAGAACTTTATTAATAAATGCCAGTTTCCTTAATTTTTGTCTGTACTTCCAACTTAGCACAAACTAGAGGAAGCCTAATCAATCACATAGGATGCCCCACTTCTGGTTAGCTCACCTCCAACTACCCCAGGCCAATAACCTCCAATCAGGGCATACCTGAAGCCTTGCTTTTTTTCATTATAAATCTTTTACACTCCTCTGCCTGCCTTTGGATCTCTGCCAAATTCCAGTGATGGTGGCTGATTCCCTTGCTATAGCAAGCTCTTAATAAATAGCCTTTGCTTGTTTTAATTTGGGTGTCTTTTTGTTTATTTCCACAGAAGAGATCATCTTTACTAGTTCAATAAAGGGAAATTAAATAGATTCATTTTTGCAATCAACCACTATCTTTGTTCTGTTCTGGCACAATAATAGTGTTAATATACAAAATACTGAATTATGTGTTTCTCCTGCAGTATGACACCTCCACCTAGCAAACATCAATTTCCTCCATTTCTAGAAGCCAAAAGTGACTACAAGCTCCTTCCTCTGAACTTCTCCTTCCCAGTCATTTCACAGCTGAATCAGTTTACCTACAATGCTTCTTTGAGAGAAACGTATGACTGTCATGACTAACTTGATTGTGCTTATGTATTCTTATCTATTTTAGGTTTTAATTTATTTTGAGAGAAGTAGAAAGGAAAAAGCAGGATAGAATAAAGTTGCAAAAAATGTGATGTTAATTTTGCCAGCTTAAAAAAAATAAATATTTATGCACAGTTCTGATAGTAACATTTGTTTCAAACATTCCTTTGTCTTAATGAAAGTGTAATATTAATTTAAAAATGAGTGGGTCAAAAAAAGGGAAGAGATTATTCAAAGAAATAAGCCAAATATTTAAGTTCCAATTTATTTAGCTCCCTCCATTGTGGCTGTTAAATATTTTTCCAAAGTTGAATCACATCTATCAGCATTAAACTTATAAGGTAGAGAAACCAGGACTAATGTTTTAATTTAATTACATAACTCACAAAAAAATTAAAATAACTGGGAAAGTACACTGAAATTATTAAAACACAAGGAATGTGTGTACTTTGTGATAAGCAAATTATGAGAATTGAATTAATTATTTGAATGATTTAAAAGAAAGCTAAAGGTTCATTTTCATATCGAACTATTCAAATTCCATGTAAATATATTTTGTTTTCTATTAGTATTGGTCAGGATTACTAAAATCATATATTATGGTAGTTGTGTTTAAAATTAAATACAAGGGTGATAAATGTTAACTATTTTAATACATTATGCACATATTCAATATATAACATAACAGTGGTTAATTATGATTAAAATTGCTTTATATGCATGCAATGGTGTATACAGGTATATGTGTGTGTGTATATATACATGCAAAAGTACTTATGTCAAATATTTATAATTGTGACCATATGTAATTTCCCAATATGAATTTGCCTGAACAAACATTGAAAAATATGGTTAAATTATAATACTTAAACTAATATGATCCTGGTATTAGCTAGAAGAATAGCTTTGATAGCCCAGAGGCAGTATAGATAAAAGAATTCCTACACAGACACTTATTTAGTATATGCTACATGTAGAGACCTATAACAGTATCAAGAGAGGGTGATAAACAGTGATGATACTTATATAAGTCCATAGAAAATATCAATTTACAGCCCCAACCCCATAAAATTAACAGTTTTTGTATCCCATGCAAAATAAATATTATTGAAAAGCAAAAAAATCTTGCTACTTCTAATGATATATTTTCACTATATGAAAAGCTAAGATCCCACTAGCATAAATGTGTAAAGAGCATGTACACCTAATTTACAAAATAGGTAATAAAATAGTTAATGACTATATACTCATTGCAAATATATTAATGATCATATTAAATCTCAAAAATATAAAGAAATTCAATTAAAAACACAGAACTATTTTTTTCCTATTAAATTAGCAGAGATTGACTAGTTTGTGAACCACCAGGCAATTTCATTCACTGTTGGGTGGAATAGTAATTGGTACTATGATTTAGGTGGGCCATTTGTCAATATGTATCAACAGCTTTTAAAATATTCATATTCATTGACCCTTACTTTGAATTATACAAATGTGTTCTAAGAACATTAGAGATAAAAAATGGCAACCCCCTTCCCCTAAACCAACACAATAAAAGAAAACAAATGAACAAAACTAAAGGAAAAGCATACGGGAAAGGTCAGATATTAGAATATCAAAGAAGCAATAAATTTTTGCTTTTAAAATATTTCCAATTATGGAGGAAAATTTTATATTATAATGTTAATCAGAGAAAAACAGAAAACAAAACTTTTGAACTCAAATATATATATATATATATAAAATATTTTAAACATATATGGCAAACTATTAATATTGATTACCTCTGGTAGATATTTATGACTAATTTTCTTTCTACATTTTGTCTTGAATGTTCTATATAATTTTTATCATAAAATTTAAATATGTATACATAAATGAAATAGCAGCTAGTAAGAAATTAGGACAATAACTGTAACCGTGCCAGCTATGTAATATGCAATGTAAAAAATCAACCGAAGTGTATAGGAAAGGCAGACAGCAAGAGGTCTTGATAAAGTAAAAAAATCAGGATGTTCATCTAAGAAAATGGCCATTAATCTAACCTCTGGAGATATTTTAGGATATAGCTGAAATAGTTCAGCAAGTTGAATATTTGAGGTCTAAAGAGACAAAATGCAGTGTGTGGAAAGATAGAAGCAGGATTGTTAGTGAGTTTCACCTTAGGACATATTGTACGGAGATGACCCCCAGTAGACTTCCAAGCTAGGTAATTTAAGATTCCTCTTAGAGTGAGGGGGGTTTCAAAGGGTTGGAGATGCAATAGCAGGATCCAGTCACCCTGGCTTTGGGGAAATGATAAGAACCAATAGGCCAAACTGCACCAGCGCCAACCAGGTATTTTGAGATGTACAGAAGGACTTCCTATTTCCATTTCCTGCATGAAGATTTAGAAGCCTCAGGGCTTGGGTAGAAAGATACTGGGTGGTAAAATAGACATCAACTTGGAATTCAAAATAGCTATTTCCCTTTTGGGGCTGGTGAGTGACAGTGCACACTAGCACAGGTTTGGAATGATTAATTACAAATCTTTAGGACTCCAGGAAAGGCCTAGTTTGTCCTGGCCCTTTACATTCCAACTGAGTAGAGAAGAGATGAATCTAGAAGAGCATTATAAGTACATTTGAAACAGCTAGAATAACAGGAGGTCAGAGAAAGTCAGATATCAACATCAAAATAAATCAAGAGGTCCTTATGTATTAGAAAACATACAAAGTCATGCTAATTTAGAATTCTGATTCATCATATATTTGTCTCATGAAACTGTGTATATAAACAATGCTCAGTATCACTTATCATGTAAATATTGAATTCATGCTGATTTGATGATAACAGATTTTACATCATCTTTGGCATGATGAGATAGAAGTTAGTCATGTGGGTAGTTAAATTTCATCTTAAAGTTTTCTGAGGAGGATTGGACCTATAGATTGACATTTTCCTGATAATTTTACTTGTAGCAAATAAAGAAAATCAGAATAATTCTACAAATTTAGTATCTACTGATTAAATACTTATTCTGAACTTAGTATCCTTAAAATGTAGTACTGTGTTGCTGGCAGATATGGAGATCTCACAAACAACTTCATCAATGAGGACTGGTGGTAAATTCCAGTATATCTAGGAAAAATTAATATTAACATAGAAAATATTTCACTTAATCCTATATTCTTACATTTTAAAGATGTTTGTTCAACTCTGCTCTGGGATTGTATGTTATGATTATCTTTTACATTCCTATATGTACTATGTCCCCATATTTTGAAAAAGACATATCTTTGTATTAAACAGAGAAAGCATTAAGTAATCAAGGTATTAACAAGTTAAAGTATTAAACGATCAAAGTTACATGACACAAACTGAATTCCACATAGGTGTTTTTTTTTTTTAATGTTGGCAAATGTGTACATCATCAATGAATAGAATCAGTTCAAACTAATGTCTATTAAATTTGCTTCAGGGAAATCAAATGAAATAGGCATAGGAATGTGAAAGCAGCACTAGGATTTCTCAATATCAGAAGCATGGAGGGCTCTTGGAGGTGGAGAGGCAGTGTTTGTGAGATACATGAGAATATTTGAATCCTATGGAATATTCAGTTTGGAGAGACTCTGAAGAGGAGTAATGCAGTTGGTCTAAGAAGGACCTAAGAAAATCTAAGAAACAAAGAAGCTTTCCTCCACTAATCACCACACAGAGGTCTCAACTTTCCAACTTGATGATATTTTGCTACTCAGGATGAAAGTGGTAGTGTGGAGAGGAAGCAAAAACAAAAACAAAAGCACCTACGATAAGCCCCCAAGCATTTGTCTTGCCTTTCAATTGACCCTGAATCAAGTGAACTCATGACCATCACGGAGATAAGCAAACCAGTGCCAGAACACAAGAACAGGATGATAAGTTTTTATAAATAACAATTAAAAACATATAATTAAACATAAAATAATAATTAAAACTCACTCACATCATTACCCACAATACTGATGGCTCAAGAGAGTGGACAATGCCTGTAGACTATTGACAGCAAATGTGTGCCAAAGATCTGATAGAGAAAAGTATGTCATTTTTCTATGAGATTAGAAAGTCAGGGGAGTAAGAAATAAGAAAGAAGAAAGAAGCAATGGGTGGGAGATAGTAAAAGAATTTGATAAGCAAGATAATTGGGATATAGTATGTTTTGTAGCACTATAGCTATCACAGCCATCAGACAGATCTCAAGTCAATACTTCTACATGGTATAATAAAGAGTTCAGCTGTTTGAGTCCGAGTTGCTAATCCATTAGAGACATTTATTTCTGTACAGGTTCATGCAAGTTTAAAAAAAACAGCACAGTCTTGAAAAATGTGGCTTTTACCTGGTGTTTAAAATCATTTGGAACATTTTATTCTTCATTTGCTTCATTTCTCAGCAATAATTACATTCCTAGACATGCCTCAGGAAATTGACCGATTTTTTGTCGAATAGATGGTCCACATTTTGGCATAGGGCGGTGCTATTGATTTTCTCTGTAGAGCTGGCTATCAGCCTCCTATGAAAGCCTGTGCTATTGTGGGCTCTGAGAGACATGGTAAGGTTCCCAGAAACTAGCAGTGTTTTCCACCAGAGTGCAGCGTCTACTGGCATGCCAGCACGCTGTCTCTTTCAGGTGGGGATCACATTCTAAAAGAAATGGAGCTTCAGGCAAATGGAGCTTCAAATAAAAAATGTATTTAGCTCTCGTGGTTAGGCTTTTGACCTGTCCTGTGTTTCACAGTACTTAAAATCTGAAAGTCTCCAGATTCTTTGCTAAAATAATTTTCTTCTTTGCAAAACAATGACATTAACTTGCTTCCAGTACCATAAATAGAGTTTTTCCTTCCAAATGTTAGCCTCAGTATAACTTCCTGAGAGTTTCAGTGATGTTTACATGTTTGATCTGTGAGAAGTCACAGGTGGGATGTTCAATAATGTTGAGCAATTGAGCCAGTAACCCTCTTGGGTTCAGTTTCCTAGGACGATTTATTTCCCACAGTGGGCAATTAGTTGTTGCTATGCCCCTAGTCTTTCTGGCACTACTCTGCCCTCATCCCCATTTGTATGTTATTAATAAATTATCATCTTCTCTCTAATTATCTTTGATTCAGATTCTGAAGAAAAAAGCACGTAATCATCAGAAAATAGAAGGGATAACAACTCTTAGATATTAAATCAATACACATGCCTGGATTTATTACAGTTTTAAGTCACATCTATTGCTAATTCATAAACCACTGAGATTTGTTTATAATGAGCTCTTTTCTAAAATCAGCGATTGCATGTGTGATTACAAATATTTGTTTATCATTATTTTAAAATAAAATAGTATTTGATTAAAATATTTTATGTAATACTTATCCTTATCAAAACTTATCAAGTCTGAAAGTACATAATCCTAGTTGTTAAAGGTGCCAAATATATCAACTATCCATGCTGACCATAACTTGCAAAGATTGAGAGGGAAATACAGTTACGTTGATGTACATTATCATTTATAAAAGTGAATACAGATTGATATCACCACGTGCATCACCACACTGGCATTAAGATGCCCAGATGTCAAATAAATACTATAACCTAGTGAAGATTTCTTATCTCCTATACAATACTTCTTTGGTATCATTACATTTATTTTGCTGATGGCACAAAAAGTTCCATTTTTCAGGAAGAAAGCACATTTATGGGTTAGGTATTTTATTGTGCTTATGTCAGAGTTACTAACATTTTTCATTTTCCAAGCTATCAACATTAATGGGAAAAATGAGACAAAGCATTTCAAATAGAGATTGATGCTCAATTTATCTTTAATTCAATAATTTATGAGGTATTCATTCAATTAGGTTATGTGGGAGAGCCACAGAAGTCTTTATCCTCTATATACTTACTGGAGGGCAGAAAAGAAAACATATTTACTATAATTTGTGGTTGAAAGTATTACATTCAATGAGAAATACTGGTATGTTGTTCTGAGACTTAAGTGGAAGGGGAGAATACTTCAGCTAAAGGAACTGAGTATGCTTTTATGATAGAACAGTTGATGTGAGTTTTGACATGTGGGTGAGGTTTAAATATTGATAGATGAAATAGAGGATATGAAAAAAGAAACCACGTGAGATCTTCTTTCTTCATTCTTAGTTCATGTGCGCTGAGACTGTCCCTACTTCAGGTTCAGGCATGAACTCTAACTGTACTGCCAGGCAGTATACCTTCCCCACACTCTTCTTAGTTAAGGTCTCAGTGTTACTGATTGGTTTACTCTGTGGGGCTATTAGGTTCCTGTCAGAGCAGGTGTCATCTGTGAGATTGAAGGTCAAAAGCTCTAAAGTAGGGGCTGGATTCAAGATGGTGACCATTTCTGCTTCTGCTTCAACAATTTTCTGGTCTCCTGCTACTTTATGGACCACTCCTTCTCAGTCTCCTTTGGCTGGATCTTCCTCCTTCACTCTATCTCTCAATACATATCAGAGCCCCGGGGCTTTACCCAAACAGCTTCATTTTGATCAGTGCCTTTAAATACCATATTTGTGCGAGAGCATTCTTGAATCATGTGTCTCCAATTGCATAGCAGAGAATATTTTATCATTTGGATCTATTAAGTACCTGTATTTTGGATTTTTTTAAAATCTCTGGAACTTTTCATCTATATGATTTACAATGATCTTTTGGATAAAACCACTTTGAATTTGCCTTCTGTCATATGCAACCAAAGGAATCCAGGTCAAAAACACATAGTGATAATGCTGGAAAGCTAGTTCAAAGAATGTTTTCAATAGTCTCCAACTCCAGCTTCACTCTTCCAGTCATCCAGTCATTGGACATTTATTGAGAAACTACACTAGAATCTGTGTTCAACATGATTACATATCTATATCTATCAAGGGGAGACATATAAAATGATGAACTAAAATCATTTCAATTGGGAAAAACGTTTTGAGGGAAAACAAAAGTGATATTAACTAGCTTTCACAAAATCAGGAATGGTCATGTGGTTGGTGACATTTGATATGTGTGATTCTAGAATAGATATAGTTTACCAGGTATAATTGCCAAGTGTAGAATAGAGGGAAAATTCACTATAACCCAATGTATTCCTTAATTTACTTTAGTGTTAAAATATCGCTGACTTTAATTTCTAAGAGTTATTTTATTCATAGCAGTTTGGAAGGTTCTTAAATGTTAATAGTATTATCTTTAGTAGTAAATATTCAGTGGCTTTATATATAAGAGATCAGAATTTCACCAAAATCATATAGTTGAATGATATAGGTCATGGGGAAGTTATATAGTGAAGAGCAAATGCCTTAAAGTTAGAGCTGTGTTCAAGACCCAGGCCCTCACTAACAGACTATATAATATAATTTATGTTCTAGACAGTGTTCTAAGGGGCAGGAACCCACAGATAAAAATCCCTATCATTTTAGAGCTTATATTCTAGTATGGGAGACAGACAAAAAAATCAAGAGAAGAAATGTATATATTGGGTGGGCCAAAAAGTGCCTTTGGTTTTTTTTTTTTGCAGTATGCGGGCCTCTCACTGTTGTGGCCTCTCCCGTTGCGGAGCACAGGCTCCGGACGCACAGGCTCAGCGGCCATGGCTCACGGGCCTAGCCGCTCCGCGGCATGTGGTATCCTCCCAGACTGGGGCACGAACCCGTGTCCCCTGCATCGGCAGGTGGACTCTCAACCACTGCGCCACCAGGGAAGCCCCGTGCCTTTGGTTTTTTAAGCAAAAATAAAAGACACGTTTATCACTTTCTCCAAGAACTTTATTGAACACTGTATTCAGCCTTTTGTTCCACTACCTTCTGCCATTTTTCAGGCAACTTCATAATTCCATCTTCCTAAAACTTTTTATCTTTTTGAGCAAAGAACTGTTACAGGTGCCTTTTACAGTCTTCCAGGGAATTGAAATTTTTTCCATTAAGAGAGTTTTGTAAAGACTGAAATAAGTGGAAATCGGAAGGTGCAATGTCTGGTGAATATGGCAGATGAATCAGAACTTCCCAGCCAAGCTGTAACATTTTTTGCCTGGTCATCAAGGAAATATGTGGTCTTGCCTTATCCTGATGGAAGATTATGCATTTTCTGTTGACTAATTCTGGACGCTTTTCGTCGAGTTCCACTTTCAGTTGATCTAATTGGGAGCAGTACTTGTTGGAATTAATCGTTTGGTTTTTTGGAAGGAGCTCATAATAGAGGACTCCCTTCCAATGTCACCATATACACAACATCACCTTCTTTGTATGAAGACCAGCCTTAGTCTCTGGTGTGGTTGGTGGTGGTTCATTTTGCTTGCCCCATGATCTCGTCCCTTCATTCCACACTGCTGTACAGTATCCACTTTTCATCACCTGTCACTATTTGTTTTAAAAATGGAATGTTTTCATTACATTTCAGTAGAGAATTGCATGTGGAAATATGGTCAAGAAGGTTTTTTTTCACTTAACTTATGTGGAACACAAACATCAAAGCAATTCACATAACCAAGATGGTGCAAATGATTTTCAATGCTTGATTTGGATAGTTTGAGTATGTTGGCTATCTCCCTCATGGTATAACACTGATTGTTCCCAATGACTGTTTAGATGTGATCACTATTAACTTTAACTTGTCTACCCGACCATGGAGCATCGTCCAGCAAGAAATCTCCAGAACAAAATTTTGCAAACCACTTTTGACACGTTTGATCAGTCACAGCACCTTCTCCATACACTGCACAAATCGTTTTGTGCATTTCAGTTGCGTTTTTACCTTTCTTGAAGTAATAAAGCATAATATGTCAAAAATGTTGTTTTTTTCTTCCATCTTCAATATTAAAATGGCTACAGAAAAATTCACCAATTTTGATGTCTTTTTTTTAAATGTATGCTGATCTGACAGCTGTAACATACAATCTAACAAAATTATTTTGAATGAACTTAAAGAGAGCTAAGTGTTACTAGAGCCATCTTATGAAAAAAAAAAAAAAACAACGAATGAACCTTTTGGCCCATCCAATATATTATAATATATATAAGATATACATATTATAATGGCAATGAGGGTTATAAGAGACAAGCCAGGGTAAGGGATATCTGATGTGCAGAGGAAGGAATCATCAGTCACCATTTTAGTCAGCTCAATTGAGAGAATTAGATTGAGCAAAGAAAGAAGGAGGAAGCCATGTTGTTCTCTGGGTCAAAAGAGTTTTAGACAGGAAGAAGAGCCAATGCAAAAGCCTTACAGCTGGACTATTTTTACAAGATTCAAGAAACATCAAGAAGATAACTTTTATGAATTATAAATTGGATATAGAGCTGATAATGAGATATAGCATTGTAAAATATTACATGTAAAATCCTTGGAACAGTGCCTAGTAGTAGGTAGTATGTAATTCATGCTAGACAATATTAAACTTATTATTATCAATATTATTATTGTGTTACTTCTGTTAGGCAAAGATGCTTCTCTGACGGTTTTAGAATGCTACATGGCCTTTAAAAATCATTCACTTTGGAAGCTATTATTCTTTAATATCAAATGTGGGCAGAGCTCTGGCATTTGTCTGAATTAAATAATTCGATTCAAGATGCCTGTACAATTATTTTATTTGGCTCCAAATGAGCTTGAAGAAAAGTTTCTAAGTCCTGCATATTTTACTATCAAGCTATTGTTTTCCCTAACATAAGAACTGTGGCAGGCATTTAATAAGAATATTAATTGGTATTTAATTCAAATATTTCTTGAATTAATGAATCATACCATCTTTTTGGTCCAAAGGAAAAAAAGTTATCATGAAGGAAATGATTCCAACTTAAACTCTTTTACTTAACCCCAGCTGTTGTAATTCTGTTTATGAAATTCTGTCCATTTATCGGACTACTAATTTAACTTGGAAACACTTTGAAAAAAGGACATTGCCTTTTTATTTTAAATGCCTGGGACTTTTCTTGGTGTTTTATGTGCAATAAATGCTCAATATATGTTTGTAATGGATAATTCGGAAGAGTGTGTCATTTACAACATGTTAGAATTTAAGAGACTTAAAAAAATTTACAAAAGCCTAAATTTTAATATTATTTTTAAGTAACAAAAAAACCCTGAAAGCAGTGTTTTCATAAATCTATTTTTTCCCTTAAATTTCTGACATGGTCTGAGTAACTTAAATTTGTACCTAGCCTGCAAGTACAGTATTAACTGATTTCTGAAGAATTTTTTCCTCAGGAAATGATTTGACATTTCAAATTGATTGAGTTTCAATTGTTTAATGAAAGACAAAGGGAAACAGGATTTAGCATGTCTAACCACAGTATTTGAACATGACCAGAACAAGCAAGGGAAGATTTTTTGCCTGGAAAATAGTTAATCCTTTTTATAGGCATTAAGACACTCCTTAGACTAAATTTATCATATCAGGAACATCACAGAAATAAAGCCACATATTAATAGCCTTAGAATCATATCAAAGACTAAGCATCTTGAAGGATTCCTTCTTCCCCTTTAGGAGCTATAACATTTTTTGGTTTTGTTTTCCAAATTTAAAATTGGCAAACAGCTTTACCTTTTTTGTGTTTATATGAAAGACATGTACACATAAGTGTGGGCATGCATGTGTGTAACATGTGTGTATCTTTAACCTCTCAGTGTACATGTGGAATTAATTGAAATAAAAAAGCAAAGCTCTGAAATTTTCTTAAGATTTAATTAAATTCATAAGTAATAAAAGAGACAAAGTATTAAAATATATTATTTTATCCCAGGGTGTCTATATTGAACAAGTTTCAAAGAAATAGTTTCTGTACACTGAAAGATGTTTTCCTTTGTATTTCCTATACAACTAAATCCTGTTAATTTAAGCTTTATATCAGACTACGAAAGTGTCCAGTAGTCAATTTTCAGAATGAGGTCCCAAGTTTAAAATAAGGACACAGGAAAAAAGTCAATCTAATAGTATCAATGACTGTCTTCAAAGGAAAGAAAAAGAGAAGGTCAAAGTAGAAGACTTTCTCAAACATGTAACTAGAAGAGTGTGGAGATGACATCATTGGTTGAAAGACTGATTAAACAATTTATATCTATAAAATTGTATGTATAAGAGACAACCTCACAAAATTAGGGTATAATAAGAAAGTTATCAATGTGCAGTGTCATTACTGATAAAAGAGAAAGATTAAAAAAACAATTACAAAAAAACCCAAAAAACAATTACAACACGCTGTGCATATTAGGAGGTTTAATTTATATTCAGCCCAGGTTAATTATTTCATAGTTTGCTGAGAACAAGTCAATTATTTTGTAGTCCCATGAAAACTCCATTTACAAGTAATAGAAAAGAAAGTAAAAAGGATAGTCTGAAACCTGCAGAAAATGCTCTATGGAATATTTAGCACCTTTAAACAAGATGGTCACATGATTTCTAAAACTGATAGAATCCTAAGATGTTACAATTCTTTGTCATTTTTTAAATAGAACTTTCTCCCTTCAGGATCGATACTTGTCTATAATTATTTTAACTGTATCTAGGTAAGAAGACTCCAAGAGGTTTCTGCATAATCAATTTTAGCCTAAAAAGATTAGAAAGTCTCTATATTTAATTTATTTTTCATTTTCAATGTATTTTAGAATAAAAAAGTTTATTACTTTCTTTGAAAAGATTATTCTCATAGTATTCAATGTGTTATATTCCTGATTTTTTTTCCTTTGGTCTGAATAAAAATTCAAATTGCCAGGGAATATGTACTTTCAATACATAGCTGCTTCTGAGCCCAAATGATGATATAAATTGTTAATGAATATTGCATACAGAGGATAGTAATATATTTGCAATATATCAGAATTAAGTCTATATCACCACTGAGTTAAATTATTTGTAATTAAAAGACATTTTATGTAAGAGCAAATATCTGGTTTATAATATATTCAAGAGGTTAAAAGGTGATATATGAGAGTGAGTTCAAGGTGAGAGTGGAGTCTAAGTGTTAGTATGCTTTTGTGTGTTTATCAATCATATTTTAGCACAGTGAAGAGGGAGAAATGTATATAATTCGGTGTCCTTAGAACATTCATAGAAAAGCCTTTTTTTCAATAATTTGCTATTGCTTAAAGATAATTCCCAAATTTGTGTTAGGCTTTGTCCACATCTCTTCATTTAGTTTTTCTTTTATTTGACAAAACTTTACTTAGTTAATCAGTATACTATATGTACTAAGAGGTAGGTTCAATTTTTTTAGTCCCAACAAAATTTGCGAAGTTCATTGCCTTGCATGAGATAGGAAAAGCCTTTCTAGAATCATATCATTTAGCTTTTGAATAAGTATGTTTATATAATACAAACATAAAATAACCTGTTCATGAAAAATAAAATAAAATGGCCAAATATATATATATTTTTTGATTGCCAGTTAACTTTATTTATTTATTGGGAATATACATATCAAGTATATAAAATGGAGTTTAACAAGCAATTACAAAGGAAATAAATTGTACAACTACCACCCAAATCAATAACCCACAAAACCCCAAATATGCACACCCCTTTTACAACTTCACCGTCATCTTTGTCTGTAGGCAACATCTAGTTGGGTTTTTCCTTTTTATCTAAACTGGCAGTCTCTTTTTAATTGGTATGTTTAGATTGTTCACATTTAATGTGATTATGGATTGGATTAAAATCTACCACTTTGCCAGCTCTTTTCTATTTGGTCCAAACTTTTCTTTGTTTGGCCAAATATATTTCTATCATAAGACAAATGCCCTTGAAATTCAAGAATGTGCATTCAACAAGATGAAGTAAAAGTTTGGTGCAAAGAATTTGCAGGTAAAAAAAATATAAATCTCAAATTGATTTTTAGTAAAGTGTATTTTCCTTTAAATTGCAAATCCCTAGTCTCAGCATCACAGTCTGTGTAATTAAGAAAAAAATTAAAGTGAATAAACAATGCACAATTTGTAAGGTATTACTATTTTTAAAAAGTAATATACTTCCATAAGACAGTAGATCCAAAATTATCTTACCATGTCTTGGGTTTAGTTATGCTGATAAGCTTTGCCTCTTGGGTATAGATGCCATTTTTATGTAACTGAGAAATACACTAAACATTTCTATATAGTAAAATTTAGTTATTCTTCTATGGTAGTTTCAGGTAGATATGGAATTCCTGTGTGTGTGTGTGTGTGTGTGTGTGTGTGTATGTGTGTGCTAAAGCTA
The DNA here is from genome assembly GCF_949752795.1 of Hyperoodon ampullatus. Lineage (NCBI taxonomy): Eukaryota > Metazoa > Chordata > Mammalia > Artiodactyla > Ziphiidae > Hyperoodon > Hyperoodon ampullatus. The sequence continues at coordinate 103,486,792 of NC_136914.1, forward strand.
TACTCTCCTTCAGCTACCAAATGGTAGGTAGGTTGAACCTTCTCTCACTTTGTATAATGCTGCAGATATAACAAAGTGAATTGCTTTTAAGTCAATTTTGTATGCCTTAGGGAAAAAATTGGGGGGGCAGGGGCTGATTCATATATAGGTAAGTGAGAATCCTTAGCTGAATGTCATCAGTAAATTCACATTAGCAATACTTAGGTTAAACAGATAAAGTGTGCTAAGTCTACAATGAAATACTTCCTATACTTTATTTGTTCTTTAATAAACCTTCAAACACACAAATTTATTGGCCTTTAGACGTCTGCTCTTTCCTCCATTTTTATTCAGTGGAACCAACAAATAATATCCTCTTATGATCCCCATGTCCCTAAATATAACTAACGCTTCTGGATTTATTGGAAAGGAAGAGGCCAACCATTTCTCAGAAGTAAATAAATGATATTACAAACCAGCTTTGCAAATGTATCATAGTTATCCACCCTTTTGGGGTAGAAAAGATACATTATCTCGTGGTAGTTTTCTTAGTAGTTACAATTCACTCAATTCAATTATCTTACTTGATCGAAACCTGAGCAAAGTTTTTATGACAATACTGGTGCAATTAGCTTATCTTCCAGAAAGCAGGGACAATGGTAGAGCATTCTCCCAAAGTGACTTCAGAGGGAAGAGACCAGTGGGGCACGAGCTAACCAGCCTCTGACTGGGGAGGGCTGGCTGTCCTCAACAGAACACAAACTGCTTCCCAATTTGTGGGAAGAATTTAGAATTTAGCAATTCTAAAAATGTATCACTGCTATTCTAACATTAAAAGTAAGCAATGATTTCTTAGGAAAACTTTCAACACTCAAATGAACAAGAACTAGAAGAAAGGGAATTTTCAGAAAAGAGAAAGGATGTTCAAAGGAAGTAACAGTGTTTTATTAAAATAAAATGTCACTACTGTAATTTAAGGATATAGTCATAAATCTTTTCAGAATACAATATGCAGTATATTGAAAATATCTAATTCTATATATTTATGAGTTGAATAGGTGCTGAAGAGTCAAAAGTAAATGAGTAAAACAGTACAAAATCAATATGAATATTGATTTCATGACTTTTTTTTTTGGACCTTATCATATATTTTTGTGTATTTGTGCAGGTTTAAGTATCTTCATGAAGATTTTCATGAGATTTTCTATAATAGTCTAACACCAAAACATTTTCAAATGGACAGCTCTCATTACGGAATATCCCTTCTAATAGTGGCCTGGATGAAAAATGAAAATACAATTGTTGTAGGAGTAGAGCACACTCATGCTTTTATTTGTTTATTTTTTTAGGAAGGTTTATTATGCTCAGCTCAATGTCAGGAGATACCTTCTACATAAGCGCTTGCTGGGGTTCTACCTCTTTTCTTTTTGTTCAAAATGAAAAATGTAGATAGGAAATACACATATTAATGTATCTATTGATATAACATTCAATAAAATTCACTTTAAATCAGTATACACTATGATTGAGGTATTCAGGTTGAAATCATTCAGAAGCTGAAAATAAATGCAATCATATAAAAGGGGTGGTTATTTCTCAAAATGATTGTTTGCGGCTGTGTCTGCTTTGTATTCATCACCCTGTTAGGTAGAACTCTGGCTAACTAGAATTATTAGTTTTATTCTTCTAAAATATCAGGCACAGACACAGGCCTTCCCAAACACTAAAATTGAAGTTTTTGAGAGGATACTTCAATACTTCTGAGAGGAAAAATAAAATAAACTATATCAGAAAAAGATATGGTTATATTAACGACATAATAAATAATAACAAGTTAATACTATTCTTGTGTAGAGTATACCTGGAAAAGAGGAATTGTGCACTTAAAAGTTAACACTAACATGGACAAGGTAAGGCTTGAGAAATACATCCTACATACAGGTTATCTACTGATATATTGCTCCCCTCATTTGTTTCAGGATGTGCTTAATAGCCAAATGGTCAGATCAAGGTAAGGAAGAGATCAGCTGCAAAAGTTCAGAAGCACAGCTTCCTGTCTTACCTTCCACTGAGGAGGAAGCCAATAACCACCGCCAACAAAATGACTCCCACTGTCACAGACACAGCAATTATAGGAATCTGGCTTTGATCGCTGGATGCTGCAACTGCTGATAGGAGACAGAGAAAATGTAGCCTGTGGTTACAGGGATCATATGCATTCAAATGAGAGCTGCTTAATAGTCAGTAATCAATGCAAGGTTTAAGCAATTCACCCACACTTGGCTGAGATTTCCCCTTATATCTCTTCTCAATGGTGTGTAATTGAAAAGACATCTTTAGGAGAAAATATTTATTCTCCAAATGGAAATTTGAAAGAGCCACTAAGTCACTGATTATTTCCTTATCATAGAAAAGAATGTCATTGTTTGTATAGTATTAATTTAGCAATCTTAGGTTTGCAAGACAAAATGGAACTTTGTTTTTGATTTCAAACACCTCCTAAATAGGAGGTGCTAAGTATATGAGATTTGACATTTTTAGAGTTTGCATGTGGCTGTTCTCTAGGAAAAAATAAGTCTCATTATATTAGATAGGACTTTCTCTTATAGATATAGGTTGAAATGTCCAAAATGTCCAAATGATGTGGCTATGACCTCGTATGATATCACTATTTTGAATATAATTTTAAAAACTATAATTTCAAGCAGAATATAATCACTAAATATACTTTATTAGTAGGAACGCTTTTTCAAAAATACCAAGGAATACATTTAGAACTTTGTATCTACAGTAAGATTAGATTTGTTTACATGATCTTTTTTAAATACATGAATTTAGATGAAATATTTTATATTTTAATAACACAATTACTATCATAAGAGGAATATGGACATAATTAGATAGTTGTACCGAAAAAAGTAAGGGACTTTTTCTTTTGTGCTGATAGCTAAGATGATTAAAATAAGAAACTTATAGAGCAAAATAAATTTTATTAATGTTCTCAAGAAACCCTCAATAGGATAACTTAGCATGCTTATTGTTTAATGACATTATCATTTTCATAAATTCAGAGTGGCATGATAACAAATTTTAAGTCACCAAAACTAATAACAACTATACATCTCATGTTTTGTTTTTGACAGTCTCTTACATGATCTTGGCCCTATCAATAGTTTTGGACATTTAAATGCCACCCTTTCTAGTCTTGTCACCTCATCATTGATTCTTTTAACCAAAATTGACTGACTCTCTGACAACCTTCTTACACTGATCTACATTTTCAACCCTTTCAGGTGAGTCTTCAAGAGCCCAATATCGGCAACAAGTGGTTCATGTATGAGGAAAACTACTACTTACAATAGAAATCTATACTCTTCACCTCCCTCTTCTTGGATAATAATAGTTGCAATTCAAGGTCCCTTCACCCTGCTTTTTCCTATCCTCTGATGCTGAGGTGTGTGGTAGAGAATTTATTACTGGTGAACAGTATAAATGTAGTAGGGCAAAGCTACCCCATTATGACTAGTAGTAGCCTTCCCCAAGATTTGCTTTATTAATTTCTAAATTCAAATTACTTATTTTCTCAGTCAACTTTCTTTTTGGCAGGTGGCACTGTTTCTAGAGAAAAACATGCAAATTTGGTCCAAATAAGTTCAATGTTATTTCATTTGTGCTCCAAAGCTTTTGGTTCTCTCTTTTAATTTCCTTACAAAGTCATCCCCATAATGTCTTCCTCATTTTCTCAGTAGACTAATCCATTCTAACTTCCCACATTTTAGAAATGATAAACTTTATAGATAAAAGAGAGTGATCAAGTCTGAACTCCATGGTTAAATACAACTCTATACTCTTCTTTTGCTTCACCTAACTCCCCTGTTAGAATCTTTCTTATCTCTTCCAAGATAATGATCTTTAAAGATCTCCCTCCAGGAGAGATTATCATTTCCTTACAGACTGCTTCTCTGTTACTTACAAGCCTAAACAGATAACTTCTCTTGGAGAGAACAAATTCTTATACATAAACTTACTGATATTATTAGTTCAAACTGAAATTGAAAACAGGTCCAACATTTACTATTCATTTGGGTTAAGGTCAATTATTTAACCTTGTAAAGTCTCATTTCATTAATCTCCAGTTAGGGATAATTTCCCTGGATCATTATATTTCTGTTTAGAGATAACACTTAGCATCGTACTTCAACTATTGCCAGCCTTATTTAAATAGAAGATATTACATATACATATTATCTCCTTTTTTATTGTTATTCTTATTCTCTCCTATTTTTCAGCATCTTGACTGAGTCATCTAGAACCAGCCTCATCTTCCGAGAACCAACATTACTAAATTTCCTCTGAAACTTCTCTTCTGCCTTTGAGTTCTATGCATGATATATTTGCCGTGTGTAATGAGTACTTCTCCATTTACCTTACCATACACTATAATGAGGTATTTGACCTTGTTGAACATACACTCCACCTTTTAAACTCTTCTCTTGTTTCTATACCTCAGATGAGCTGTTTTCTCTTTTTCCCACTCTGAAGCACTGCTTTGTAAGTTCTATTGGCTCTGAATTCTCTTCCAACATTTTATGTGTAAGCAATTCCTGATGAATGACGGTTCTTAATCCTGCCCACTTCTTTCCATCTCTCTTTCTATCTCTTTCCATCTTTCTCGCTTTCTACCTCTTTCTCTCCCTACCTCTCATAGACATTTCTTTGCTCATGGCATCAGTTAACTATAAGCTGACGAGTCCCACATATATATCCCCAACTACTATTTGTCTTCAGCGAATCATTGTATTAAAAAAACAAAACTCTATTCCCTTTATTTGGATTTTATTTTCACATAAAAATAAACATGTTTAAAATAAACCCTTATACCACATCCACCCCAATGGCATTTAGAAAAAAAAGCATCAATATATAAATATACCATAAATCAAACCAACAAACCAGACAAATTTTATCTTTTTCTGGTTTCTTTTAAGCAGCACTGAATTTTTCTTAACCCTTACTTACACTTAATCACCAAATATTTTTCTGTTTCTTTTGTGTTTCTCCCCATGCATTACATTTTATTTCATCCAACACTCACCTATTTGATTCAAATCTGCTGGAATATGGTTCATATGTTTTTTAAGTGCTCCCTTTGACTTCTATGTACTCACATGAAATATCAGAAAATATCACTTTGATCATGTTTCTCTGAACAAAAAGTTAATAGATACCTACTGCCTATGGAAAAAAATTTCCAAATTCTCCATCATGCTTTCAAAAGCCCTTCTAATCTGACTCTAACAAATCTTTCTGGTCTCAATGTGCCAGTTCGGGACTCTGAAAGATAGGGTTTTGGAGGAAGCAGCATGATTAATCAGAAGTAGGGATCAAAACAGGGCAATTTCAGGCTAACCAATGTATTAATTTTGAGAAAAAAATACGGTGCTTAGAAGTGTAAAATGCTTCATTTTTTAGTAATTGCCAAGATCTCTAAATTAACAATGTGCTAAAATGTGCATGTAGGTAGAGGATAATATCTTGCAATAAAACAATTGTTAATGGCATGCCAAAAATTTTCAAAAATATTTAAATTAATATATTTTATGAAAATACTTTGTAAGTAATGTCAAATCACAAATGTTCTTACTTACATGTTTTTATCTGTTGTCCACTGAAATCAGATCTTTTTGTACAATAGGCAATTAAATAAAGGGGCTGTGAGACAGAATTTTAAAAATATATTTTCATTTATTTTTTAAAGTTTGCAGCATTCTTTTTTGAAGTTACCTTCCTTCTTTAGGCTTTCTTTCTTTCTATTTTTTGAATTTTCTTTTCTTTTATTTTTTTTAAACAGCAGGTTCTTATTAGTTATCTATTTTATACATATTAGTGTATACATGTCAATCCCAATCTCCCAGTTCATCCCACCCCTGCCCCAACTTCCACTTTCTCCCCTTGGTGTCCATATATTTGTACTCTACATCTGTGTCTCTGTTTCTGCCCTGCAAACCAGTTCATCTATATGATTTTTCTAGGTTCCACATGTATGCATTAATATACGATATTTGTTTTTCTCTTTCTGACTTACTTCACTCTGTATGACAGTCTCTAGATCCATCCACATCTCTACAAATGACCAAATTTTGTTCCGTTTTATGGCTGAGTAATATTCCATTGTATATATGTACCACATCTTTATCCATTCATCTGTCAATGGGCATTTAGGTTGTTTCCATGACCTGGCTATTGTAAATGGTGCTGCAAAGAACATTGGGGTGCATGTGTCTTTTCGAATTATGGTTTTCTCTGGGTATATGCCCAGTAGTGGGATTGCTGGGTCATGTGGTAATTACATTCTTAGTCCTTTAAGAAACCTCCATACTGTTCTACATAGTGGCTGTATAAATTTACATTCCCACCAACAGGGCAAGAGGGTTTCCTTTTCTCCACAACCTCTCCAACATTTGTTGTTTGTAGGTTTTCTGATTATGCTCATTCTAACTGGTGTGAGGTGATAACCTCATTGTAGTTTTGATTTCCATTTCTCTAATAGTTAGTGATGCTGAGCAGCTTTTCATGTGCTTCATTGCCATGTGTATGTCTTCCATGGAGAAATGTCTATTTAGGTCTTCTGCCTATTTTTGGATTGCTTTTTTTGTTTTTTTTAATATTGAGCTGCCTGAGCTGTTTATATATTTTGGAGATTAATCCTTTGTCTGTTGAATCTTTGGCAAATATTTTCTCCCATTCTGAGGGCTGTCTTTTCATCATGTTTGTAGTTTCCTTTGCTGTGCAAAACCTTCTAAGTTTCATTAGGTCCCATTTGTTTATTTTTGTTTTTATTTCCATTACTCTAGGAGGTGGATCAAAAAAGATCTTGCTGTGATTTATGTCAAAGAGTGTTCTTCCTGTATTTTCCTCTAAGAGTTTTATAGTGTCCGGTCCTACATTTAGGTCTCCAATCCATTTTGAATTTATTTTTATGTGTGGTGTTAGGGAGTGTTCTAATTTCATTCTTTTACATGTAGCTGTCCAGTTTCCCCAGCACCACTTATTGAAGAGACTGTCTTTTCTCCATTTTATACCCTTGCCTCCTTTGTAATAGATTAGTTGACCATAAGTGCATGGGTTTATCTCTGGGCTTTCTATCCTGTTCCATTGATCTATATTTCTGTTTTTGTGACAGTAACATATTATCTTGATTACTGTAGCATTGTAGTATAGTCTGAAGTCAGGGAGTCTGATTCCTCCAGCTCCGTTTTTTCTCTCTCAAGACTGCTTTGGCTATTCGGGGTCTTTTGTGTCTCCATACAAATTTTAAGATTTTTTGTTCTAGTTCCATAAAAATGCCATTGGTAATTTGATAGGGATTGCATTGAATCTGTAGATTGCTTTGGGTATTTTAGTTATTTTCACAATGTTGATCCATTTTTTTTTTTTTTTTTTTTTTTTTGCTGTACGCAGGGCTCTCACTGCCGTGGCCTCTCCCATTGCGGAGCACAGGCTCTGGACATGCAGGCCCAGCAGCCATGGCTCATGGGCCCAGCCGCTCCACGGCATGGGGGAATCCTCCTGGACTGGGGCAGGAACCCCGGTCCCCTGTATCGGTAGGAGGACTCGCAACCACTGCACCAATAAGAAGGCCCACAATGTTGATTCTTACAATCCAAAAACATAGTATATCTGTCCATCTCTTGCTATTATCTTTAATTTCTTTCATCAGTGTCCTATACATTTCTGAATATAGGGCTTTTGTCTCCCTAGGTAGGTTTATTCCTAAGTATTTTATTCTTTTTGTTGCAATGGTAAATGGGAGTGTTTCCTTAATTTCTCTTTCAGATTTTTCATCATTAGTGTATAGGAATGCAAGAGATTTCTGTGCATTAATTTTGTATCCTGCAACTTTACCAAATTCATTGGCTACCACTAGTAATTTTCTGGTGGCATCTTTAGGATTCTCTCTATATAGTATCATGTCATCGCAAACAGTGACAGTTTTATTTCTTCTTTTCCAATTTGTATTCCTTTTATTTCTTTTTCTTCTCTGATTGCCATGGCTAAGGCTTCCAAAACCATGTTGAATAATAGTGGTGAGAGTGGACATCCTTGGCTTGTTCCTGATCTTACAAGAAATGTTTTCAGTTTTTCACCATTGAGAATGATGTTTGTTGTGGGTTTGTCCTATATGGACTTTATTATGTTGAGGTACATTCCCTCTATGCTCACTTTCTAGAGAGTTTTTATCATAAATTGGTGTTGAATTTTGTCAAAAGCTTTCTCTGCATCTATTGAGATGATCATATGGATTTTATTCTTCAATTTGTTAATATGGTGTATCACATTGATTGATTTGCTTATGTTGAAGAATCCTTGCATCCTTGGGATAAATCCCACTTGTTCATGGTGTATTATTCTTTTAATGTGTTGTTGGATTCTGTTTGCTAGTATTTTGTTGAGGATTTTTGCATCTATATTCATCAGTGATATTGGTCTGTAATTGTCTTTTTTTGTAGTATCTTTGTCTGGTTTTGGTATCAGGGTGATGGTGGCCTCATAGAATGAGACTGGGAATGTTCCATCCTCTGTAATTTTTTGGAAGAGTTTGAGAAGGGTGAGTGTTAGCTCTTCTCTAAATGTTTAATAGAATTCACCTATGAAGCCATCTGGTCCTGGACTTTTGTTTGTTGGAAGATTTTAAACATAGTTTCAATTTCATTACTTGTGATTAGTCTGTTCATATTTTCTATTTCTTCCTGGTTCAGTCTTGGAAAGTTATACCATTCTAAGAATTTGTCCACTTCTTCCAAGTTGTCCATTTTTTTGGCATAGAGTTGCTTGTAGTAGTCTCTTAGGATGCTTTGTATTTCTGCAGTTTCTGTTATAACTTCTCCTTTTTCATTTCTAATTTTATTGATTTGAGTCCTCTCCCTCTTTTTCTTGATGAATCTAGTTAATGGTTTATCAATTTTGTTTATCTTCTCAAAGAACCAGCTTTTAGTTTTATTGATCTTTGCAATTGTTTTCTTTGTTTCTATATCATTTATTTCTGCTCTGATCTTTATGATTTCTTTCCTTCTGCTCACTTTGGGTTTTGTTTGTTTTTCTTTCTCTAGTTCCTTTAGGTGTAAGTTTAGATTGTTTATTTGAGATTTTTCTTGTTTCTTGAGGTAGGCTTGTATAGCTTTAAATTTCCCTCTTTGAACTGCTTTTGCTGCATCCCATAGGTTTTGGATCATCATGTTTCCATTGTCATTTGTCTCTAGGTATTTTTTGATTTCCTCTTTGATTTCTCCAGTGATCTCTTGGTTATTTAGTAATGTATTACTTAGGTTCCATGTGTTTGTATTTTTTTTACGTTTTTTTCCCTGTAATTGATTTGTAATCTCATAGTGTTGTGGTCAGAAAATATGCTTGATATGATTTCAATTTTCTTAAATTTACTGAGGCTTGATTCATGACCCAAGTTGTGATCTATCCTGGAGAATGTTCCATGCACACTTGAGAAGAAAGTGTAATCTACTGTTTTTGGATGGAATGTCCTATAAATATCAAATAAAATTTTCTGGTCTATTGTGTCATTTAATGTTTGTGTTTCCTTATTAATTTTCTATTTGGATGATCTGTCTATTGGTGTAAGTGAGGTGTTAAAGTCCCCCACTATTATTATGTTACTGTTGATTTCCTCTCTTATAGCTGTTAGCAGTTGCCTTATGTATTGAGGTGCTCCTATGTTGGGTGCATATATATTTATAATTGTTATATCTTTTTCTTGGATCAATCCCTGGATCATGATGTAGTGTCCTTCCTTGTCTCTTGTAACATTCTTTATTTTAAAGTTTACCTTATCTGATATGAGTATTGCTATTCCAGCTTATGTTTGATTTCCATGTGCACAGAATACCTTTTTCCATTCCTTCTCTTTCAGTCTGTATGTGTCCTTAGGTGTGAAGTGAGTCCCTTGTAGACAGCATATATATGGGTCTTGTGTTTGTATCCATTCAGCAAACCTGTGTGTTTTGGTTGGAGCATTTAATCCATTCACGTTTAAGGTAATTATCGATATGTATGCTCCTATGACAATTTTCTTAATTGCTTTGGGTTTGTTTTTGTAGGCCCTTTTCTTCTCTTGTGTTTCCCACTTACAGAAGTTCCTTTAGCGTTTGTTGTAGAGCTGGTTTGGTGGTGCTGAGTTCTGTTAGCTTTTGCTTGTCTGTAAAGATTTTGATTTCTCCATCAAATCTGAATGAGATCCTTGCTGGGTAGAGTAATCTTGGTTGTATGTTCTTCCCTTTCATCACTTTAAGTATATCATGCCACTGCCTTCTGGCTTGTAGAGTTTCTGCTGAGAAATCAGCTGTTAACCTTATGGGAGTACCCTTGTATATTATTTGTCATTTATTCCTTGCTGATTTCAATAATTTTTCTTTCTCTTTAATTTTTACCAATTTGATTATTATGTGTCTCGGCATGTTTCTCCTTGGGTTTATCCTGTATGGGACTCTCTGCACTTCCTGCACTTGGGTGGGTATTTCTTTTGCCATGTTAGGGAGTTTTTTGACTATAACCTCTTCAAATATTTTCTTGGGTCCTTTCTCTCTACTTCTCCTCTGGGACCCCTTTAATGTGAATATTGTTGTGTTTAATGTTATCCCAGGGGTCTCTTATGCTGTGTTCATTTCTTTTAAGTCTTTTTTCTTTATTCTGTTCTGCAGCAGTGAAATCCAACATTTTGTCTTCCAGGTCACTTATCTATTCTTCTGCCTCAGTTATTCTGCTATTGATTCCTTCTAGTGTATTTTTCACTTCAGTTATTGTATTGTTCATCTCTGTTTGTTTGCTGTATCATTCTTCTAGATATCTTTTAAACATTTCTTTCTTCTTCTCGATCTTTGCCTCCATTCTTTTACCAAGGTCCTGGATCATCTTCACTATCATTATTCTGAATTCTTTTTCTGGAATGTTGCCTATCTCCACTTCATTTAGTTGTTTTTCTGGCGTTTTATCTTGCTCCTTCATCTGGGACATAGCCTTCTGCCTTTTCATCTTGTCTATCTTCTGTGAATGTGTTTTTTTGTTCCACAGATTGCAGGATTGTAGTCCTTCTTGCTTCTGCTGTCTACCTTCTGGTCAGTTTGAACCATTTTTTAAGTTCATTGATGGTTTTAATTATTGACTATTTCATTTGCACTGATTAATTTGTGAGATATTTCTTTTTTTAAAATATAAAATTCAGTATTATTTTATAATTGGTTTGTAACTGGAGTATGATTGCTTTACAATGGTGTGTTGGTTTCTGCTTTATAACAAAGTGAATCAGCTTTACATATATCCCCATATCTCCTCCCTCCTGTGTCTCCCTCCCAACCCCTCCCTATCCCACCCCTCTAGATGGACACAGAGCACAGAGCTGATCTCCCTGTGTTATGAGCTGTTTCCCACTAGCTATGTATTTTACATTTGATAGTGTATATATGTCCATGCCACTCTCTTCTCATAGGAAATAATTCAACAAGATTTTTTTACTATTTTTTCCTTTGTTTGCCCTGACAGCATCAATAATATCTTCAAATACATCAAGTAAATTTAAAATTTATAGAATTTATGGGATACTATCAATATCTTCATACTTGTTCATTCTTTAGCAGTGGTTTAAAAAAAAAAGTAAGCCCAGTATGATTCATGATTGTCCTTTTACATTTTGTTAAAATTTTTAATATTTAAAGATATGAACCTCTAGTCACGCATATTGCCTATTTTCCTATATATGTTTATTAAGAATTAGTTGATTTATAATGTAGTTTTGGAAAAATAACTGCAGAATGTTTGGGGAATATTTAAAAGTAAATTTTGGAGCAATGAAACATACTACTATTAAAAGGATATTAATTATGAAAATTAATATTCTTTAGTAAATAATATGTTTCTTTTTGTCAATTATTATATATTTACATCATCCATGGAAACTTTAAGATAGTATCTGTTGAGAAATCATATTGTTTTCTGATATTTTGCTTCCCCCACTCCTGGTTACAAATCCATATTACATAAATATTCTCTAGATACTTGCTACATATTTGAATCATTGAGTTAATCATTGAGAATAAAGAGGTTTGTTAGAGACAGATTATAAGGGTTTCTAAGTCCAGGGTGAGAATTTTAGACCTTTCTCACACAGCAAATAGTATCTGTTAACTTTTTTGATCAGGAGAATGTGATCAAAGTTATAATTTTTGATTTGTAATATGAGTACACAGGAATTGGGAAACTGAAAACAGTATGGCAGTCAAATAAGCACATGAAACGATGTTGAACATCACTAGGTATTTCAGATGTCAAATAAAACCACAATGAGATACCACTACTTCTGTGTCCAAAAGGACAAAATAAAATAATGATAACACCAAATACTAATAATCATGTGGAGAAACTGATCACTCATACGTTGCTGGTAAGAATGTAAAATGGTACAGCCACTCTGGAAAACATTTTGTTGGTTTCTTACAAAATTAAACATGCAATTACCATAAGACCCAGACAATTGTATTCTTGGATAGTTATCCCAGGGAAATAAAAACTTAGGTTGACACAAAAATATATACATGAATGTTCATAGCATTTTTATTGATAATAGCAAAAACTGGTATCAGCCCAGATATCTTTCAACAGGTGAATGGTTAAACAAACTATGGTAAGTACATACCATGGAATACGATGCAACAATGAAAAGAAACAGATTTGATATGCACAACAACTTGGATTAATCTACAGGGAATTATGCTAAGAAAAAATTCCAAACTTAAAGGTCATGTACTGTATGAGTCCATTTACAAAACATTTTTAAAATGTCAAGATTTAAAAATGGATGTTTAGATTTTAGTGGTAGCCAGAGATTTGTTATGGAAAAGGAGTTGTTAGTGAAGGCAGTAAGTGTAGTTATAAAAGAAACAGAAAATATGAACAGACCAATCACAAGTAATGAAATTGAAACTGTGATTTAAAATCTTCCAACAAAAAAAAATCCAGGACAAGATGGCTTCACAGGTGAGTTCTATCAAACATTCAGAGGAGAGCTAACACCCACCTTTCTCAAACTCTTCCCAAAAATTACGGAGGAAAGAATACTCCAAAACTCATTCTATGAGGCCACCATCACCCTGATACCAAAACCAGACAGAAGTACTACAAAAAAAAGAAAATTACAGACCAATATCACTGATGAATATAGACGCAAAAATCCTCAACAAAATAATAGAAAACAGAATCCAGCAACACATTAAAAGGATCATACACCATGATCAAGTGGGGTTTATCCCAGGGATGCAAGGATGTTCAATATGTGCAAATCAATCAATGTGATACACCATATTAACAAATTGAAGAAAATAACCATATGATCATCTCAATGGATGCAGAAAAAGCTTTTGACAAAATTCAACACCCACTTATGATAAAAACTCCCCAGAAAGTGGGCACAGAGGGAATTACCTCAACATAATAAAGGCCATATATGACAAACCCACAGCCAACATCATTATCAATGGTGAAAAACTGAAAGCATTTCTTCTAAGATCAGGAACAAGACAAGGATGTCCACTCTTGCCACTCTTATTCAACATAGTTTTGAAAGTCCTATCCATGGCAATCAGAGAAGATAATGAAATAAAAGGAATCCAAATCAGAAAAGAAGAAGTATGACTGTCACTGTTTGCAGATGACATGATACTCTACATAGAAAATCTTAAAGATGCCACCAGAAAACTACTAGAGCTAGTCAATGAATTTGGTAAGTTTGCAGGATACAAAATTAATGCACAGGAATCTCTTGCATTCTTATACACTAACAACACAAGATCAGAAAGAGAAATTAAGGAAACAATCCCATTCACCATTTCAACAAAAAGAATAAAATATCTAGGAATAAACATACCTAAGGAGGTAAAAGACTCAGAAAACTATAAGACACTGATGAAAGAAATCAAAGATGACACAAACATATGGAGATATATACCATGTTCTTGGATTGGAAGAATCAATATTGTGAAAATGACTATATTACCCAAAGCAATCTACACATTCAATGCAATTCCCCTCCAATTACCAATGGCATTTTTTACAGAACTAGAACAAAAAATCTTAAATTTGTATGCAGACACAAAAGACCCTGAATAGCCAAAGCAATCTTGAGAAAGAAAAACAGAGCTAGGGGAATCTGGCTCCTTGACTTCAGACTGTACTACAAAGCTACAGTAATCAAGACAATATGGTAGTGGCACAAAAACAGAAACATAAATCAATGGAACAGGATAGAAAGCCCAGAGTTAAACCCATGCACCTATGGTCAGTTAATCTATGACAAAAGAGGCAAGGATATACAATGGAGAAAAGACAGCCTCTTCAATAAGTGGTGCTGGGCAAATTGGACAGCCACATGTAAAAGAATGGAATTACAACACTCCCTAACACCATACACAAAAATAAACTCAAAATGGATTAAAGACCTAAATGTAAGACCAGAGACTCTAAAACTCTTAGAGGAAAATATAGGCAGAACATTCTTTGATATAAATCACAGCAAGATCTTTTTTGACCCACCTCCTAGAGTAATGGAAATAAAAATAAACAAATGGGACCTAATGAAACTTAAAAGCTTTTGCACAGCAAAGGAAACTATGAACAAGACAAAAAGACAGCCCTCAGAATGGGAGAAAATATATGAAGATGAATCAATGGACAAAGGATTATTCTCCAAAATATATAAACAGCTTATGCAGCTCAATGTTAATAAAACAAATAACCCAATCCAAAAATGGACAGAAGACCTAAATAGACATCTCTCCAAAGAAGACATACAGATGGCCAAGAAGCACATGGAAAGCTGCTCAACATCACTAATTATTAAAGAAATGCAAATCAAAACTACAGTGGGCTACCACCTCACACTCATTAGAATGGGCTCTATTGGAAAATCTACAAACAACAAATGCTGGAGAGGGTGTGGAGAAAAGGGAACACTCTTGCATTTTTGGTGAGAATGTAAATTGGTACAGCCACTATGGACAACATTATGGAGGTTCCTTAAACAATTAAAAATGGAATTATCATATGACCCAGCAATCCCACTACTGGGCGTGTACCCAGGGAAAACCATAATTCAAAAAGACACATGCCCCCCAATGTTCTTTTCAGCACTATTTAAAATAACCAAGTCATGGAAGCAACCTAAATGCCCATTGACAGATGAATGGATAAAGAAGATGTGGTACATATATACAATGGGATATTACTCTGTCATAAAAAGGAATGAAATCGGGCCATGTGTAGAGATTTGGGTGGATCGAGAGACTGTCATACAGAGTGAAGTAAGTCTGAAAGAGAAAAATAAATGTCGTATATTAACACATATAGGTGGAGTGTAGAAAATGATACAGATGAACCGGTTTGCAAGGCAGAAATAGCAACACAGATGTAGAGAACAAACATATGGACACCAAGCTGGTGGACATGGGGAGCGGGGGTCGTGGTGGTCAGATGAATTGGGAGACTGGGATTGACATGTATACACTAATATGTATAAAATAGATAACTAATAAGAGCCTCCTGTATAAGAAATACATAAAATAAAATTCAAAAGTAAAATAAAATAAAATAAATAATAAAATAAATTGTTATCCCTTGGGAAAAAAAATGGGGGCAACAACAGAGATCTTTGTGAGGTTGACACTATTCAATATCTTGACTGTGATGGTAAATACACAAACCCTCACAAGTGAGCAGATTTTACAGAACTTAATTCATAACTGTCTACACACATACACACAAAGGAGTACGAGGAAATGTAAGACTGGTGGATTTCATCAATGCCAATATCCTGCTTTTGATGTTATACTATAGTTTTGCATAATGTTACCATTGGGGATACTGAGCAAAGTGTGCAAGAGCTCTCTGTGTATTGTTGCACATGAATCTACAATTATCTTGGTGAATTTTTCATTTAAAAAACAGAATAGCATTATTCTAGCAGTTGGGCTATACAGTTTTTTTAATCAAATAGGTAAGAATTAGATGAGAGAAAGTATATTGAGGAAAAAATCATAAAAGAAACACAAATGTGTTCAGTAAATCTTGGGCAAGTAGAGACTAAGAAAGATTCAGTGATGTTTCCATAGTTTCAAGACAATTTATATTAAGGAAAAAAAAAAACTAAGTAAAAGAGCTAGCTAGGTTGGCTGGATGGTTTCATTCATGCTAGGTGTATTTGTTGGCATGTTTTTATCATCGCCATTGGGAATAGGAATAATAAAAGGCGTCAATTTTAAACACATTAATTGTATGCACAACAAAATTAAAGTGGGTTACAGTCAGTTATAAAACATAAACTAAAACCTGACAGAAAAAAACCTGGAGATTTTCCACCCAAATCCTCATGGTAAATAGTTTTTCTAAAATAAATATTTTGCATTCTTGTTTTTATTATTTGCATTTGGTTTTAGGGCTATATTTTTAACATAGAAGATAACGTAGATGAAAAAATAAAGCTCTTCATAACAATTTTGTAACTGAATTATAATATAAATTAATAGTTAATAAGTTTAAAAAATTAAGAAAATCAAGAACATATGTCAATATATCATATTGTACAATTATGAACTGAATAATCAATTGGAAAATTCTTTGTAAAGTTTAAGTTCAAAGTAATGACTTTCAGATAATTATTTGTCCTAATATACCTGAATGATAAGGTAGACTTTCCTTAACAATGGTGACTCATTAAAGCCAGGTTAACTGTCACCCACCAAATGAAATTGACAATAACTTTGACAGCAAAAATGTAAATATGTTTAAGATACCATAATTCTTGTCTCTAGTATTTGCAGATTGTGTTTTGGAAATAATATATGTATGTGAAGAATTAAATTATAGTATTAAGTAAATAATTGCTCAATAATATATTTGAAGTGATTTCACGAAATACTGAACAAATAGTTGTCAAATGAATGGTATATAACACAAAATGAAGTGTTATTTTAATAATAATTGTGTATCTTCTTTAACTCCCTATTAGAGTATAATCTTGGAGAAGGGAGGGATTATGTCTTAAAGTTATTTGAGTCACTCACAGTAGCTAGTGTGAACAATCTTTTGATGTGTAGGGAGTTAATGACAAATTAAAAAATAATGAACAAAACTATTATCCTAAAATGGTTCTTGACACAAGCATTCTAATCTTCAGAAGTAAACAGTCTGTATTCTTATTCTAAGGAGAGAAGTTTCCACTTGTTATTCATGTATACTTCTCCAGAGTCTAGCAAAGCCAAACACATAACAGGGGCTGAACACATTCTTTCTGAATTGTATCCAGAAGATTTCTACATGAAGGTCAAAGGGAGTTGGTATGTAACAGATACTTGGTACAAAGAAAAATTCATTCTTAAATTGTTTGCAAATACATGTACACATAAGCAAGTAAAAATAAAATTCTACACTAAAGTTGAGGCAATACATCCCTAAAATATTTTCATTATCTATTAATAATAACACTAAAATGTGATTTTGTAATAAAAATATTTGTGTGATATTTCTTTCTCTCTAGAAGTTATGTAGGAAAATATTTAAAAGAAAGTTTCAGGTGAGACTTTGTAAAATTATATGGAAAATGACCTCATATTATTTCTCTCAATGATCAGATTGATGGGTATTGGCATACCTGGAAACTACTATTTAAAAAAAAAATAAAGGAAAGAACATAAAATAGTCTGAAGAAAAACTAGTTGTTGAACATGCCAACATCCTAAAACTAAGTATAATTTTATAATCTTTTAAAGTGAGATTTTTCATTTGTAAAATTATCCAAGCACTCGAGCATATTGTGAGATATTATTTACTCTATGACTTTGTTCCCAGAGTTGGCAAAGCACATAAGCACAAATAGAAACAAGCCCTATTAGAATGGCCAGCTTATATAATACATATTTCATCATAAATCAAGATCAGGGTCCAAGGTATGAGAGTGAATAATCCATTGCCAATATTATGGAAATTTTCTGACTAATTACATCAATTCATATGAAATTTATTTAAAACTCTTTTCTAAATAGCATTAAATATTTAAATTTCAATATGTCAATTAAACTTCAGACATGGGACTTTCCTTGCATGGAAAGAAAATAATTTATCATTTTTCACCATGGCACCCTAATCTGTATAAAATCAAGTGAGGTCATACTTAGAAAGCTATTTTTAAAGTAATAAAAATTATTTTTTAGATAATTCAGTTAAACATGCTTTAAACAGAAGTATGTCTTCATTTTCTAAAGAGCTGTATTATATAGGTTTATGAAAATTTTAATTTAATAGCTCTCTTAATCATTACAAAGTAAATCTGATAATTAAGGTCTTGTTTTGTTGGTTTTCAAAGGGAGGAAACATGCATTTTATTTTCTTCATTTAAAAATAAGTAATTCTTACAAAACTTGACTTTAAAAAAGTATATATATATATGTGTGTGTGTGTGTGTGTGTGTATTGTATATGTACAAACAAATACATTTACACATACTTGACATTTCACACTACTTCTCTGTGTTATTTTCTTTGTAACAAGACATTAATAGTGTCAGTTCTTTCATCTATAAACAAGGCAAGTTATTGCTTTCTCCTAATCCTACTTTAAATGTGTGCTTTAGTACAAGTAAGTAATCTAAATATTTTGTTTGACATTAAAGAAGAAAAAGTTTCATGCTATCTTTACTATTTTATGAAAAGAAAGGTACAAGAAGGGTTTTCCAGAAATATTTCTGGATCCTCCACTCAGAGATGTTGCCAGAGATTTTGATTTTTTTTTCAAAACAATCAGACTGGTTCATTAGAGCACCATTTTCTTGCCAAACTCAATACTAATGAAAGTTCCCTGTGGAATTTTCATAGAAAGACTAAGCCTAGTAGCATTGTTCAATAAAACAAGTAAAAAGTAAATGGCATAATTCAATAAAGTACGGCAACAGTGGAAAGAAAGTCTTTAAAAGCAAGGTTTAAACAGCTCTTAAGGCTCTCCTGATGTTTCATTTCCCTGTAGACTAAATGCTTTGAGGATCGGGGACCGATGTGTTAACCCGCTAACCTCCCATAATAGCATGACAGATGCTTCCTACCTGAAGGAGTAATGCCTGGGAGAGAGATAGAAGAAGCGGGAGACTGACAGAATGCCCAGGGAGAGTATTGATCAAATGACTCTTTTCTGGTAACCATTACGGAGATATGAGTTGACAGTAATTAAAATGACTTACACACTGGGATGGTTTCAAACTCAAATCTTCGACTGAAGACACCATAGCCTGCTGCTGTGCGTGCTCGAATTTGGAAGACATATACTGAAGCTGGTTTCAAGCCCTCTGCAGTTATAGTTGTCTCTTTAGATTTGATAATTGTATAGCTGGTCTCTTGGTCCTTGGATTACACATGTATATGCAATAAAAAGAAGTCAAATAATGAATTATTAATGACAGAAAATCACAGAATCAAAGATAAGAAAAAAATCAGAAACTAATAGATTTGCTATTAGTACAAATATGATATTTTACAAACAAAATCCTATGCATCCTAGTTGTGTTAGTTATGTAGAACCTTATTAAACTATTTTCTAGAACTCATAGATGTAAGATATGTTCTCCACCCATCCGCCACACTTGCCTTGGGCAGAAACAGATATGTAAATTTTAAAAATAAAATTTCTAGGAGACACATTATTTTACAAACTCTAATTTAGTATTGTAAATTGTGAGCTTGTTTTTCTCATAAATGATTTATTGGAGTGCAACTAACATGCTGCTTGTTTATAGAGGAAGGTGACAATGTCTGATATACAGCCAGGTAAGACTTATGCCTTTTATCTTTAGTGAATTAGATTTCCTTTTTAATTTTATTTTATATATTTTTTTATTTTTTAACATCTTTATTGGAGTATAATTGCTTTACAATGGTGTGTTAGTTTCTGCTGTACAACAAAGTGAATCAGCTATACATAAACTTATATCCCCATATCCCTTCCCTCTTGCGTCTCCCTCCCACCCTCCCTATCTCACTCCTCCAGGTGGACACAGAGCACCGAGCTGATCTCCCTGTGCTATGTGGCTGCTTCCAACTAGCTATCTATTTTACATTTGGTAGTGTACATATATCCATGCCACTCTCTGACTTCGTCCCAGCTTACCCTTCCCCCTCCCTGTGTCCTCAACTCTATTTTCTACGTCTGTGCCTTTATTCCTGTCCTGCCCCTAGGTTCTTCAGTACTTTAAAAAAATTTTTTTTAGATTCCATATATTTGTGTTAGCATGAGGTATTTGTTTTGCTCTTTCTGAATTACTTCACTCTGTATGACAGTCTCTAGGTCCATCCACTTCACTACAGATAACTCAATTTCGTTTCTTGTTATGGCTGAATAATATTTCATTGTATGTATGTGCCATATCTTCTTTATCCAGTCATCTGTAGATGGACACTTAGGTTGCTTCCATGTTCTGGCTATTGTAAATAGCCCAGCAATGAATATTGTGGTACATGACTCTTTTTGAATTATGGTTTTCTCAGGTTATATGTCCAGTAGTGGGATTGCTGGGTCCTATGGTAGTTCTATTTTTAGTTTTTTAAGGAACCTTCATACTGTTCTCCATAGTGGCTGTATCAATTTATATTCCTACCAACAGTGCAAGAGGATACCCTTTTATCCACACCCTCTCCAGCATTTATTGTTCGTAGACTTTTTGGTGATGGCTATTCTGACTGGTGTGAGGTGATACCTCATTGTAGATTTCTTTTTTTCTCATCAGATTTTTTTTTGTTTCTGCTTTATAACAAATTTAATCAGTTATACATATTCATACGTTCCCATATCCCCTCCCTTTTGCGTCTCCCTCCCACCCCTCATTGTAGTTTTGATCTGCATTTCTATAATGATTAGTGATGTTGAGCATCCTTTCATGTGTTTGTTGGCAACCTGTATATCTTCTTTGGAGAAATGCCTATTTAGAACTTATTCCCATTTTTGGAAAGGGTTGTTTGTCTTTTTTTGATATTGAGCTGCATGTGCTACTTGTATATTTTGGAGATTAATCCTTTGTCAGTTGCTTCGTAGGCAAATATTTTTTCCCATTCTGAGGCTTGTCTTTTCATCTTGTTTATAGCATCCTTTGCTGTGAAAAAGCTTTTAAGTTTCATTAGGTCCTATTTGTTTATTTTTGTTTTTATTTCCATTTCTCTCAGAGGTGGGTCAAAAAGGATCTTGCTGTGATTTATGTTTAGAGTGTTCTGCCTATGTTATCTTCTAAGAATTTTACAGTGTCTGACCTTACATTTAGAACTTTATTCCATTTTGAGTTTATTTTTGTGTATGGTTTTAGGGAGTGTTCTAATTTCATTCTTTTACATGTAGCTGTCCAGTTTCCCAGAACCACTTATTGAAGAGGCTGTCTTTTCTCCATTGTATATTCTTGCCTCCTTTATCAAAGTTAAGGTGACCATATGTGTGTGGGTTTATCTCTGGGCTTTCTATCCTGTTCCATTGATCTATATTTCTGTTTTTGTGCCAGTACCATACTGTCTTGATTACTGTAGCTTTGTAGTATAGTCTGAAGTCTGGGAGCCGGATTCCTCCAGCTCTGATTTTCTTTCTCAAGATTGCTTTGGCTATTCGGGGTCTTTTGTGTTTCCATACAAATTTCAAAATATTTTGTTCTAGTTCTGTGAAAAATGCCATTGGTATTTTGCTAGGGATTGCACTGAATCTGTAGATTGCTTCAGGTAGTATAGTCATTTTCACAATGTTGATTCCTCTAGTCCAAGAACGTGGTATATCTCCCCATCTGTTTGTATCATCTTTAATTTCATTCATCAGTGTCTTATAGTTTTCTGCATACAGGTCTTTTGTCTCCTTAGGTAGTTTTATTCCTAGGTATTTTGTTCTTTTTGTTGCAATGGTAAATGGGAGTGTTTCCTTAATTTCTCTTTCAGATTTTTCATCATTAGTGTATAAGTATGCAAGAGATTTCTCTGCATTAATTTTGTATCCTGCTAGTTTACCAAATTCATTGCTTGGATCTAGTAGTTTTCTGGTAACATATGTAAGATTCTTTATCATGTATCATGTCATCTGCAAACAGTGACAGTTTTACTTTTTCTTTTGCAATTTAGATTCCCTTTATTTCTTTTTCTTCTCTGATTGCTGTGGCTAAAACTTCCGAAACTATGTTGAATAATAGCTGTGAATGTGGGCAAACTTGTCTTCTTCCTGATCTTAGTGGAAATGGTTTCAGTTATTCATCATTGAGAATGATGTTGGTTGTGGGTGTTTCATATATGTCCTTTATTATGTTGAGCTAAGGTCCCTCTATGCTTACTTTCTGGAGAGTTTTTACCATAAATGTTGAATTTGTCAAAAGTTTTCTATATATCTATTGAGGTGATCATATGGTTTTTCTCCTTTAATTTGTCAATATGGTGTATCACATTGATTGATTTCTATATATTGAAGAATCCTTGCATTCCTGGAATAAATCCCACTTGATCATGGTGTACGATCCTTTTAATGTGCTGTTGGATTCTGTTTGCTAGTATTTTGTTGAGGATTTTTGCATCTATGTTAATCAGTGATATTGGTCTGTAGTTTCCTTTTTTTGTGACATCTTGGTCTGGTTTTGGTATCAGGGTCATGGTGGTGTCATAGAATGAGTTTGGGAATTTTCCTCCCTCTGCTATATTTCAGAGGAGTTTGAGAGGATAGGTGTTAGCTCTTCGCTAAGTGTTTGATAGAATTCGCCTGTGAAGCCATCTGGTCCTGGGCTTTTCTTTATTGGAAGATTTTAAATCAGAGACTCAATTTCAGTGCTTGTGATTGGTCTGTTTATATTTTCTATTTCTTCATGGTTCAGTCTCGGGAGGTTGTGCTTTTCTAAGAATTTGACCATTTCTTCCAGGTTGTCCATTTTATTGGTATATAGTTGCTTGTAGCAATCGCTCATGATCCTTTATATTTCTGCACTGTCAGTTGTTACTTCTTCTTTTTCATTTCTAATTCTATTGATTTGAGTATTCTCCCTTCTTTTCTTGATCAGTCTGGCTAGTGGTTTATCAATTTTATCTTTTCAAAGACCAGCTTTTAATTTTATTGATCTTAGCTATTGTTTTCATTTCTTTTTCATTTATTTCTGATCTGAGCTTTATGATTTCTATCCTTCTGCTAACTTTGGGGTTTTTTTCTTCTTTTTTATCTAATTGCTTTAGTTTTAAGGTTAGGTTGTTTATTTGAGATGGTTCTTGTTCCTTGAGGTAGGATTGTATTGCTGTAAACTTCCCTCTAAGAACTGCCTTTGCGTCATCCCATAGGTTTTGAGTTATCTTGTTTTCCTTGTCATTTGTTTCTACATATTTTTTGATTTCCTCTTTGATTTCTTCAGTGATCTCTTGGTTATTTAGTAGTGTATTGTTTAGCCTCCATGTGTTTGTACTTTTACACATTTTTTGCTGTAATTGATATCTAGTCTCATAGCATTGTGGTAAGAAAAGATACTTGATACAATTTCAATTTTCTTAAATTTACCAAAGTTGATTTGTGACCCAAGATATGATCTATCCTGAAGAATGTTCCATGAGCTCTTGAGAAGAAAGTGTATACTGTTGTTTTTGGATGGAATGTCCTATAAATATCAAACAAGTTCATATTGTTTAATGTATCATTTAAAGCTTGTGTTTCCTTATTTATTTTCATTTTGGATTATCTGTCCACTGTTGAAAGTGGGGTGTTAAAGTCCCCTACTATGATTGTGTTACTGTTAATTTCCCCTTTTATGGCTATTAGCATTTGCCTTAAGTATTGAGGTACTCCTAAATTTGGTCCATAAATATTTACAATTGTTAATGGATTGATTAATTGGATCGATCCATTGATCATTATGTAGGGTCCTTCTTTGTATCTTGCAATAGTCTTTACTTAAAGTCTATTTTGCCTACTATGAGAATTGCTACTCCAGCTTTCTTTTGATTTCCATTTGCATGGAATATCTTTTTCCATCCCCTCATTTTCAGTCTGTATGTGTCCCTAGGTCTGAAGTGGGTCTCTTGTAGACAGCATATATATGGGTCTTGTTTTTGTAACCATTCAGCCAGTCCATGTCTTTTGGTTGCTGCATTTAATCTATTTACATTTAAGGTAGTTATCAATAAGTGTGTTGTTACTACCATTTTCTTAATTGTTTTGAGTTTGTTATTGTAGGTCTTTTCCTTCTCTTGTGTTTCCTGCCAACCAAGTTCCTTTAGGATTTGTTGTAAAGCTGGTGTGGTGGTGCTGAATTCTCTTAGCTTTTGCTTGTCTGTAAAGGTTTCAATTTCTCCATCAAATCTGAATGAGATCCTTGCTGGGTAGAGTAATCTTGGTTGTAGGTTTTTCTCTTTCATCACTTTAAATATGTCCTGCCAGTATGGGGATTCCCTTGTATGTTATTTGTTGTTTTACCTTGCTGCTTTTAATATTTTTTCTTTGTATTTAATTTTTGATAATTTGATTAATATGTGTCTTGGCATGTTTCTCCTTGGATTTATCTTGTATGGGACTGTCTACGCCTCCTACACTTGATTGACTATTTCCTTTCCCATATTAGGGAAGTTTTCAACTATAATCTCTTGAAAGATTTTCTCAGTCCCTTTCTTTTTCTCTTCTCCTTCTGGGGCCCCTATGGCTTGAATGTTGGTGCCTTTAATGTTGTCCCAGAGGTCTCTGAGACTGTCTTCAGTTCTTTTTATTCTTTTTTCTTTATTGTGTTCTGCAGTAGTTATTTCCACTCTTTTATCTTCCAGGTCACTTATCCATTCTTCTGCATCAGTTATTCTGTTATTGATTCCTTCTAGAGAATTTTTACTTTCATTTATTGTGCTGTTCATCATTGTTTGTTTGCTCTTTAGTTCTTCTAGTGCTTTCTTAAATGTTTCTTTTATTTTCTCCATTCTATTTGCAAGATATTGGATCATCTTTACTATCATTACCCTGAATTCTTTTTCAGGTAGACTGCCTATTTCCTCTTCATTTCTTTGATCTGGTGGGTTTTACCTTGCTCCTTCATCTGCTGTGTATTTCTCTGTCTTCTTATTTTGCTTAACTTACTGTGTTTGGTGTCTCCTTTCTGCAAGCTGCAGGTTCATGGTTCCCCTTGTTTTTGGTGTTTGTCCCCAGTGGGTAAGGGTCGTTCAGTGGGTTGTGTAGGCTTCCTGGTGGAGAGGACTTTGACCTTTGTTCTGGTGGATGAGGCTGGATTTTGTCTTTCTGGTGGGCCAGACTGTATCCGGTGGTGTGTTTTGGTGTGTCTGTGACCTTAGTATGATTTTAGGCAGCCTCTCTGCTAACAGGTGGGTCTGTGTTCCTGTCTTGCTAGTTGATTGTCATAGGGTGTCCTGTAGTGTAGCTTGCTGTTCTTTGAGTGGAGCTGGGTCTTAGCATTGAGATGGAGATCTCTGTGAGAGCTTTTGTCACTTGATATTATATGGAGCCAGGAGGTCTCTGGTGGACCAATGTCCTGATCTCGTCTCTCCCACCTCAGAGGCTCAGGGTTGACACCCGGCTGCAGCACCAAGACTATGATTGTGGAGGCTTGGTGATTCCAAAATCTGATATAGTAGGCCAGGAGGCCAGATATTCTGGGAAGAGTTGCAACCCAAATGAAGAGCACTGGCAGAATCCCTTGAATTTGATTTCTAATCATATTTAGGTGTTGGGAGAAGGAATGTGAACTTCACTGGAGAAATTTAATTTTAACTCATTAAGTTGAAACAGAGAGTTTTAAAGAAAAATTTCACATAAGCAAAATATTTTTTTCCTTTTTAAAAACTTCGTTTTTTCACTTTCATGTATTTGGGCTGGGTTAGTAGTGAATGGAGATGAAGGGGCAAAAGTCACTGAAAAGATAGCTTTAGAAAGTGAAACAGAGAGGAACTATTCCTATTTTGACTGCTAACAAAAGTCTAGACAAACCATCTATAACTCCTCATTATTTCTGAAGTTACCACTCTGAATATAAAGTGTTAGATACATAAAGATTTAATACACATTCCATGCTTTGAACTTTCTCTTCCCTTATGTTTTTCTGTGTGAATTTTTGGCTAAGTTTGTTTTTCTCCTTAAGGTCTTTTCACATGTAGTAAATTTCTGATAGATATTATAGGATGAATTAAAGATAGGTTATGGTTAGAGATATTATTCCCCTCCACCATTTTTTTTTTTGCGGTACGCGGGCCTCTCACTGTTGTGGCCTCTCCCGTTGCAGAGCACAGGCTCTGGATGCACAGGCCCAGTGGCCATGGTTCATGGGCCCAACCTCTCCATGGCATGTGGGATCCTCCCAGACCAGGGCATGAACCCATGTCCCCTGAATTGGCAGGCGGACTCTCAACCACTGCATCACCAGGGAAGCCCTATTCCCCTTTTTTAAGAATTGGCCTTTACTTAAAATAACTTATTGGTGCCTGTAAATCATTATTTTCTAAATATTTCAGGGAATTTTGTCTTTACAAGTAGAAAAAATGTATTGATTTTTAAAAATGATCGAAGGGAAACAACATGCAAAGGATTTATTTTTCCTAAATGAGTGAAAAACATTGAAAATAAGAAAATAACATTTACTTCTCAAGCACTCTAGTAGGGAATAAGGTTATTATTTAATGTTCATAATGCTATTAAAAAGTAAAACAAATGCAAACCACATTTTTTGTCCCTTGAAGTTTACAGCATGCCATGCTGTGCCTTTAGTGTGAACACAGAAATCACGTGCTAAAACACGGCAAACCCATTTTTTCTTTTATCCTCAGTTTCCTTATCTGTAAAATTGGGATAAAAATTGGTGGCTGGATATCCTCACAGAGATGTTGTAAGAATGAAATAGGTAATGCATGTGAAAATATGTATTAAACTGTAAAGCACATGTTTTAATTGTCATAATTATTATTTTAATATTCTTCTAATTTGACACATCAAAGTCAACTTCTAACCATATTCTATGCTACCACCAATACAATCTAAAATAAACAATGGGTAAATATTCTTCCCTTAAAGCAGTTTACCATTCCTCATTTAATACATTCAAAACATATAAAATTTTCTTAGGATTATGTATATCCAAATTTCTCTCTAGATAGATATGGTTCAAATTCTAATCCAAATATGTTTTTCTGATTCAGTCTACATAAACAATTGATCTTTGTTTTTTTATGCTCACGTTAGTTTAAGTGCCTAGTCTCTAAAGTGTTTAGGAAACTTTGTTAGAGTTTTAAAAGAATTTAAAGTAGAAAAATAAATTCTATAAAGTTTTACCTAGTAATGTCAGTCATTTTCTTCACTCAGAAATATTTATTGATCTTGTGTACTCTATTACCCCTTCTATTTGCTAGGGGTAGAACAGTAAAAAAAAGCAGGCAATTTCTTGATGTGTTCCTTTTAAAAGGGGTAAATAGCTTCTATAAACTATTGTAGGTTACTGATACTCTGAGTACACTCAAGTTTATGACTGAATGTGTAAGAGTTTCTTAGTAATATTATCCTTTCCAGTTTGGCTGTGATTGAATCAGTAATTTTCAGTAAAAAATGATAAAGTATACGTTCGCTACTGTTTGCATTTTGTTTAAACGGAATTTGAGTTCATGAGAAAAATCTAGACAAAACTGAAGTTATGATTCTGGTATACTTGATATAATTAGGATTTTTACATGAAGTATTAACATTTATACATAAAGTAAGATTTTTTTAAATGAAAAATAGCATAGGAATATCAGGGTTAGAATTCCAACCATGTTATTAACCAAGTACATGTGTAAATGTGTGTATGCAACTCAACCTAAGTTTTTTTCTTTTTTAAAATAGGATGAAATTATTTATCAAGACTCTGTGAGGACACAGAGATAGAGATAATATACATAGCACCCAGCACAATCTTCTGAGCATTAGAGCTTCTAGGTAAATTTGATTTTACCCTATAGTATGATGGCAAATTCTTCTACTGAAAAGAAAAAAAAATTAAAAGCTTACATGATTTTAACTATTGAAAAAGTAAAAATTGATAATTTTGTCAAAAATAGAAAAAAAATCATTGCAAGGAAATTGGAATGCTGTTCCTTGACATAATGTATAATCTAACATCAGTTGATTATAAAAAATTATACAACATTCTATCTGATTTATCTGTTAACATTAAGTATGTCTCAGTGGTTCCTTATTGTGGGTCTAATGGTACGTTGTCTCCTTGAGTTAGTTGAATACTATATTATTGAAGAGACTTAGCGAATATATCTTAGGGATCAAAACCCATAAATACACATTTTGAATCCTCGAATTATCTTCTAAAATTTGCTTCTGATCCACTCCTTTAAATCATCCTCATAAATTCCTCCATTTCACAAACCTATATACACATCTTCAGCACCCACAACCAAATGTTGCCAAGTCCTTGGTCAGGGTAGTGGTTTGTTGTCTTCATGCCCCAGCTGAGCAAATGAGCTACATTCCCCAGCTGCTTAGCAAACACTGTTCACAGGCAGTGAAGGGAGGGCCTCAGCAGAAGGAGACAGCTGGCAAACACCCTGCCAAAGGGCAGCTTCCCTTTGCCTCTGTCTTTAATTAAGAGATGGCAATAGGCCCATCACCATGCAGGAGCAGAGAGGCCCAATGACCTCTATTAGAGCAGGGCAATCACAGGCAGAAATGCCAGCTGGCAAATGTGTGAGCCCTGGAAAGCTCTGCCACCTGTGTCTGGCCAAGAGCCATCCAATAAATTGGTGGTATCATTCTGAAGATTCAAAATGAGCTCTGGAAACCTATCATCAGGACCCCCACCTCAATACATGGTATAAAAGCTCATTATCCTTTTTTTTTTCTTCTTCTTAAAGTGTTAAAAAAAAAAAAAACCCAACCTTTTTGTGTATTTTACCGGTGTGTTCAATAATTTTGCTTGGCAAAAAGTCGGGTATTAGTATCTTCTCTGTAAAATGGAAAACACTGACCAAAAGTTAACTTCCCCAAAATAATATATGAGGGTTGCTGCATTAAAAGCATGTAGGTAGGCAACTTGTTATTCATTTATTGAGAATATGAATAGAAATCTTTTTTCCCCAAATCATTTTTCTCACTTTCAGTTATGCAGATAATAGAATGTATTAATACAGCTTTGAATATAAAATATTAAATGTAAAACCAAATCTTACTGAAATAAATATAAATATGAACTATAAAGAAAATATTTCCACAACATGGATAAAATTAATTAGAATGAACATTAATAGAATGCCCCACCACTTGTCTGCCCCACCACTTGTTGAGTAACTCCTTGTTTTAACAGAAGCAGCAGCTTAAAAAAAATAAATAAATACTTGCTCCTAATGAATATTGTGTATATGAGACTCATGCATATACTGGGAAGTAAGAGTAAAAACAATCGAAGGTTACACATAAGGGGAAAAAAATCAGGACAATTCCCTTAAAGACAAAAAAATAGAAAAACAAACTCATTGGTCCAGTTAGTTGTTTCAGGTAAAGAAAAACTATGCAGGAAAACAAGTACTTGTTAAACTTTTAGTCGTCCTGCTGTTGAACTTTATTTAAGCTAAGATATGTATATTCAAATATATAGTTTTCATAGTAGAGTTATTTTAAAATGTCATTATGCACCTCAACTTCTTTTAAAATCAATTTTAATCACAATAAAAATCTGGAAACTTAAAATGTTTACAAAAGAGTTCATATATATATATATATATATATATATATATATATATATATATATATATATATATATATATATGCCTAGCTTTGCATTAGTATGCAGTAATAAAGCTTACAAAAACTTGAAAAAGGAATGTAAACATTAATTTAACCAATTGTTTTTGGATACAGCATGTGCTTAAATTGTAGACTTCTAGCATTGGCAATTCAGTTTGGACCACTACTCCCAGAGAAACGGGAATCAGTGAGGGTATTAATATTACAACATTTTATTTGATTTACCCTATTTTTTTTTCGGTAAACACTGTAAATCTTATCGCAACATAGCTTTGTCTCAGAAGTATTTTCTTAGGACACTCTTGGTGAATAATGTATTAAATAATATATTTTTATCTGAAATATAAGTATCTTCATTTGTGTTTACTAATAATACACTAGCTACATGTAATGCCACCAGCAAATCATTCCTAGAGACAACTATTTCAAACATGATAATTGAGCTTTTATTTATCTATTTATAAAATGAATATATGAATATTGTATAGACATCCAAAACCTAAAAAGAATGTAGATAACCTCACTCTCCCCCACATAAACTTGGCTGTTTTGTTCTCTGTTGTATCTCTACACGGGTAATTGTTGAGTCAATGATGAAAGAAGCAATTAAAAAATGCTATGAATTGGGACTTCCCTATGGCACAGTGTTTAAGAATCTGCTTGCCAATGCAGGGGGCCTGGGTTTGAGCCCTGATCTGGGAAGACCCCACATGCCGTGAAGCAACTAAGCCCGTGCACCACAACTACTGAGCCTGAGCTCTAGAGCCCGTGTGCCACAACTACTGAAGCCCACGTGCCTACAGCCCATGCTCCACAACAAGAAAAGCCACAATAAGAAGCCCATGTACTGCAATGAAGAGTAGCCTCTGCTTGCAGCAATTACAGAAAGCCTGTGTGCAGCAACGAAAACAAATGCGGCCAAATAAGTAAAAAATAAAATTTATTTAAAAAAAAATCAGTTGCAAGAAAGCTTTTTAACAAATGCTATGAATTACTTCAATGTATTTCAATGTTGTATCTATAATCTTTCATCTATGCATATAAATGGAATGTTGAATTTTGAAGTAACTTTCATTAACAGGATATCAGTATTTCTCATGATACTTTTGCATTAGTATAAGTGGGACCATTCATTTCCCCTCTCGTTTCCAATGTTCTACTTTGGACAATTTCTTAGGTATTGCAGAGTAAGTTTTTGAACTTCCACCCTTTTCATTCTTCCCTAAGAGAGAAGGAGCAATGTCTGGGAGTTTGGGAGAAGCAACTGGGTAAATGTGGCTGAGCCCTTCCTTCCCTTCTCTTTTGGGATCTGCTTCTCTGCATTATTTCAGCAACCTTTTATACTCCTACTTCCATAGGACACATATGTCTGGGCCAGGGTCTCCTATCCACCTCTTAGAGACTAGTTTGGGCACTCATTTATCTTTACCTGGTCTGTTAGAACTCAGGTTGTTCTAAGTAGTGTATGCCATTCAGATCTAGTCTGTACAAAAAATCACAGTAAAATAGGGTGGGAGTTGTCACTTCCAACATGGAAGCAACAAGGTGGCTACATATCTAAGCCAAATATTCCAGTCCAGCTTTAGAAATTATAAGTTCATCTTTAGTTTCCACCTGTTTATTCCTTTATCAATAGCTCATTTGGTTGTGGATTCAGAAAAGAGGAAGAGGGATGATTATTGCCTTCAGATTTCAACAACTATTATGGCAAAACATGTGAGAGTGGACCTAGGAGCCAACTCAGTGAAGAAGAGGAAATCAAGAAACTATAGGGAATGTGAAGCATACATTTCCAATTTTATGCCCTCACATTTTAAAAATAAATTTTATGCTACAGTGTTAGATTTTTGTTATAGATTTTTTTAAATTATAAGGTACATATACACCTTATCTGCCTATACTTCCTTAATAATATAGGTATTATGCAGGGTTACTGACCATAAGAATATGTTTTTCCCTGTGGTACACTGCAGTTACTACTGAAGGTTAACAACTCCAGTGTTTAGGACACTTTGAAAATGTCCTATGACTTCATCTTTTAATTAATGCTGTGAACCCTAGTTAAGCTAATGTTAGACTCTACAGCAGTATCCTGGCAGTGTAAACTATTTGGCAGCAGCAGAACACGAATGAAATGCTCCCTGTACACTTCCAGCCTTCATAATCATGACTGCAAGTCAATTGTCATTGATTTACACATAAAATTCCAACACGCTTTTCTACAAATTGGATAACTGCAGTTGCTAAAATTTAAAAAAAAAAAGAAGAAGAAGAGAAAGGATATTCTTTATTCTTAGTCCCACCTTTTCAAAATATTTGATTTCATACTCCAGGATGATTCCATTGGGGCGATCTGGCTCTTGCCAAGACAAAGAGATGCTGTTTTTTGCAATTTTCCCCTTTTTCACATTGGTGACTGGAGAGGGAGCTGCAAAATAAAGAGTAGCATGATTAACAGAGCCTTGAAATTACACCTGTCTATAATGTATATTGGGCATTCTTGACATGTAGAATAATAAAAATCCCAAATAATTAAATTTTCATTTTGCTTGGAAACAATTATACTTTATATACAAGTTTTTACAGATTTTGAAGTGTTTTAAAAAATATAAATCAACTAATATCCTGAGAATTTTCTATAATAAAATTGTAGTCACATAGAATCTTAAGTCTACATTTTCTCTATAAAATTTAGATACATAAACTATCTTACTTTTTATAGAATAAAGATGTTCTTGATGGCCTTATGTATATTCTATATTCCTAAAATTTATGGACTCTGTATAATATATCCCATTGCACTAATAATACATAATTATCTATATTACCACATTTTCACGACATTAAAACTCTTATAATTTCTTATTTTTGAAATCATATGCGTCCTATAACCACTGAAAATTCATATCTTAAATATAGTGGAGTTTTTCTTAAAAATATGCTATTAAACGTGTTAATATATTGAAAACAATAGCAAATAAAAGAGACATTTTCCTTCATTTCCATTTCCCCAAATATTTCAATAGAAATCACAATCGCTTATGGTGTTCATTGCTATTTGCCAGTGTCTATTAAATGACACTGATGAAAATAGAAAAAAGATATGTTATTTTAGGTATATCTGAATATTTTGAATTTGAAGTCACACACATATGAATATTTATTTCAACATCCATTTTTATCAATTTGCTAAGACTTGTATAGACTCTGGGTTTGACACCATAAAGAGGTATTGACAAATACTTTTCTTGATGTAGGTAACCTTTATTTTTGTAGTTTTCAGCTTTTATAGACAACCAAGGAAAAAAACCATCATGGACTACTGAATGGTATATATATATATTATATATATATACAAACACACACATATAATATGTGTGTGTATGTATAAAGAGATAGAGAAATAATATATAATATACATATTTTATATATAAAATATATATGTATATACATATTTCATAACATATATACATTATATTTTATATATACATATATATTTATATAATGTATACATATAATAAGATGGAAAAGAGGCTAGTCATAGTGAGTAGTGTATAACCACAAGCTTAGCCCTATGTGAACAGTATTAGACATCTGGTGAGATTAAAATTTAAAGATATGTTATATACATATATATGTATAGTATTTCTAACTATTTTAATTTCCAGCAGTGTTCAGACAAAGTAATACACTGTAATTTGTCATGTTTAATTATTTTTTCTACACCTCCAAAAATGTAATCAAATCAGAGTCACCACTTTGAGCAACAGACAGCAAGAACAAAGTTTAGAACTGATTGGTGAGCCCCATACTAGTGTGACAAGGGGGTGGGGAAGAGGCTCATCATTTAAAAACAGAAGTGAGATCCTGTCACTCCTCTGTGTCTCTCTGTCTCACTGCAGAGTGAAACCCAAATGTGCAAATGCATACAAGCATCACTACCGTATGGCTCTCTACGTCTCTGACCTCATCATCTCCTGCTACTGTTCTTTAGCAACTCTACCCTGGCTGGCTGGCTGTAAGCACTTCTGACACACTACTGCCTAAGGATCTTTGTATTTGCATCCTATTATTCAGAGGTGCTTCTCACCCTGACTTCAGGGCTTTCTCTCTGCTCCGGGTTTCTCACTGAGGCCTTTCTTGTCTGCTCTCTACCTCAGCCCCCCTAACCTCGCCATGCCCTCTGTTTCTTCAGTGTTTTATTTTTCTCCTTAGTTCTTCAACTTCCACCATCTGATATTCATATCTTAATTCTGTATTTGCTTTTTTCAGTCCTCTCAAGTAAAATGTAATTTTTATGAAGGTAGGGATATCGTTTATTTAATTCACAGCTGAATCCCTAGATCTAGAACAACACCTGGACAGAGAAGGATTCCATAAATATGTATGAATAAATGACTGGTGGTAAAAAATCAAATATAGAGAAAACCTTTATTTTTTATTATGTATTATGTCCACAAACCCATCTAGGAAACAAGTGTGAAGTGTCTTTCAATAAAATTAAAATAGAGACAGATATACTCTGTAAGAGCAAAATTTGTTAACTAGTGTTTTCTAGTGTTTTATGTACTCATAATAGGGTGGTGATGACTTTGGTACTATAAAATGTACTTTTATTCTTATAATCATAGTACTTCGTGGTATTCAGATTCAGAGGATGCATAATTTCAGCCTTATCTGCTTTTCTTAAACATGTCCAGGTCCACAAATTTTCTGGACTACTACAGAACACATAGTGTGCATACAAAGCTAAAATTGTCTAAAAGAAGTTTTGAAATTGCAGTGTATTTACTTCCACGGAAACTTTACTGGACTGGTGGTTCTCACAGTCACATTTTGGCATAAGTTCGAAGTCCCTATTGATTCCCTCATGAGGGAAAATCATGCCACATTTGGTATTGTGGACAAAGCGTTCAGAAGACATGGAAACAAGAAAGAGGAAGCTATAAGCCCCCTAGTTCATCATAGTGTTTGTAGCAAAATAACAAATTTACTGACAGAAACAGGAACAGAGAATTAAGGAAGACAGTAGAATTTTTTTTAATGTACTTTGTTCAGTAGTGAATATCTTTATGAATTATCTTAAATTATAAACTATACTCACTTTCCCATTACCACTATATATTTTTTGCATTATACTTTAGTAAAGATCCAGACAAAGACTGCCTTTAAAGTTCTTCACTCATTTTACTACATTGCAAACATTCTCATTTTGATTGATGTATTTCTTGTTGGTAGCTATCAGTTTTCATTTAATAAATTGATAGTGTTGCCAACTTTCTATTCATAATTGCATTTAACATGTATGCTCCATGAAGGCAGGAATTAATTTGGTTTAGTTCACTGCTATATTCCCAGCACCAGAAAATTACTTGGCATGTAGATATTTCATAATTTTTTTTTAAATGGAAACATGCATGAATGAATGAATGGGAAATACATACATCATCATGTATCATTCAACACCGAGTTTGTCTCATCTTACGTGCATATACTGGGATCTTATTATTTGGAGATTTGTGCTTTATTTTAAAGCAATCAATTCTTTAATAAAATAATCAACCATTTCAACCTGAAGCTATAAAATAAACATCAACACAGACATAACCAGCCTAAAGTGGAATTCTTTGTTATTTACTTACATCCATCAAAGTTAAACATAAACTGTATGGCTTTCAAAGAATGTTTGATTTAATAAACACCATTGTTTTCCAACTTGGTTGTCTCAGAGGCTAAATAATACCCTTTATATCATGGTTCAGAATGGAGGGAGAAGAGGAAACCACTTCTCAGCTCAGAGTAATTCAGAAGAATTTGCTCTGTGACGAGACCATCTCTGCATCATTTGTGTAAAGCTGATCAAAGTGGGGACACTGACAGCTCCTGGAGACACAATGATGATGTGCAAATTGTAAATGGAAGCACTCTTACCCTACTGCAAAGTATTTTACAGATAATATGTACATTAAAATAACTGTAACCAGACTTGTCAATAGCAAGGCATGTTTAATTTATTTCATTCATCTCCCTCACTAATACCTTCTACTCATTATTTATCTACTCAACCATTTATTAAGTAAGCCTGGAACAAAATGAGAATTATGACACAGAGCATTGCTGCTTGTAAAATTGCTCTGGATGATGTTGCATCATAAAACTATTACCATCCTAGTGTAAGCAGAACAAAAACACTAGG
The DNA here is from genome assembly GCF_949752795.1 of Hyperoodon ampullatus. Lineage (NCBI taxonomy): Eukaryota > Metazoa > Chordata > Mammalia > Artiodactyla > Ziphiidae > Hyperoodon > Hyperoodon ampullatus. Next base: position 103,522,763 of record NC_136914.1, read on the forward strand.
AATCAAGTTGTGAATAGAACAAAATAATTTACATAGCTTCTAAGTTTCATCTTATGTGGAAACATCCCAAATGGTTTCTGTATTGTAGCTTCTATATTGGAGGTGAACTTTGAATACCACTATAATAAAGCAAGATATTTATCCCTTAGTAACATTTCCCATTATGGGCTAATTTGTCTAATTGAATTTAAAAAACTTAAGTTGAGAATGGTTTTATATTTATAGAAAGATTATTAAAGTAGTACAGAGAGATTCCCTGTATCCCACACCTAATGTCCTCTATTAGAAACATCTTTTAAAAAAAAGTGGATATATGTATAGGTATAACTGACTCACTTAGTTGTACCACAGAAACTAACACAACATTGTAAATCAACTATACTCTGATAAGAATTTAAAAAAAAATACGTTGTAAGATGCTTCCTACAACAGTACAGTATATTTGTCACAATTAATGAACCAATATTGATACATTATTATTAATTAAAGTTCATTTTTATTCAGATTTCCTTATTTTTACTTATTATCCTTTTACTACCCCAGTATCCCACTCAGGATCTGCCCAAATTATTGTCTCTTCAACCTATTTACTTATTTGTTTGTTTGTTTGTTTAATCATTTATTTATATTCATGTGGAGTACAGACACAAGGGATATTTATACTTTAGCTTATAATCTAATACTTTATTTTTTCTCATATTGTTAAAGCTTTGGCCATTGATTACTCTTTCAGTTAGCTCCTATGTCTCTTTGACATACCCCCAACATCCTGGGTTTTTCTGTCTGTTTTTTGTTTGTTTTCTACATCACTTTCTTTCCCCCTGGCACTGCAAGACCAGATGCACTAGGTCCATCTTGTTTATTTACTGTCCTCAATCTTAGAATAAGTAATTTCTCCTAGGAACACTGGTTTCTTTTATTGGAGAATTCCAAGGTCTGGATAAGTGTGCTCCTTGCTACTGGGGCTTTGCTTCTTGGCCCTCTCAGCTGGCAAAGCCAGGAAATAAATGGGTGTATGTTAACCTGTGTATATCTGTAAACATTTCTAAATATAACTATATGTATATATATATATATATATATATATATATGTTAAGCTAGACATAAGTATAAACTGATGTCACCAACTCTAATCAGTTATCACACAGATTATTCTAGCTTCTTCACCCTAACTTATCTGTAACCTCCTACTTCAACAGTGGCTCCCACTATCTGCCATCCATTTACTTAATTGTTTAATTCCAGTATATGTGTCTAGTGGTTACAGAATTGCCAATCTGTGTCTGTTTGGCTTATTGATAATGATATAACATAGAAATCTCTAACATCTCAATGGCACAAGCAATGACATACAAAAGTCTGCTGTTATGTAAAACAACATATCATCCTAACTTTTCAAATATAGAAGCTAGTTTAGGGCACAGTGTCCTTAGATGGGAAGGGATGCCATGACACAGACAGCCTTGAAGTCAAGCAGAATTGGCTTCAAATCCTTTGGCAACCAGGCATGTCCTAGCTGAGTGATTCTGTTTAAGTTACTTAACCACTATGAATGTAAATTCTATCTTTAAAATAGGAACAATGATACAAACTTTTCATAAGACTGCAGTCTGATTCTGTATTACAGTACAGGTATAGGATAGGTACCAATTCAACACTGTTTGTATTAATAGTTTTAAAATATTAGACAATTGTTTAAGAAGACTTCAATAACAGATTCTCTCTAACTCCTTAATCCTTTCAACCTTTCATCAATCAAAATTATATGTAGCCTCTTCTCTAAAGTTGGCACTGTTCTAAATGTTGGGTGGGTGAGATCAAAAGGCAAAGTACCTATACAGATAAGATATTTAATTTTCAACATCCAGTGGATTTCACAACTCTACATAAATAAATAGTTATAGGTAAACTTCCTTCATCATCACAGATTTTTTTAAAGACCTAAAAGTGTTGAATTTTTAATTGTTAATTAAATGACTAATAATTCACTTAATATAGATTGATGTCTGTCTCATTATTCAAAAGAAAGTTATCATGATGAAAACATGAAACTCAGTTGTATTACATGGAATAAGAAAATACCGTTCATCAGTCCCTGTACACAATGCTATTTGTGTAGACAAAAATAAACTATAGATAGACTCAAGTATTGGTTACTTCTATTAAAAAAAACAACTAATACATCTCTATGTATTAATATTTTACCTATCCACATAAAATTTGAATCTTAAATCACTGAGAAAGATAAATAAGGTAATATTGAAATCTTTTCAGTCTGTGACAATCCACAAATGTGTTAAAACTTTCTCAGATGGCACTTATTTTACTTTCCTCCAAAGGTCCCTCCACATGAGTAATGTATTAGTTTATTTATACACAAGCTTTAAAAATAAATGTATCTTATATTTAATTACATAGGTCAAAATCTGGCCAAGTGGATTGTCAATATCTGCTAGCTGGAAGCTTCCACTCATCTTTGCCACGCAGTTCATCATATTTAGGTGTTTCTTGTTACACAGATTGGTCTGGGACAATATTTTTTAAAAATACAGATTATTAGGCTTCACTCCAGGAAATTCTGACTCAAGAGGTCAGAATGGGCCAAGGATTCTGTGTTTTTAATAAACACTCTAGCTGAATTATTTTTTCATTAATTTTGGGAAATATTGAATGCAACAATACTAGGATCAGTTCTTTTAACAAAATTATACAAACTTGGAAACCTGAGGCAAGAAACTGGATCAGTGTTGTTTTGTGAACTGTTGATTTCTTAAACCTTTGGCTCACTCTAACTGCCTTGCTATCTTGATGTCTGATTCCATATTTGTCTTTCTTCATTTGGGAATTGTTTCTTTTTATATTTTCCTGACCTATTAGTACTTTTTGTAAACTGATTTGTTTGTTCATTCAAGCAATCTGTTTTAGTCCAACCAGACTATAATCTCCATAAAATTAGAAAACTCTGTGCCTTTTTCACTGTTGTCTGCTTAGTTTTTAGAACAGTTTCTGGATGATCCTAGGCACACACAAATTTTGATAAGAGGTGAATAAACACTTATCCACGTTCTATTACAATAGATTTTCTAGAGTTTTTTTTTTTTTTAGAGTTTTAAAATGGAGTCATACAGTATGTATTCTTTTTAGTTGGATTAATAAGGGACATGAGTAAACTTGCTGAGAGAAATGGATATGATTGTTGTCTTATTTGTAGTGATGTTTCACAGGTATACAGATATGCTAAAACTTATCAAATTGTACACTTTATGTGCAGTTTATTGCATACCAATTATACACCAATAAAGACACTAAAGTGTATGTACATGTGTGGGTTTGAAGTGAAAAGCATATGCGCCCAATGCCCCCCAAGACTATTTATTAAAATGTGAATTAGTTAGAAAAGTGTAATAAAATAATATTGAAAGTTTTAATTTTGGGAAAAATTTGAATCAATTTTTATAGGTTAGCTATAATTGAAATTTAGTGGCTTTAATAAAAATTCTATATGGTTAATTACTTCTTTGCTGCTTAGGTAGACTGAAATAAATATTATAAAAATTAATGACTACAATCTCTTGTTACAGACTTGATATTTTTGTCTTTGTATTGTACCATTCTCTGATGATGCAATATAAATGAAAGTTGTAAATGTATATCAAGCTATAATACATTCTTAACTTAAAATCAATTTTAAGGAAAATAAATGTTAAATGTTTAAATCAATTCATGAGAAATGGCAGGAAGATAAAATTAAATAGAAAGAAATGTGACCAAAATTATGTTGCCTCGGTGTCTGATGCAAACTGACACTATATCATCATCTATCCTCACATTATGAACAAGCATTTGGAATACTGTGTTTACTTGAATTTTCCCTATATGTGAATTTTCACTTATTTTCTTTCTAAAAGAAAACATCTTTTAGTCTCACTATTAGCAAAACTTCCACAATTATTAAAAAGGTAGAATCATCTAAATATTTTACATTATCTGATTTTTACATTATCATAACACTTCTATTTCTTTATATAATTTTAGACCATCTTTTGAAAAATTTCTACCCCAAAGTAAAAAGCAAAAAATGATTTTATTTATATGGTAGTGTGCTTAGTGAGAGCAGGGACAATTCTTTAATTGTATGGTTTCCTTCCAAGTGCAAAGTGCTGACTGAAATGGACCGAACTGACATGGCAGCAATTACCAAAGGAATGGTTAAGAATGTCTATATATAAAAGAGCTGTCTGTCAGGCTCAATTCATCCTGGAAGGCTTTTAAAAGTTTGTGTTTTTTTTTTTTTTAACTGAAGTTATTTAAAAATTTGTTTGATCCTGATCTTGCATTTGTACCATCTGTTGGACAGTAATTTCCACATCGTTGGTCACTTTGTGCCATTTCTATTTTTATAATTAGGTGGGGAAATCATAAACATATTTAGAGCTCCCCCTCAAATCTCAATTTTAGCTAATGTTACTATTATTATTACTATTAAAAATATGATCTACGGAGAGTAATTTGTCAGCAATTGCCTTATATATTAAGCCAAAGTTTGGACAGAATTTTACCTCTGTGTACATGAATATGTGTGTATGTGTGTGGGTTTATGTAGTTTAATGAAATATAAATACATCCTTATTTCATTATATTTTTATATATGTGTATATAAAATGTGTATATTTATATATAATAATATGTCTACATCTATATCTGTATATATAACACTCTATATATACATATACATATATACATAAATAGCAAGAGAGTAATGTGCATCTTTTGTATAGCTGGTTTAATGAAACTACATATAATGACTACTCTGCTATACTTACTTTTGAGTACATATATATCATTTGAACGTAAGAAAACAAGCACTTAGATTTCCTAACGTAAGTGAGAAATGCAGTTGCCGAATTAAATAATAAACATATCTGAAATTGTCAAAATGGAAAAGTGGGGCAGATATTTTTAAATATGTACATGTTCATTGAGTATTATATCATATATTTTATATTTCATACTATATGTAGCATATAAATTATAGAGGTATACACTTATTCTATACTTAATATATATTTATTACTATGTTGTCATTTGATACCACCAGACCAAGAGAAATAACTACAGTGCATTCTCATCACACCTGGTATCCATGGTCTCTTCTAAAGAAAAAAGGCATTTTAGAGGTTTATTTCTCAAATAAAAATTCAATCTGCTCATTTAGACAGAACCTACAATCCCTCCATCTTAAAAACCTACACTGGATCTTTTGATATATGATCAAAAGACTATTCCAAAAAAAACTGGCTTTAAATGTCAGTACTTATAGAAAGATGATGTCCTTTTTAATAAAAAGAACCTATGAACTGAAATGTCCTATTAGGTATAGTTTGTTTATTTTCAAAAACTTGAAAATCATAAGATACTGAAAATGAATTGTTTTCAGAAGGAAATAAAAGCAACTTAATTGCAAAGAAGTAATTTTGATGTGATAAGACTTAATAGTATTAACCATATGCATCAAATACCGTTTTGAAGACATGTGCGCAATGATGCTAATTAGAAAAGAAAATGGCAATAATAAAAAGAGAGAACTATATCACTGGCATTTATAGTCAATGTTTTTCCGATACAATCATGCAAATTACAAAACAAATATTAAATGTAACAATGTGTAAAATGACACATGCCTCTTTATGAATTAATCCCACACCAAATAAACTATCATAGAATTTGTTTTTCATTTATTACTTCTTATTACCCTATAATAGAATTTTTATTACACAAAATGGCCTTACTATCAATGACAGTTTAATCTTAACCACAATATTCATTTTATGATAAACAGAATTTAAATCGTTTTTACAATATCCTTTTAAAATAAAGTGGGGTTATATTTAGCAAGTAACATGGCACAGTTGGAAAACTTTAATCAACACAGTATTCTTCATATACATTATATCCAAGAGAATATAGTATCATATTTAATTTTAATCAATTTTACCAACTTTAATCAATGCTAAACCTCAATTATAGGATATGACAATTAGTCTTATAAAGTGGATAAATAGTAATTAGGTCAATAAACACTCTCATAACTCATGTTTTTTCATAAGAGAAAAATTAATCTCTTCTTATAAATCCATATTACGTAAAGTCTTGTTTACCACAGAATAAGCCACAAACAATAACAAAACCATTAACTGGTAACTTTAATTCAATTCTTAGTTACTTCAAGATTTTCATAATATAAACTGATCTAGCATTTTAAAAAGCAAAATAAACACATCATAAATATAAACAACCTATTTTTTTCCTTTATCACTTCCTATTGGTCTTACTCTTAAATAGCTATATAAACAATTGGGATTATTATTATTATTATTATTATTATTTTTTTTTTTTTTTTTTTGCGGTATGCGGGCCTCTCCCGTTTTGGAGCACAAGCTCCAGACGCGCAGGCTCAGCGGCCATGGCTCACGGGCCTAGCTGCTCCGCGGTATGTGGGATCCTCCCGGACCGGGGCACAAACCCATGTCCCCTGCATTGGCAGGCCGACTCTCAACCACTGCGCCACCAGGGAAGCCCAACAATAGGGATTATTTAATTCAACAAAGATCATAATAATAAGTTATCATTTATCTATTGACTGTTTAAAGAATCAGATTAAATTTCTGTTATACCGTTTAAGTTCAAGGCCATCACATCTTCTTTCCCTAAATATATTTTCTCTGAGGCCATCTGACAGGATTCTTTAAAATCTGAAGTTGTGCTGGTAGAAACAAGAAACTAAATTTTATGGCTATCAAACAACCAAGGAGACCTGAGCAGTGCTTATCAGCTGACCTCATAAACATCCCAATTACAATATATTGAAATAGTATAATTCCTAGCAGCAACAAGAGAGGCCAGAAGAAAATGCAAGATTAATGATTATAAGTAGTCATCATTTTAAAGTCCAGAAAAAAGCCAAATCAAGATATTCTGTTCCAAGTTAGTAATGTTATCATATATTCAATTCTTCAGCTCTTACCATGAGACCAATTTTAGTGAATCCAACCACATATCCCCCAAGTGGTGGGAAATCTCAGCTAATATTGAATTTGAATGTGAGGCCATTTTCTTTTGAGAGTGACCACACAGAGAAATTTCTAAAGCCAACAAAATACAGCACTATATATTTGTCATTAGAAGTTCAAATAGCATGAGGTTCATATGTTTTGTTTTATTGGAGCAGTAGTTTGTGCTCATATTTTCCAGAAAAGAAAAATAAAAGTACATAATTCTAGCTGTAAAATGCCCAAGATGATGCATTTTGCAAAATTTCAGTTATTACTCAGAAGAGACTAAGTCCACATTTTACCTTGACAAATGTTTAACAAATTTTGGCTAAAAAAAAAAAAAAGGAACAAATACATTCATGGATGAATAGATGGATAAAGGAGTTATTGTAATTACCTGATAATACATTGCATTTATAGTAAACATTACATGCCCAATACTTTGTAGTCTAAGTACTTTATACATGTTAACTCATTAAATATTTCTAACATCCCTAGGAAGTCCATACTATTATCATCCTCTTCTGAAGCACTGAAAAGTTAAGTAATTTGTTCAGTCAACCCACCAGGGATTGGTAGACCTAACTAGTCTTGTTTCAGAGTTTGTATTCTTAAGCATTACACCATAGGATAATAAAAGAATCCCTCAATAAGAGAGATGCTGCACTTCATACTTCATTGGACATCAAATTACGTTAAAGATTACTCAGATTACCTAATTTTTCCTTGATATGGCTTAACCTCTTAACTTTTATTCAACTTTTTAGTATCTTCCAAAGCTGATGACAGAAAACAAAATAAAAACAATAATCTCATAAAAGATTAGGCAACTCTACAGTCATATATACTGTATGCATTTTGTGATGTATAATTGTATCTACTCTGAGTGGTATTACCTAAAACAATGGCTTTACAACTATTTGATCTACCATTTTAAAATATGTATTTTAAATATATGTAAGTTTAGAAAAAATTAAACACATGTTAAGCCAGAAAGAGAAAAACAAATATATATTAATGCATATACGTGGAATTTAGAAAAATGGTATAGATAAACCTATTCGCAAAGCAGAAATAGAGACACAGACGTAGAGAACAAATGTATGGACACCAAGGGGGGAGGGTTGGGATGAACTGGGAGACTGGGATTGATGTATGTACACTACTATGTATGAAGTAGATGGTTGGTGAGTGCCTACTGTATAGCACAGAGAACAAAAACACTAATTCAAAAAGATATATGCACCCCAATGTTCACTGCAGCATTATTTACAGTAACTAAGATATGGACACAACATAAGTAGTCATCAATAAATAAGTGGATAAAGAAATTGTGAGATATATATGTGTGTGTGTGTATATATATATATGTATATGTATGTATACATACATATATGTACATATGTATACATATACAAACGTACATATATATATACACACACATATATATCTCACAATCACAAGATTGTTGCCTCACATAATGTTGCAACCCCTCTCACTAACAAATTGCAACTTTGAAACCAAAATGTTGACTATTTTTTATCTGACCACAAAGTACTCAATCCAGAGCATGCTCTTCGGAAAGAATTTATGTGACTTCTCCATCTTGTTCCAGAAAATGCTCCAAGCAGACACAATGCTTTGTAAAGATACGGTGATTAAAATAAAGCCTATAAATGAGACAACACACAAAATATAGATTCCTATATTTTCTCCATTGCCCTCCTTGTGTGCAAACTGTGGATATGTAGGTAAAGAAATTTACCATTAACACATAAAATAACCACATAAAAGGAAGAGCAAATCACTTATAATATCCAAATTCTGACTAACACTTAGTCATAAACTAAATACACACCCTGGGCAAGTTCATGAATGTTTTATTAGCACACATTAAAACCCAACTTACTATCACTGAGAATTTTAGAATTTAAGATTTGTGTAATAGGTGTTTGTGGTCAGTACATGAGTTGTATCCCCTGTTACAGGTTTCTCACCCCAGAATGGAAGCAGCTGCATTGATTAGACCACACTGCTATGGGCCAAGGATAATATTTGCAGCACTCAGATGAAGAAGTATGCTTAAAGGCATAACAAGCAGTCATAACATTTATTAGGGCTCTTTCATCTTCAAAAGATGATTTTTTAAAGTGTAGGGGAAATTAAGAAATCAAAATATTACAGACCTTGATGCTGACTCACAGGACTGTAAGAAGAGATCTCTTAGCAATCTTTAAGATCTCCAAGGTATCTAACTAGATTGACAGATTTTTGAATTACTCTCAAGAAATTAAAGGTTTATAAACAAATAATTTTTCTAGATGTGGGTTGTTTCACTCCTTGTTCTCTGAAAAGTTCTTGTGATTGCTGGAAATCACAGATCTGGGAGCAAGGAGAGCTTCTGTTCTGGCTCTGCCACTATCCTTTTAGCGTTAGGGACAAATCATGGAGCCTTTTTATGTGTAAAATTAGGGTGCTGGAGCAGAATTTATATTATTCCTTCTGACACAAAATATTCTATAAGCATAGAAATGAAGCACTGGGGAAGAAAAAAAGTCCATCTTGAATTGAGCAGAGAAGCCCTGACACATGGTCATGTATCTTGAACATCAGTCCAATTAAGTGCCTGGATACAAATCACCTCTTCTGTAAATTTTAAATGATTTTTTTTTCAATTTTGGGGTCCTAAAAATTCATTATAATGTTAAAATTGAATTCAAACCTTTTCCTTACTTGACGGTGGACATTATAATATTCTCAATGGACAAAGATAACAACAGTTAATGATGAAATAATTGTATATAAGTTCACGTTATGTTTGTTGAGAACTAAACTGTTTAACATGAGAATTGCTTAATTCCACCTTTATCTATAGGAGGTGGGTCATTGGGGGCAGCTTCATCTTTTGAGACAGAATTGTTCTATGAAATTGAACTTGGGAAATCCGAAACTCTATATAAATAATTTTAACTGAATGATCTATATTCTCTAGACAGCATTTAATTACTTTGGAGAAATGTTTCTATGTTTTCTGACCAACTACTTCAAGGTCTATTAAAGTAGTGTTACAAACAAGCACCAAAAAGTATAATTAATCATTAGTGATACACAGTTCCTTGGGGGCACTTTCATGTTAAATCTTGATCATTTCCCTTATATTTTAAAACTCCTGTTTACTTAAAGGATCCAATAGATTACACCTCCTTATGACTAAATCATCCTCACATAAGATAACGGAGGTACTAATGGAACAATCCAAAGAGTCTGGTAAAAAATGATAATCTGGCACTGCATGTGTATTAAATGTTGACTAACTTGAGACTCAGTTTTTTTGTTTGTTTGTTTGTTTTTCCATTTCTGAATATGGACAAAATTCCATGAGAAATTCTTAGATTCAGATGCACAGTACCTATTTTAAATGTGTATATTTTAAACAGTGAAATCAGAATGAGACTACACTAATATAAGAATTACTACAACAATAATTACCTGGCTATTTAGACATGAGATTATCTATCCATAACTAATTCACACATTCTGGGACCTGGAAAGTTTAATGACTTTGTGATCAATTATATAATGCCAAAGGTTGTTTTTTCCTCATAATTTAGTACTCATTTATTTTCTTTTTATCCTCTCATGAATAAATGTTACCAGGCTTTTGATCTGTATATTTCCATCACAATAACATGGTAGGATAGGAAACAAAACTTTTTACAGTGTTCACTGCCAGGAATTTATGAATTATGTGCTGATTTCTTTAAGTGTGCCTAAATATAGTGAAAGGGGCATTTCATGAATGTGTAAACAAGATAAAACATAAAAAGCAACGTTTTCTAATAGGAAAAACTAAGTACTACCACTGTTATAATTTATTTTACTTTCACTTTCCCTCTTCACCCATGCATTACAAAGACATTTTTCTCAAACTTATCCCACAATCTCAGCTCATAATATTGTTGCAAAGAAGGCAAATAGAGCACTCATACTGCCTTACAGGTCCTCAGAAAAACCTCTGGCTTCCTGCCAATCAGAGTTTTTTTCTTATTGTACTCAATGGCCATCCTTCTTAACAAGTTTTAAAAATTTAACCACCTTTCCAATGGGTCTTAAGAGTGTCTATCATCAATGTCTATCATCATTAGGCATTTGTTTCTTCAATTTATTAAAAAAAGATACATCAAATTTTGGACAATCCATAAATAGTAATAGAAGTCTATTCATTTTTATTAAATATTAAAATAAAATTGATTGTATTTTACAAGAAGTGCCAAGTAAAAAAACAATTTTTTGAAATCCATAATCATTAGGGAATGGCCCAAATTTCTGATACAGAAGCAAAATTACCAATCCCACTAACTACAAAGTCATTCATAGGATTACAAACCTGTTGTTTTCAATTATAAAATTTGATTCAAAATTTTGAATTCTAGAGTGAATCTGGAATTCAGCTCAATTCTTTCAAAATATAGTAAAGTCAGAAAATTCTATCAGTGCCTCAGTAAAATTGGGATTTTTATCTCTCTCCCACCTAACTCACAAAGTCACAGGGAGTTGATGCCATATTAAATGTAATATTAAAATCATAAAATCTCTATATCAAAACAATCATGAATTTACAGAGTTAAAATTAAGCATCCATTTCCTTTGTCTCTCCTGTGGTGTCTTATCAAATCTCAAAGGCTTCACACTGCATTTTTAAAAAATGTGTCAGAAATGGTCCTCTGGTTTCAGAATTGAAAACAGTATTTATCTGTTCATAAAACACCATAGTAGGATCATCTTTCTATTTAATTAAATACTTGCAGAGAGACTACCATGTGGCAGGCACTATTTTAATTGCTGGGAAAACAGCAGTGAACAACATAAGCAAGTCCATTCCTTCTTGAAGCTTACACTTAAAATGCTATCACTTTATCTATAAACCTATTTATTTAATGAGCAGGAGGTACCAAGAATAATCACCCCAATACCTCAAAATATTCCACTGAACTCAGATTATTACAAAAGTCTCACATCCATCTTTTCCACCTATTTTTCCCTATGTGAATTCCCTGCATCAGTTAAATTAATTACTCAGTTAAACCCATTTACTTCTTGGAATTATATATATATATATATATATATATATATATATATATATATATAGAGAGAGAGAGAGAGAGAGAGAGAGAGAGAGACATGAATAGTAATGTAAATGTGAATACACATACATATATGTATATATTTTCATCTTGCTTGGAATGCCCTCTCACACCTTTCTTCTAAAATATGAGCTGAAGGCTATGGAAACAAAAAGAAGACAGTAAATAAACATGTGGAGTTGAAGAACATTATGAAAAGATTTAAATAAGGAAATATGCGGGCTAAACCTTGAAATGGAAAATTTTCTATTGGGCAAAAACAACAAGGACCATTTGGGGTGAAGGAATATAAGTATAAAGACTAAGAGATAAGAAAAATGTATATAATTCTCAGTGATGTTTGATGTTATAAAGGATATGTGTGGTGGGTGAAAGCAGAAAAAGAAGTTGGAATAAGTGTTGAAAACCAGAATGCTGTTATCATTGATTTTATAATTAGGATAGTTTGTATTGTTGTTATTATTATTAATATTTTATATTTGGTATAAATTCAGTGTCTTCAAATAGACAGTGCACTCTTAAAAACAGTGACCAGTGATCTGCAACATTTTGCCCCTAATCTCAAAACAATGGGAATCACTCCACAAATGTTTGTGATTGCTATTGCTAACACTGTTATTGTTGGTGCTGGCAGTGCGTGGTAAATGTAATACTATTCAATATCAGTGAGAAAGTCTATAGTAATTATAGAAATAGAGATCACAATGGCCTGGCAGATACTAGATTTTACCTGGGACTTGAATGATAGGCTATGAATGGATAGGAAATAAGAGAGAAAGGAAATTTTACCAAAGAAAATATCCAAAGGCTCAAATGTGCAAAATAGAAAAAGGCACTAAACTATGGGGACATTTAATCCTCTCTGGATTAAAGGGCTTGCACTAACATGTGTTTGGATAATAAGCTTAAATACTTATGCTAGGACCAAAGTACCAAGGACTTTGTAAGTCAAAGTGATACTCAGTTATGTTGGAGGCATAGGAACTAACATCATGAAAGTGGTACGGTAGGAAGATATCTCTGCCAAAGTATGTAGGATGTCTGGGATGGGAAGAAGGCAGGAGGGATCATATGAGATGGGTTTTAAAAGGAAAACAAAGAAAACAAAATGAGTGAATGATTGTTTTGCCATTTCTTAAATAAGTTGTTTTCTATTTCCAAGGCAATTACAATGCTATAACTGCTCAAACTCAAACCCTACAACCACCACCCCATGGTATCCTTCGTTTATGTTAGGAAAAATGAACATCTACTCTGTTGAAAACCTTAAGGATATCATATTCCTTGTATGGACATATTAAATTGATCATGAATTAAATTAGTTGCAAATTGAATTAATAATTAATCACAAATGTCCACTGATTCATTTCTATTATATTTTTTAAAACTTTCCTCATCCCTATTACAATGCCACCATAGATCAGAGTCTTACAATCTTACTCTATACTTTCAACAGCCTCTAAATTGTGAAGTGCTACCATCACCTGAAAAGTAGAAGCCCTTTAGTCTGCACACAAAGATCTTGACCTTTCCTCAGCCTGTGCTTCTGGTCTCACATTCTTTCACTATCCTAACAGATACATTTCATGCCAGCCATCCATATTTTCCTGTGAAACACTGATTGGGAGCAACATTTTAAAAGTCTGGAGGCCAATGGTAGAGACATATTTCACAGAGACATCAAGCAGGCTGCGAAATGGAAACTAACTTTTGTAGTTAGCTACAAGACGGTTAGTGGATTTATTAAAAAAAAAAACACACAACACACACACACACACACAAGAATATCAGCTCAAAATGTGTAAAGAATAAAAGGAAGAAAGTTAAAGGTAAGTTGTAACTAAAAGAGACTATAGTAATATGTAATTATGAAAAAAGAGTGAGAACTCATAATTCTAGTTGAGGAAGAAAAAGGAAATAAAAAAGAAGGGCTCAGATGGCTTATATTTGAATATAGCTGTAACAGTTAACACTGATATACAGTAGTCCCTCGGTATCCGCAGAGGATAGGTTCCAGGAACCCCCCGCGGATACCAAAATCCATGGATACTCAAGTCCCTTATATAAAATAGTGTAGTGTTTGCATATAACCTACACACATCATCTTGTATACTTTAAATCATTTCTAGATTACTTGTAATACCTAACATTAATACCTAAATATTTGTCAGTGCATGGTAAATTTAAGTTTTGCTCTTTGAAACTTTTGGATATTTTTTTCCAAATATTTTCCACTGGCAGTTGGTTGAATCCATGGATGTGGAACCCACGGATATGGAGGGCTGACTGTGCAGCTTGTATAACTCCATACACTGAATTCATTAAAATGTACTAAACTGTTACATATACTAACTGCTATAAATCTCATAACAACACTATGAGGTAGATGCTGTCACCATTTCTATTTTACAGACAGAAATACTGAGGCAGAGAGAGGGTACAAATAACGTTGGAGTTGGTCAAACCCAGGGAATCTGGTTTCAGAGACCACATGATTAACCACTGACAGTACTATACTATATTATAACAGTTGTGTCCTAGAAGAGGCAGGGAAACTTGAAATACCTTAATACTTTCAGATATGTAAAAACTGCTTTACACTTTTAAGGGAAATCTAAATATTTAGCATTGTTGTTTTGCTTGGATTTCCTGTACAACAAGAATTTAGGTTAGTCAGTAGATGTTGTATTTGTGTCTAATTTTTAAGATAAATGGTGTACAATCTTTGTTCAACATAGAAAAATTTTTTTCCTATGAGACATAATCACTGTTTAAAGTTCTTGATAGTCTGAGAGTTCTGTTTTTGAATCTCCTATGTGCTCCAGGGAGGTTCTTTTTTTTTTTTTTTTTTTTTTTGCGGTACGCGGGCCT
This sequence comes from Hyperoodon ampullatus, assembly GCF_949752795.1. Classification (NCBI taxonomy): domain Eukaryota; kingdom Metazoa; phylum Chordata; class Mammalia; order Artiodactyla; family Ziphiidae; genus Hyperoodon; species Hyperoodon ampullatus. The sequence continues at coordinate 103,537,830 of NC_136914.1, forward strand.
CTCACTGTTGTGGCCTCTCCTGCTGTGGAGCACAGGCTCTGGACGCGCAGGCTCAGCGGCCATGGCTCACGGGCCCAGCCACTCCGCGGCATGTGGGATCTTCCCAGACCGGGGCACAAACCTATGTCCCCTGCATCGACAGGTGAACTCTCAACCACTGCGCCACCAGGGAAGCCCCAGTCTGAGAGTTCGTATCTTGCAAGTGCTGTTTGAAAATTCCTTCCTAAATCTAGTCAGAATTACAAGATGCCGATATTAAGTGACATAAAAGCGTTTGAGTTAGAAAGAAAATGTATATGAATCAATGATTAAGTAACCATAAAGTCAGATAACAGGGTATTTTAACTTGTCGTCTTAGTGGTTTGAACTGAGGATTCATGATCTTTTTCAAAAACCCTCTGATTTATTTTAGCAATTTCAGTAGCATAGTTTATTCTGTATACAACATAGCTATATTTAATCTATTTTCTTTTATGTTTGCATTTGCCAAAAGGAAAGTCAAATGCTTGGGATTATCTGTATTTAATTGATTCAGGTAGAATGATGTCCTTGATGTTATAAGAAGTAGGAAATATGCTTACATTATGAGGGTTTTTGTCATCTGTGTAATTATGGTATTAATTATACTTTATTTCATTTATCTTTTTGCAATGCTTATAGGTTGTACTAGTTGCTTATTTCTTAGTTATCAAAAACTAAATAATATTTCTTTTTTGGAAATACCACTAATATCATGAGATGTTCTCTCACAGAGTCTTTGTGAATGAATATTTATTTATATACATATTTAAAACAAAATAGAGTTCCTTGTTTCTTAATAATTCTTTAAATGACTATCTGAACGTAATTATTTCTAATTTCAGAACTGTTACCTTTAACCTCATGAAGTATTTGCACATAATCAGTATGAATATTACTAAAAATTTTCATAGATATTATCAAACAAAACAAAGGTATTCTCTGGCTTTTATTAATTCATTAAAAAGATTTTTTAATACATATATGAGTAATACACTAAGGGGGGAACACTGTGATAAAAGAGGAGGTTCCAGAGGAGACCCTGAGATCTGGATAAATATTAAATTTAGTATTATACCTACAGAATTTCAGTAATATTTATGCAAAAAAATATTATGGAAAATATGAATTTGCTATTTTTATGCAAGTTATTAAAATTTTTCCTAAAGCTTTGCAAAGAAAAATAAACTCAGGATAGAATTCTCTGTTCTTGTCAGAATAGAGATGAATTTATTTTCCATTACTTTATCATATAAAAATATACTTCAATTTTTCTCTTTGGTATTTTGATACATATATGCCCAATATTATTTATTTGGGATTCATCAATGTTAAGGTCCAACCCTGCCCAAGTCTATGTCTGCAGATCCCTCCCTCTTAAAGTTTTTGGATATCAAAACATAGCACTCCAAATCTAGTAATTATAATTCAAAGTCTTATTACTCACTCAGACATATGCAAAGTGAGGGATGTCTTTGGGGAAGGAAAGGGTAACACCATGGGGAGGATTCTAATGTCTGGAAGGAGAGGAAGGGGGAGAGGAAGAGGAAAAGGTAAGGCCTGGTCTCAGGAGCCATTTCTGGTGGCCCATCTCTCTGTGGCTGTGTTTGGAGGGAGTTGTAGTTGGGAAGGAAGATCAGAGGAATAATGTGGGTAGCCTTGTGTATAACTTCTCAAGCATAGGAAAAGTAAGTAGGGCTGGGGCTTCTCTCTGTCCTTGTCTGCCCAGGCCTCTGTTAACTGTTCAACCAAATGTCATTTTGTTATGAGTGACTTATTGCTTCCAAATTTATTCCTCCACAATTTAACTATCAGAAATATATTCATTGTATGATACACAAAAAGTTAATAACTTTGAAATTAATAAATGCTTTTCAATATACCTGCTTATTGATTTTCTAACAACTTCAAGTCACCATATTATATAACACCATTAAGACATTTAATACTTTATTATAAAAACAAATGATATAGAGTAATAAATTGAAGAAAAATGCAAATGACCAACAAAAATGAAAAAAGTGCTTAGTTTCATGTAAATTAAAGCAACATTCATACTACTGGAAAAATAAAAAAAAAATTAAACACATCTTATAGTATTAAGAGTGTAAGAAAATTAATGCTTCTGTGATTTACTTATAAAACAAGAAGTTTTTGAAAAGTAAGTTTACAGAATATCTTGAATTTAGAATGTACATACATAGAGAAATTTATCTTTACTACTAGGTAAACATATGAATAAAGTAATGCTTTCTCTAACATTATTTATGAGGAAAAAAAAGAAGTAAGAGGGAAGAGAGAAAAAAACTCAAGGGATGGAAGGAGGAAAGGAAAAAGGAAGGGACAGAGGGAGGAGGAGAAAAGGAGCAATTTGCATGATGTAGAAGTGTAATTAAGGTGTATCCATTTTATGGAATACACTACAACTGTTAAAAAGGACAACATAAATTACATATAAACACAGACTTGGAAGGTTCTGCAAAAGGTATTAAGAAAAAATAGTAACTTGGAACATTTGGAAAATCAAGCTGACAGAGTGGAAAAACTGTCTCCAATTCAGAAATATTATCTAAGCCAAATGAAGTAACTATCAAGAAAATCCACTGATTAGCCAACTCAGTTGAACTTATTGGTTATATCTTTTTGTAATGTACTTCAGACATATGACCTTTTTATTCTAACATATATAGAGCTTTCACTGGTCTGTCATTACTCGGCTAGGCATTTTACATGGATCACCTCATTTAATCTCCCGTATAACCACATGAGTTAGATACTATACATTATCTCGTATAACAGATAGTATATAGGTTAAGTAAGAATTCCTAAGTAAAATGTTTAATATCATTCAGTTTGTAAAAATTTCCATGTAGTCTGACTACAGAGATGACTACACAAATCTTTAAATTAGCTTTGTCCTGTGTACCAGTCAGTGTACATGTGTGTGTATATATGTGTAGGAACTGGGCATATCATATGTACACATGCTTATACATTTAAATAATAATAGTTATTATATACTACATATATAATATGCTATATGTATATTTTTTAATTTTGAATTTCTAAAAGCAATAAAGTGGATTAAAATTAAATATGCCTACCACAATCAAATTTTTTCTCAGAGATGGCAACAAGAAATTTTGCAGTCAACTTGTATCACCTAGAAAAATCATTGTTATTCAGCAATTCCCTGTAAGGTGAGAAGAACTGAGATGCAGAGGAGGGTAAGTGACTTGTCTGTAGTCACACAGTCACTGCCTAACACTAGGGATGACAACTCTCAAGTCTCAGATCTCTACTGAGTTCACCAGATCACCAACGTTTATACAATGAACTTCAGAAGTTAGAAACACTTTAAAGTTCCTATTGAACAAACTATATTTTCCAACAGTTCCTTTCAAAGAACAATGCTAGAAACTTCAAACACCTCAGTGACTAGCTTTTTAGAAGAGTAAATCTGAAACGTCAGGTGTAGTGGATGAGAAGGTTCTGTTGCAGTATCCTGGGGTTTGCCCTAGTTATTTTCAACTTGTGTAGACTGAGACATTGTAGTTCATAGTTGTGTCTGCTTTTCATTAGTTTTTTAAAGTGTATCCATATATAAATCTTTCTATCTTAATTCCATAAATCTGATCAAGTTTTTCTAAAATGTAAATGAATATCATCCGCACAAACTATATCAATAATTGCATTAGCTGGGGTCCATTTAGAAAAATAGAAACCATACTAGATATTTCAACAGAGGGAACTTAACATAGGGAGTTGTTTATACTGGTGTTGTAATACTGAAAAAGATAAAAGGAAATATTGAGGTATTCCACTGGTAGGTGTTACAAAAGCAGCTATCATCCTTACATAAAAGAGAAAGAAATTTGGGAATATCAGAACCAAGAAGCCTGGCTGCTTCTAGTACCCCAGTGGCTTGGAGAAGAGCCTCTGAAGGGGTGTGATAAAGGTGGTTCTGGAATGCCTACAGAAATCAGAGGCTGAAACAAACTGCTGTTGTGGAGACAAAGCACTAGTGGTGTAATGCCTGAAACAACAAGCAAATAAGAAGGATAATTTCCCATCTTCCAATCTCCCTCTATTGACTGCAGTTGGTAGACTCTGACAAGAAGCCATCTGGCAAAAAGCAAAAACTTTTTTTGCTGGGTCTCATCATGAGGATGACAAAACTAACTATAATATAGTGGAATTCCATTTGAGAGACAAAGATTTAATTGCCTATTTCCCATAACAAAAGTTTATGTTTCTAGGCTTTTGGGGTGTGTGTATAGGGGGAGGGGCTTGGGGACAGTGAGGAATACACATGTATGTGTGCAGGTTTTCTGTAGCTTTGGTTTGTACTGTAACAGTAAACATCACTTAGTAACTGGTTGTTGACTCTAACTAGAAGCCTTTCATGGTTGACTTGTATGCTTAAGTAATGATTTACTAATGTTACCACCAAGTATTGAGGCTGTATATCATAGAGAAAAGAGTTTTAGCTTTGGAATAGCACAAACAAGCTTAAATTTCAGTTCTGCGACTTTCTAGCTGAGTAATTGAAGGAAAATTGCTTACCCATTCCGAACCTCTTTTCATCTCTATAAAATCAAGATAATATCTGTCTTTAAGTTGTTACAGAGATTAAGGATATCATATTTATCTAATCTAGCTGATGCCTATTATATAGCAGTGCCCAGTATAGTATTATTACTGTAGATACTGGGAGCTTCTATTTGAATAATCTTATTTAGTCATCATAAAATCTCAGTAGAAAAGAGGAAATCAAAGCTCTATGAATGCTTACTATGCACAGCACACTGATCAAAGTTTTATAGAGATGATCTCTTTTATAGCTACGAAATATACATTTTGTCTTGGTTTTCTAAATGAGAGGTATTAATTTTAGACAGGTGAAGTGACAGCTCAATTCTGCACAGTTAGCATTCAAAGCTAGTGTGTTTTTGCTTGTTTTCTGGTTGTTTTTATCACAGGTCTAGAAATACTACAGATATTAACTTAATTCTCATGAGTTTAGTTAAAATGGTTAGTGCCCAACCGGCAGATACACTTTCTCCTTCCAGATCAGGAGCACATTTAATCACTTTGTTTTTCTTGCCATTGTAGCCAGTATTTACCTTCTTTCTTGGTAGTTCTGTTATATTATTCATTAGCCACCTCATCACTATTTATTGATAATGAAAATAGCCACACCAATTACTGATACATTTTGCTTGGGTGCTTTTAGGAGTATTTGTGTCGTTTTTCTCAAAAGCTTCAAATTCTTCCATCCTTAGACATTTCTTTTGCCCAGCCATAACTCTAAAATAGATCTTTAGTCTTATTGAATTAACCATTTAACACATTTTATTTTGTTGAACCAATACAGAAAAACAAGCAAAAAAATAGCGATGGGTTTTAGAAAAGTTGTACACAGCTGTCAATTTCACTATGTTTTAGCATTTATCCTATACTTCTAATAAATAAAATATTTCCTTTGGATTCTCTTCCTACTTCATAAATGTTTCTTATTCTCCTTGTCTATATTTTGGATATATATTTTTATAGAATATCAACAAGCCAAAGATGCAGTAACTTTAAATGTCTTTTTTTTTTTAACACTTTGGAGTTTAGTGTTTGTATTGAGAATATAAACTGTGGTATATATACAATTTAAATTTATATACAAATTGTTCAAAATAGTTTAGATTTTCTTCTTTTGATGCAGTATGCGGCTATAGAGTTCATAACTGAATTAACAAATATATTAACATTTTAAAACAGGAAATGTTATCTAAGCAATTTACTTATAAGTGCGGGAGTGTTGATAATCATAGATGGAAGAAGTCAGCTTAAAACAAATAATGAATAGCAAGAGGCCTTCAAATACTGCTGCTTTATAAGAAAATTTAAATAATCATACAGCTTCCTGGATAGTGAAGATTGTGAACATTCTCAAGTAAATTTATTATTAAGAAAGTTAACTACATCTGAAACTGCTGCTTTGTAGACCAAAATTTTTGCTATTCCATAAAGAATCAGCCATAAAGATAAAACATTAATATATGATAAGTAGAGGTTCATCATTTTTTATTACAAGCAGTTTTTACTTCACCACACTAAAAGATTATCTCTGTACTCCAGCCTTAACGTGCAAGTTTAAAAGAAGTTAGTTGTGCCATCTAAAATTTTAGGATTTTTTTCTATAGTTTGTCAGGTGATTCATATACTCAGTGACCTTCTCCTTGCCAGACTATACTCACTGCATTCATCTTTCAAACTAACAAAAGCATTAATGTTCTTGTACAAAAATATTAATCTTAGTTCAAATAGTTGTGCTTCAGATCCACTACTTCAAATACACAGATGGGTAACAAACACAAGAACAAGACTAGCAATTTCTTCCATCAATTCCTCTAGTAGCTCAAGGAATAAAAATACTTCAATCTTCTACTAAATACTGAGTCCATTTTAAAATGTAACATTCAAAACATGCCACCTCTTTTGCTACTGTTGTCGTCCAGCCCAACAACATCTCTTCCTGGATCCTGTAATAATATCCTAACTGGGGTCCCTTCTTCCAGTGTTGGCCACATAGCTATTAATTACCAAGCTGTCAAAGGGATCTTTGTAAAACAAAACTCATATCATGTCAACCCTCTATTTAACATACTCAGGTTAGTTTTAATAAAACAGCAAACTTCTCAACACGGCTTACAAGGCCTTTGATGAATATATTTGTTTGATTATTTAAGTTGCACCAGTTGTTTGTTTTTTACTTTTTAAATATATTATTATTAACAACTTTATTGTCTTAGTATGAATTAGTTTATACAATATTTACAAGTATAAGGCCAAAAATGTCTATTTGGCTAAGAATATTATAATCAGTAAAAAAAAAAAAACTGTTCATTCATTCATTCATTTACTTATTTAATAAATAAATATTTTTCCCCGTATTATACTAGAAATTTTGATGAGTACTAGGACACCAGAGCAATACACAAGAAGACACAATCATTGATGTCACTGAGTTTAGACTCTAGTGAGGGATACAGGCAAGTAAAAGAGGTTATTACTATGTAGCACTGTGGGAAATAACTACACTGGTAGAATAGTGTACCTTGGGAAAACATAAGTGGAGTACCTCTTCCTGACTTGGAAAGTCAGGTGAGTTTTACCAGAAAATAACTTATAAATCAAGATATTAATAATGTCCAGAAATTAGCCATTTAAAAGGGTGTAGGGAAGTATGTTATAAACAAAAAGAACACTGTGTGTGTGTGTGTGTGTGTGTGTGTGTGTTAATGAGCATATGATGTTTCAATATGGCTGCAACACAAATTGCAAATTTGGAGAATGAGACATGAGGTTTGTGAGATAAACAGGGGCAAGTGATGTAGAACCAATAAACTATATTAAGGAGTTTTTGAATTTATCTAAGACCAACTGGGGATATTTAATAGCTACAAATAAAGAGTCATACTGCCAGGCCTGCATTTTTAAAAGCTTTTTAAAAGCTTACTTTGTTTACCTTGCAAATGACGGATTAAAAGTGTGTGTGTGGGGGTAATATACCAGTTAGGTTATGAAAGTAGTCCCCAATCAGATATATGCTCTTTGGTGGGGATCATGATATTCACTTAGATATTCCAAATACTTCTGCAAATAAATAAATGCTACCAAATTCAAGATTCTGCAGCCATCATTATGGTCAATGTCAAAGAAATGTATTATTCCTTTTGTCCTAGTGGTTTCTCTGAAAATGTAGTTTTGGGGGAGATATCTATGAGATAGATAAGTAGATAGATAGATAGATAGATAGGAAAAAAGAAGGAAAGAATATATATATATATGATCTAATTCTGAAGGCTGGACTTGAGAGTGACAAAATTTTGTTGGTTTTTCTTCAAGCAAAAATTGACAAAAGCTAGAAGACTGCTGAATGTTACTAAACATTATTTTTACTTAGACAACCTTAAATAAAAAATTTCCCTTCATAACCCATTCCTTGCCAACACAAACAGTTGTAAATGTTGAATTCTTTGCTACAGAGGATTCCATTGACTTGCAAAAAGTGAAATATTGTATAGGAAGTGATTTAAAAAGTTGTTAGGAATTTCTGGTATACCTTGAATAAATTTTTCCTTGTCTGGCAAAGAAATGGCAGACCAAGAAAACTCTAGAAGATAGATCTGAGGAAATTACAACAAAATGACAAATATTAAAAAATACCATGTAAGAGAAAAGAGACATGGGATATTGGAGAAAAACTAGAATTTTCTAAAAGAAGTTCCAAAAGAAGAAAGCAAGAAGACAAGAGTTGAAGAGAAAATGATTACCAATTTCCAAAATAGGTGACTATCATATTTTCTCATTTCAACAACTCTTCCAAGAACTATTAAAGAAAATAATCTCAACATCAATTTCTTGTCATATGGAAATTAAAAAAATCACAACAATAAAAACTTAAGAGACTTTAGAGAAAGAAAAAGACAATTTACAGATAAACTACAATGTACACTGATAACAGGCCATTCTAGAGAACAAACAAAAGTATACCAACAGAAATTTTAAAAAAAATTATTGTCAACCTATTACAAAAGCAGAGAAAAGCTACAATCACCCCCCATGCCAACCACCAAAGAAAGAAAGAAGATACAGATATTATGTATATATTACAAACTGATAATTATTCCATTGTAATTATAAATAAAAGAAACACAATGAAGAGTTTAGGAAAAGAGCCATGTATATATGAGTCTTTATTAAAAGCCCATAAAAATGATAAACATTTTTAACAAATGACATGAGAAAACAAGCCATTTGTATTAAAATGACTCCAGAATCATAATATATCAGAAAGAAAATTATAGATGAACTAAATTATGTGAAAATCCAAATACAAATTTTGAGGTGAAAATATATGAGAATATTTTTGCAGCACAAAACAGGAAAGTTTTTTTTGTAATTGACACAGAAATTACAAACCATGAAGAAAAGACTGATAATTCTGAACATGTTAAAATAAAAAATGTGTAACAAAATTTAAAAACATACTACAGGTTAATAAAAGATATATGTATTGTTTAAAACCAACAAAATTACTATCTAGTGAATGTAAATTTTAAAAAGGAATATTTCAATATAATAAATGGGTTTAAAATTACTAGGTCACTCATAGAATAAACCTAAATGCCCAAAATTATATTAAAAGTTTTAGTACTTTTTCAAAAATACAGAAAAATGAAATGAAAACAAAAAAGAATACATTTAACACCCAAAATTTTAAAATCTAATAAAACCTGCATTAGTGGGAGCTTGTTGAAAAGGTCCTTTGCATTGATTTACATTTTTGAAAGTATATACATTGGCACACTTTGAATTTTAAGAACAGGAGAAAATTTAAAATACAAGAGTTTAAATTCTGTGTCTCTGGCCCAACAAAACTCTAGGCAGAAGAGGTATGTACAACGATTGTTCGTATAGAGAAAGAAGTTGAAAACAATCAAATTATTATTCAGTGAAAGAATGGATATACTGTGGTATAATCATATAGCAATTATATTCAGTAAAGTTCATATGTAGGCATTGTTATGGGTTCAATTATGTCCTTCAAAAAATGTTGAATTCCTTAAACCTGGTACCTGTGAATGTTACCTTCTTTGGAAATATGGTCATTAGTACTGACCCTAGTCCAAAATGACAATGTCCTTATAAAAAGGAGAAATATGGATACATTGACACACACAGGGAGAACCTCTTATGAACACTGAGGTCATACTGCCCCAATCCAAAAAACTACCAGAATTTAGGAAGCCTAGAACAGATCCTTCCCTAGTGTCTTCAGAGGGAGCATGGTCCTGTCAGCACCTTGATCTTGAAATTCTAGTCTTCATAACCATGAGACAATAAATTTCTTTTGTTTAGCCACTCAATTTGCAGTATTTTGTTAGGTTTGCCCTAGCAAATGAATACAGGTATCAACATAGATAAGTCTCAAAAACACTAAAAGAGCAATATGTTAGAATGTACATCAAGAGTGAACCTTAAGGTAAACTATGGACTTTGGCTGATTATCATGTGTCACTGTAGGTTCATCAGTTATAATAACAGTACCATGTTGGCAAAGGATATTGATAATAGGGGAAGCTGCACATGTGTGGGAACAGAGGGAATATGGGAGACTGTTATACATTCCTCTCAATTTTACTGTGAATCTAAAACTGCTCTAGAAATATTTAAATGAAAAGCAAGATGCAAAAAAGTCATGGTATATCAAATTTTAAAGCATGGATTTTTATATTAATGCCTACATTTGCAGTAAAACTACAGAAAACGTAGAAACAATATACACACATACTTTACAATCATTGTTTTTTCTTGGAAGAGGGTGAGGGAGAAGGAATGGGAGTCAGAATTTAACTGTAGAAATTTTAGTGTCTTTTTTTGGAAAGTGAGAGAATTTAAGCTACCAAGAGGAAAAAATTATATGCTTCAGCTTACTAGTGTCTTATATCATTTTATGTATACTTTGTTTCTTTGAACTGTTTCACCATTACAAAGTGGAAAACAGAGCACTTACATTACTCCACATTTTAACATCCAGTAATCCAGATCCATATGTAGTATTCCACTTGCAAAGCCATTATGACCATTACATGGAAGGACAGACATTTAGACAAATGTAAAACCTGATAATCACCTGTTTCACTTGCACATTCAAGGCAGAATGGAAAATGTGTGATCATGTGAAATATTAGAAGTAACATCTTTTCTCTTTCTAATTATGAATTATATGAAATCATTAAAATTGGAGGTAGCAATTAAAATACTGGACCAATGCTTGGATTAAAAAATGAAAGTGACAACCTAACAAATCAGTCCATTTTTCTTGACAGAATGAAGTTACCTACATATTGATTTCCCCATTAATTTCCCCCCAAATTTGTTCACTTTCTAAACTCAGAGCACAGTTTCTCCTTAAGAACCTCAGAAATAATTGTGATAAAGAATTCATCAGTACAAATCCTACATTACTTTTTCCTCCTCTGTCCTCTCTCATAAAATTGAAATGAGTAGTACTTTGCCTCTTTAAGTATAACTTTATACAATCTCAAAAGGGTATTCGTGCATGAGACTGCTTTGACTAATGCCTGGAGCATGAACAGTGAAACCTTATTCCTTACCACAGCCCTTCTAATGATACTTCAAAGACTAACCAAGCACCCTAGAGGCTGTTTAGAATGCCCATCCTTCCATGATAAAGTCTGGCTAATAGAACAGATGGCTTCAATCACTTTTGAATGAGAAGTAGCTTCTTTCTGTGAGATATTTTGCATCGCATACACTGACTATCCAAAAGTCAATAGCAGTTTAAAATTTTTTTAAGAAAAATTGAAGAAAAAATGGAAAACCATATTTGTTTTTATAGTATAATCCCAAGTATCTTCAATTCACCATCTTTTTTTTTCTATAAAGGAAAACAAATAATTTTGGACAAAATTCTGAAAAAAATACCATTCTATTGTATTTTAATCACACTTATCACACTTTGCAATCCCAGATATCTACCAAAGTAAACATTTTCATTTTTGCTAGTCATTCATTATAGCCTATTCTGGATATATTAATTCCAAGTTATACAAAAAGCACATTAAAAAAACATAATTGTGATACCTAAATATCACATTCAAAGGATAGAATGGCACTTTTATCAAAATTGATTCATAGTTAAGAAAAAATTAAACAATATAAAGTAAAAATCAAATCAAATACATTCCTGAGCATGGCAAAGCTATTTTATCAAAAGTATTATTAAAGTTATGGCAACTTTTCATAACTACATTCAAGTGCTCTTAACATTAGATCTTAGTTTCCCCCTATCTAAGAGCATCAATCTAGCCAGGTTTCTGGAATAATCAAAGTAGGCCTGACATTATGGTCAGGTACATATAAATCGGCTATGTCAGATGTTTAAGACTGATTGGGTTTTGTTGCCATTTAGATGGAAGGATTTCTGAATGTGAGCAGGAATGGCAGGAGTCTGTAGGAGGAAGCAGACACTGTCTGCTGCAAGGAGGATTGTTTTCTTCTAGTTTAATTATTATCATTTTCTCCTGTAAATTTCCAACAGTCATTTTATTTTTTTAATTTAATGATATTTTCTCAGCTTCACTGAAGTATGATCGACAGATAAAAAATTGTATATATTCAAAGTGTACAATGTGATGTTTTGATATATGTATACTCTGTGAAGTGATCACCACAAGCAAGATAATTAACGTATCTATCAAAAAGTCATATTCTTTTGATAGTTAAAGCTCATTTCTTTTTCTTTAAAATTATTTTACAGGTAAAGATGAGGTTTGAGTAGGTGGAAAAATCTATCCAGTGAAATATTTCAGAATCATTAGAAGAATGGGTTATGGAGAGAAAAAATAAATTCTACTGAAAAGTTTCATGTACCTTTAACTTTTATTCAAAATGTTGTTGATCCTGTTTATATATATTTTATTCGCAAGTTTTTTAACCACTTCAGTGCTTGCTACTTACTGTGGCAGGAGTTAAAATTCATAATCTATTCTGTATAATTATTTAAACAAAGAGAGATTATACATATTTCTTTCCACGTGAAATATTTAACTTTTGTTATAAACATCAAATAAACATGCCCATTATTTTTTTTTTTTTTTTTTTTTTTTTTTGCATTACGTGGGCTTCTCACTGCTGTGGCCTCTCCCGTTGCGGAGCACAGGCTCTGGACGCGCAGGCCCAGCAGCCATGGCTCACGGGCCTAGCCGCTCCGCAGCATGTGGGATCTTCCCAGACCGGGGCACGAACCCGTGTCCCCTGCATCGGCAGGCGGACTCTCAACCACTGCGCCACCAGGGAAGCCCCAAACATGCCCATTTTTAATGTTACTGAGAATATAATTCATAAAAATATTTTAAATGCCAAGGTATGTCAGAAAACTTATCTGCAGTATTCTTCATTAACTTATACACACACACACACACACACACACACACACTTGCACAAAGGAGAGAAGGGGGTAACTATTCCAAGTAAACTTGTGACAGAGACAAACCATTGCTTAAAACAAAGTACATTACCTTGCTCAAATGAATTACAAAACAAAACATAAGAAATCAATATTGAATGGCTGTGAGAGCTCATAAATTAAAAATTAGACAGTAAAGTTTTAATGTTTACAAATTCACTTAAAACAATTTTTGAAGTGTCATTTTCCATGAATGCAAGCAAAGAAATTAAAATGAGTAATGTTTGTCTTTTAATTTGAAAGTAGAGCAGAAACAAGGAGGAAATTCGAGTGTTCAACTGATTCATAACTAGAAACAGCTGTTGCACTGTATTAACTCTGTGTTCTATTTAACACTTATGTATTTGTAGTAAAATAACAAGTATTTTTAAATAAGAAGGAAAAATTCCCTCCAAACAATGAGAAAGTTTTCCTGGACTGGTAATCGTTATTTTTCCTTCCTATGTTTTCCATTTTCACTGAGACACAGTTTTTAGGAACTTATTTCCTCAGTCTTTGTGCATATAAACAATGGTTCTAGTAATTTAGACAAATTTAAAGGAGAAAGTTTGTGGTAATAAATGAGCATAATCTTTTGAACCGTAATGGAAAAAAAAAATTGTTTTCCTTTCAAATGTCTTTGTTTTCCATGCAACCATTGCAAGTTAAATGAAAGCAGATTTGCAAAATTGTGTTTCATGGTTAATCATTTCTTAATATTCAAAATGTAAGCTATTTTTCTAATTTTACTGTATCAGCACACATGAAAAATTATACTTACTTAAAAATCCTAATTAAATAGTGGAGAAAGATTAAGTGGTTTTATGTGTAAAAAATTATAATGCATTATTAACAGAGTAAAATTCTACATGTCACTAGATATCCCACTAAGTATGAGATTTTAAAACATATTTGTACAATCTCTTATCTATCTTTCTCTCCAAAATATGTGAAAATGAATTAGTGTTAAGACTTTTAATTCTCCACTGACTCTTTAGATCTATTAAAACTGCCCTGCAAGAGGCACAGAATTCTTTAAAAATAACTAGCTATTTGAGAAGAAATATTAAATTTATAGAACTAATAATACCTAAATTCAGATTACTGTGAACAACATGCTTACATCATAAAAACAACATGGCTTTTCCATCAAATCCTAAAACACTCTAGATTGTAGATTTTTAAAATAGATAAGTGTAAAGATGTTATATTTTTTAAGCAAAACTTGGCCAAAGTGTCTCAAAATTTTCTGATAAATGAGAAAAGTTTTAAGTGAAGTTTACATGTAGAGAAAAAGAATAAGAGAGGGTAGAACATAATAACTTGATCAGCTATTAGGTAATCAAATCATTGCTTTTTCTATCAAGCTAATTTTGGTCATGTAATTGTGAGTTAAGAACTTGATGTGAACAAAAAACTAAGTTCTGGTAGCAATAGCAGTTGTGAGCTATCACTTAAGTAAAAGTCATTGGGTTGCTAATTGTTGCTCATGTTTCCTGGGCATTTGCTTAATTACAATATATGTCAAGTACATTTTAATGTCATGTGTTTGATTGCTAAAGAAATGGCAGCAATAGAAGTGTTTCAAAGAAAGATACATAACCTTTATGGAAAAAAAGAGATTAAAAAATTAATGATGACCAAAAAGGAAAATATTACATATTCATATGTACTGAAATAATTGGATACTGGACAGCAAGAAAATTCTGAAGGACAAAGAACAAATTCTTTAGCATGAAAAGTGTTGGTCCTATGCAACATTCAATGGACCCTCAGCAAATATGGAAGAAAGGTAATTCATCAAAAACGTAAAATCGTTCCAGTGTGTGTTTAGAAGCGTGTCAGATACTCATTAGACAAATGTTAATGCAGGAAAAGGATCGGACATGTTCTATTTAAAGGCAACGTATGGTAAAAAATCTACACATCTTTATTTTTATCAACTGAATTCTGAAAGACTTCTTTCCCTCCTCTTCAAGGAAAGATCAGATTTCACGGCCATTCATAAAGGCATTATTTTTCCTACTCAACTGGATAGTAAAGGCTGCCAAAAGGAAAGCTGGGAGGAGAAAGGAACTTGTTAAAAAGAAAACCATGAATCAGTATGAATAACTACTATGCAAATTTGCTTGAAAATAGGAACAATGAAGAGTGAATGCCTGAACAACGCTCTGCCAGTCTGTCACTGAAAGAAAGGAGACTCTCCGAAGACAGCAAAGGGAGGTTCTGTACCAGAGGCCGATCTTTACTGCCTGTGCCGACTCTGGCAGATTTCACAGCACTAATTTCTCTGGTTCTATTTCTGAACTCTGCTTTCTTCTGCTCTTTAATTTTCCTTCCCTTCATGGGAATGGGAAAGGAAGGAATAGTAGCATAAAATAGTCTATGATTCTAAACACGCTGTAGTAGCTGTGCTGTTTTCTCCAATTTGTTAAAGAACAGCAAAAAGGAAAAACATGCACTTTGCTTTTGAATCACTGATGAAATGTTAATGCTGATTAGTGTGTCACAAGAAGACCGTATTTTTAACTAATCACGTATGCTGCTCAATTTCTGATGGGAGAGCTTGAAGGGAGCCAAGTAATTAATGGATCTTGGAAATGTTTAATTAAAATTTTAATCAACATAAAAGTTGCATAAAAACACAATTATTTTAGTCAAATATGATTCCATTGAAGTATATCAGCTATGAGAGGGAAAAAAACATGTAAAATAAACACACACATTATTAACTGATTTATAATATGTCACCTACCCACATTCTCAAACTTGATTAGTAATAAATGAAAATCTTCTTTCCATTTCAAGCTATGGAAACACATTGATATACATGAAGGCATTATTTTCTTCCTCTCAATCTGATTAAACTGCTTAGTACATGAAAATGCATAACCCCAAGAGTTTATTTGCTATCTCACTGCAGCAATTGATATCATTCACATTACAAATTTCATTATTTTATTAGGCTATAATGTAAACCAGTGTAACCAACAAAGAATAGATAGAAATGATAATCTTAGAACTGGCCTCCAGAATACAAGAATACTATTATTATACTTAGAGGTAGGAAAATAGACATTTTAATAAGCTACATGTACTTTCATTTGTGAACTGAAATAAACATACCATATTCATTTCTCCTGTAAGAATGGAAGAGGGAGGAACACACTGGAGAAACTGCATCTTGCTTTGGTTAATGGAATGGAGTCTGGCTTGTATACTGGATTTAGCACTGTGACTTAGGCAATTTCTCTAAACTCAGTGTCCTAATTTGTTAAATGAAGAAAACATTATACCCACAAATAGGGTCGTTATAAGGACCGAATGGCTTAATTTGTGAAAACAATATAGTAAGAATTTTATAATTTATATATAAAATAAATAATAACATTTCTCCCCCATTTCTTCTTCTGTAAAAATAGGTTTCTCTTTGATTTGAGAATATATTCTATATGTGAACTAATATTTGCTAATAATCACTTTTAAGTGTATATCCAGAAGAGGAGTCAAGAACTCATAATTTCAAATCAATAAGTTTTTCTAGAATACATTATTGTTTTTCTGTTCAATGAGGAGTCTCATGGCCTAAAACAGTGGTTTTCTAAGCATAGTTCAGCACCTACCATATCAGAATTAGTAGGTATAATTATTAAAAATGTAGATACTTTGACCTACGCTATATCTATTGCATTGGGGGCCTGGAGTTTTTGAGATGCCAATGTAATGTACAAAGGTATGCTATTTAGATTCATTGTTAAGGAAGGTTGCTTAAGAACAATGTTCTTGAAGGAGGTTCCTATAATATGATAAATGACTGTATAAACTTACATTGTAATGAATTTTTTCACATTTAAATTTTTTATTTTCAATTATTTTATCTTAAAAAATTTGAAGCAATGAAGTTAATTTCATACAAAGAAATTTTAATGGTTCTTCAATGCATAGAAAATTAAATCTTTTTACTCTGGTATTAAAGCTTTCCAAAATCTTGCCCCAACATAGCTTTCCAAATTTATAGTTCCACTGTTTTACATACAGCACAATCAAACTGGACCATTTGAAGTTCTTCACATGCATATTTGACAATACTTCTCTGATTTTACTCAACATATTTCTCCACAGCCCAGCATGTTCTTTTCAGTCTCAACATGTCCAGATTCTACTTACATTTCATTACCTTATTCAAACAGTATTTCCTTCATGAAAAAAGGAGATTTTTGATTTTCTTACCTGTAAATAATTATTATTTTTTCTGAAAGTCCACATTGATTTATTAATCTTCTTAATAGACCTACTTTTAACTTTATCTTATAGTTACTTGTATACATATATAATTTCTCACATTGAACTTTACACTCACTGAAGGCAGGAATTATGATTTATTTCTCTATTTTGAATATGGCCTAGAATAGTGTCTTTTTAATAGCAGGTGTCAAAATTATTATAGACTAAATGTATTAATAGCAACAAGGCTAATGTAAAAGTCATATATACATGAATTTGTTCAATCACTTATTTAATTAGCCATTCATTGATAAGATTTATTTATGCCCATATTGCTCCATGTAGGATATGAGATTAATATCACCATCAGTAAGTGAGTCAATATATTCATTAATATGACTTTGAATGTTATTCCCCTAAATATCAAAAAAGTCTCTTTCATTAATTTTTTTTTCTTGTGGTACGCGGGCCTCTCACCGTTGTGGCCTCTCCCTTTGCAGAGCACAGGCTCCGGACACGCAGGCCCAGCGGCCATGGCTCAGGAGCCAAGCGGCTCCGCGGCATGTGGGATCTACCCATACCGGGGCACGAACCCGTGTCCCCTGCATCGGCAGGCGGACTCTCAACCACTGCACCACCAGGGAAGCCCCTCTTTCATTAATTTTAAGTGCCTATGCCATACAATGAAAATGCAGGTGAATTTTCACATCTGGAACTATACATTTTTTAAGAGACTAAGAATCAGTTACAATTTCACATTCTAATGCCTGCAAACAAGTTAAGCGAGGAACATAATCATAAATCTGAAGTATTGTGGTTCTTGCCTCTGGAGATTAAACAGGGGCCAGCTATGCACTATGCATATCCAAGGAATATAATAATCATGTTCAGTACTTTAATTCCTAATTCACCTTGGATCTAGAAACAAATTAAGAGAAATATTACATCTTACCAGTGGGCTTCAACTCAAATTTTGTGATCTAATGCTTGTAAATTATCATATCCCATCACTACAATGAAAACTAAAGGAAAAGCAAAAAAAAAAAAAAAAAAAACAGTGATTAAAAAATTAACTCTGGCTTATGGAAAACTACTTTCCCAAGCTTCCTCAATTATGATATATAATGCAAAAATCACTGCTCTTTGGGCATTTTCATATTTCTTATAATATTTATAAATATTTCCATTTCATCAATTGCACAATCGAAGTATGAATGATTAGCTGGAGATAAGGTTTTCACTTGTAATAAGGTTATCAAGCCAGTGATCTTAACTAGTCAGGCATGGGAGATTTACTTCTAAGGCATGAATATCTACAAATCTTTTTGTAACTTCTCACATTCAGGATATTATAAGAGGAAAATATATAACATAATAATATATATAGTTTATTAAGTTTATTTATGACTACAAAATTTTCCTAACTTAGGAAAAAAAAAGTAGAACTCCAAATTTATCTGCCTGTGCATTTTCAGTCTGTCTTTTGTTAGAATGGGGATAAAAAAAACACTAAAGCCACTAGAACCAATACTGAGGACTTTGTAATTTTGATAAAAGAAATCTAAGGAAGAACTATTCTGAAATAGAAGAATCTATTAAAAATATATTTGTTGATTCTAAAATATTCTGTTATCCAATCCAACATAAATCACTTGGTTGGTAACTAAAGAAAAAAGTGCTTTTTATCAAGGGCTAATGCTGTCGATAGAAAATCCTACCCAAATCCTATTTTGAAATAATCTACTCTCTGTATGGAATTATCTTTGTACTTCAGCCTGAGAAATTTGAAAATAATGTATTTTTGACCTTTCGAGTTTTATTGTTTGTTGTAATGTTAATGTCTTGAAAATAAATAAACATGCTTTACTTTTTAAAATAATATATATATATATATATATATATATAGACATGTATACTGATTCTGGTGATAAAAATAGATTTAGGAAAATTAAATATATATGAGTATAGAATTATATTTATCTATGTACAATTTTAATACTATACAGTCTTAAATTTCAAATTCATATTATTTTATAATACATTTTTATTTCCAAATATGAATTTAACTATGTGACTGGAGATAGCCAGACATGATTTGAATCTCAGTTCCATCAATAACTATAATACTGAATAATTCTTAGCTTCCATTTGCCTCAGTTTTCTTAGCTTCAAGTGAAGATTCCATGGAAGATGCTGGAGAATTAAATGAGTACTGAATGTAAATTATTTAGCTTTGTGCCTGGAATATACTAAACAACTGTTATAATAATGACTTTTCAAGGTCAACAGCCAGATAGAGGAAATATAAGATAAAAGCTAATGAGGATATAGTTTCATAAAAGAAACTCAGACCAGGTCTCTAGAGACACAGTGACAGAATACAATTGACATTGAATAATTATGCAGTTAACCAAGTAGAGCATGCCTGTTATGGGAGGAATAAAGCATATACACACTTAGGTTGATGGAGAGATAGGTAGACAGACTGATAGACAAATAGATAAGCATCACAATTCATACATATTCATACATAAAATAAGACTACTGAAAAGGTTTGGTCTTTGGCATTTTAAGAATAAATCATCTATGTTGATTTCTGAATTATCTTTTGAGAATGAATACAGTGATGGTGGTTAATGTGATGCTCCTGAAACAAAATTGTGTGGATTCAAATTCTGATTTCTCTACTTATTAGTTCTATGTAAGTGGATTCAATTTTTATATGCCAGATTTCTCCTCAGTAAAAGAGGAATGATGAAGGTGATAATGAAGTAACGTTCATTAAGTATTCAGAGCACTTCAAGATATTTGTAAGTGTACAACAGATGTTGGCTATGTTATTAATTTCCAGCTTGTGTGAGGAAATAACCCCCAAATTTGGTGAGTTAGATCAACAATGATTTACGATTTCTCACAATTCTAGGCATTGGCTGGGTGATTCTTCTGCAGGTCTTGTCTGGATTTACTCACATGGCTGCATTCATCTCCCAGAAGGCCTGGGCTCTAGGCTTGTCCCAGAAATCCTTATCCCAAGTGTAGGGATTTCTATGGGAAGGGTGGAGCCCTGTCTCTCCAGGTGCTCTCTCATCCTCCAAAAGGCTAGACCAGGTTTCCTCAGAAAACTATGACCTCAGGGTTCCAAGAGGTGGGAGATGGAACTACTGACATTTAGAGGTCTGGGCTAACGAATTCACACCTCACTTTGTTGTATTCTATTACTCAAGGAACATCACAAGCGGCCCAGATTGAAGAGTTGGAAAAACAAAATTCATCTCTTGATGGAAGGAGCTTTAGGTGTTTTTATACCCTACCATAACTTCTATTTTTATTCCAGGACCTGGAAACTTAAATAGAAATCTCTATGTCTGCATATAGAAAGAATGAAACAAATCCCTTAGCCAGGTCTCTAAAAAAATTATGATAATAAATGCAATTTTGAGAATATAAAACTACACTTAATAGCCATGGTCTATAAGTAAATAGTATTTTTAATATTTTCCCAGGAGGTCAGTGTATAGTACACAGAGGTATCAGTCTGTATTTTTATTGTTAAAGTTGTAACTAATGTATAATCTAGTACGTGACAAAGAAGTCATATTATGAATGCAAACATAGGCATATAATTTATATTTGCAACAAAACTAAACAGTATTGGTAACAGTTTTTTTTCTTTTTTAATGAAGATAAGATCTCTCTGCTACTTACAATATATGTGCTCTCGTGGGATGCATTTTGGTTCATCCCAGCAGTTTTCTATTTGGAAAACCATTTAGGACAGATGACTCAAGCATTTAATAATGACATTCACAAGAGGAAACCTTATGAAATCTATCTCTTATATTAGGCATGGAATTTATAGTTTTAGTGATACCAGTGAAGAAAATCCTTTTATTTAAACTGGATTTCAGTCATGAATTTGAAACGATTCTACAAAAGTTATGAGAAATATCACTGCTATTAATAAAGAATGTTTGAAGCAATAGGAAGCTCTTTACATCAGTGTTTGCACTATTAGAAAGGAAGAACACCAAAGAATCCTCAAGGTTAAGTGTGAAGAGCACTGGATAGGGATTCCAGACATCCATATTGCAGCATAAAATCTTTCAATGATTAAGCAGCCTTTGACAATTACTTCCTTTTCTACTCTCCTCATTTAAATATCAATCCATTCAGTTAAATATAAATCCATTCGGATGTTGTGAAAATGTCATCGTCTACAAAGTAAATCATATGCAAGTCTTTATAGAATTTTTCTTTTGTTATTTGTTTAGGATTGATATTAATATTGATGCTTACATGTACAGAGATCCTAAGAAAGAATAAAAATCTATAGTCACAACTCTTAAATGTAAACATCAAAGATGATTTAGCAAATAAGTGAAAAATGTTTCCTGACGTTTAAAATCTATCCATAAATTTCTTTCTCCCTAATTAAGGTTAAGCAAATGATTTATTATTCTATTTGTTTTACTACACTAAAAATCTCCACATCCATTAACACTATAACAATACGAAATGTAATTTTACTTAGAGATCTCATAAAACTTTGCCTTTCACTTATTCTAAGAAGAAGAAAATTGTAGTTGCAGAATACCATGAGAAATATGAAAGAAACTCAGGCATATGCTAAATAAAGTAACAACTTCTTTTAAATGTACAGTGTAAGAGTTCTGAAAATGTGCATTGGTTGCGACTCAGTTTTGTTCATTTTAAATAAGTAAGTTTCAAAGTTCATCAGTCTTCCCATATGCAGATTATTTTCTACAATTTTTTTTTCTATTCAGAACCAATTTAAAATTACTGGCATGCCTAGAAATTAAAAAAAAAAAAAAAAAAAAAAAAAAAAAACGAGAATATATGTGAAATTTGCCTCCAGAATCTGATAAATCAACACAAAGGGCAACCAGGCACTTTCATTTTAAGACATTCAATTAACTTAACCTAAATAGATAATAATTTACAAAATCGTACAAAAAAACCTGAAAAACCAAAAGCTGTGATAGTTTTAACTAACAATGTTTTGATGTAACAAATTACAAAATAATTAAACTGTAAGGTCGAATAATGTACACATGAAGAAGCACAACAGTATTCAGTATTTTAAGAAGAAATAAGACAGGATTATTTAAAACAGAAATTATGACCAAATGGGAATGTTGTCAAAATTAGGATAATTTCAACTGAATAGCAAAATTGCTTTTGGGTTCCTGAAGTGTCAGGAAGAATTGATATTAGTATTGAGAGGAGATCAGTTTTCTATTAATAAAATTACATATAAAAATTTCCTGATTTTTGAAAATTAATACCATTTCACTTAATTACATTATTTATTTAATCATTTATGAGCACCTGTTATATGTTAGAACCATACTAGTCAGTGAGAATTCAGTCATGGATAAAACATGCATAATCTCTGCCCTCAAGGAGTTTATAGCATAGTGGAGGAAATAAATAAGAAAGCAAATAACGACATACTTGCATGAGAGGGATGAGTGTTTCAGAGCACTGAAGAGAAGCACCTATCTCAGATTTGATGATTCAAAGACAGCTTCTTGAAAGAAATCATCTTAGCTGGGAAATAAAGACCAAGCAGGAGCTAACCAAACAAAAAGTGGAGGTAATGGGGGCCTAGGGGATGTCTCCCATGTGGGGTCCCTTGCTTTAGCCAGTGTAATGACATCTTTTAGTGTAGATCAGCAAATGATTTGAGAATTAAGAAGATGTAACTGTTTTGTTTGATAAAACTGTAAAGTTTGGAATTTTCTAAGACAAATACCTATTTGTAAAAAAATACCTTTCAAGAATTTCCGTCATTTGTTCATTCACTCACTCTTCCAACAAATAATTATCAAGTTATCTCTATATGCAGGTGCATTTCTTGGCAAGAAACAATAGTAACATTCCTGCACTTGATGGAACTTACATTCTCAGGGAGGAACAAAAAAGATATACAAACTAAGTAAGTTATATAGTGCTATAAAGCGCTATGTTCTGTGGAAAAAAATAAAACTGGAAAGTGGGATAAGAAAGGCCAGGATGAGGGCCCTGTGTGTGAGCGCAGGTGCGGGGTGTGCTAGCATAAGAACACAATTTTAAACAGGATGGTTAGGAAACACTTCTGAAAAGATATGTAGGCAAAAGGCATTTATTATGCCAAGGTAGGGAGACATATGGAAGTTTGGGAGAAGACAGTTCTAGGCAGAAGTAACAGCAAGTAGAAAAGTCCTGAGACTGGTACATATCTGAAAAGTTCAATGATTAGCAAGGAGGCAAGTGCACCTGGTAAAGTGAGAAAGTACTGGGAGATGAGGTCAGCCAAAGAAGTGGTAAAGGTCCGGATCCTGTAGGTCTGTGTCATTTACTCTGAGCGAGATGAGGAGTCATGAGAGTTTTGAGCAGGGAAGTGATATCATTTGATGTATTTTAAAGAGATCCCTTTGGCTGCTTTGTGGAAAATAAACTGTGCAAGTCCGAGGGGTAAACAAAGGGATTCGTTAGGAGACTATTACAATAATTTAATTATGAAATAATGAGGATTTGAATCAAAATGTTAGCAATGAAATGGGTGGGAAACAACTGAATTATAGATTCATTTAGGTGTAGAATAGTTAGGATTTAGTGATGGTTGGATGTAGGATGTGAGGGTGAAAAAGCATCAAAAAGGACTCCAAGATTATGTCAACTCTCAAACATTACCTGGTAGTATCTGATTGTAAACACAGACTCTTTGTCCAGGTTGCTTCTTTTCCTTAAGATTTTATGGGCCAAGAATCTTGTTATTAAAGTCAGATACTTAAGATGGAGGCATCCTTTCTGTAACACTTCCCTTTCCTTCTAGGCAAGTCACCTCGGTGCATTTGAGCCTATAGCTGTCCACATGAATTCCCCACATCTTTCCTGCATCTGAGAACAGAAGGCAGAAATGAGACACACAAAATCGATAGCCCCTTAATCACCAATGGGACAAACAAGATAGTTATTAAAAATATATATAAAAGAGATGGCAATAAAGATAAGTGAAATTTAACTCTCTCTCTTGTTTCTAATGGAACACACTCATAACAAACCAAAATACAAAGAGATTATTAATTTACTTCTACACAATGGGATGAGAAAGGGAAAGATGGAGCAATGCCAGCTACTCAGAAAAACATATGAAGGTCAGAAATCAAAATAGAGTTTGCATGCTTAGAGAGTAAATCATGGTGATTGCAGAGTCTTTCTGACTGGGCAGGTCTTTTGGCTTGTTTCAGCTAGTAGAAAGCAATAAATGTGATGATGTGTAATTTTTCTTGGAAACCTGACTTCAACAAAGAGACAAACTGTAGTTTGAAAACCATATGGAGAAAAGCCCAGTTATCCCAACCAAGGCCTTTCTAAGTAAGCCAGTTTGCTGATCTTCAGATGTATAAGACAGCTCAGACAAAACCAACAGAGTCACTGTGGTAGGCAGAATAATGGTCCTTCAAAGATATCCATGTCCTAATCCCCAGAACCTCTGAATATGTCACATTACATGGCAAAGGGAAATTAAAGTAGCAGATGGAATTAAGGTTGCTAATCAGCAAATAAGGAGATTATCCTGGGTTATCTGAGTTTGTCTAATGTAATCACAAGAGTACATGAAAGTGAAGAAGGATGCGGGGCAAGGTAATGTAAGAGGGACTTGAGTCACCATTGTTGGATTTGAAGTTGGAGAGAGGGGCTCACAACCCAAAGAACACAGGTACCCTCTAGAAGCTGGGAAGACAAGGAAATCAATTCTTTCCTAGAGCTTCCCAAAGAAAACAGCTTTGCAGACCTTGATTTTAGCCTAATGAGACCCTTGTTGAGCTCTGATATAAAGGATAATTATCAGAGATAACTATATCGAATGATAATACATTTGTGTTGTTTAAGCCACTAAATTTGCTTTAACTTGCTACAATAGCCATAGAAAAGTAATACAGTTACCTACCCATCATACAGCTGACTATACATGGATGAATAAGCAAGCCGAGGCAAGATGGAACACCTAGCAGTTATAGACCCTTGAGCAAAAATAAATGGTTATTATTTTAGGTTACTGAGTTTGGGGGTGGTTGGCTACATAGCACATAGCCAAGCATGCTTGAGGAATAAAATGTCAAAACTTTTTTTTTTTTAAGTGAGAAGAGAAAAGGCTCTAGGGTGGAACTTTGAGGAATAAAAATGTACAAATTGATGGGGAAAATAAAATAATTTACAAAATAAACTGCAAAATGCAAAAGAAGATATATTTTAAAGGAGGGTTTGGAATCCTTGTGCTTGAAGTCTAAGACTGTTATTTGATAAATTGAGGAAGAGAAGTTTTCTTTCCTTATGGTATCATGTGCTATAAATGTATGAGGTCTGAAATCGCTCTAGTCATTTTGCTACCTTGAAAGAATTCCATCAAAACAGACCCAGAAGAGGGTAAGCTCTAAAAATCTCAGAGAAATGAAGTCAGATCCGTGATCAAACTGTTTCTGAAACTGGTGCTTTTCAATGATAAAATATGTTCCCTGCCTTGCTTAAGTACATTCTAGTTGAATTTATCTTATTTGCAGCATATTTGCTGCTGTAAAGTCATACAACTATGAATTTAAATCTGTAATCTATTAAAATAGGTAATACTGTGTAAAATAGGGATACAACTTACATACTTCAACGAGATGGTGTGAGGAATAAATAAGATAATGGGTGATACCTTTGGTTGTTCATATTTTAGAAAATATTATGTAAGGAAAAACAATTCTTGTGTATGATAATTAAAACACCAAAGCCATGGCTGGATTAGATGAAATCTGAAATACCTTGAATTTCTCAAAACAAAAGGCCAGGGCTAGATGAAGGTGAGGAATGCAAGGGTTATTTAATAGTTATTTGGGAAAGAAGACCCGATTCAGTGATAAAAGGCAAACTCTGTCTCTATTTCCAATTTCACCAAAATTATTTTAGATATTTTGCTAAGAAATTTAGTTAACATATCTCTATAAAACTAGAACTTGGCATATAGTGATACATGTTTTTGCTATAATCATCATTATTATTATCAGCTTCTTTAAAATAAGTTTAAGGAGCATTTAATTAAGAATTTAAAATAGATTCTGATTAAATATTAAAAAAAACTATTCATATTAGTAAGACAAAAACAAATAAGAAAATTAAGGGAGGGTACATTGTTGTTAAACCAGAGTCTATTTGCACCACTGATGTGACTTTCTAACAAAATAATCAATAGTTGTTTTTCAAGACAGTATAGCTAGTCCTTTTAAAAGTTCATACTTTTGAGCTGAAGAACCTCATCTCACATGGAAGTAACTGCAGAAGCCTTCGAGGGATTTTCTAAACACTTAATAGTAGAACATTTATTTTCTCTGCTGACTTGTAATAACCAAGTTCGTGAATACTATCTCCATCAAAAGCAGCACAGTGACATACAGTGTTAGATTTTTTTTCTGTAAGGTTAATGTAACGGTAGGACTAGAAATAAGTGTAGTGCTTTAGAAAGTAGAGAAAAAAGTCAGACTACCTGACATTGTGATCCTTTACCAATTATGTAAGTGTGTGATTTCATAGTTTCAGGAAGCAAGCCACTAATATTTCCAGTCCAAGTCCCTGGAAAAATAGACTTAAGTCCTGTGAAACACTAAATGTTTAGCTCCCTCTGAGAGTACCAATATTAGCATCTTACTGGAAAATGTTTAAAATGATTCATTTAATCTTTTAGTCCTTCTATCCTCATACATAAATTTTAAATGTGTAAAATGGACCGAAACAAACAAACAAACAAAAAAATAGTGTAGTCCCTACCCCAAGCCTTATTCACAGTTTCACTTTTCACGGTTTCAGATACCCCCAGTCAATATCAGTCCAAAAATATTAAATGGAAAATCCCAGAAATAAACAATTCATAAGTTTTAAATTGCCTACTGTTCTGAGTAATGTGATAAAACCTCACATTGACCCGCTCCATCCCACCTAGGATCCCCAACCATCAACATCCTCTGTCCCTGGCATCCAAAAATCCACTTCTTCATGGCTCAATGATCCAGGACCACCTGAAGCAAATGATCTTCCTTCTGACAAATCATCAGAATGTCAATAGCAGCCTAGCACTATGTCACAATGCCAAGGACATTCATTTTATGTCATCAGATAGGCATTTTATCAACTCACATCATCACAAGAAGAAAAAAGGTGAGTATAGTACAAAGAGATATTTTGAGAGAGAGAAAGAGACCACATTGACATAACTTTTATTACAGTATATTGTTACAATTGTTCTATTTTATTATTAGTTATTGTTGTTAATCTCTTGCTATGCCTAACTTATGTATATATGAATATATAGGAAAAAACATAGTATATGTGTATAGCACAGGTCACCAACCCTCGGTCCACGGACCTCTACTGGTCTGCAACATGTTAGGAACTCAGCCACACAGCAGGAGGTGAGTGGCAGGCGAGCCAGCGAAGCTTCATCTGCCACTCCCCATCACTCACATTACTGCCTGTACCATTGCTCACATTACCGCTCACACCCCTCCTCCACCATCCATGGAAAAACTGTCTTCCACAAAACCGGTCCCTGGTACCAAAAAGGTAGAGGACCGCTGATGTATAGGGTTCCGTACTATCCAAAGTTTCAGGCATCCACTGGGGGTCTTGGAATGTATCCCCTGCAGATAAGGGGAGAATACAGTAAACCACTAAACTGCTACCACCTTTCCCATTACTACCAATAATAACTTAAAAGCACTATTAATTTACTCTATACAACCAAAGTTTTTTTTTTCTGAAATAGAACTATTTCTTTCTATATCTATAGTTTATAAAGGATTAATTAAGTATAAGTAATAACAAGTAAAGTCTTATTAACATGAGTAGACTGTTGATGACAGAAATTATAACTTGAAAGGTTAGTAATTTATAGGATAATGAAAGTTTTCATCTTCAAATGTCATTTACTCTTTTATTAGGGAAAAATAAAGATTGTTTAAAAAATAGATAGACACCCTCTAAATTCATATACTTTAAATACATAGATGTAATTAAAGCAGAGAAACTGCATTGTTTGGAATAATACTGTATTTGTATTTGGTTCTCTACCACAAGCCTAAGGGAAATCATTGCTCGAGTTGTAGTTTAAGCATCGGTTTGCGATACAGGTCATATCCTCAGGCCTTTTAGGCTTGAAGATTCAATCATCTAGGCTCTCTTTTCTTACTAATGGAAGAAAATTTGTAAAAAGTGAGATCAAAAAGCCAGCACTGCAAGCATATTTTGTTTAATGGAAAACATTTCACATCTTCAAACACATTCTTCAAGCTAGATGCTTGTTTTGACACAAAAGATATTGGTGTTTGTGTGCCAAGCTACAAATAGGTAATTTGCTCTGACTGAATTCCAATAATGTATTAAATGGACTGTCAAATATTAATAAAACTAGATATAACAGAATAAATTAAAATTATCCCAATAGTCAAATAATCTCAAGATATTTTTTGTCACTTCATTTTGTGTTAATATATCATTCAATGATAGGTCATTATCAGCAAAGATTGATTACTCTGGTATTGATATTCACCAAACAAGGTATGACTATTGAAATAGATGTAAGGGCAGTTACAAAATGGTGTATCATCTATTTTTAATAAATGCAACTGTATATCCTAAGTGGATTTGAATAAATGCCTCTACAGACATGTATGTGTGATAAAGGAAGCAAAATACAGAGAAAAACAATGTGAAGTCAACAAGTCAATCCATATCATCATCCAAAGATAATGAATTTGATGCTATTGCTGCTGAGCTTAATACTCAAACTGTCATTAGTTCTCTTCTAACTGTTTTATTTTATTAGACTTTATTCTTCA
The DNA here is from genome assembly GCF_949752795.1 of Hyperoodon ampullatus. Taxonomy (NCBI): domain Eukaryota; kingdom Metazoa; phylum Chordata; class Mammalia; order Artiodactyla; family Ziphiidae; genus Hyperoodon; species Hyperoodon ampullatus. The sequence goes on from NC_136914.1 coordinate 103,566,981, forward strand.
ATTCTTCAGCAAGAAAATAAAAAGTTCTAAGGTTGGAGTAGGATGGAGTACTTCAACTGCTTTTGTATCTTTCGGAATGCTCAGTAACATATGATGAATGCAGGAGGTGCTGAATAAATACTTGATGTTTGAATGAATGGCAGTCAATTTCAGGAAAATCACATGAACAAATCATTTCGACATGCTGTACAAAACAGTATCCTAAGTAAACTTCATTTAGAACCTAATAGAGAACTCATGGATATGCTTGATTTAAACATGATTTTGCATCTGTATTATGCTACATCTAAAGAGCACACTAAGAAGCTTTACATGATACCAGGTCACAGGGAATGCTTTCAGAACTTTGTTCTCAAGGACTAGAGAGCAACAGTACTTCAGAGTGAGGTTTTAAACAACTTGATATTCTATGCATATCAATTTACAATAGGCATCTTTACGCAAATAAGTTCACAGAGTACATGCCAATGAGATGACTGATTGAACAGTTCAAATGCTGAGTGAGTTGCTCTGATTCTGAACTGAACCACATGATGGTTCACACTTGAAATGGATTTTTGACCATGTTTCTGTTAAATAGGGAGTGAGTTTGCAACCAGAATTACACAAAAGAGCAGAGTTTAAAACTAGCTTCCAGGTGAGAAGTAGGCAGAATAGAGTACCCACATTAGAAAGAAAGAAAATAGTATTAACAAAATCATTGCTGGCATAAAAACAGAAATCAGCAGGTATTTTGTAAAGAGATTTTGAGAAAAGCAACATCAAGCAAACCTGATTAAGCGTTATCACCATTTCCCTAGAGAGGAGGGACAGGAAACAAATATCATACCCTCCCGCAAGTGTAATTTTTCTCAAAATGTGGGCTAAACACACCTTGCAGCAGAATCACTGACTGTGTGTGGGTGTGTTAAAATATGCAGATTCTCGGACCCTCCCTTGGATATAATGAACCATAAATGCAGGGTGTGCAGTTCATGAGTAAGTAACTCATAAACACACTATAGATTGAAAACACTATGCATTGCTCTTAAACAGCACAGTAATCATTATACAAAATTCCTCTCTGGAATGAGGTCAGTCAATTGCAGTAAATCCTCTTGTCAAGATTAGAGTGTCTAAAGAAACAGATATTAAGAAAGTAGGAAGGTCAGCTAAGCAGTAGACCTTAAATAATAACGTCTTATTTCAGAGTTCCAGAAAACCTAAACCTATGAATTACAATTAGGGCTCTGTGTCTGGATCCTGAATTTAAAAGAGAGGGGGTGGGGAGAGGCACTCAACAGAAATAAGAAAACAAAACCTTAGCACGTAATTATTTGAAGAATTCCAAAAATTTTAGAAACACGTTACACATCACACCAGTAACTGAAATTATAACATTAATTCAAATAATAGAGAAACAATTGAACTCATTATTTTAGGTAATATTTTAGGAAGCACAAGTTCCAGTCATTAGTGTGATCCCCAGGGGAAGATTCCAGAAAAATAGATAAGAAAGCAAATAGTTATACTGCCTGTGCTCCAGGTTACCTTAGAGAGGCAAGCCCAAACTGGAGAGCAGAGCAAACTTTCTTATGGAAGCAGCGATTTAGGCAGATCTGAAGACTGAGCTATCTAGGACAATGATGTAAGAAATATGCTTCAGGCAGAGGAAACAGCAATATTTACTAGTGATTCAGAGCACAGTAGCTCTAGAGTAAGAATTTCATGGTTTGGATTCCTATTCCCTCACTTACTAGATTTGTGACCTTGGGCAAATCACTTCAGATCTTTAAACTTCAGTTTCTTCATCCTAAAAATGGGAATAATAATAATATTATGTCATGAAGATATTGCTAGAATCAAATAAGAAAATGCAAATAAAGTTCTTCTCATAGCAATGTACACACACTAAGTGCTGAAACATGCTAGCCATCATAGTCTCTGTTACTGGTACCACAGTAGGTAGAAAGAAAAAAAAGAAGGAACAGAAGTCCCTGAAGTCTCTTTTAGAAACCAGAGAAGTCTCTAGAAAGATTCTTGTCAGTGAACCAGAGAAGTATTTTGAAGATTTCTAAAAATATTCCACCCCATCTGCTAATCTTTATTAAATACACTAGAGATGAATTATGGAGAAATTCATCAGATTAGTGTCTCATTTTTGAACTATGTTTTCAAAACAACAAATAGGCATAGGAAAAGCTCAGAACTTGTGCCTCACTTAAGCCAAGTTTTGATGTGGATAAGCAGCTTCAATTGGCAAAATTAAAAGATTTTTGTTGGTAGTATGAGGCCACTGTACAGATATTCATGATATGTAATTAAACAAAACATTTATCTCTAGATATTTTTCCTTAGAAACTTCAATAATTGACAAAGTAATATTTGTCCACAAACAAAAATGATGTAGCTAACAAAATTTGTATTTTTCCAAATACATTTTGATGAAAATGAAAATTATGACTATTTTCTATACACAAAGTATTTCCCCCTTTTTGCTCTTACTTTGATGTTGTTATTCTCTTGTTTATGTTATTGCTGTGGATATTTTATTGAATTGAAAAACTTCAATGCCAATATAAAACTCAGTGTTTTAAGAAATCATTGAAGATAGTCACCACTGGAAAATCAAATCTCAGTTTACTCCTACAAACTTGAAGCAGTTGCTTTTGTTACCTGTAGCATCACTGATTATATACATTATTTTTCACTTTTGAATATTTTCTTTTTATTTTACTTCACCAATGAGTTTGTCTATATAATATTCATAAAATCTAAAAGCTATTTATCTCATAGTTTCTTCTATGAACTCACACTATTTGGAATACTACTGAAAAGTTTCTTAAATACTACTATAGTAACATTTATCAATACCTTATTATGTGCTAAGCATTACTCTGTTTTATAGATATTAATTCATTTAATTCTCACAACCATCCAATGTTATAGATACTATTTCTTTTTTCCATTTTACAAGTGGATAAACTGAGATTCTGGAAGGTTTCAGTAACTTACCATGTCACATAGCTAGTAAGTGGCAGAGACAGTATGGAAAACAGAAAGTCTGGCTCCACAGTCTAGATCTTTAACCAACAAACTAATTTGCTGCTCTGTGTAACAGATTAAATGCACACACACACACTCACACAGTTTCTACTTTGTGTATTTTATTTTGAAGACAAATTATATTAGGTACACTGGGTAGGGAAATTGGAAAAGAACTGAAAATGTGATTTACTAGTTTTATTGAGTTTTTTTCCTTTTTATAAAATAAAATTTGGGTATACTGAATGAAAGTCACTATATTAGGGCTTTAAATTGAATAAAGAATGCCCACAGTTTGGATAGTCAAAGGATCTGGGTCTCTGTCCCTGGGTGAATTAGTGTGTAAAGTGCAGCGGACATAAGACAGTTATAAGCAGCACATTAGATGGCCAAAAGCAATATAAGTGGATCTATAAAATATTTTGATTGTGGTGAAAAACTTAGTAGTCAGAATGAGATATTTAACATACGATTACATGAAATTAAAAACACATGCATCCAATGCTAAATAAACTTTTAATAAGAATACTTATGAATAGAAATAAACAATTAATCCATGAAAAGGCTGCTGTTTAGGAAAATGGATTTGGGATAAAAACAGTACATAAGAAAATATATAAACCAGGTGAGTACCTTGCATAGCTCAAAGACAGTAATGTGCCATGAGTTAAGGCATATTATTAACTCAACTCACATCATCTGAAATACAAAGAAAATACAGAATGAAGGAAAGAAAGAACAAAGGAAAGAAAGAAGGAAGAAAGGAAAGAAAGAAGGAAGGAAGGGGGGAAGGGAGGAAGAAAAAGAGAAAGATAGGATGAACAAACCTTAATTACTTGAAAAACATATTTTTCCAAAATAATGGAGATAACTTGCTTAACAATTATATGTAGAAATTTTCTTTCAAATTCGAACAAATTCATTGGATATCATAGTTTGAATATGGTGGCAAATCTGAAGATTTTTCAGTAGCTTCAATTTGAGATTCCAAAATAGCAATGCTACTAATGGCAGCAGCAACTGCAATAAAGTGCCTGCCATTTATTGCTTGACAGCTGCAGTGGCAATGTTTCGCTTCATCAGGCCAGATCTCTGGTAGAGTATTGGCCATTTCTCCTGAAACTTGCCTCTAATCTTTGAATCTATTTTTCTCAATGATTGTATAAGCCAGTTAATACCTTTTATTAAAGGGCTTTTCTGTTTAAACCAGAGGAAATTTTGTTTGCAACTAAGAAAATAGACATTAAAACCAAAAAATGTTCCCCAAAGAGAAGTGTTGTAGACAACAGTCTTTTAAAGGAATGGGGATTTGGACCAGTGGTTTGACTGGTTGAATTTCATTGTAGCCAGAACCTATGTATTTTTAAAGGATGGTAATCTAACAACACGGGACATATGTCTTATCACCTCTGGTCACCTCAAATAAAGTGATTCTTGGGGATAATATTTTTGGTGACCAAATTCCATCTGTTTTAGTACCATAAAAGCATGAGAAATATAAGAAATATAGGAAGGATAGCCTGTGTCTAACTGCACTGCAGAATTTAAAGAAACAAAATTAACTTCTCAAAGTCTAAATTATCTGCTCAAGTCATATTGAGATGATCAGAGTCTCCATGCCGTACCTCACGTCCTCTTAACAGTGAAAAGGATGACAGAACTGCACATTAAAAACCAAGTATTATCCCACAGAATTCCTGAACTGCTAAAATGATTAACTTTATTGCCTTGTCTTATGAGAAAATGAGGCCACTGACCGGAAAAAAAGAGTGAAACCCTGTGGATATGTAGGAGAATACAGATGATTCAAAATATTCTCAACTTCTAAATCTTACTGAGTCTCTCCTGCTACCATTAAGCTGTCCCACACCTGACTGAAGAAGCTGTTCCTTCATGTCTTCAATACCTTATCTAAGATCACTAACTGATAGAAGGAAGTACTTGTCTTCCTGCTCAAACTTATTACTCCATCTGAACTCAAGATCCCAATATCCTCTTGGGAGCCAACTACCTGGTCAATACTGGAGAGAAGAAGCTCCTTGAATATGAGTCTCACAAGATTCTGTAACTTAAATCTGCAAAAGCATAGGGAATATGTGTGAAAATGGATTCTATGTGTTCCTTACAGAGAAGCAAGAAACAATTTCATTCAAGCTGATATAAATGCATGATTAGAGATTCTGGATCAATGTCGTTCTCCACGTAACTATCACAAGTGCTAAATGCTTCTTTAATTAGTTGACCAAAATCTGGACTGAAAGGTGAGCTAAGTTTTTAAATAAAGTTCAGATACTGGGAATTCCTTGTTTTAATGTAGAAGAAGGGATTAAATGACCTACTGAAATAGGAATGTTAGAGAGGATTTATTTTCCAAGACCTATGAAACTATCCACTAATTACATCTTCAGAAAGGACCCAGAAGACAATTTCATTACCATAATGATAAGAAATAAATTGATGAGGACAGTGCCACCTTTATAAATAAAATCTCTAAAATTTCTGTTCTCTATACTTGAGAACACAGAGGTTGAAGATGCAGTGAAATGATTTCTTGATTTCTTTAGGGTTCGGGTATGGCAGAGGCCAAGTAGTAGCACTTTACCACTAGAAGGAAAATGGGAACAGGTTTCATAATAGGCAGCAGATGTGAATGGAAAATGTCTAGTACGATGGCATTTAGCGACTGAAATAATGGGCCATTTGATCTGTACCACTAATGATATGAAGGTCTGAGAAATACAAATCAAAATTTAGTGACCTAGTTAGTCATGGTCTCTCACGAATTCCTAGACTGATTTAGTTTACTTACTCTATAACCCCTAAATAAGAAGAGAAAGTTTACTGTCTTTTTTTTTTTTTTTTTTTTTTTTTTTTTTTGCGGTACGCAGGCCTCTCACTGTTGTGGCCTCTTCCGTTGCGGAGCACAGGCTCCGGACGCGCAGGCTCAGCAGCCATGGCTCACGGGCCCAGCCGCTCTGTGGCATGTGGGATCTTCCTGGACCGGGGCACGAACCCGTGTCCCCTGCATCGGCAGGCGGACTCTCAACCACTGCGCCACCAGGGAAGCCCTGACTGTCTTTAAGAAGGACTGTGCACAGTAACATACGTTAATATTACACATTTTCCTTTTCAGTTTATCTGAAAGGAATCTCTGGCCATTTCTAGATAAGTGGGATGGGGGGTGTTACCGCCCAGATTATAAAATGTAGATTTCTGGATCTAAATTTAGATTTACAAACTAGGGTATAGAATATAGATTTCACAAATTATGGAAAACTGCTTCTGAGCTAACACTAATCCAAGTGAATCCGGAATACCACTAAGAAACCCTGATCTGAGCGGAGGCTATGATGGTAATGTGATGAATGAGATTTTGTCCTGAGCGCATATTACAACTGGCACATTCAATTCTTTGATTATTTCAACAGGTTACTGGTGTATATTTGGAAGATTTTCTCTTCAACTGGAAGAAATATCTCTTTGTCTCTGAGGCTCATGCAGTAAAAGCTGTAAAACTGTAGTAATGACCAAACTAAAGCATCTCCCTCCTGCCAAAAGAGTAAACACACACCTTTAGTGGATCCATGGGGGAATGCAGCAATTAGTGTCACCATAAAAAAATAAAAGAATAAAGAGTGAGGATTACCAACATGCCGATTTAAATTACCTGTTTAATCTGTATAGAAGACAAACTAATCTTGGCAAACAACAATACATTTAATCCAGTGGTGATTACAAATACAGCCAATAAGTTCTCTCCACTGAAGAAAATCAGCAAAGACCCTCAGAATGATTATAGTAATAATCTAGCAAGTGACAATGAACATTTTTTTTAACATCTCAATCAATAGAGACCAACAGAAATTATTTGTTGCCCTCTTCTCAGGAACAATTATGTAATTTTACCATCTCAATTCAGCATTCTCTTAAACTTCCAACTCTACAGAATAATTTAGTCTCAGGAACCCTGATCATCTCCACATCCTGTTGACATCATGTTGAACAACTACATGAATGGCATCAAATTGAAAGTACCTGATGAAATGAGATTATCATGTCCCCCAGACACATTTGGAAGAACCAAGAAATAAAACCCTTCAAAATACAGTAATCACGTTTCTTAGTGATATTTCTGATAGTCTGGGACAGGTTGGGACACTCCCTCCAAAGTGTTTGTTGCACTTAGCAACTCATATCATGTTAATCAAGTGCTCTGAGGAAAAAGTCCAAGAGTCTAAGACTATTTCAAAACAATTAAAATTTGGTCTATTTCAGCTCAGAATTAAGATTCTGTACCTTTGCAAATTAAAGTGTTATTACTTTTGGTTTTTCAGTTAGAATGAGCTTATTCTTTCTAGGGATAAAATATACATTTGCATATATTAAAAGAGCTTTATGATTTAATTCTTGATAAAGTATGCCTAGTGCAAAATTATTTTAAAGTAAAATTTTTTTTAATATGTTTATAGAAGAGCATCATAAATGCACACTCTTTTGTGAGCAGATAATGAAACATATAAAGTAACTGCTTTCAATGGGATTTTAAATTTTCATACAGTTGATATATCACCCTCCATCTATCCATCTATCTAGCAGATATATACTTTTAGATGCCCTAAAATAATAAAACAGAAGCACAACAGGAGAGAACAACAGAAGCATTGTCATGTAAATAATCTAAATGCTTTTTTCTATAAAGAAAAATTACTAAATGTACGTCAATTTTTTAAAACAATGCATTGCATAGAAAGACAAAATCACTAGAAAACTGGAGGAGCTCAATGAATTTTATTCCTTTTCTAAGTCTTAGTTTAATAAAGCACGGCTTGTATATCCATTATTTTATTTATACTTTGCTATTCGACTATTAGAGTTCTTTATGTGATTAACATATTCACATTTTCGTGAGATGTTATGGAAAAACCCGAATGAATCTTTTGGCCAACGCAGTATTTTCCTATCATTTTCCCCTTCTCACACTGTTCTTTTACCTTTTTGTCTTTTTTTTTTTTTTTTGCGGCATGCAGGCCTCTCACTGTTGTGGCCTCTCCCCCTGCGGAGTACAGGCTCCGGACACGCAGGCTTTGCGGCCACGGCTCACGGGCCCAGCCGGTCCGCGGCATGTGGGATCTTCCCTGACCGGGGTACGAACCCGTGTCCCCTGCATCGGCAGGTGGACTCCCAACCACTGCGCCACCAGGGAAGCCCTTTTTTTGTCTTTTTAAATACATCTTTATTGCAGTATAATTGCTTCACAATACTGTGTTAGTTTCTCTTGTACAACAAAGTGAATCAGCCATATGCATACATATCCCCTCCCTCTTAAACCTCCCTCCCACCATCACTAACCTACCCCTCTAGGTCGTCGCAAAGCATCGAGCTGATCTCCTTGTGCTATACTGCTGCTTCCCACTAGCTATCTATTTTACATTTGGTAGTGTGTATATATTTCGAAGCTACTCTCACTTTGCCCCAGCTTCCCCCTCCCTCCACCCTGTGTCCTCAAGTCCATTTGTAAATTACTTTTTTCCTCTATTTCCCCCTTCATATGTGTTTATATTTCTTGACCATGATAATCCCCACAATAACTCTGTAATTCTTTCCTTGTCAACCTAACTACTTATGCTGCATTTTACAAGGCCCATAAATTCCAACTAATTATAGTATTTAGCTTTTCTTAAAACTTCATCTTTTGACTTGACTATTAAATTACATGCAAAAAAGTATCATTTGAATTCAGGCAACTCACAAAAGCAAGATGCTAGACTCCATAATGATTTAATAGCTGGAAAAATGTCTTAAATGCTGTATAAACATTCATAAATTAATCATTTAATCACTATCCTCAGCACGAAATCATTATTTCCTTTTATAGACTGAGCCAGGGTTACCTAATCAGTTTCAGTTTCTAGCTTAATGCAAGATTCTCATCTTGAAAAAATTACTATTTTTTTTTCTTCTTGTACTTGTTGAATATAATTTTGAATCTGGACAGTTCATATATCACATTCTTGTCACAAATATAAATCAATCAGAAAATGACAAAAAAAAATTATAAAGTTGAGACAAATCAATTAAGAAACAAATGCATTTCTCAAAAAACACTCCTTAGAGGAGAGTAAATCTAATGTTGGAATCTGCTGAAAGAAGTTTTATATAAAAACAGCATATGGTACAGATAACTTTCTTCAATTTAATGCTGAAGAAAAATTCAGACATTAGAACCAATTACTACAGCCCACTTTCTATAATGATGGTACTTGATAAATGTCCAGCATAGTGGCATTGAATCTAAGAGCTTTTAGGAGCTACTTGAAGTTAATAATTTTTGTGGAAATTGAGACTTAGTTGGTCTGAAATGTCAGATGCTGTGAAAATCTCCCTTCTTATTTTGATTTTTTTGGGGGTAGTTTTGTAGTTATTTTACACTATGTGTACTCTGAGAACTTGGGGAAAAGAAGCAGCAACCAAAAATTTCTACTCTGAATACAAATGTTTGTTTTACATGATAGCCATACCTTGAACAGCTGGATAAAAATTATTCTTTCTTGATATTTAAGGTATTTATAGTTGAAAAAACAAAAAACACACTTTGCAGTCCTAACAGGTCAGCAAGTCAAAGACAACTAGAGCAAATATTTATTAATAACATCATTTAAAAAATAAACGACCATTTCTTACATCTAGTTCATCAGAGATATATCTTTCAAAGAAAGTTATGCAAGCTTAGAAAATGTCCTCCCAAATGGATACAACTTTTAATGATTGTTCAATATGCTTTCAATATATTAATGGAAGATTCACACGTAGAACCAAGTAAGCTTGAAAGACATTGCATATGAAGACTGAAATCAAATGTTTAATGCTAGTATTTTTCTGATGTGGGAAGGCAGTTTACATTCACAGAGCACTTGTGGAATCTAGACGCTGCGATGGAAAATCAACATACACTAGTATTGCCAGAAGCTGAGTCTATACTGAAGGAAAACTTAATTTTCACTATTTTTGTCTAGCTCTTTTTAGCACTTTTATTAGTTCAACCTTAGGTTAGGGAGTAAATGCAGAAAATTTAAAGGATTCACTGAGGACAGTGGTGTATACGTGTACCGTGTTTTTTCTCATGGAATAAAAAAGTGCTATTGGCATGTATTCAAAGTGGATGAGAATATCTAGAGTGCTTAGAATGATTCTTAGTGAATTATGCAAACACCTGTATATTATCTGGGCCACTTTTGAATGTTTTCTTCAGTTTTTTCAGTCAAAAATAACTATGAACTCAACGGCATGTGTTTTCTTTTTCTCAAGATATAACCACTTCATTTACCTGACACATCCAATAATTCAAATTATTTTGGCCAAAACTTGATTACCAACAGCATTCTCTTGTCAACCAGATCATTCCACCACCTACAAACTTATACTAACATTATGTGAATTAAGTCTGATTTGATTCAGTCAAACACATCCTATTGCATTGAGAACTCTACTGGCAAAGATGTCCTCACCCACAAAAGCCCACCCGAGGTAATTATGAGGTAACAAGCTTATGCCCTTGGACTGAGAGTTTTGGTCAAAAAACAGAAGGAAAGTTACATTTAATGCCTCTTCCCGCCCATGTACTTGTTGACAAAAACAAATTATAAGTTACTCATAGGCCTTGAATGACTCTTGCCACATAATGAGTTATTAATTCAGCCGTAGTTTATCTTTGGTTTTTATTTTAACAGAAAATAATTATTCTATATTGTTTATTTAAAATTAAGTATTTGAGGGGAAAATTTAGGGGAATTAGTAGTTCAAGCAGAACTATTTTCTCTACTCCTTAATAATTACTTCCTAATATTTCCAAGGTCTTCATATGGCATATAGATGTATCTTCACATGTATGGTGGTTGTACAATGGTTCATAGTTACTTTAATTTTGATAAGTGGATTTATCAAAAAATTATCTCATGCATTTTTATTACAATAATAATAGAAATAATAAGAAAACCCTATTTCAGTCTGCAAAGAAAATTCAGATGTGGTGCCAAACAAACAAGCCAACCTACCAGATCACCTGCTAAATTAATGAATTAAACAAAAACACCTGAAGTAAACAAAACAACAAAAATGTAGATCTGAGCTGTAATTATTGCACTGTGTGAAATTATGAGATAAAAAATTTTTCTACAAATGGGTTTGAGCCAGAAATGTATTTTTTAATGAAAGAATTCAATTAAAGCCTATCTTTTTTTTTTTTTTTCTGTCCATGGATGTGTCTGCTAAGAAAGCCTTAGCTTTTATTTGCTTAAAGCTAAGATAAAACATTTCAAGATGTATTTTACTTTAAGTCCTAACCCTCTGGATAATGGAAAGTCATCTCTCATGTCTCAGGCAACTTAGCCCTGAGCTGTGGAGATGACTGACGGTGCTCGGCCTAAGGTACATGATTTGGTTAGACATCACACTTACCTGCTTGATTTGTGGTTACATTTACAGACACATACTGCCGGGCTCCTGGGCTCAAGTCGGACACTCCATTCACTGCCTCAATCTCAAAGGTATAGTTTGTGTGAGCAAGCAGATCCACCATCATGACAGAGGTGTTTTTCAGGCCGATTTGCTGGGGGAGGTACCTGACATGACCGCCACACTCGTCACACACACCTGCATGTGAGTTGCACTTCTTGCATGCAATATAATATGACACATCTTTCCTTCCACCAGTGTCAGCAGGAGGAATCCATTCCAGAAAGACACTAGTTTCATTAACATTTGAGATGGCATTCCGAGGAGCTGAGGGGGGTCCTGGTTTGCAAAGTAAAGTGAAAAAAACAAATTTTGAGATGATAAAATTAGGCATTGTTTACTACACAAATCTCTGGTCTGAAGGAAAAAAATGGATTTGCAATCAATCTGTTAATCAGCGAGAATGCAAGAGTCATCAATTTGTAATAATCTTTGAAAAATCTTGTTATACCTTTGTAGAAACAATAGTGGGGTTGGTATACTATAGAAATGACTTATTTTGTCAAAGTTGCAAATTCAAATAAAGATGTTTTGCTTAGTGTATATGTAAAGAATTATGGAGTAAAAATATGTATGCAAAAAATGTTAGATAAAATTATGTATTCAAATAGTGGCAAGTTCTTTGGCAAGTCCAAGGAAAAATTCTCCTTGGGGATTGAACAGATTACTTCCTCAATGATACTCATTCCTGAAACCTAGGAAGTAAACATGAAGGATTTACTAAGCAATGAGCACAGGTAGAAATAGGATTTATTAGTGTGGCTCTTGACTACAAATTCCACAAAAAGTAGCCTTAGTTTATCTCAAAATAAATTGCATAGCTACTGATAAACCACCAACAAAATTTGGAACCTCCCTCATATGCCAAGAAAGAACTAGAATTTAAGTAGTTGATCAACATTGCAATCTGTAATAAAAGTTTGCTTACTTTGATATTGTTTTAATATTGTGGCTCTGCAAAATTGTGAATTTTACTTAATTGGAAACCTAAAATTTTTAAAATAACTATCAAAAACACAATAAGAGGAAGAATGAACATGTTCTGACCTTGAAGGATCAGCAGAATAAATTTATATATAAATAATAAATAATATTCATGTGTATATTACTTTATTTCTGAAATAATAGTTAGCAGACTAAAGAGAATTAAACTTGTTTACATATCAATTGTAACAAATGTATTACTCTGGTGGGGGACGTTGATAATGAGACAAGCTATGAATGTGTGCGGAGAGGGGATACATGGGAAATCTCTACACCTTCCTCTCAATTTTGTTGTGAACCTGAAACTGCTCTAAAAAATAAAGTCTTTAAAAGATTTCATTGCATAATGTCTGACTCTATTGTAGATTTTTAGATACTCAGAGTTACAACTTCAGTCAGCTGTTAATATTATATGATCAGATGTTCTCAAAGAGAAAATACATTTATATTTGTTTCAGACGTAGTAAAGATTTCCCAACAGGGAATAAAATGGACTGTGATGGTAGCTGAATGATTCCTAAGCATAAATTAAACTACTTAGGATGACATAGATTAGTTATCTTAATATGTGCTGTCTGTTCTAAATATAGAAATTAATGTTAATTTCTACCTAACATTTATTAAGCTATGACTACTGAGGACTAAATTTAAAAGTAATAAGAAAGCTACCTACTATTTATAAAATGTCACTTAAAATTAAAAAACCCCATAACCCCATAAAAGCTGCCAGTTTTGACAAAACAATCTCCACTTTAGCTATTGTGGTGGACCCCTGTGAATTTTTCCATACAACCTCACACACTTCTATATAAAACAGTCACTTTTAAGTTGAAACAAATACTTAAGATGGAAGTACAAGTGTGTTGTTTTTTTTTTTCTATTCCCTCTACCTTACTTATTTAATAGTGGAAGGTTATGGAGAAAATGTAATTTGAGATCAAAATGTTACAGGTCTACTTGTGAGAAAAAGGTAAAATATACTTGAAATTTGTCTACTTCAAAAAGATATCAAACTTCTGAGGGTCTTTTTCTACCAACTGAAATACACCCCTGAGTTACCACCTTTCCTCTAAATCTGTAAAAACTGCATCAGAGTCTGACTCTTTTTCTTGACTCTGCTACTAGCAGCCCCTCAGCTTGTGGGTGGGGGCACATATGCCTCTCAAAGTCAAAATAAAACTCATATTCAAGGGAAGCCCTAAAGTAGAGGTAACCAGTGGAGACTGAGACTGACATGCACCTAAAAATAATGTAATGAAATTTCATTGTCCTGCTAATAGATGTGATGCATGAACCAAAGTAGAGCTGTGAGAAGAACCCTCAATTTGAACAGATTCATTAGAATCTGAATTTTGTTTGATTTTCTTTTCCTACAGGTTTATAACATTTTTTTTGCCCAGAGTACCAGAAAAAACATTAAAAGTAGTTGAAACCATAAATTTAATGGCAAAGAGCTAAAGAGACATCAGTCAAGCCATCTCATCTGTTCAAGGGTATCATCATACGAAGAATTTGTGTTATTATGAATGCAACTAAGAACAGAACACACACACTCACAGATTATATATTAGAAAGATCTTCTACAGGACTCCCAATAGTCTTTTTTGAGAAATGCATACAAATTTGTGTTCTTTTGAGACACAGTATTAGAAATTCACACACCTGGAGACAGAGAAAATATAAAGCCTCAGGTCCTAAAAGAAAACTAAGCAGTCCTTGCCACCAGAGCAGGGTTCTCCACCATTCCCAAACCTAGTAAATTTACAGAAAGGGAGGCTCACATTTGTGCTGAGAAAGATAAAGGTCATGCATGGACTACTTAAAGAAAGAATACTTACAAAATTAATAAAATTTAAATAAGTCAAGATATGGTTTTCTCTCCCTAATTTACCAAACTACAGTCTAGCCAACACTCCCCCGCACTATTTAGGCTTTCTTTTGCTCTGAATAATTGAAGCAATTTCCACTGAAACCAAGATGCATCACATCCAATCATTGTTTATATCTCCGCAATTCAAATGTATCCTCTCAAAAAATGTATATAATAATGTCATTTACCTATTTGAAGATGATTGTTTATAATTAGTAATCATCTAACCCATAAAATGATCAGAATGTGATAAAGAATGATCTTAAGCAATAGAGTTAATTAATGTCAATGATTTGAGAAATTATGAAAATATGTTTCACTGACATGAAATTGACACTGAAATTCAGACAAAATTTCAGTTTGTTATTATTTAAGTAAAGAAATTGTATGTCTTTATATATGATACCTGTGAATACTAAATTTCAAAAAAATGTGTCTTCATCTTTGAAAGCACCTACAACTTACTGGGATCTAAAATAGCAAAACATGGGATGTCATGGAAACTGAATGTTATGGGGAGATGGGATTCACTGTTCTTCCCTTCAATTTTCTGTTTTTGTTTGACCTGCTATAGAGACTATGGTAGAAAAACTAAAGAAGTATTACCATGAAGCAAACTAACACATAAATTTGTTTCCTTCCCAGAAATATGTGGAACACTAGAAAAACAAAAACACCAAAACATTGATAGATGTGGATGTACCCACTGCAACCCTTGGAATTAAATGTTTAATATTCATCTACTCATTATAAGATTACCTGATCATATAATTAATAACAGTTAAGGACACTCACTGTTAATAAACACAACAGCTACTTGAAAATCCTAGTTGACAACTGATTTTATATTTAACTCTTAAATATGATTTGCCAACCCCCAGTTCTCCATGTTTGTGTGGTGTTTCCTGTCTTCTTTTATAAATGACCTTCTCATTGATCTTTGCAGCTTAGTGGGGCAGGTTAGAATGAGAAGGTAGAAGTGCCATGTACTGCATTTTTTGTGATCAGAAAGCTGCCTTGGAAGAAGAAGAAGAGGAAGAAAAATTAAAAAGGTTTACCAGAAACAGGGAAATAGATTTGTCAAAGTCATGTTTGGCTATCATGAACACTAAAATAAATAATAAAATAAAAGGAAAAATTCCATATTTCTGGCTCAGATGTTGAATTTGAAATGAGGGAAAATGGATGCTTCTCACGGTAAGTGATAAAAAAGACTCAAATTTCTCCATGCTTACTCAAGAAGGTTGAAATCTGGTGAAATACTATATTGGAAGATTAAACATTATGCCTGTTTTAGGGGAAATGGTAATAGAATGTAACAGGCTCCATCATGCTCTTTCTTCAAACTGGTGAAAGTTAGCATCACCAAATGTCCATGGGTTTCCTTACTTGTGCATGCCATTGTGGGTGGATCAGACTCCCTCCTGAAATAATCCTTTTCACAGACACAAGAGGTTGAAGCTTCCTCATGGGTATAACTGTGAGGTGGACATTTGCTGCAGCTCTGGCTGTGAGGTGAGTCTTTGAAGAACCCAGGTCTGCACACTGTCAAAAGAAATAAGAGACTAAGCTTTTCCCTGGAACAGATGCAGTGTTTGTTTTGTGAATAATGTCATTATTTTGACTAGTATACACAGATTACATATAACACCATCTTTTCGTTAATTTCAAAAGTTTTTTCATCAGTTTCTGAATCATAAATAACAGGCTATTCATTCAGATAATTAAATATTTATTTTAAATATTTAAATTAAACATGTTGGAATAGATATATTTTTAATGATTTTTATGCTACAGGAGCTTATAAGAAATTATAAAGGCAAATACACATATGTATTTAAAACTGAAGAAGTGCTTTGAGTATAATTTTCATTTATGCTATTATTAATACAACTTATGTTGAAGAAATACAAAATTTCCACTATGCTCAGAGAATGGCATGGTACACAGTAGTTACTTAAAATTTTTTTGTTGATTAATAAATAAACCAATTCGCAGGTGCTAAAACTTTCACAAAATTCTGTTGGAATGGAAAGAATGCATAATTGAACCAGTATATCATTCACATTATTATTAATTCACATTATTATTATTATTAATTATTATTATTATTATTATTATTATTATTATTATATTGATTCCAGGAGGAGTCAGATTTTAGGCATATGTTTTACATTTTACTCCATTTTAGAACTTTTCGTTGAGATTCTTACTGATTCAACATGCATCTATTCTAATATCAGTCATGTTTATACTATAAAACTTATAATGCTCTACAAAGGGGAAAAATTGTGCCTTATTCAATTTTCCATTCACAGTACTTATCACAGTGTTTGACCACAGAAGGTGTTCACGTATTGTTATGTAATGCACACATGAGTAAATGACATGGAATGAAAAATGTAACTGACCTACTTAGAATCACATGAAGAAAATGTTCTCTGATATTTTTCTTAAGTTGGTGGTCAGGTAAGTAAATGCTAACAAAGTAAGTCTCTTTATTCTGTAGATTCCCTAGACTTTTGTATCTTTCATTCTTCTCAATGGGTAATAAAGCCAAACTTCAATATTCCAATTGCCCATTACGGACAAAGTGAAGACCATCAAACTGATGGTTTGATTACTTTTTAGAGCTTAGTTAACATAAAGCTAATCAACCATCTACGTTTTTTCATATTTTGAAAACTCACTATATATACTTAAGAGCATTTATTCAAGTATCAATGAACATTTGCTAAGCTTAAATGTAAACTTGTATTTCAAAGGAATTTTTTGATAGACATAATGAATTGGGGCCAATTTTCATGTGCTATAAATGATCTCGGGTTTTAGTAATCCATGCTAAGGTTTTCTGCCATCCCCATGAATAATCAGGAATTGACAAAAATGAGAAGGTACTTTTTCAGTAGATCTAATTATAGCTATAGTAAAGACTTAATGCTCTTATAAATTCAGAGTGAATGTGAAGGTATCTGAAAGATAAGAAGAGCTTTTTGATAATATTAGGGACATTCTTGTAGTTAAATGATTAGGAGAAGATTTAAAATATTATTTTTCTTATAATAGGATTGCTGTAGCAACCACTACCATTCTTAGCTAAGTTACCCAATTTTTCTTCTTTTATCCTTTTTAGTAAAACCATTCTCACTTCAAACATGATTTGTTCTCAAAGACATGAACTGTCGATCTACATATTCTTCATATTTGGAACTCATTTATCACTCATGAAACAAAAGTCATTTCTTTTTAATGAGTGTCTTTTAATTTAAAAACTTTATATGATATCACATATTACACTATTTTTCAACCCTCCATGGTAACTTTGGAAATAGGGTACAATATAAATGTAAGTAAAAAGTAGATAAATGTACCTTTCTGTTCAGGAGTTGAACAAAATGCCTTCAGCAGGTGGTGGGCCAGAAAGTTTCCTTGCTACTGGGTTATGAAGGTAAAAAAGATAGACATAGCCCTGCCTTTATGAGTCTTAAAGGTACTGTAGGAATAATTATAAATATGATTATTCTAGGAAAGAGAAAGAGCTTGAGAGTGAATATGGGCACTTAATTTAGACTGGGATGTCAAAGAAGACTTCCCTCAGGAAGCAGTCTCGGATGAGATGTAAAAGATTAGGAAAATTATCCAATTTGAGGAGGAGTACTGCAGTGCCTTAGAGGGTAAAGTCTTTTCAAAGGACCAAAAGAGGAGGAGGAACAATAGGGATATGAAAAACACTAAAATATTTATCAGGGAGATAGTAGGATAAAGAGGCAGAGATGAAGTTAGGGAAGAGGATACCATGTCAGAAACACCTTATGTTTTCTATGATTTGGGACTTTTATTTAACAGGTAAAAACAGGTCATTACAATGTTTTAAGCATGGAAATAATAAGATCAAAGTAGTGTTTAAGAGATCATTTCACTGTAGTACGTGCAATGGATTGGAAAGGAACATGGTTGGAGGCATTTGACCTTATTGTTTCTGTTGCATTGGTCCGAAAATGGACAAGAGTGGATCCAATGGTGATAGATAAGAGTAAGTAAATTCAGGAGATGAATATGAGGTAAAATCAGCAAGATTTCATGATACATTTAATTGATCAGATGCATGAGTGATAAATCTTAAGAACAGCTCTAAGGTGCTTGGCTTAAACTGCACTGGCAATACTGGTACCATTTTCTCAGAGAACACTAGATCTGAAATGTATTGGGGGAAGATAATGATTATGTTTAAAGCATTATTTAATTTGAGGTGGCTAAAGAAATCCAAATAGAGGTATAGAGAGGAAAACTGTAGGGTTTAATGTTGTCCAAGAAAAATATCACAAAACTGTAATTATCCATTGCTTTCAAATCATGACCCTAAATCCAAGTGAGACATGCAATGTTGCTACACAATCTTAGTATTATTTTCTTAATTAACTTCAGTTCCCACTATTGAAAGGATTATTTTGTAGCTTTTCCTCTTTCTTCTAAGTCCTTACAAGCTCTGTTCCTTTGTGAGTCTCATGGTATATTTGTGTGTGCACGCTGAGAAAATAGAAGTCATCAGAGAGGAACTTTCTTATTTTCCTACCACCAAATCTCCAAACCTGTATGCACCTTTCTTCCTGTTAAAATGGAAATGTCTTTGCTCTTATCAAATAAAAATATCTTTATTTGAATTAGGAAATGTAACTCTCTGAGAGTAATCTTCCAAGTGTCTACTATCCCTTTTACATACTCGGGGCACTCTCAATCAATCCCTCTCTCTCTGTCTCTGTCTCTGTCTCCCCCTTGCTCCCTCTCTCTCTCCCCCTTTCCCTCCTTCCTGTAGTCATTAACAGGAGCCGGATACAATTTCCAGAACTCATCAATGGAAACAAAGTGAAGCAAAACAAAACACATAACAACAACAAAACTATCAATCTCGCATGACCCCATTTCTCCCAATGGGAAAAGTTACCAAACAAGTTTGGTTTCCATGCAGAACACAATTTCTTAAATTAGTTTTCCATACATGCATATCCACCTCCTCATTTTAAGTCACATGTTGACACACTCCACTCCACTGCCACTGCTTTTATTAAGAATGTAGCCTACTTGTTGTCATACTTCTCCACAGCATTTGATCATGTCCTCCTTTTGGAAACTCCAGTTAATTTTCCTACAAAATGCTAGCATAACCTACAAGTTTCCACACAATATTTAAGAAAACCTTTAAATGTGACCTCCTTCTGCACTCACTATCTCCATTCATACTAACCTACTTGCAATTTCCAGCACTTGAGAAACTCCTTTATCTGCCTCTGAATATTGCAGGAAAAGCATTCCTGGCCAAAAGACAAGAAATGTAAATTGGAGGAGGAGGTAAAAAAGCTTGTAGTTCATGATAAACTTGGATTTAATCTGAACACATTTGGAAGACTGTGTGTATTATTATTATTTTTTTTGAGGACACTCTTTCTGTTAAGCACTGTGGCAGGGAATATTTGTACTGTGGGGAGAAAATAAAAAAAATATTCTCTATACCCTGAAGCTACGATATATTTGGGAAACAAAATAAATAATAGTCCAAAAAAGTAAAATTTACTTTTTACATTTTAATCATGACAATATTCAACAAAAATTATTTAGGTAAGCAGTAAAATTTCTCTAAATTCCAACTTGATATAGTTCATTCAAAATAAAGGAAACTTCTGGAGCAAAGCTCTTTCACATGACACGTCACCTAAATATTTGAAAATACTATGCAAGCCCACTCAAGTTGGACAAGAAACAGGAGAAAAAAATGCATCCTATGTTAACATGTTTCATAAGATTATCTTAGCAGTCCTCTGGAGGCACAGAAACTATTTTTAATAATTCTTATTCTGTCCATGCTTCAAGTCTCATTTTAAGTGCTATGTTTTTTTTCTATGATGCTTGTGCTAAATCCATGATTACATATTGTTTCCTTACACATCCTTTAGAACTTTGAGCCATTTGTTTAGCATCTCTTTTATGGTAGATAGAAAATATTTTGCCAAAATTCTATGTGTATGAATTCTCATCTACTCCCAACTCATATAAACATTCTGGAGAATGGAAACTGTTCATTTGATTATCATCATATGAAGCATAGTTCTTTGTATTGAGTACATGTTCATCAGTATTTACTGGTATAAGTAGTACATTTGTGTCTTAGGGTCTAAATGGTATGGCAGGAACTTAAAAAAGCTGGTAATCAGAGTTGTTTAAATATTAAGTTCTGGCAAGTAAAAAATAATATTTCATCTTCACTCACTACTTTAGAAGTTTTGCACAGATTACCAACACTAACTCTCATATGTATCACTTTAAAAGCAAAGATGTTATAGTCAGTTTTTAAATTTAAACATAAGATGCATGTCATCTGTATTCAAATTAATGAAGGCTGTCATTTGTTAAAAGTGTGAAAAAAAAGTGTGAAAAGGTGCTGTCTACTCTGCTTAGGATTTTTTTTAAATCCTCAAAATTACCAAAAAATGTATAATTGACAAGTTAGGATTTTTTCAACTATTTCTTGTCATTTAAATTACTTTTAATGTTTCCAAAATATTTTCATGTTAAAAGTCCTTCACTCTTGGGATACTTAAATGAATCCATTTTACAATTCAAAGTCAATACTTCAGAAGAACCATGGTCACCAAGGAAAAAATTATTTAAGTAATGTAAAAAATTCTGTTTTGGTAATTTATAATTAATTTATAATTCTCCCCATTCAAATTAAAATATACACATCATTTAAATATATATATATAAATATATAAATAATATATATGTATAGAAGGAAATGAGAATAATAAATGTACAGACTGCTGTTGTCTATAGAGTTCAAGATATAATTAACCCTCAAAAATGTCATTAGATTTATCCAATTATACTTTATTAAGAATGACGGAAAATCACTATGAACAAGATTTTTACCATAGTTCTATCATATGTGAATTGTCAGAGAATATAAGCTATGTCAAATTTGCTTTTTAAATAGATTTTTCAAAATAAGGTGCCCACAAGATAGTTAGCTGAAATTTAAAAGATGTGTTAATTAAGAAAAACAGCATAACACAACATGCTAGAAGGAAATTACAACTCAAAATATATCCAATAATATTTATACCAAAATTTATCAGTAATAGCAGATTTATCCTTACATTTAGGATATATGCTCAGTAAAAAAATAGGTACTGTGTTAAAACACTGACATTAAAATAGATTTTCAACTAGGTAACAGTTCTTGAATGCTTGCAAACAGAAACATGAGAATTAACCTATTTTAGAATCTAGAATAGGCTAATTAGAATCTAATTTTAAATGATTGAAAGCAATAAGGTTAATTTGATATTAGAAAACAATATCAGAGAAGAACAAGAATACTATTGATAAATACTTTAAATATATCTCTTTATCTAGATATATATATATGTATATATATATATATATATATATAAATTAGGCTCACCAAATGTTGATAGACACTCAAAGGAATAACATACTATTTATAAATAAAAAGTAAAATTAATTGCTACATATCCTTTACATATTCACTCATTCAATATATGTAATAAACCAAGCCTGTGTGTCATAAATTGTACTGGATATATAAATATAAGTAAAAATGACTCATTGCCATTATGCCATTAAATAACTCAGTCATGTGGCTATTGCTTACTTGTTGTCTGGCACATATTTAGGCATTCATTACTTGTTTAATGTTTAGTATTAATACACATTTTTAAAAGACACTCAAAATGACAATTTAAAAATAGCATCCTGTGTGTGTGTGTCTGTATGTGTGTGGAGACAAAAAAATTTTGTCTCTCAGTAAAAGATATATACACACATATTATTATAAATTATAATTATATATAAAATTATAACTTTTATAAAATTATTAAATTATACTTTATATTGTAAATTATACATAAAATATAAATGTGTCACTTTAGAAATTGTTTAGGATTGTATTACTCTTAGATTTTTATGTTTTAAATCTATATCATTTATAGAAGTGCTGTATCATGTAGGTCAATGATCAGTTCTACTGAACTGAACTCCCTCTCATAGTCTAGGGTAAGACACCTCCCCTAGAGGTCACAAAAGAGCAGAATATCCTTAAATTTAGTAAAAAAATGTATTATGTACCAATATTACCTCCTACTTTATTTCTAAGATCAGAACATCCATACTTCATAACTAACAGCTGGCAACATTAGAAAATACTTAAAATTTGAAATATACTGAATAAGTTATGTATAGATAATATCTATGTACTAAATAACGTGGGATGGAATATTTGTCATGCTCAAGTAATGCATGTTGATTGAATTATTACTTAGTTAAAATTATTCCTTGATGATGATATGGTTTTCTAAGATAAAACAGTTAAGCTAAACTAATTTCAGTTTCACAAGTTTAAATACCAAGAGTCCTGTGGAGTATTCATGAAAAGATATTATGCAGTGATATGATGATGTATCTCTCCACTTTGGCAACATAGACATTCTTGAGATATAATAACTAACTCATGAAGCCCTCTGTGGTTTGGAATGGACTGACACATGGCCCCTAAACTGTGTACAACTGTAATTCACAAGATTACCATTTTATATTTATCTAACTAAATCTCCACTAAAATAAAAGCCACAGAATTTCAGCGACTCTTCAAAGACTTCCATAACCAATCTATATGAGGATGAACATTTATTGAAAATAATAAAATCCATGGTATCTCTCAAAGCAGAGGTTATAATTTCCCTTTAATTTTTGATTAACTAGATTTCTCTCCAATAACAAATTGCTATAGATAATTTTAAAGTTGTATTTTAGTTGTTAATTTACTGGACACATTTTATTGCTATAATTTCAATAGATACTTAAGATGCTGAGCAGTTTTGTTCTCCCAAACAAATACCAGCATGCTTTAGTAATAGTGTGTATAGGATATGTATGAGAGTGTATGTGAATGTGCAAAACACTTGATACTTGGTTATATATTTTCAACTTCATTTAAAAATTAATTAGATAAAATTAAATTAAAATTTTTTTCAGATAAAGATTTGGGAGTTAAAAAGTATTTATGTTGTTAAAATAAACAGAATCCAACACAACATTTGTTTTGAAGTATATGCAAGGTCTGGCCCAGGGTCTTGACCTTGACAGCTATGATAAAAATAGTGCTTTCTGTTACGAACATTTCACCTTGTACCACTGGGCATTACATTTCAGTTCACTAACTCAGAAGATGATACCACCAGAGTAACAAAATCATATCTCCTTTTATATGATGAAAAAGTACAGATTAAGTATGTACCATTTTGAAATAAAGAATAAGCCACTCTTTGTAGTATAAATGAATTAGTGATCATTTTCTCCTTAAAAATCAAGCAACAACTACAACAAAGGAAAATTTACTCCTCAGTCCATTAAGAGAATTACTCCCCAGATTGGTTATAATTTGACTTTAACTAAAATGTTAACAATGCAGTTCTCTTTAAAAAGCACAGATATAGAGAAATTAACTACAGTAAATATTTGAAAACTATAATTTACATTAAAACAAAAGAAATATTTAAAAATTGCCCTGATTATTTGCAAGAAAGTGTGCTTGGATATAGGATGTAGCTGGTTTATGTGAACATAAATACAATGAAGACAGTATAAAGGATACCTAAGACATGCAGTCGCTCCAAATTTTCTCCAGATTGCACACTGAGACTTAAACTGAATCAAGCCATTTTGCAAATGTTTAATCCATATCTATGAAATGTTGTCCTTTTAAATCAAAAGTCTGTAAATTAGCAAAAGCAACTGGCCAGTGCAGTTAATTTGGCAAAAACGACCATCTATTTGCCCCTAATTTTCAGTGTTCAAGTGTCCTACTGGGTTTCAAATTAAACAATTTCAAATGTCAACATTAGGGGCACAATGCTTTATTCACAGAATAGAAAATTCATGCCCAAAATAACTTAGTAAAGACTGTCCTTTAATAATATACCTTATTTCTAGAAACTTCAAGCAGGCAAAATCTGAAATATATTTCATAGCATTATATATTACATTATCTTTATTTGTCTATGTTTAACTCACATATTTTTTCTTCTTAGTTTAATGTGATCGGTGCTATAGAATTTCTCAATCATTCCCAGAGTTCATTTTTGTGTCTTAGCTATCTAGTGATTTCAATTCAAAACCAGAATGAAGCTTGGCTTTTTTTCAAAAGTCAGAGCAGGAAGAAAAAGGAAGCCAGAAAAACAATAACTAAATGGCTGATCTCAAGGATGATTGCAAAGCAGTTTCTGTACTTCGTAATATGGAAATTTAGACTTCAAGATTATAATCTCAATTAAAATTAGATTATGTTTTAAAGCATATTCCTTTCCACTGTCACTTTATGGTTACCATCCTGCCAGAATCTCACCAAACATTTTCTTTTATAATTACATGATATAGAAACAATAATTACAGTAGTCATACTAATAAAACAAAATGACATATATTCAGCATGACCACTAGTGCCAGTCAATAAGTGGAACTCTACACAGATCCAGATCATTTAATTAGGAAAATAATAATATGAAGTCAGTGCTATTAATTCCATTGTATAGGTACCAGCCTAAGCAATGTGCCTAAATTCTTAGAACCAGCCAGTAAGTAAAGAATCTGGAAGTTCAGCACCGGAGTGTCTGGTTAACACAGATAAGCTTTCTCACCATTATTCGGTTGAGAGCAGGCCTTGAGGCACCAATTTTCTTGTTCCCGGATAATAGTCACTCTCTATGTAATGAACCATTCTCAGGGTTGAGGATTGTGGAGAACATTTCAAGTGTATTCTATACAATCTCAGGTAACCCAGACTGCTATTAGCAGGACTTTATTCACTACTTGTTTCTCATTACTGTGCTCTCCACAGTTCCTGCTTTTAACTTTCAGTCTATATGGCTACCTAATATCTCTTCTTTGATTAAAGAGCTTGGACTTATGAGGTTATTAGACTTGAGTTCAAATCTTGGAAATTTTACACTGTATCCATATGACCCTTGAGATAATACATTACAAACCTTGAAACTAATTTTCCATATCTGTAGAACAGTAGCTCCTTTATGGATATTTATAAGGGTTTAATTGGAATACACACATACACAGGCATAGATCCAAATATAGTATAGGTATAGATATACACGATGTGTAACATACACACCCATATATGTGTAGCACTGGGCTTGGCAGAGAACACTCAATAAATGATAGCTCTTTACTAATATGAAGAATACTATGATTAATATGCCAATGGTCATCAAGTCTGGAGCTACCTCTACGTCCATCTGCTTCAACTCAGAATAGATTTACATCTCATAATCACAAGATTACAGAACTGGAAATGACCTTACACGTGGCTGTCACATGCCAGACATAATACAAACACATACCAGGCTGTGTATAATGAGTAGCAGTAATTCCTCTCATCTCCCTTTGTTTTTCCACTGAAGAAACCATACTAACACTTGAGTGAGAGTAAAAGACAAGGCTTCATTAAAACTAACCTAAAATCTAAATTAAGAAAGACATTTCAGGGCTTTTAACTATTTAAAAGAGAATCAAAAAAGATTAAAATAGGCTGCCTAAAATCACAGAGAAATTTAGGACTAAAACTTTGGCCACTGATTCCAATGTTATACTTTTTCAAGTACATTCTTGAACTATTGTCAGAAGGATAATAACTCACTTTTAAAACAAAAATAAACCTCATAAAACCATGCCATGGAAAGCAGCTGTTTGTGGTGGTGATGGTGTTAGACTTCATCTCTTCCACTTGACTGTGTTACCTTGAATATCTCACAACTGTCTTGACTAACGTCATCCACCCCAGACCCCAGATGGTCACCACACTATGGACAAGTCTTAAAGTAGACTCAAATTAGATAAACAAATTCAAAATGTTCACTTCATTAGAATAAAAAGCTTTAAGAGACTGCCAGCATTTATCTTTTTTAATACAATCAGGAATAATCTTTTATAAGGCTAAAATTTGACTCATGATAATTTTTCCTTCCTTAAACAACAGACAATGTCAGAAGTTAGATAATCTTTGTCTTTGTGAGTGTCTAGAGATGTGGGGTATATTAATTTTCTTCCAGTTTTGTAGAATAATATCACAATTTTAGGGAAACACTTTCTTCTAAGAAACTACAATTTGAATAGTATGAATGACTAACCTAAAAGTCACAGATGATAGAGGCTGATGAAAGCATGTGCAGTGCATTATAGAACCTCAGCTTTTACATTTCTTTCCTTCCTTCTTCTTTCTTTCCTTTTTTTACATCATGAACGTATTACACTGACACATTTTTCAGCACAAAACCTACAGAACTGATATTGAAAAGATAGCATTTGTTATGGACTAAATGTTGTTTGTGCCTTCAAAATTCATATGCTGAAGCCCTGACTTCCAATGTGATGGCAGTAGGAGGTGGGGCCTGTGGGACCTGTAACTAAGTACATGAGATCATGAGGGTGAGGCCCTCATGATGGAATTAGTGGCTTTATAAGAAGATGGGGAGTGGCTGGAGCGAAGTTAGTAAAAGTAAATGTATTAGGGGATGTGGTCAAACAGATGTTGGGCAATGGGTCACAAAGGGCTTTGAAGGCTATTGTAAAAACTTTCATTTTTACTCAGGGAAATGACATAGTACAATTTTAAAGGATCACTGTGGCTTCTGTCTTGAGAACTGACTTTAATGGATAAAGAGGGAAAACAAGGGGAACAGTTAAGAGGCTACTACTATAATCCACCATAAGGATAATGCTGGTTTGGTCCAGGTTGGTAATAGTGGAAGTGCTGTGAAACCACTGGATGCTGCATATAATTGACGGTAATGAAAACAGCATTTGCTGATGGATTGGATGAGAGATATAAGATAAAGAGAGGAGTAAAGCACGATTTGAGGAACTGAAAGGGTGAAACTGTTCTCATCTGATATAGAGAAGTTTGCAGATTGTGCAAGTTTTCAGGGGAAGATGGGGAATTCAGTTTGGGACATATTACATTTAAGAAGTATGAGAAATTCAAGAGGAGATGTCAAACATACAGCTGCATTGTGAGTCTGGAGTTTGAGAGATAACTCAGGGCTGAATTTAAGAGTATTTAAGGCCATGGGACTGAATAAAATCTCCATGGGGAAGAGTGTTCCTGGAGAAGAGAAGATGGTCCTCCACACTCAGTATTCAACATAAAAAAAATCCAGACATTGTTGGTTGTCTTTGGCTGGGTGCTCAGAATACAATGATACTACCAAGAGACTAAAAGCATAGCTTTCAGCTATTTATTTACTATTTATTGTGCCTTCAAAGTTCCGGGCAATTTACTAAGACATGAAGTTAAACTTCACTTCCTCAGTAAAAACTGAAGAAATCCATGAGGTAAATAATATCATCCATTTTACACTTAAGTAAACTGTACCCCCTGAAATATACCCCCCAAAAAAGCTGAGATTCAGACTCCATTCTGTTCACTGACAAGTCTGTCCCCCAATCTCCTACTTCTTTATCTTTGAAGGGATTCTGGCTCTTTATTCTTGAAAGGATTCTGGCTCTGTCAGTCTTCTTTCCCAGGAAGAAACTCAGCCCCACTTTCTCTCTCCACCTTTCCTTTTGGTTTCTGAAGGAAAACCCATATTTGGTTGGACTAAATGCCACCCGGCTTTGTGCCATCCCACTTTTTATTCAAAGATGACCAAAATTAAGTAATACATTATCTGGGGGAACATTTTCATTTTTTTCCCTGTAAGATGTAAATTTCTTTCTAGCTCATGATGACATTTTTATCAAAATTATGGTAAAAATCAACAGGGACAAAATTAAAAATCATCTTTTGGAAAGCAGTCATTATGTTGTGATATTAAAGCTTCTTATTAAAAATACACTAAATCCATCATTAGCAGTAGTTACTATTAAGAATATTTTACATATCAGTAAGCATGGCATTGCCAGTGGTAGGTGAACATACAGAGAAAAAAGTATAAGAAATAAATGTCATGAATTATGTTAATTTTAATAAACTTTTAAAAGATATTTTAAATATAAAGACTATAGTGTTTTACATAGATTTTACAATGAATCATTTAAACATCAACTGATATATCATAAACATGAAAAATAAATGAATACACCTAACTTTTTCAAAATCTATCCTGTATGCAAAATTTAAAAATTAATCTAGTGGTGAAATCTCGGGGGAAAAAATCCTGACTTTTCAAAAGCCAGATGTGTGATGGCTTACTAGAACTGAGTCTTCAGTCCTGTGATCAAGCCTGCCATGCAGATTTGTCACTGAACCTGCAGAGAAAGAGGGATTCTCAAATTATGATCTGGTTTAAACAACTGGGGTAATTTGTGGTTAGGAAATATGACATTTGGGAGAACTTATTTTGATTTATGTTGTGTGTGTTTGCATTAACCACATTTTAGGGCTCTAGTCCAAAGCAGTAATAAGTTACAAACATTGTTCTTAAGGAGCCACTAAATATTCTTGATAGAATTTCATTTATGTAAGCACACAGATAGTAGGGAAGTCTCTAGTTTTTATAAACTCTTCCCAAGACATATTAAGTATTTAAATTAAAGTTTAAATGGAATCATTCCTAGTTCTGACAAATCATATTTTTTAGTGGAGTACTTCACATGAAGATTTCTAAGCACTTTTGAATATTTCACATATTTTGTGTGTTTATTTTCTTTAAGGTATTTGAAACTATATCTAGAAACAAGGCATTGACTGAATCAACTTTTACACCTTTTAAAAATTTTGGAAAGGTATCTCAATAATTAATCTTTGTCTGGTCATTTAAATCATTTTAACACATATTATGCTTTTGTCATGAGAATCAAAAAAAGTCAGTGGGAAACAACTTTCTATTCTTATCCATATAATAGAATTCAAGATTTAACACTTGTTGAGTGCCTACTATATGCCAGGTCTTGTCATAAATACTTTGCATATACTATCACACTTTACCTACCATTTATTTTATCCCTTACCTCATGAATCATCTTCTCTATACAACTCTGTACATCCCCCCTTTTATTGATCCCATGTCCCTCACTTCTGTAACACCTGAAAACCTACTATTATAATTCTTAGTCTATTTTAAATTATCAGCAAAATCTCCTGCATCCTCAATCTTTTTTCACATTCTCTTTACTTTTTAGCTCTAGCAAACACATGGTTCTCTCCTGAAGACAGTAACTGCCCAGGGGTAAAGGTTATCTCATATGCCCTCCTACCAGTTGGCTTCTAAACGGGACAAGCGTCCCTCCTGCTCTACATTGTACTTCCCAGACCATTCTCCCTATAGTAGATTTTATTTTTCACAGTGCCTGCCACAAGATCTCCCACGATATCTTTTTAAATTTATTTTTGGTGAGTGCATGTAAGTTCTACTCTCCTGACAAATTTCAATCATACAGTTTAGTGCTATCCACTGTAATCACCATGTTATCTTTGAGAGTAAAAGCAAAAGGTGAAACCTGAAATGTATAAGTTTTTGTTTCATATCCTAGAGCCTACTATGTTTTTTCCAACATTTACATTTACTTTTTTTATGTCTAAGTTTCTACCAAAATTAAAGAAAGCTGAGCTTGTGAAGTAAGCTTTATAGAAATGCCAAAACTAAACTATTCAGGTCCTAATCATTTGAGAGTCACTGTTGCATAGGTTTGCCCCAAAGGGAAGCAAAAGTAAACATTTCCCTTCCTCTTCTTTATGTAATCCAGCTATCATCCCAACCCTGACAAATTCATTTCCCATTGCCTGCCATAAACTTGAAGTACTAGCCTGTAACAAGTTCAGCAGCAGCTCTTAGCCCACTGTCTGTGCTTCTCAGATTTAGAGCTTCCAGAGCTTGATTTGTGAAGCTCTATTCTGAAAATCATTATGTAACTTAAATTTTCCCTTCATTTAAAATTTCACAGTCCATCTGAAAATTCTTTTTATTTAACAAATAACTATAACTCTCAAAACACCCATCTCTGGTACTCAAACCAACAGAAAAAGGTCTAAGATCTCACTAACTGATGTATATTTGCTAGGGGTGCTGAAAATCTGAGGTCTGTCCCAGCACTGCCTCTAACGTGTTCTGTATCTTCCAAGGAGGCTCTGGTTCTTTTGTGTCCCTATTCTTTGAGAATATTGCAGGATAGGGATTTTATGCTTCATCCTTTGTCTGCTGGGCTTTTCTAAGTAATTAATAATTATAGATGAACTATATAAATACACAAATTTTCAAGAATTGCACTTGAATTACTCAAAGTCAACACCCTATTTACTTTCCTCATCATTTTCACCTTTCATACCGGTAAGCAAAAGACTTCTCTGTATTTAAATATAATTAAAAAAGCAACCTTGACCCTTCTCCAAATCATATCTACCATCAAAATTAGTTTTCTAGAGTATGGAAACTTTTTAATAACATATGATCTAAGCTCTGTGGTTAGTGGAGAACAGATTTAAAGTGTCATCCTGTTTATCCAATATTTACATTACAGAAACTTCTGTGCTCCCTTAATGTAAATGTATGAATGACATAAGACTTTGAGTTAGTGTAACGGAACCAGCAGAGGCCCAATTTATGATTGATGTACAGTTCTTCATATCACACCCCTGTCCTCTACCAGCAATGCTTTACTTACACAATGTGCAATCGGTCCTTTTTTAACTCTTCATTTCTATTTTCTATTCTTGCAATTCACTGCAATTGAAATGATTCAATATAAATTTTACAACAATCTGAATAAGGTGGTCTCATATCACACAGTTTATTTTAAATCACTTACTTTAAGCAATACCCTGGGAATTGAGAATATATTAAGGGAGTCTAAAAAAGCATGAATAACAGAAAGGCAAAGGATATAAAAGAAAAGCATTATCAGGTGGCTGCTAATTTAGTTAGTGGACTTAGTTTTTTTCATACTCTATCTTCTCCATTCTTAATATTTAATCACAGAGCATCAGTAGGTGGACTAATACAAAATATATAATTGAAATGTATACTTAATATGATACATGATAAAGTATGTAGTATAATATAACAGACATCATATTATATAATATGTATTATATATCACCTGGGATCCCACAAACGTAATAAATATGCATAAGACAACTATGAATATTTTTCCTTTGTACCATGGTTTTTCATGTAAAATAAGTTGGAATCATACATTGTCACTGTGACCTGGTGCTTGAGCTTTAAAGCAACAAAGTATGGAAACAGAGATTAGGGGTGCGTTTTCAGTTGGCCTGATATTTCATTTCTCTTTGCTATTGTAAATGGAGGGGAGTGGCTAATTTTCCTACAGTGTGTGAGAAGATGTCCAGCTGGCTGGGATGAAAGACACGTTTTAAGAGAAACAAAGTTGTTTTGCTCTATGATGAAAAACATATTTTATAACCAAACGTGAAAACAGAAAACAGTTTTCAATTGAGCTTACAAATCTGTGCTGTACAATATTTTCCTTTATGAAACAGTTTGGATATCAAAGACCAGGAACTATCAATGTGGAACCGAGGTTTTACAGAGATAATAAAAAGGACATTCCAATAGCTTTGTTGAATTTTCAGAGTCCTCTTGATTTTTTTAGTTGCTTCTAGCTCCTCCTGAGAAAAAGAAAACTACTGAGTAAGAGGTTCAATACACAGTATGGCTAGAGGCAAGTTTTCAAGTTCAAAAGTGTCTTTTTCCTAACCTAGAACAAAGATGGGAGAAAATGGTGGATGCTTTACTTCCACATCAGAATAGCTAAGGTGATTTAGCCAGCACCACAAAAACTCTTCTGAAAACTTCAGAGTAAATATTGAACTATGAAATGCCTAGAAATAATTTAAAATGATTGACTGGAAAAACAACTTGGTCTCCACCTTCCAAGCAAAATTGTAAACATATATAAAAAAATTTACTGCTGTTTACATTACTTTCACTATATTTTTTCATTCACTACATTTTTGATGGACCACAGTACTCAAGGAAGTCTATCAAAAAATTAGAGCAGGATTGTCATTAGAGTAGTGAAATTGAAATAGGTAAGTATAAAATTTTTAAAAAGATAAAATATTTTGAAGTGACTCTGTCAAAGGAGAAAGGAGTCTAGAGGCAAAGTCTAGAGAGCAAAACAGATAATGTGCTTTGTCTACTTAGCCAAAGATGACTAGGTAGACAAAGATGTGATTCTTTCAAATGTTAACACATCATATCCTTTATTGTTGCCTTATATTTTTATACCAGACATGTATTTCTATGCTATTTATGGTGTGTACATTTACATACCACTTGTCACATTGCTCAGTTTTGTAATTATATCTGTACCTGTATTTTCGCTCCAAACTGTAAGCTCCTAGAAGATAAAAGTTGTGTTGTATATATCTCAGCATACCTGTTTGGAACCAATCAAACTCTGCTTGGATTAGCCAAATGGAGTATCAGAAAATAGCCTCTAGATAAAGGAAGTTAAATATTAAATATGCATATATATCACACTTTATGTCGCTGTGCATTTTCATTGTGTTTAATTCTGAATAAAATCCTGGAAATTTTCCATATCAATAAACAAGCTTTTCAAGTACTTACACCAATATTTTACCAAGAAAAGGAACAGATTGTTTGGCAGCTGAAACACTGAGGACATAAGTAAATATAACAGATCCCCTAGCTACTCCTACAAAGCAAAAAAAGGGTACCTGAATTTTGTGTTTAAAAGTATCTAATCCTTCCAACAAAGATCTATTCTGTTCCACAACGATACACATCATATAAATGTCACACCTTCTTATAGGCATTGTCTGTAACTTTTTCCTTTATTAAAAATATCTTCCATACCATATTATCTCCTAAGTTCCATGTAGAGTCCTACAGTATGTATCCTGTGCCTTAAGAAGAGCCTGTATTTGAAAGTAGTAGATTTTTAAAGCTTACAATTATGCAATTTTCCATCTACTAAAAGACTGTTAAGTAGATATATCTTGGAACTGCTGTATTAATGGAGTGACATTTGGCAGGTAATGCTATGATTTATTTTAAAAGTTGCCTTTATGACTGTGTCTAAGAAAGAGATATAATTTAATATAATTTCATTCATTCACAAGTTTTTTTATTATTTTGTCCCAGGGCTATGAAATGATAATGATACAATTTAAAGAGACAGATTTAAAATATATCATGGATTTAATATATAGCTTTTCATATTTTAAGATGGAACATTTTTATACAATGTATTCTTTCTCCTGTCTACAGCAGTTATCAATCTGTTTGCTACAAGTGTCCTTTGCTCTTAAACTGTACAGATACACATTTGTGATGCATTCAAGTAACCTACTACATCCTTTGGAACCACTGAAAAACTATTTACTATACTCTAAAGAGCAGTGATCTGCCTTAAAGTGCTCACATTTAAAAGTACAGACTTCCTCAAATGAAAAACATAAAGAAATAAAAACACAATGACCTTACTAAACACACAGACTCATCATTTTCTCAAAGAGAAGCCCCCTGGCATGAATAAACCATGAATATACTGTTGAAGGAATAGTATAAGAATAATAAAAGTTAGAGCATATCAAATTTCTTTATTTTTTTTTTTTGCTTTGAACAATTACCATGGAACTTTTCTGAATCTGTTCTTCTATATCTTTCTCTCAGGCACCAAAGATGTTTTGAAAATCAATTGGTAGCTGGCTATTATCTTATGCACAGAGGTTATAGAGATGAGTAACACTTCCTGTAACTTGATTCTGCCAGTTATTGGACAAATTAACCTCTCTCAATTTCAGTCTCCTCATATAAAAATAGTATACTACTACTATCTACCTCATTTTATTGTTGTTATGAACCACCAATATTTAGCCCAGTACCTGTCATATAGTAAGTATTCGACTGATGATAGGTATTATTATTTTTCATTTATCAAAACTTGTTGGTAATCTGATAAATTGTCAGAATTTATCAGGCAAGTTTTCTAAAAAAGACAAGTTAATTATGAAACAATTCTCTCCTTAGTGAATTTCCATTGTTTGTTAGGAAAAAATATCTACAATAGTTCAAAATCCGTTAGGAAAATAAAATTAGCATCATCCCTGATATCAGTTTAAGTAAACCAAAATGCCATGAAAGCCATACCTTGCATATTTGTAGATCATATCACCTAAATGCCAGCTGCATCAAATTAAAGTTTTGCCTCACTTCCACCTTCTTAGAAAAATGCAGGATCTCCCTAATTTTCTTCCTTTTTATCTTGTTATTTACCTTCAGTAAGGTAAAGGCAATAGATCCAGAAAATAAAATTCCAAAATATATTAACAGGAATTTCAGAGAAGAAAAAAAACCCTCTATTGCCACCAAATACACATTTTTTAAAAAAGTTCATTCTTACCCCTACTTGGAAAATTATAAATTTTAGCTACCAACTCATAGATATCAGACTGCAACCGTTTAAAATATTGATATTACTGATAGTTGGTGAGCAAGAGGTGACAATTAAGTTTGTATATAGTGCTAAGGACAAGAACACTTTGGAAAGAAATTTGGCAGAATCTGCCTAAATTCCACCTCTATGTACGTCTCTTAGAGAAACACTCACAAATGTGCCAAGAGCCTTGTATTAAGATATTTATTGTGTTATTGAGACACAACCTATAGTAGAATACTATACAGCAATGAAATTTTAAAAATTAGATCTTTATTCACTAAAGGCATAAAACATAAAAAACTTATGTTGATAGGAAAAATAGCTGTAAAATTATACATAAAATATTTTCCAATTACCTAAATTTTGTAAAACTAAGAAAACATAATTATATACTGAATTGGAGATATGCACACACATACCCACAGACCCATAGACCCATACACATAGGAATGAACACACAACATACATATGAAGTACAAAAAGACATAACTAGAAGAGAGTATTTACTTTTGGAGAGGGTTAAGACTCAGTAGGAGTGGAGCCTCAACTTTATTTTTTAAATGAAATAATAATTTAAAAAGAAAACCATTTCTTTTTAAAATTAGACCTATATTTTCAACCAATAACCCCATGGGGTTTGGTATGAAAAGCTTAATGGTAACTCTGTTAGGACTAGGATGTGTTGGGAATTAAAGTTCTGGGCATCCTTATTTTTAAACATTTTAGTTAATTAAATAAATGTTTCAGGGTTTAGTATTATCTGCTCATCTCTCTCATTATGTTGATAGAAATTTAAGCTATGGTCAGCTTGAAAAAGAAATCATTTGACCAGTAAATGGCATTACCAAAATGTTTCCTAAGCCATTTCTTACATAATGAGATATAATCTTGCTGTCGATGTTTATAAATATAAAAGGGGGACACAGTTAAACATTTCACATTGATAAAATATTAGGTGCTGTGAGCCAAAACACCACAGAAGAAATGAGCAGCTTCTAGATTTAGCCTAATTAATCCAAAATTGGATAAAGAAAAAAATATACTGTGCTTTAATTTTGGCACTAATTTTTGCTAAGATTAAAAAAGAGGGATTTCCTAATTTAAAGAGTCTAATTATTCTCCTCAAGTACATTTTATGCACTTTTTTTTTTTTCTTTTTTTTTTTTTGCGGTACGTGGGCCTCTCACTGTTGTGGCCTCTCCCGTTGCGGAGCACAGGCTCCGGACGCGCAGGCTCAGCGGCCATGGCTCATGGGCCCAGCCGCTCCGCAGCATATGGGATCTTCCCGGGTCAGGGCACGAACCCGTGTCCCCTGCATCGGCAGGCGGATTCTCAACCACTGTGCCACCAGGAAAGCCCCATTTTATGCACTCTTAAGAAATGTGGGTAAGTCACTTCCTCCTCTATCCTCCTTTTATCCTTAAGAAGTAAAAAGCATTTGGTTTTCCCTGTTGCTTGAAAAATCTGTAGAAAATTCAATGTGTATAGATATTCATTCATTAAAATCCATCTTCTTATGTTTAATTCAAGAATCTCAAGAGGGAAATAACTAGTTCAGGATACCCAGTGATTTACATACTACATCCTTGTCAACAAATATGCAGGGCAGGAATGAATTTCATTTCCTTTTGTTTCACACTATTTTTTCCATCTTTGGTTGCATTTGAATTTTAACTCCGTTCACATTCTGTTATTCATAGGAAAGTGGCCTGAAGCGGACAGAAAAAGAAGCACTAAATCAAGCACGTAAATCACCTCTTCCCTAGTTCCACAGCCGATTTAAAGAGCATCCTGGCACTAATGCTTGGAAATAATATACTGTCGAACCTGACACAGCAGAGGGACTCTACTTCAAATTATAGGATAGTCCAGGTGACCGTGCAATTAAAATTAACCTCTTGCCCACAATATCAGTGATAAACAGTCAAGCAAGTGATGGATCTAAGAAAGGAATCAGGTAACTGAAAAAGCAATTTCTGAGGTTTTAGTGTTTAAAAAAATATTTTTAACTAAAATATCTCACAGCTTCAAAAATGGTTTCCTGGTGAATGTAATAGTGTTCTTCCCAAGCAACTATATCATAGGACATAATAAAATCGACTAGAAGAATATTTGACACACAACAGGTGATCAAGAACTGTTTATGAAAACACTTGCAGAATGTTAATAAGCACATTTGCAGAAATCCACAACCTTTCTAATCCTCAAGCACTGGTCCAATATTTGAAATAGTTTTTCAAAGCATACTTTTTCCCAATCAGGTTTATATGAAATAATAACTATACTGATATATTGACATCAATTATATATGAATATAATGCATGCATACAGACACAGATATAGCATATCACGTTATGTATACTCTTCATATAGAGAATCAGAGAACAAGAGAGACAGAGAAAGATTGTGTTTAAGTATACCTTGTCTTTTCACTATAGATATTAATAATTTTCATTGTGTATATGTGACATACACACATAATGAATGTATGTAAATCTTATTAACAGATATGGTTTAACAAATCTCTGTAAAGGCAAGAATTTTCCAACCTTTGAATCACACAAATGTGCTTGCATATGTAAAACTGGAACTATGACATGGACATATGTTACCCTTACTCTACTAAGATATACTTAGTTCAAACTCAGTATATTAAATTAATATAGTGATAGTAATTACCATAAAAATTTTCCAAAGAATTCAGTAATCAATGCTGACAAAGTTCTGGTAGGTTTTATTAATGAACTAAAGTCTACTATTAAAAAGCAATCTTTTCTAATTCAAAATGACATTATAATCATACAAATTTAGAAACATTGATACTCAAAGTTAACACACATATATGATAATTAAGAAAGCAATTAAAGTATAAACAATTAAAAATAATACTATGTATTCTTTATTGTGACAAGTGCCAGGTGAAACAGAGGTAGTATAATAAAATGACTTTAGTTTCATATTTCTTACATTCTAGCTAGGGAAAAATAGTCTATCATAGAGTTTTTAAAAAGAGAATTAATATAATTAGTACAAACTGTTGAAAAGATGAAACCCAAGAATAACTTAACCATTTAGAGAAAATTTATGGAGCTGTTAGGATTAGAGCTATGCCTAGTAACACAAAAAAGAATAATCTTAATATTAAAAAAACAAACAACCCAATCCCAAAATGGGCAGAAGACCTAAACAGATATTTCTCCAAAGAAGATATACAGATTGCCAAAAAACACATGAAAGGATGCTCAACATCACTATTCATTAGAGAAATGCAAATCAAAGCTACAGTGAGGTATCACCTCACACCAGTAAGAATGGCCATCATAAAAAAATCTACGAACAATAAATGCTGGAGAGGGTGTGGAGAAAAGGGAACCCTTTTGCACTGTTGGTGGGAATGTAAATTGATACAGCCACTATGTAGAACAGTATGGAGGTTCCTAAAAAAAATAAAAATATAACTACCATGTGACCCAGCAATCCCACTACTGGGCATATACCCTGAGAAAACCATAATTCAAAATGAGTCATGTACCACAATGTTCATTGCAGCTCTATTTACAATAACCAGGACATGGAAGCAACCTAAGTGTCCATCAACAGATGAATGGATAAAGAAGATGTGGCAAATATATACAATGGAATATTACTCAGCCATAAAAAGAAACAAAATTGAGCTATTTGCAGTGAGGTGGATCGACCCAGAGTCTGTCATATAGAGTGAAGTAAGTCAGAAAGAGAAAAACAAATGCCGTATGTTAACACATATATATGGAATCTAAAAAAAAAAAAAAAAAAAAAAAAAATAGTTGTGAAGAACCCAGGGGCAGGATAGGAATAAAGACGCAGACATAGAAAATGGACTTAAGGACACAGGGAGGGGGAAGGGTAAGCTGGGATGAAGGGAGAGAGTGGCATGGACATATACAAACTATTATATATAAAATAGATAACTAATAAGAACCTACTGTGTAGCACAGGGATCTCTAATCAATACTCTGTAATGACCTATATGGGAAAAGAATCTAAAAACGAGTGAATATATTTATAACTGATTCACTTTGCTGTACACCTGAAGCTAACACAACATTGTAAATCAACTATACTACAATATATTTTTTAAAAAAGAAAAAGAATGAAAGCAATATACGCAGGATGGCTTTGCAGGATAACAAGGATCTTGGTACCTGATAGTAAAGAAGTATCACATCAGTCCTCGGCTGAATTCCCCCAGGCTTCTTTTGCACAAGAGAAAAACAATTATACTTATTTAAGCAATGAAACTTGTTTAGGCCTTTGAACTTTCACTTATATTCAGCAAAAGCTAATTCTAATGAATACTTAAGCCCACAGCACTTCAGGGCAAAAATTGCCTTCTCCTAATCTCTTTTGAAGCAATCAGATAACAATTTATCACTGTGATCTGACTTCTTTCAGTTCATTTAACTTCCTTGAAGTATGGCAGGCATCAAAATCTCTTGTAATTGACTCCTTACTGACTGGCAAGGAAATCACTGCATCTGACAAGATCTTGAAGGAAAACAAATTTCCAATTCCATAATATGGAAGAAGTTCCATTCCTACTGATCTAGTATGTAAGTGAAACCATGTATATTTTACTAATTGTCTGAGATAAAGTGCAATTTTCTCACACACACCAGAAAGATTAATCCAGCAGCATCCTGAGAAGTCAATTTTACTGTACTTTTTGAGACAGAAATTTTACTTACATCTTTGCAAGGTCTCTGAATTCTACATATATA
The DNA here is from genome assembly GCF_949752795.1 of Hyperoodon ampullatus. Classification (NCBI taxonomy): domain Eukaryota; kingdom Metazoa; phylum Chordata; class Mammalia; order Artiodactyla; family Ziphiidae; genus Hyperoodon; species Hyperoodon ampullatus. The sequence continues at coordinate 103,606,581 of NC_136914.1, forward strand.
TATTTTAAATGTTGGTGAAATAAATTAAATTTGTCTTTGAATCAAATTACAAACAATTCCAAAGTATATAAACTTAATTCAACAACTTCATCCACATAAAATGAGACATTTGTATCTTTCAACTTGAATAAAAGGAAATCTAAACTACAGAAGATTTAAATCCATTGTTCATGTAGCAGAAGTTTTGGAAGAAGAAATCTATAAAAATCTTTATATTTACATCCTCATTTAACAGCAATTCATGGCACAAAAAGGAAAATGAAAACAGAAATTAATTGTTCGGTTTCAAGTATTCTATACTTGATTTATCATGATATATAAAATTGGTGCATATCTTAGAATCATGTTTCTGTGATGACAACCCAGTTTTACGTCCTTTAAATGGTAAATGAATTAATCACTTTCATATTCTAATTGGGTCAGACTATGACTTAAAGGGACACATTTTTCCATAAAACCCCTGGGATTCAAAAATTAGAGCATATTTCTCACTTGAGAGACAGAGTGAATATCTATATGCTCCCTGTAGTGGAAATAAAGGAAGGTGGTGAACCAAAATTTATTTTCAGTTATAAGAAACTGGGATATGGACCACTTATTTTCCAATTGATTCTTTATAACTCAACTGAGCATGTGCTTATATCTAAATTGGAACATTATCATCTTAAATTTAAGGAATAAAACTAATGTACATCATTAAGTCTTATAGTTATTACATAACTGTACGATAAGTAGGAGATACTTAGTGAAAATCTATGACATAGAAAAATCCAAGTTTTTCAGATGGCAAAATTATGTTGTACCTTGCTATTCTGGCACTAGCTCCTTGAAACTCAGGAATGCCTGCAAGAGAATGTTTACTTACCCTATTAGATACATTCCCAAATTTTAAAAATGCCCAGAAATAAATATCTACAAAACAGGTTCAGGCTCACAGTCTTCATATGGGGTCAATTCTTTTTTTTAGTATAGAACCATTTCTTGCTTGTATCATGTTAAACATGGACCTTTCTACATATTTGGTATATCTCAGAACCCAAAAGTGAATTTGTCTCAAAGTTCTAAATAAGGATAATAGTATCTTTCTCCTAGGATTTGATAAGATTAAAGATTTGATAAGGTTAAAAAATTAATGCAGAGGAAAATAGAGTAAGGCCTGTCAAGCAGTGGGGACATAAAGATGTTAGCGGTTACTATGATTGGCAGAGAAAAGTGAAGTTTCATAAACACCTGCTGCAGGAGCTCACTGTCTCCCACTCTCCGTAAGGCCAGGTCCCTCCATTTTGGCTTGACCTCTAGTGATTCAAAGCCACATCCTAAATCCCCTTTCACTCTAGTAAACGTAAGGCATTCTGTTCTTTGTAAACACAAGACAGAAAAACTGAGAGGTAAATTCTGCTTCTAGTGTCTACTTTTATACAAATTCAGACCTCATAGAGATCTTTATCCCAAGACATGATATAGACTAAACATACAGATAGCAATTTTTCAAAAGTTTAAATCAATGTATTAATGATAGACAGTTTTATTAAGGGCAACCATAAGGTTGTAAGAATGTGGAATAAGAATAATCTATCTTATACTGCTGAACAAATGGCATGAAGTATACAAACGGCTTCACCAAAGAGCATTTCTTGTCATTCCTACTAGATGTTTAGGGCTTGGCTGAAGTGCCCCTGGGTCTAAAGAAAGATTAAAGCCTTATTCTCCTTTCTTAGGATCATAAATAAGACTTTAGCTTTGATAGGTATTAATTTTACATGATCTTACTTGGTTCCTTCTTTTCCATCATTATTCTCTCCAGGAATGAGTCAAAAATGTTATTCTAGAAGAAGTTTCTTAAAAATATAATTAGAATTCTTAAAAGGTGAACAGAAAAAGAAGAAGTAGGAAATGGAGAAGGAGAAAGAAGAAAAAAGATGGAGAAAAGAATTTGTTAAAATATAATTTATTAAGGGAATGAAGATAGGCCTTTTATGTGTCAGTTAGCATAAAAGAAGACAGAAATAATGTCTGAATATGACAAAAATGACCCTTTGTTAATTATTTTTAGGCAGATATGAAAAAGAAACATAGTCATAATTCCATTTCCTTCTATAATCATGTTCAATAGCAGTTTGTTAAAATTGTACGGCAAGCAGATCAAGGGACTGGTATGTTCAGATAGCTGCTCCAAAAGGTTAAAAACAGCTACAATTTGATCAGTAGAGATGTTACAATCTCACTGAAAAAAAATTTCAAATTAGATGATATCATAGAAAAAAGTTTTGGAAGAAACAAGGAGGCTTTAAATTAGGCTTATCCACTTTTCAAGAAAGTTTCTTGAAAGCATGCTGTTTTCAAAATCTGACTCACTTTGCTAATGCTTCACTCTAGTTGTTGTTATTGTGAATCATGTTAATGATGATCACACCTTTTATTCCATTTTACAATCATATAATATGCCAAATAATAAGCTAAATATCATTGTACCTTATTATACAATAAAATTCGCATGTGACTACTGTATGTTTTTCCAATAAGTGCTTTTGAAAAACTATTCTATTCTGAGAGCATTCCTGCAATTTAAAATTTACAAAAACAAAATAGGCAATTATGTAATGTGATTGTTCTATAAGGGTGTTCTACTGACAGGAAGAAGATACTGGCAAAGTCAGCACCATGCATGAAATTAGTCACAGTGAAACAAATATCAGGAACATACAGACACTTACCATGAATGTCATAAATGAATGGGTGGCAACAAGACATGTTAACACTATATTTCACTGTATAGACCAGAGGGTATATTCTTAAAGCCTCAGGAGTATTCTTAAAAGTTCTATTTTCCAAATGGAAGAAATATGATCATGAAAAGTTATTTCTTCTCCAAAGGATCAAATTGTCTCTTGTCTCGCACAGTTCACGTGAATAAATGGGATCTGACACCAGTCTAACTTTATCATTGACAATTCTATAGTTCAATAAGCAATCATTTTTTTCCTCTCTGAACTGCTTATTCTCCCCTGAGTTTGGTGCTCAGACCATATCTTTTCAGTGCGTGTTTAAAAATAATTTATATGTTGACAATCTGAAAAATAATAGTAAAACAAAAAAGCAGGAAAACATGTTTATTTTTTTAAAGAAGAGAAGCATTGCAAAATATTCCTGCAAACATGAATTTAAGTTGGCAGGGCCCTCTTACACCACTAATCATACAATAATTAAAATACTGCAGGAATTTATTTAACACCAGGTTGGTTTCACCTAGGCACTTAGATTGCCACATTACAGGACAGAAAGTCAAGGGTGCTTAACACAGTTATTCCTCTTGAATGCCTTTTATCTCCTTATTCTTTTTCTCTTTGTAATGGTATGAGTTTCCAAGCCCCAACCCCATCCCATCCCCAATCCCAGAACCTGACAGCAGTCACTTTTAGTGAAAAATCCTTTTTAAGCATTAGTCACTAAACCCGTTGAAGTGTTAGGTCTGGTTGCTGATTTCTGTTCAATGGAAGGAAGGGAACACTTTTCAACAAAAGAAAGACTTTGAAAATGATGAGCCTGAGACAAAAATGACAGTACAACTACATGCCTCTCTAGCCCACATCCCTCTCTCTTCCTCTCTCTCCCTTTTCTCCTTGTCCTTTCTTCACCTCCCACTAATCTTCCCTTCCTTTCCTCCTTTCTTTCTATCTTTACTTTTTTTTCTACTTTTAAGAAAAATACCATTCAAGTATTTTTTTTTCCTCTCTAAATCTCCAATATGTCTTTTCTTCTAAGCTGTGTTTAAACAAAGACAGAAAGTTCAGTCATGATGGAAAAACTACCTTGTGGTCATAAAACTATGCAGATGCTATTCTCATTAATATATTTGTCATCAAAGAAGCACAGTTTTATCCAGGATCATTTTTTTCTGCCCTAGTAATGTTGGTATTTCTAATTGAAAGAAATATAATGTCAAAGAATCAGGCATCTGTGATTCTCAAATAAGTGTATTCCTGCTACTTTCTCTTCATTTAATTTGTCTCATTTCTCCTCTCCCTGCTTATACAGTTTGGATGGGGTTTCAAATGGGATCACTTATGGAAAGCAGTACCCATGTATCTGGTAGCCCCCAAACAGATGGGATCTCCATTTTTCCAAAATAATCCATTACTCCTGATCAGATAACTACAAAGATCACTGTCTTGACTAATACACATGAAAACAGAAAGATGGGATCAATACATGATGCCAAGGCTTGAATAATGCTTATCAAAAATAAAACAAATTGTTATCAGTTATTTCTTTGACCTAAAAGTCCAGAAGAGAGATGAGGTTTATAGAACTTGACTAGTAGTAAAACAATTTGACATAATGGGATATAAATAAACTAGAAAACACAAAATAAGGAATTCTGGAGCTCAGGCTGAGTGATCGTTGTTAGAGAAGAAGGTGAAAAAGGAAAGAACAAAATATTTTTAACACTAGGTGATTTTCCATTTGACTAAAGACATTACATTGCAGCATATATAAGCTACCAATCTTCATTGATCCAACAGAAGCTTGCATGTGAGGCCAATGATTTCATTTGCTAGGACCAACTCACATGGTCTGGAACAAAAAAGGTTGGCAACAATAAAACAATGGTCTAACAACAGAAGTTACAACTTGACATATCTACTGTAGGAGTCAATTAATTGTAGAGCAGCACTGGAATGATAGAATGTCACATTCACCATACTCAGTGGTACTCTAATGCAGGGGACTATGAGGACCACACAGTAAATATTTACAGCTTCATGAGCCACAAGGTTTCCATCACAGCCACTCAACTCTCGAGTTGTAGCTCAAAATTAGGAATTGACAATATGTAAATAATAAATAAATGAGCTCTGGGGGGGGATTTGGCCCACATGCCTGCATTTGAATGACTCCATCCCAAAGAATCACACTTGAGTAAACATTTTAAATTATTTTACTACTTTTTAATCTTTATTTTATAAGTAAGTGGAGAGGCAGTGAGAGTTTAGAAGTGCTAGGATGCTCACTTCTGACTGCCATGTATTATACACAGCCTTCATGGTAGAGGCACTTAGAGAATTTAATAACTAATCAAGTTGCAGCTATACTGGACACCAAACAAATATTTATGTGTCCCATCATTAATATTTCCTTCTATTCTGGGAATAATAAAAGGCATCAAGAACAGCTATGTGGAAAATTGAGAGTTGCATCGAAAGGGGGATGTGCTTGTTATTGCTTTAAAAGCAATGCAGCTCTTTGCACATTTGCATATAATTTTTTTCCTGAATTTATATAAACTATTTTTCTAAGGGTTCTTATTTATTTTTGAACAAATATATTTCACTTATTCATTTTCTCTGTAGTGCAATATCTCCTGACTCAAACATACTTGCAGATATTTTAGCAACTGTCCACTGATTTGCAAAAGTGATTTATAATGCCAGAGTTTCTGATTCTGTTCAAAGTTAGCAAGTGAAACTCTAAACTATATGACACTAAGTTACACAAAAAGCACTGACTTTCTTTTTTCTTTTTCTTTTTCTTTTTTTTTTTTTTTTTTTTTTTTTTTTTGCGGTATGCGGGCCTCTCTCTGCTGTGGCCTCTCCCGTTGCGGAGCACAGGCTCCGAACGCGCAGGCTCAGAGGCCATGGCTCACGGGCCCAGCTGCTCAGCGGCATGTGGGATTTTCCCGGACCGGGGCACGAACCCGTGTCCCCTGCATCGGCAGGCGGACTCTTAACCACTGCACCACCAGGGAAGCCCAAGCACTGACTTTCTTAATCTCATCTGGATATTAAGAAGAAATGAAAATATCTAAGAACTTCAAGATCCCTAAAGTCTAATTCTACAAAAAAAAGTCAGCATTATTAAAAGCAATCATTAAGTTTCTACCAATCACCAAAAGGAATGTTATTTTTAGGAGGTAGCACGTTAAAAAATTTTTACTTATTCAAATCAGCTTTGTCCCACTTGCAAAGTAACCTGTCTGCATAACACATTTATTGGAAAATTTCAACCTCTTCCCTAACAGAATAAGCATTCATAAGTCCCAATGTGACTGGAAGCAGCAGTTCTGTAATGGAAATGTCACTGCAACCTTAAATATAGCGTTTGCCACCATGAAATCTGTAATAACAGATGGTCACAAATGACTGGTGTGATGAATCAATGCAGAGAAAGAAGGAGAGAAAGAAGTCTGTGTAGGTATTTGTGTGGAGTCGGGGGAAGAGTGCCTTAAACACAGGAGTAAAGAGATGGCAGTGACAGAGACATTCTGGGATAAATTTGACTTTTTACACCATGGGACTTCTCTGCTACCTGCAGTTACCTATACATCACCTGGACAAAATAATGAAGATTCAAAGGCAAGTGGAGAAAAAAGAAAGAACAAGAGTGACCTTATTGCTTTCACTTTGGTGATGAGGACAAAAGAAAGGAGGAATAAAAAAGAGCAAACGAGACAGACAAGCTGTTTTGAAAAAGGTCAGTCAATATATATTGACTGGGCTATCCAGACATATTTCATGGTCTAACATAGTTCATAATCCATTAATTTTTTCCTTACTGTTGTATTAAATACAATGTTCTGGATAAGAGAAAACAGATTTAAAAAACTACTCTTGGACTTCCTCTTTTTATTATGATGAAATTGGTAATTCAGGCTAATTTTCCCTCTTAGAACAAGTTTAAAAAGCAGAACAAAATACTTAAGAATATCTCCTTGATGTTTGGGGACACTGTCCCTAGCAGTATTATTGATCCCCAAACTGAAAGGCTAAGTGGTCCTTTTGACAACCACATAGGTTTAGGGAAAGAGAGATTGGAATCTAATGGCCACCCAGAAACAGGGTCTGAGGGATCCCAGGTAAATACAGTAGTACTGCATTGGAAAGTGACCCTGGAAGCCTACAGTCTAGATAAAACCAGAGGCACTCTCATACAGGATTTTGCTCAGCTTCAGATTATCTCAATTCATTAAAATGGATTGAGAAGATCTCAGATTACTATGAGTACCACAAATCCTGGGTCAAAAGCAAGCATTCTCTGTCGAGGAAAATATTATCATCCAGTAAATCAAATAGTCACACAGTTTTGCAAATAAAATATACAATACATAATCAAAAATAACCAGCACCACAAGATAGGGCAATATGAATAAAAACTAGCCAGCCCCAAACAACAAGCAATATCAACTGATTCATGGAGACTACAGTATTGATATTAGCAGATGTAGATATTAAATAACTATAACTACTTAAAAATAGCTATATAAAATATATTCAATAAGAAAAGAATAAGATTTTTGGTAGAAGTTTGGAAATTTTATTTTAAAACGATAAAATATAATAAAATTAGGAACTTAATGGATGGGGTAAGAGCAAATTAGACAAAATAGAAGAAAGAGTTAGTGGACTGGAACATAAGTAAGAGGAAAAAAAATCCAGACTGAAATAAAAGGAGAAGAATGGAAAGTGTAGAAGACAGGGTATGAGACAAAGATAATACCCTGGGAAGTAATAACATACCTCTAATTGGAATCTGAGGAAGGGAGGACAAATAAGATGAGTCAGCAGTAATGTTTAATAAGGTAAGGACTAAGAAATTTGCAAACATGATGAAAGATGTGAAACCACAATTTCAAGAAACTTTATTAATTCTAAGCAAGGAAATATAAAGTAATACATTTGGGGAGATTATTGTCTATGTTTCATGTTTCTGTATGTCTTACAAGCAGAAGCACTGACTGGCTTTGTTCAAGACTGACCTTGGCATAGATGTTTGTATAGTAAACATTCTTGGATAATAGAGTAAGTGCCTCACTCTACAGCAGAGAGGTTTTTCTGTATGCTCCAGTGTAACAAAGGTACAGCTATAAAATCTCATGTTCCCTTAACACAATGCCTCTCACCTGAAATGCAACCCACTGAGTATGCAGGTGCCACCTGGCACTCTGCTCCTCTATCTGGGAGTTGAGGCTCAGGGAACTGGCATGATGTTAACAATCTAGCTAGTGGTAATGCAGTGAATAATAAAGCTCTTTGTCTCTGAACTGGGAGTATCCTGTTTTCTACCAGTATCCATGAAACTTGGCAAGATAATTGTATTAGCTTGAAAATGAATTGAAAATAACAGATCTTTCACAGTTCTTGATGTATATACCAAGCAAAAATTCAGAAAGCCAAGACAAAAATAAATCTAAATATCAGCGAAAGAAACCTGTCAGATTACTTTCAAATGAGAAAAAGTACACTAACAACTGAATTTTCAATAGAAATCATGGAAGCAAGAAGATAATGGAATGATACCAAAAAGTCTCGAAGAAAATTCTGGCAACCAAGAATGTATAATCAGCAAAAATATCCTCAATATTCAAGGTGATTTTCAGACAAACAAATTGAGAAAAAATATTATCAGTAGACCCAAGTCTTAAGGAATTCTAAAAGGTATTCTTCTGGTAACAGGAATATGATTATAAATGGAAGGACTCAGATTCAAGAATGATGATAAATAGCAAAATATGTACATATATGGCAAATTTTAAATTAATATTTATACAACCATAATAGTTTGAAATATAGAGCCAATTAAAATAAAAGACAGCAATGGCTTCAGTTTGGAAAAGAGTCATGGTACTAAGCGTTCTAAGGCAATCTTTTTCTCGAAAGAAGGTTAAAGTAACAAATACATTTCTTTAATATGAAAGAGATGCATGCTGTAATCTCTAGGACAACACCTAAACCCTAAAGAAAGTAGAAAAAACAAAGAATTGAATTAAATTTTCTATTTAAAGTATGTCTTTCTATAGAAGAGATTAACAGACCAAGTAGATCAAGTTTACAGTATATATATTTTTATTTGTACATAAAAATATTAATGTTAAAGTTTTAAAAATCATGTATATGCCCAAACTTTGATATACAGGACTATTTCCTTTAGACACAAAAAATTAAAATTAAGTCCCTGCCTTGTAAGGGTTACTAATAATCCCTAAGGTATCTTTCAACTATGCTGCCCGGAGCCCCCAAAGAACACTTTACATTTATTTATAAAACTAAGTATATTACAGCAATTAAGACTGTGTATGTGACTACATAGTGATGTTGTTATTACATAAGTATCATGTTTAAAACATTTGACATGTAAAACCAATATACAAAAATTCTTATGGGCCTCCCTGGTGGCGCAGTGGTTGAGAGTCCGCCTGCCGATGCAGGGGATACGGGTTCGTGCCCCGGTCTGGGAGGATCCCATATGCCGCGGAGCGGCTGGGCCCGTGAGCCGTGGCTGCTGAGCCTGCGCATCCGGAGCCTGTGCTCCGCAACGGGAGAGGCCACAACAGTGAGAGGCCCGCGTACCACAAAAAAAAAAAAAAAAAAAAAAAAAAAAAAAAATTCTTAGAAGTTTTTCTCAAAACATAACAAAGATGAATATTTCAAAAAATAATAATAATCACTACTAAATTATTGTTTTTATTTGCTTTACTGAACTGGATAAAACATAAGAAAAGAGAAATAATAAACAAGTAAAAATTATTTTTAGACACAAGTTGCTAATTCTTCAAAACTTTTGTTTCATGGGTGGTGGGGGAGAAGTGCTCCTATTTCTCTTCATTCCAGTCATTACATCAATATGAAAATATGTTGAAGCATAAGAAATTGCTGATATTCATCTATTTTGACACGTGAAAATGGATATTTCACTTGATTTATATTTTAGTAACATTTCAAATGTTAAGTAACTTCTAAACTTTTCTTAACTTCTAAATGTGTGCATGTTGTATACAGCACTTACATTTTTATTTTAGTATGTCAAGCATGTGTTATGGCATATTGCATAAATAGCATTCTAATATAAGTTTAAAAATTTTGTCGTATACTTATTGCACAAACAATAGTCAATATTCAATACTAAGTAACCAAAGTAGTCATCCTCATTTTTACTCAGACTGATTATACTACTCAGTAATCTGTATAATGAATAATGTTGATTGATTCTGATTGTAATTTCAGAGTTCTAAGAATGTAGATATTCCCATGCAGATAGTACAATTATTCTGAACATTGGAAGCTAGTGGTTAATAAATTACATGTTAAAAATTGTAGTAAAATATTTATCAAGTCTGTACTTGCAAAGTTATTTTGGCAATTTTCTTTTCCTTCTACAAACTTGTAGAACTACAACACAAAACACTGTAAATGAGGCTCATCTTAAACAAGCTGAGCAATGATTTAGGCTTCAGTACATTTCTACCTGTCTCCTCAGTGATGCTATGTTTTCATTCAGAGCAGGGGGTATAAAAACACCAACATCACTAATGAAGCTGTTTGGCCCTGTGGCCTGATGTTGGAACAGCAGACGCTGACTTCATCTGTATTTAAATTACAGGAGCAAAGAATGTTTTCTAGTTGAGCACTGTTCCAGTTCTTTGAACTGACTGCCATGGATTCCTGGAGCTTGACCGCATTACAATTTTCACACTTAGCAACTGTAAAATTGTTAAAGAGATATCTTTCCACACGGTTTATCCATTATTACTGCTAAGTTTGGCATACCACCTTAGTTACGGACTTTAAATGCCACTTTCATCACTTCCCAGGGTAACCTTGGCCATGAAATTGGAAAATCAGATCATTTTCTGGTCCGTTTTCTTCTTTTCCTTTGGATGAGATTAGATTTTGCTACGCTTGACTGACAAATCCCATTTAGGATTCAAGGAGAGGCCTGTGCCCAACCTCTTTAAGAAGTGGGAGGTGAGATGTCTTAGGCAGTGATGGGGAAGAAAGGACCAATTTCAACTCATCACACAAAGGCAATTAGTGATTAATTCACACTGTGAGACAAAAATACTTGTAAAAGTATAAAGTGTTTTAGTGTCAGATCACAACATTATTTAAGATTCTTTAAAAATACCTGTCATGTTCAAGGGTTTTCTCTGCATGTTTTTTCTTTCAAATTATATTTCTTGTTCTGTTACAGAGTAAAGAACAAGCTCAAATTATTTTTACCTGAATAATGTGTTCTGCAATTAACAGGAAAAATCATTTTTTAAGAAATAACCAATGTTAATCCAAAATAGCTACATTTTTTCATGGCATATTAACATAAGGTGATCACTTTATTATTCATGGATGTAATGCTTAGTTGCTCGGCTGTACAGTTCCAGATATTACCTGCTTTGAGGACATTTATCTATTGTTGATGTGAAAAAGTGTGGTTGAAGAAATGATGAAAATAATAATTGGTAAATGCCTCAGATTAATATTATGTATTCCAGATTTTGTTTTCTGAGTATATGTAATAGGATTAAAATCTCAATAATGAGTTTAGGGATGAGTTGGCATTTTAAAATCTATGTCCTGCTACACCACAAATTTACATTAAACTGGTTGAAACAAACAAACAAAAAAAAACCCAAAAAATCAACTAGATACATTGTCATAAGAATCTGAATGAGCAAATGGATCAATGAGATGTCCAAGCCATCTTCTTGCATTTAGAGACCTGTTGAACATTGAAAGACCATTTTATTTAAATAGGCAAACTTGGAAGAGTGATATCTTTGAGGGCCAGCTAAAAATGATTGTTACTTTATGTTGATTTCTACGCCTACTGTCCTGTTTTTTTTCTAAACTTCTTTTTATCAATAGTTGCATTTCCAGGAATTATTATTGAGTCACATTTTGCATCATTGAAGTTCTAGTGACTTCAGAAAGAATCTTTAGTAGTCCTCAATTTCTCTTTCAATACATTTAGTTTCTGATTTGTGTCCAGTCAATTTGGGGCTCTAGCCAAACACCTGGTAAAATAATAAGCTGAAATTCATTTCTAAACGTTGTGTGGGAAGAAATGTGGATCACAGTACCTTGCATAAAGTGCTAAATAAATATTTGTGAAAGACTAGGCCATTTCCCTTCATCTCTCTGGCTGTATAAATATTGCAGTGCATGAATGAAGTGTTCAGATGTAGCAACTCAAGTGTTTTGAAATCAATTATAAAAAGAGATTCAAAGCTGCCTAAAGATTTAAATAACTTGTTTTCCCCCAAATGGAAAATCTTTCAGTAATAGGGAAATATGCACCATCATAATAGAAAATTCTAGTGAAATTTTATTTTATATATTAGGTACATTTCTGAGAAGCTGTGCAAAGCAAGCATGTGTATAAAAAAAAATTCTCAGTGAATTTCATTACACTTTCAGTAAGAATACCTCTTAGCAAAAGATGTTGTCTTTGGTACATGAGAAAAATTATTACATACCTATGAATTTCAATGTTCATTTCAAAAAGTACTCCTCTTTTATCCCTGTGCTTCTACTATTATATAACATTTGAAGATGCCAAGCAAATGAGAAAAAAAAAATCTCTGAAATTTGCACTTCTGCAAATCTCAAAGATACACACTCTCACTTGAAATCTCATATATGTATGTATATTAATATATGACATTCATATGATTTCCATTTTACTATTTTCATTCATTTCATTGGATTTCATTACTTAGTTGGCTGTCATTTTGGCTATCCTTGTTGTTATATCAACAACATTCAGCTCTATTTTATTCACCAAATAATGATTATTTATTAAGTATGTGCAAATTAATTTTTATTAAAAGTTAATAATTTACTTTAGGAAATATAGGTGAGAAATAAAATAGTCTTTGAACAAAATCTGATAGTTCGGCAAGGAAAAAGTGGTAAGACAAATATGTAGATAATTATAATAAAAATATACTACATATTTGATTTCTTCTTAAACTCTACATTAGTTTTTTCAGGTAATGCTTGTACTTAGTCTACATTTAATTAATAAACTATTCCCCTATGTATGGTCAATGGATTTCTCATCACTAAATATATTTCCATGTTGAATTTTCTTTTTACTTGATAAAAAGTTCTATCATTCTGAAGACAACTATATGAATTATCTGATTATTTTTCATATGGTCAATATTTAGTGAGAATTTACCTTATGTAAACAATTGTTTTAAGGCTTGGTTATGTAATTGAGAAGTAGTTATCCTGGGTCTCTGGACTCTCAGTATTAATAAATTTTAATGAAATTTATTTTAATTCAATAAAATTTACTTGTGCTTCTACACAGTGATAACGTTCCAGAGATGGAGAAAATTCATGCTTAGGTATAAAATGTCAGCACTTTCCCTCTTTACAACAAATAATAGATTTTTTACATTATTTTTGTTCATTTCAGGGAAGCTATATTTACTATACAGATTGTTTTAAAATAGTGAACATACTCTGTGACTCAACCATTTTACTCCTGGGTGCATCTTCAATAGCAATGGATACATGTTTTCAGGTTTTGCAGACTCAGAATGAATAAGAAAATGTTATGGCAGCTTGGAATCCACTGGGAAGAAATGTCCAAAGGCTAAATTTGAATACATCACCATGATTCAAAACACTGATTTGAAAATAGTGTTTTAAATATATACCGTTTTTCCCAGATCCTAAATTCACTCTTTAAAAAATGCCCACCTATCTGTCTGTGGCTATCAACTCAAAACAAAAATTTAAGTGAAACTCAATCACCTGTTTTTTCAAAGAAAACAAGATTTGCTTTATTTTAAATTTCACATAGTACACTACTCTGACACACTGTTCAAAGCTGGGCTACTTCATCAAGCTCTTAAGAGAACATTCAAATATTCTGACAACTGACAGTAATTGATTATTTAGTGTGGATTTTTTAACTCAAACCCATGAGGCCAGACTAATGCTACCAAAGAGATATATGCTGTATTCAGACTGTCTAGTAGGAATACTAGGATAACATCTGTTAATTTAACATTTTTCAAGCTGTATTTATTTCAAATCTCTTTTTATTTTTCACAAGCTGTTATCAAATAATCTAAAAAAATGGAAAAGATATAACAACTTTCCAAAATTTCAGGATTTTGTTTTTAAAATCACTGTCTTTCTTAATCCAATTCCAACTACAGTTTTTAAAAATGGAACTAAAAGAACATGCTGCTGATAATGAATGTGTGCAGACTTCACCAAATCCTATTGATATTTTATAATGTAAGAAAGACCTGTACCCTAGGTAAGATATCAGTAGCCATTTCTCATACAGAAAACACATCTTTCTACCGACATGTCAGTTTTGAAAAAGCATAAAGCCATTTTGATGGTAAGTGTGGATATGTGTTATTTCACCACAAGTCAGATTAAACGGAACAGGCTCAAGAGATCCTACAAGAACTATTATGATGTCAATAAAACGTTCTGTGAGTGGCAGGGCTAAGCTGGGGACAATTCACCCACTCACTAGTGGAAGTCAAACCGCATGCTGAGAACACTCAGAGGAGTACTTGGTGGGATTAGAAATAGCCTCAGCATGACCAATATAATTTTTCCTCTCCACAAAAGTAAACATCTAATAAGTGTGGACCAAAGAGAAATATCAAATTAGAAGGATTAAGCTATGTTTCTACAATTGGCAATTTGTGTTTGGTAGAAATAATTATTCCAACAATTGTGTACATATGTGCAATTATGTACAAGGTTATGGAAATCACATGGGGAACAATTTTCTATAATTTAGAGAATTCTAAAGACTTTTAGTATTACTACAATAATAGAAATTAATATTGGTTTTATCTCTAATTCTATTTTCAGAGTATGGGTAAAATTTAGCAAATAAACTTTTAGCTTCAACACAGCTCAATTTTAACTACCAACAAATGCCCTATGGTACATTATAACCCAGGAAAAGAACTGGCACCATTTTTGTTCCTTTGCATTGGCTAAGACCTGAATAAATATTTATTAAGAACTATCGTGCAACTATATGCCAATAAAATGGACAACCTGGAAGAAATGGACAAATTCTTAGAAAGGTACAACCTTTCAAGACTGAACCAGGAAGAAATAGAACATAGGAACAGACCAATCACAAGTAATGAAATTGAAACTGCAATTAAAAATCTTCCAACAAACAAATGTCCAGGACTAGATACCTTCACAGGTGAATTCTATCAAACATTTAGAGAAGAGCTAATACTCATTCTTCTCAACTCTTCCAAAAAATTGCAGAGGGAGGAACACTCTTAAGCTCTCTCTATGAGGCCACTATCACCCTGATACAAAATTCAGACAAAGATATCACAAAAAAGAAACTTATAGATCAATATCACTGATGAATATAGCTGCAAAAATCCTCAACAAAATGCTAGCAAACAGATTCCAAAAACATATTAAAGGATCATACACCATGATCAAGTGGGATTTATCCCAGGGATACAAGGATTCTTCAATATATGCAAATCAATCAATGTGATACACCACATTAACAAATTTAAGAATAAAACCATATGATCATCTCAACAGATTCAGAAAGAGCTTTGGACAAAATTCAACACCCATTTATGATAAAAAATGTCCAGAAATTGGGCATAGAGGGAATATACCTCAACACTATAAAGGCCATATATGATAAACCCACAGCAAACATTCTCAGTGGTGAAAAACTGAAGGCATTTTCTCTAAGATTAGGGACAAGACAAGGATGTACACTCTCGCCACTATTATTCAACATAGTTTTGGAAGTCCTGGTCATGGCAATCAGAGAAGAAAAAGAAATAAAAAGAATACAAATTGGAAAACAAGAAGTAAAACTGTCACTGTTTGCAGATGACATGATACTATATATAGAAAATCCTAAATATGCCACCAGAAAACTACTAGAGCTCATCAATGAATTTGATAAAGTTGCAGGATACAAAGTTAATGCACATATATCTCTTGCATTATTTTATACTAACAAAGAAAGATCAGAAAGAGAGATTAAGGAAACAGTCTCATTTTCCATTGCAACAAAAGAATAAAATACCTGGGAATAAATCTACCTAAAGAGGCAAAAGACCTGTACTCAGAAAACTACACAAACAGATGGAGAGATATACCATGTTCTTTGATTGGAAAAATCAATACTGTGAAAATGACTATACTACCCAAAGCAATCTACAGATCCAGTGCAATTCCTATCAAATTACCAATGGCATTTTTCACAGAACTACAACAAAAATTTTTACAATTTGTATGGAAACACAAAAGAACCTGAACAGCCTAAGCAATCTTGAGAAAGAAAATCAGAGCTGGAGGAATCAGGCTCCCTGACTTCAGACTACACTACAAAGCTACAGTAATCAAGACAGTATGGTACTGGCACAAGAACAGAAAAACAGATCATTGGAAAGGATAAAAAGTCCAGAGATAATCCCATGTACCTATGGTCAACTAATCTTTGACAAAGTAGGCAAGAATACATAACAGTGAAAAGACTGTCACTTCAATAAGTGGTGCTGGGAAAACTAGACAGTTACATGTGAAAGAATGAAATTAGAACACTCCCTAGCACCATACAAAATAATAAACTCAAAATTGGTTAAGGACTTAAATGTAAGGACAGACACTTTAAAGCTCTTTGAGAAAATCAAGCAGACCACTCTTTGACATAAATCACAGCAAGATCTTTCTTACCCACCTCCTAGAGTAATGAAAATAAAAGCAAAAATAAACAAATGGGACCTTATGAAACCTAACAGCTATTGCACAGCAAAGGAAACCATAAGAAAGATGAAAAGAATGGGAGAAAATATTTGCAAATGAAGCAACTGACAAAGGATTACTCTCCAAAATATACAAACTACTCATGCAGCTCAATATCAAAAGAACAACAACCTAATCAAAAAATGGGCTGAAGACCTAAATAGTCATTTCTCCAAAGAAGATATACAGATGGCCAAGAAGCACATGAAAAGCTGCTCAACATCACTAATTATTAGAGGAATGCAAATCAAAACTATCACCTCACACTGGTCAGAATAGCCATTATCAAAAAATCTACAATGGGGCTTCCCTGGTGGCGCAGTGGTTGGGAGTCGGCCTGCCGATGCAGAGGACATGGGTTCATGCCCCGGTCCAGGAGGATACCACATGCCGTGGAGTGGCTGGGCCCGTGAGCCATGGCCACTGAGCCTGTGCGTCCGGAGCCTGTGCTCCGCAATGGGAGAGGCCACAGCAGTGAGAGGTCTGCGTACCAAAAAAAAAAAAAAAAAGAAATCTACAATGAATAATTGCTGGCGAGGGTGTGGAGAAAAGGGAACCGTCTTGCACTGTTGGTCGGAATGTAAACTGATACAGCCACTGTGGAGAACAGTATGGAGGTTCCTTAAAAAACTAAAACTAGAAATACAGTATGACCCAACAATCCCACTCCTGTGCATATACTCAGAGTAAACCATAATTCAAAAAGACAAGTGCACCCCAATGTTCATTGCAGCACTATTTACAATAGCCAGGACATGGAAGAAACCTAAATGTCCATCAAAAGAGGAATGGACAAAGAGGATGTGGTACATATATACAATGGAATATTACTCAGCCATAAAAGGAATGAAACTGTGCCATTTGCAGAGACGATGGACTTAGAGACTGTCATACAGAGTGAAGTAAGTCAGAAAGAGAAAAACAAGTATCATATATTACTGCATATATGTGGAATCTAGAAAAATGGTATAGATGAACTTATTTGCAAAGCAGAAATAGAGACACAGACATAGAGAACAAATGTAAAGCTACCAAGGGGGAAAGGGAGGGGTGGGGTGGATTCAGAGATTGGGATTGACATATATACACTATTATATATAAAATAGATAACTAATGAGAACAGACTGTACAGCACAGAGAACTCTACTCAATGCTCTGTGGTAACCTAAATGGGAAGGAAATCCAAGGAAGAGGGGATATATGTATATCTGTGGCTGATTCACTTTGCTGTAAAGCAGAAACTAACACAAGATTGTAAAGCAACTATACTCCAATAAAAGCAAACAAATAAACAAACAAACTATCACAACTACTAAGGTTAGTAACCATAGAGCTTCTTGTCATCTGAAAAACATTTAATTTTGTGTTCTGATTCCATATGGAGTTTTCCTTCCTTTTCTCTATCAAAAAGTTATTGACTAAGAGAAATTCTGTTTGTTTTCTTTATTTGGACTACTGTGGGTCTCATTTTCTGTAGTTTCTTCTTGTGGCAGGTGTAATAAAGCTTAGAAATAAATTTTGAAAATAGGACTGATGTATATACACATTAAAATTTACATGGAATAGTCTAGGCTTGACTACTGGGAGTAAAAATGAAAACAGACTTGGGGAAGGGTCATGGTAACAGCGATTTTGGCAGAACATATCTCATAGATCATATATACATATATATACATATATAAATTTTGTTATGAATTTATTTTGTTATGAATGTTTGAATACTGATACATTGGGGATCATATGAAGCACAAATGATGATCTATAACTAATATCATTGAAAAATTAAAGTTAGCTAAATAGTTTGATCAACTCTGACCCATAATTATTTAATAAATATTAAATTTATAATTATTATCACCATTCATTCAGAAAATATTTTAGAGTATTTATGATGTGCTACCCTTTGATCTAGGCACTTAGACCACTACAGTAAAGAGAACAGAAAAAAATAAAATCACAAAACCAAATTCATAAATATATATAGATTATTGCATAAGTCATTAATCCAAGAGACCAGAGAGAGAGATAGAGAAATGTGTGTGTAGACACAGACCGAAAAACAGGGATAACTGTAATAAACAAGAAGGTTTGATTAAGAGGTGAAAGGCAGAGACAGTCAAGCAGATTTCAAGGAGGAAGAAGGTAAAGAGGCAACAGAATTCTAACAATTATCTGGGATTTCAGAGGGGAATAAAGAGGGAAGGAGGTGTAAAGGGCTGGGTAATGTGATTTAAAAAACAAAACAAAACATAGCAATGTTCTCACATCATTGATTGATTACTGAAATAATTCTAAAAATTCCAAGCCAAAATTCTTCTTAAACTGCACTACTCAGAAAATCTATTTCCACCTTTCTCCATTAGCTGTGTATAAGCATAATTATACATTCATTTATTGATAATGATAACATATCACACCTGCATGAAGTTGCATTTGATGTGTATTTATTTATTTATTAAACATCTTTATTGGAGTATAATTGCTTTACAATGGTGTGTTAGTTTCTTCTTTATAACAAAGTGAATCAGTTATACATATACATATGTTCCCATATCTCTTCCCTTTTGCATCTCCCTCCCTCCCACCCTCCCTATCCCACCCCTCTAGGTGGTCACAAACCACCGAGCTGATCTCCCTGTGCTATACGGCTACTTTCCACTAGCTATCTATTTTACGTTTGGTAGTGTATATATGTCCATGCCACTCTCTCACTTTGTCACAGCTTACCCTTCCTCCTCCCCATATCCTCAAGTCCATTCTCTAGTAGTTGGTGTGTATTTAAATTTCCCACAGTGGATTGGTAAAAATGAAATGTAAAATGCACACGGGAGTAGTTTAGAAAAAACAAAGTGTAGTATCATTACATTACAATATTTCATGTATGTGTCCCAGCTGATCCTTTTATTGGTCTTCATTTTAGCTATGCATGTGTGTGTGTGCATGTGTATGTATGTGTATGGTTTTTTGGACACCTTTATATGCTGAGCACAGTAGGACAGAATCCATTTGGGAATCTATCCTTATTTCCTTCTACAAGAAAAGAAAATAATTGTAGAGTATCTACTGCTGGGATTTAAACCCATGATTCATGCCTGGAGACATAACATTTTATTCAAGGCGCCAAACCTTACAAATTTCTCATTAGAAAATTCTTCAAAACAGAAGATAAAGGTAGTGTCCCATTTTCCCTCTGTTGGGATGCCTCATTCATAAGCAAGGGCAGGTAGGGGGTAGACTGAGTACAATGTGCTGAGGAATGGCATGACTTATTGGGCAGGTGCATTTCTGAATTTAGGCTCTTCAAGTGGTCCACTGATCCCATGGTCAACTTCTAATGTCTCACAAGTATATATAAATACATGCATTGGGTAAAAGCAGAAAGTGAGAGCAACAGAATCATTAGGCCACTGAAATTAAGACACATTGTATTGACATAAACTGTTTCAATGCCTCAACTCTTTATCAAGTCCATGCACCTCCATTATGTTAAAAGCCAAATACATGTATGGATCTGTGGTATATATCTTGGAAACCATAGGGTAGAATGAACCACAAAAAGGTTTGGGGGAAAACCATTCTAGGAAATAATTTTTAAGCAAGATTGATATACTAGCAAATCAGAGATAAAAGGGCCTAGAAAGAATCTCTTTGCTGCTCTCAATACAGTAATAATTCTCTTCCCACTGGAGTGTAATATTTTAAGACGTTTCTGGTGACCATCCAGTTTGACAATACTCATAATTAACTTGATCAATATCTATAATCTAGTTAACTGTGGTTATCAGAAAGTCAGCACCTTCAACTGAATACAACAGAGTTCTTGATTCTTTTGATTCTTTGGAATTTTGAGTCAAGTTTGAAGGTCACTGGCCATCATTCCTTGAAAGAACCAGACATGTTAGGCATGGAAATTATGTTATAGACACAATAGAATGGTACTTTTCAACTGTGATGCAAGTAAGCTTGGAGGTCCATAATTTCAATGGAACACTTTTTGTGGTTTTATTTCAATGACAATTTAGGGAAATTAATATAATGAGTTCGAAATTTCCTATTACTACTGAATAGTGCCACTTTGGGGTTTATGTTTTGGATTATATTGGCACTAAGTTACCAGAGTTTATATTGTAAATTTTAAGGCCACTTTTCTCAATTGTTTTTCTAACACACTTAGGAGACCTTTAGGGTTCTCCAGTATAACCTTGAATGCTTGTGAATGTTTGTGGACCTTTAGAGTATACTTTAATTTCCCCAAGTATAAGGGAAAAATATGTAATTAGCTCTTCTTGAAACTAGATTTCATATTAACATAAGGAAAAAAAACTAGATATTTTGGGTTGGTTTCATAGTCATTAAGCCATTTTGGGAAAAGAGCACTTTAAATTTGGCGTCCAGTATATTCAGCCCAATTTCATTTCAATAACTCTATTCACAAAGTATTTAAGTTCTAAACTCATACTCTTGTATAAGAAAAAGACTCATTAATTTATAACTATGTGTTCCAGAAAAATTTAATAAGGGATTTCTAATATGGCCTTTTGTAATTTTCACTTTGCTCAAACTACAATTTACTTTATTCTACCTCAATGTATTTTGGTCAATTTCCATTTCTAAAAACTCGTGAATCTATTAGTTATGTTATTTTCATAACTAATAATTTAAATAATATTCCACTTTCACCAAATATGGAAAACTTGCATATGTGTAAGGCAAAAGAAAGAGTATAGCAATAGTATAGCAAAAAACAGTAACTGAAAAAAATAACTTTTAAAGGAACAAGATAATCTTTTTTTTTTAAATTTTTTTATTAGTTCCTGCTTTATAACAAAGTGAATCAGTCATACATATACATCTGTTCCCACATCCCTGCCCTCATGCAGCTCCCTCCCCCCCACCCTCCCCATCCCACCCCTCCAGGCGGTCACAAAGCACCGAGCTGATCTCCCCGTGCTCTGCGGCTACTTCCCACTATCTATCTACCTCACGTTTGGTAGTGTATACATGTCCATGCCTCTCTTTCGCTTTGTCACAGCTTACACTTCCCCCTCCCCATATCCTCAAGTCCATTCTCAAGTAGGTCTGTGTCTTTATTCCCATTTTACCCCTAGGTTCTTCATGACATATTTTTTTTAAATTCCATATATATGTGTTAGCATACGGTATTTGTCTTTCTCTTTCTGACTTACTTCACTCTGTATGACAGACTCTAGGTCTATCCACCTCATTACAAATAGCTCAGTTTCGTTTCTCTTTATGGCTGAGTAATATTCCATTGTATATATGTGCCACATCTTCTTTATCCATTCATCCGATGATGGACATTTAGGTTGTTTCCAGCTCTGGGCTATTGTGAATAGAGCTGCAATGAACATTTTGGTACATGTCTCTTTTTGAATTATGGTTTTCTCAGGGTATATGCCTAGTAGTGGGATTGCTGGGTCATATGGTAGTTCTATTTTTAGTTTTTGAAGGAACCTCCATACTGTTCTCCATAGTGGCTGTACCAATTCACATTCCCACCAGCAGTGCAAGAGTGTTCCCTTTTCTCCACACCCTCTCCAGCATTTATTGTTTCTAGATTTCTTGATGATGGCCATTCTGACTGGTGTGAGATGATATCTCATTGTAGTTTTGATTTGCATTTCTCTAATGATTAATGATGTTGAGCATTCTTTCATGTGTTTGTTGGCAGTCTGTATATCTTCTTTGGAGAAATGCATATTTAAGTCCTCTGCCCATTTTTGGATTGGGTTGTTTGTTTTTTTGCTATTGAGCTGCATGAGCTGTTTATAAATTTTGGAGATTAATCCTTTGTCAGTTGCTTCATTTGCAAATATTTTCTCCCATTCTGAGGGTTGTCTTTTGGTCTTGTTTATGGTTTCCTTTGCTGTGCAAAAGCTTTGAATTTTCATTAGGTCCCATTTGTTTATCTTTCTTTTTATTTCCATTTCTCTAGGAGGTGGGTCCAAAAGGATCTTGCTGTGATTTATGTCATAGAGTGTGCTGCTTATGTTTTCCTCTAAGAGTTTGATAGTTTCTGGCCTTACATTTAGGTCTTTAATCCATTTTGAGCTTATTTTTGTGTATGGTGTTAGGGAATGATCTAATCTCATACTTTTACATGTCCCTGTCCAGTTTTCCCAGCACCACTTATTGAAGAGGCTGTCCTTTCTCCACTGTACATTCCTGCCTCCTTTATCAAAGATAAGTTGACCATATGTGCGTGGGTTTATCTCTGGGCTTTCTATCCTGTTCCATTGATCTATCTTTCTGTTTTTATGCCAGTACCACACTGTCTTGATTACTGTAGCTTTGTAGTATAGTCTGAAGTCAGGGAGCCTGATTCCTCCAGCTCCGTTTTTTGTTCTCAAGATTGCTTTGGCTATTCGGGGTCTTTTGTTTTTCCAAACAAATTGTGAAATTTTTTGTTCTACTTCTGTGAAAAATGCCAGTGGTAGTTTGTTAGGGATTGCATTGAATCTGTAGATTGCTTTGGGTAGTAGAGTCATTTTCACAATATTGATTCTTCCAATCCAGGAGCATGGTATATCTCTCCATCTATTTGTATCATCTTTAATTTCTTTCATCAGTGTCTTATAATTTTCTGCATACAGGTCTTTTGTCTCCTTGGGTAGGTTTATTCCTAGATATTTTATTCTTTTTGTTGCGATGGTAAATGGGAGTGTTTTCTTGATTTCATTTTCAGATTTTTCATCATTTGTGTACAGGAATGCCAGAGATTTCTGTGCATTAATTTTGTATCCTGCTACTTTACCAAATTCATTGATTAGCTCTAGTAGTTTTCTGGTAGCATCTTTAGGATTCTCTATGTATAATATCATGTCATCTGCAAACAGTGACAGCTTTACTTCTTCTTTTCCAATTTGGATCCCTTTTATTTCCTTTTCTTCTCTGATTGCTGTGGCTAGAACTTCCAAAACTAGGTTGAATAAGAGTGGTGAGAGTGGGCAGCCTTGTCTGGAACAAGATAATCTTTAAAGTTAAGAGAATTCTAAACTATAGTTAATGCACATATACAGTAAATGTACATATATAGTTTTTTAATAAATAAATTTATTTATTTATATATTATTTTTGGCTGCCTTTGGTCTTTGCTGCTGTGCACGGGCTTTCTCTAGTTGCAGCAAGCAGGGGCTACTCTTCGTTGCGGTGCACGGGATTCTCATTGTGGTGGCTTCTCTTGTTGTGGAGCATGGGCTCTAGGTGTGTGGGCTCAGTAGTTGTGGCACACGGGCTTAGTTGCTCTGTGGCATCTTCCTGCATCAGAGCTCAAACCCGTGTCCCCTACATTGGTAGGCGGATTCTTAACCACTGCGCCACCAGGGAAGTCCCAGTAGATGTATATTTGACAGGGAAAATGTAACCAAAAAATTCTAAAAAAACTGGCTTATAATAGAAATAAAAATTGAACAGAAAACAAGTAAATGTTAATTCTAATTAGAATAGTCTGAGTTCATAATTTGAAATAAACTATGAATTTTTTTATTTCCTATTGTACTTTGGAGACAATAACTAGAAGGCTGTTTTTATCTCATTTTTTTTTTTTTGGCCCTAATGATCTTTACTTCAAATTTGCTTATGCCAGAAATGCTGTGATGTTCAATTTAGCCAATTCTTAGGTTATAACCTTGATTTCTCCACCTCCTTCAAAATATCCTTTCAAACTTGTCTTTCATAATTTCTCTGTCTTTTGCATTACAAAAAGACCTCTGTGGGTTCCCTACTTTTACCATACAGAAATATGGTAATTAAGAGCTTTCTGCCCCTATTTTCTCATGACTGAGTAACATGGAAAACAATGGGGTCTCCTCTTCCTGTTTAGCAATTCCATTCATGCAACAAACATGTTCAATGTACATGTCATAATATAATAACAGTCTAAATGGATTAAATTGCAGCGTGTATTAAACACACAATTCTCTCTGGCAGATGTATACAGATATTATGCAGAGCACCACTTAACACTCTTCATATCCAGTTGCAATTCACAAAGTAACACTTCACATGGTTCCACAAAAACCCACTACAAACGGCTTTCCTGACAGCGCAGTGGTTGAGAGTCCGCCTGCCAATGCACGGGACACAGGTTTGTGCCCCGGTCCATGGAGCGCCTAGGCCCGTGAGCCATGGCTGCTGGACCTGCACGTCTGGAGCCTGTGCTCCGCAACGGCAGAGGCCACAACAGTGAGAGGTCTGCGTACCATGAAAAAAAAAAAAAAAGAAACCCACTCCAAGAAACTGACTCCTCTGAAACACCTTTCTGTAACAAACTGTTTTTTAGAAATTAAGGTTGCCATGTAAATGGTGAACCATTTTCTAAATCAATTTCATGCCCTCTCTTCAACTCAACCTACCACCTTCTTTTTTTCTCATTCCTTTTTTTTTTTGATGGAAATCCAGAGAAGCAGAATAGTGTTTCTCCAATTTAATTCACAGTAGCAGCACTGAGTGATTGGGCCCTAAAGCTCTGAGTTGGCTAGAAACGTCTGACAGTTATCAAGGTCTATTTTTGTCATTTGCAGGGTTTGTCTGTATTACACCATCATATCTGTAATGGGAGTAAAATGCAATTGACAGCTCACTAATTATAATAAATTGATTTTCCTATCAAAACAGTAACATACCTAGAGACCACTTAAAATATACCGTGGTGGTTGTGGAAAGCAGACTCTTTAAACATTTCTTTATTGGGGGGTAATTCCTTTATTTATTTATTTATTATAATGTAGTTTCATTTTTTTAATGGGAATTTCAGGAATGCACGTTTATGCATGGCCATACTCTTATAGGTCTAATGTACTTAATATAAAAGAATCACACACTGACTATACCCACTCACCCGCCCACCCACCTACACTCACTCCACATTTCTATTTGTGCATTCATGAAACTGTTAATTTAAAGAAGTTTGAAAATATTTATTTCTAATGTGCTATGAAAGCAAAAAAAATCCAGTATTTTATAGATAGTTATAATAGATGTTTGCATTTCTTGAAAAGTTTTGGTTCTTAAAGCATTTCATTATATGAGGCATAAATGGATGAACTTGGTAGAATACCACCAAAAGTGAAGTTCTTAGCAACCCCCTAATTCCATCAGTCAACAGGGTTGCATCAGAACGCTTAGGTTCTTTTGTAAGTTTTGATACTTGGTCTTGAAATGGTCATATGTCAAACTGACACTTCTCATCATAGGAAAAACATATTTTAAACAGCTGACATATTGCCACATGTAAGCTAATATCAATAACATCAGAGTCTAGGTTCTCTGAGTATCTAACCTATTAAGGAAAAAAGACTGAAAGAAGGGCTCTGCCAGGAAGTAAATGTTCAAGTACAAATTGGTGACAGCCAAACTCTTGTCAGTGTATGACATTCTGCTACCGAAAATTGAATGAGATAAAAATGCAGCATGCTTTAAAATGATTCATACAAAAATGCAGCATATGACATCGGAATGTATATGTCTAAAAGCATATTTTGCAGGAAGCAGTAAATACAGCCTATGGCTGTGCCTATTAAACAAAGAGCTTGAGGAGTTCATTTCACTTATCCACAGTGAAATGCAAAATATGGATCAGTGAAAGTTTCTATGTTGGAGTGGCTAGGGGACTCTCTCATAATAATTTATGTTCTCATCACTGACGTTGTCCTGTCCTTTCAGATTCACATTCATACTTTGTTCTGACCCTCCTGTTTTAGATTCTGCCAACTGATAAATTAATCCTCCTCTGATAGTTTTTCATAGGTGTCATGAAGTATTTGCCAGTTTTCATACTCAAAGTCTTGGCACAGAAACAATGGAAATCTACTTACAATCATGAGTAATCAACATGGAAAATATATTTTTATTTTTAATCAAAACTATATTTTACTTCAAGAAAAGACTCTCTCTATTTTGTCATGGCAAAAATTTGTGGTCCTGACTCCACAATCTTTTTATCTGCTCTAAAGAAAGTGTGACTTTTTGGTTCAAGTGACAAGTGTCTTTCTTCAAACAACTTTCAAATTTTGCTAGAAGTAGATCTTATTGGAAAAGTAAAGCACCCTTTAAGGTGTGATTCCAACAACAGTTGTTAAAGGAGAAGCACAGAAACTTATTTTATAAACTTATTTTGCTTCAGTAATAAGTATGAGAATTAAACATATAGCACTTTTGGGATACCTAACACAATTATATCTACCAAAATACTGTTGCATTTGATTTAATAGTCCCCAAAGATGGAAAATTCTGTCTTGTGTTATGAAAAATTAGATTTACTCATGATTTGTCATAAAATATCAAATAATCACATACTATATTTGGACTACAATAATATTTTAAATACCAACTAAATACCAAATGTGCAATAGAAAATTAAATGTTTTTACTAACCATTAACACTAAACCTGCCTATTTTTATTTAACACCAAATCTTAATGCTTGAATATTGTGTTTTATTCTACTGCATGGAAAATACCAACATAACTTTTGAAATGACTATCATTCAGCTTACAGAGAAAAAAAATTATTTCATGAATGTACTTGTTTTGAAAAGCAAAAATACCATACCAATAGGAATAATATCCTAAAAATATATTTACGTTTTTAAAGAAAACACTGTTTCTTATAAAGAAAGAAAATAAATCTATCATCAATGAATTTTTCAATTTTATGAATATTTTATTACATTTACGATCATGAGAAGTGTTTCTCTAGTGATCTTCAGCTTTAATCTACTGTTCTAATCATTAAGGTCTAGCATATATTCTAACACTAAATATGACTAATTATTTTCCTTTATCCTGATGTACATTAAAAATAATTTTGCTTAATTTTTCTAAGCATAAAAAATAGCTAAAAAGTTTAAATGTTTGAAAAGTAACATTCAACTAACTCACCAATTTTATTTCAGAGAATAATGCAAATACTTATCTACACAAACATGAAACTGTCATAAATGCATATCACAGACATATACTTTGAAGAAATATTTTAGTGAATTCTATAGTGCAATACAACAATATGAAGTGTGAATCATTTTTCTTGAGTCAAATATGACCCCTTTATAGAACTCTAAAGAAAATACGTTTTTAAGGAGTGAAGGAAGAAAATAATTATTCAATAAGGGTAACTATGACACTTAGTTCTCTACCTTGAAGTATGTTTTCTGTTTGATTTTACTGACTGGTGATGAACTTCTCACGTTCCTGTTTAAGTCTCATCCTTAAATAATGATATGGCTTCTAGGCTCAAACCAAGAGTATAAAGAATTTCTTTCATCTTCAGAAGATTCTACTCCCAAAACCATTCTGCAATTAGTTTTAAAGTATATACTTACAGATATAATAATTTTATTATTTATGATAATGTCATCATACTTTATTTAGTCATTTTATCTCTTTAATATGTCACTCAACCTCCATAGCAGGAATTCTAGAGGTAAACATATGGACTAGAAACAGAATTAAGTTTCGATATTTAAACTTAAATCCTAACCACATCTAATAGCTTCTAAGCATGAATCATCCCAGTAATATGTGAAATAAAGGGAAAAAATTTAGACAGTGCAAAAGTCATGATTATCAATTTCTATCACTTTAATAATAATGAAAGGTGATAGAAATTGATAAACATGACTTTTGTGATATATACTAGCTAACAAGTTTATATAACTATTGTGGCTGCAAACCTAGTTCTCTGGCAGAGTTTCCCTCAGCTTATGTATATGGAGTATGATAAGCATGTGTGTGTAAGAAAATAGAAATAAAGAAAACTACAATAAAAAGAGTGTGTCCTTTACTCTCACTTACTATTTGTGTAATAATAGTTATCACAACAATTGTGTAAGCTGGATTTGAATATATTTCAAAAGCTTTGAAAATACCCAGATACATTCATACTCTTAAAGCTCTAAATTAAGAGAATAATTAGAAATACAGTTAAATATTTGTTTAAATAGAAATTTATTGAAATCTTATTCCAAAAAGAAGAGAAAGCAGTCTAAATGTCCAGGAATAGGTAAATTGTTAAATAAACTACTTGTATTTTGGTAAAAATAAACATCATTAAAAATCATTTTTTCAGAAAGCACTGAATGCCATGGCAAAATGCTCCAGTAATGCTCCAGAGATACTGAGTGTTTCCATCTAAATCCCCCAAATGACATTTCCTATAAATCCTGTGAAACTTCAGATGGATTCTCCAGCATCTCACCTTCAGTTCAAGACCAGAGTTATGGAAATTCTAATATTTAACATCCCTGGTTTTATTGGACAGTGTTTCTCTTCTAGAGACAAGGCAAAGAGGCTGGTACAGCCACTATCCCACAAAAAGTAAGATCTAAATTGTGAAAAGACCATTGCTAGCCATAGAAAAGGATAAACCTAGGAAAACAATATAAAGAACTGGGCACTTTTAGGAGAGAGCAATCAATATAAAGCACATACCAACTAGAACAAGTGAGCAGGTCAGAGAGAAGCTCAACATGAATCACCACAAGATTAATTATTTCCCAGTGAAATTGAGTAGGCCATACTTTACAGCACCTCTGCTGCTCAACGCCTTGGGTGGTCAGCAAGCTAAATGTTTAAATTCTTACCAAGCTGAGTAGCTGTCCATGTATCTCCTCCTCTTGCTGCCCAAACCCCATCCTTCAGCAACTTTATGACAGAGAAATCATCTAGTCTCTCCACCTACTACCTCCACAATTCAACATGGAGATGTTAGTTTATCTGAAAATTTTACTACACAGTGAAGCTCTCTATTTGAAAATGTCTATTCAAGGTCTCAAAGTTTTTACCCTAATATTCTCTGCAAAAGGATGGAAGCATTATGTTTAATATTATAATGGTCTATTTCCTCACATGAATTACGCCACTTCTCCTCCTCTTCACCCTATAAAGGAAAAGGATCAAGTCTATAAGCAGTTTTAGTTCTAAATATATGGTGTATTGAAAACCCAATAGCAATCTCACCACCATCTTAAGATAATGAGAACTCTATTAGAGATAACTATATAAAATTAGTCAAGAGAATTACATTTTCTAATTATGGTCTGAAATTTTTCTAGAAACATCCCCATGGCAGAGCTCTCCATCCATGTGGAAACAATGGCAAAATATAATAATAAGACAAGTACGAAGTATGTAGTATGTGGAATGTGTGATTATGATTCACCTGAAAAGGCTTAGTGTCTTTAGAGTCATCTCTCTCAACTTTGATTCATCCAGTATTAGGCACCGTCCCTAAACTATACACATATTTGAGTGTAAAAGATAAAAACGAGGAGCTAAAATATCTTGGTACTCACCACAGAGTTTGACATATTTTCTTTATTTTCTACTATGAATTGTCACTTACTCAATAACTCTATTCGCTTCGGAGATCTCTCACCCTAGACACACACGAAAAGTTCGCGAAGTTAGGACAGGTAGGCATTTGGAGTAGCACCACTGGGAGTTCAGGTCTTGACTTCATACTTGATGCAAATGTTCAGTCCCTTGCCGCCTCGCTCCAAGTCCATCAGTTTGTGTCTGTACTTTTTTTTTTTTTTTTTTTTTTTTTTTTTGCGGTACGCAGGCCTCTCACTGTTGTGGCCTCTCCCGTTGAGGAGCACAGGCTCCGGACGTGCAGGCTCAGAGGCCATGGCTCACGGGCTCAGCCACTCCGTGGCATGTGGGATCTTCCCGGACTGGGGCATGAACCCGTGTCCCCTGCATCAGCAGGCGGACTCTCAACCACTGCGCCACCAGGGAAGCCCCAAGTCCATCAGTTTGAATGATATTCACTCTCCACATGGAAAGAGAGAAAGTTTACACACCACAGAAATAGGAAAATGAATCCTATTTTTCTTGAACACATGTAAATCTTTCTAACACTGTTTCTAATAGAACGTTTGAATGCGCATTTTATTTCCAATCAAAGAAACATTTGCTAAAAATCATATCTGAAGGTAAGGTTTATTTTTTTAATTATTATTATTTTATTGGCTGAACACAGACACGTTTAATTTGCTATCATTATAATTTTAGGGACTTGCCTGGTGGCACAGTGGTTAAGAGTCCGTCTGCCAATGAAGGGGACACAGGTTCGAGCCCTGGTCTGGGAAGATTCCACATGCCACGGAGCAACTAAGTCTGTGCACCACAACTACTGAGCCCACGTGTCAAAACTACTGAAGCCCACATGCCTAGAGCCCTTGCTGTGCAGCAAGAGAAGCCACCACACCGCAACAATGAGAAGTCCTCACACTGCAACAAAGAGTAGCCCTCGTTCACCACAACTAGAGAAAAGCCTATTTGCAGCAATGAAGACCCAACGCAGCCAAAAAAAAAATAATAAAATAATAATAATAATTAATTTAAAAAATAATCATTTTAATCTATTTACCTGAGTAAATTTTTTATTAACTGAATATATATTGTTTTCCAAATTTATGAGAATGCCTGTTTTTTTTTTTTTTTCCGATACGCGGGTCTCTCACTGTTGTGGCCTCCCCTGTTGCAGAGCACAGGTTCTGGACGTGCAGGCTCAGCGGCCATGGCTTAATGGGCCTAACTGCTCCACGGCATGTGGGATCTTTCCGAACCGGGGCACGAACCCGTGTCCCCTGCATCGGCAGGCGGACTCTCAACCACTGCGCCACCAGGGAAGCCCAAGAATTCCTGTTTTTAAAAGACCATTTTATCTATTGGACCTCAGTATTTGGAGGGTACCTTCTTTAATACTTTCAGCTATGTTCATTCATGAGATAATTAGGCAGTTCATTTCAAAGCCTTTTATAAGTCAGTGACAGTTACATCATTTTTATAATATTAAAAAAAAGGTCTGCTATATCATGTGTATGTGACAGTAGCACATGAAGTAAGTTACTATGTATCTTGAGGCTACTAAGGGATTGATGTGGTGTTTAGAGACTAGGGCAGGAAAATCTTTCCACAGTCAGTTAATTTACGTTATTATAATTTAAGCCTAATTTGTTTATTATTCCTCTGCTTGAAAGTTTTAAGCAAATTCTGCATACTATTATTTATATTTTAATTTGAAATAGACTATTTACAAAGTAGGCTTCGTTTTAGACAAAAACATTACATTATACATGAAGAAATACAACTAACTACCTAGACTCTAAAATATCAGTAGAAGTCCAGCGACAATTTCTTTTTTAAAGAATAAAGTTTAAAGGGAAAATACGTACTTAGCATCAAAACTGAAGTGTACGTTTACAAAATTCCGTCACATTTCTCTCACACCAGACTGGTATGTTACCAAATATACTAGGAACAATCTCCACAAATTTAGGAAACTTTTGTTCTTTGTTCACATTGTGACTCTTGTAGTAGAACACCTAGTACTTAACTGCCCTCAATTAATATTCATTGAATAATTAAATACACGCAAATTATAAATAAGTTTAATATACAAATATGGGTTACTTCTTGAGATAGCACTATATATCAGTATACCTATATGTATATCTAATTTCTGACTCTCTAACTCTCTCTATCTATGTCTAATCTCCACACCCATCCCAAATGTGTAAATCATTTGGGATTATCTATGAGTTTCTCCAATAAAACTCTTCCTAACATATTCTACCCCAATCCCCAGCTGGTTTTTGCAATATATACATACCTCATATAACAAACAGACTTGTTACTTCCAAACTTTTACACTCAGAAAAATGACAGCGGTGTTTTTTTCCTCCTCCATCTCTCCCATGGAAGGGTCAGTAAAAGACACTGCTGTTGGAGGAGGAGACTGGAAAGGCACAGGTAAACCAGGGACTCAGTGCTCAACCTCTCACTGTCATCCTCAGGGGCAGGAGCCAGGGACAGTGGCAGTTCACCTTTAAGGAACCGGGTAATAGTGGACCTGGACAGTCCCAGTAAGCAGAGGGAGACAGACATACAGGTCAGATGTCTGCCCCACCCGCATATGCTCTGCATGATCTGAGCCATTAATATATGTTCAGGGAAGAATGTTGACAGCAATTAATGTAGTGTAAACTTTAAATGCTTCCACTATATAAAGAATGTATGTAAATTAAAGTTTTATTTAGGTAAAGATTTTACTGTTTGCAATGAAAAGTGTGTATGTTGTTTGAATTTTTTAATAAAAGAGGAAACAAAAAGGATATATTAGAAAAACAGGTCTTTGAGGTTTACCAACAAATACACGGCCAATATTGGTATCAAGATTTAGGCAATAATTTGGCAACAAACTAAAGAAAATATGAGAGAAGAACTGCACAAAGTGCCCTTAATGCTGGCTTTTACTCATTCTAACATTATTCCTGAGCCTATATTTATAGGCTTCTTATGTAGAGAATTCCATATTTGTTTGAAATGCTAAAGCTTACTATTAAAAGCAGTAAGAGTATATTTTTGGAAATAATCAAATAATATACTTGATCCTCAATTAGACCTTAAACTAGAAAATGCAGCTGAATATGGGAAGCAATTACTTTATTTGGTGTTTTGAAATATTAACCTAAGATAGAAATTGCTATATACAGCATACTTTTATAGCTGGCAGGTATCGTACTTTCAAAAACATTTTTTCAAAGATCATTAAAAAATTCTTATGGGAATTCCTTTTTCTTTAACTACAAAATAACTAAATAACCAGTTTAGCATGAGAATGTGGAATTTCTACTGTTTCATCTCCTTAGTTATGTTGTCAGTGTTTTTCTTCCCACGTATTGACTGAATAACTAAAAGACAGAAGGGAAGTATTTTTATGTAGAACTGTAGGTAATGGGGTTAAGGATGGATATACAGAGCCATTTCACACAGCCACTTCAGGATTGTGGCAGTGTAGCCTAAGTAAAGTTTCAATGTGAGATACGTGAATATTGGAACAAATGAGTGTAACTACATTTAGAATGTTTTACTGTATGTTACTCATGGCTCATAATATTTTCAAAATATTTCCTAATTATAAAATTAGGAATATAATTCCTCTTATTACTCATTGCATTTGTTTTCCCCATATTTGCTTAAAAGAGTCTTCAGCTCTGTTAGGTCAAACATACCAGTGCCTAATAGTTCCAGTCAGTGTGATTCAAATTTGACCATTTCCATTTTTTCGAGTTGATTTCCAAGCAACAGGTGTCAATTAAGAAAACTGAAATGATAAATTATTATTTTTCTGAGGATAGTAATTTCAAACCAACAAGAATAGGACATTATTATTGGGTTAGCTTATCAATGAAGACATATACACACCTCAAAGTACTAAAAATAATTCTTCAGTGATTTTCATTTGAAGAGCAAGTAACTTAGGCAAGTGCAAACACTTGCTTCTACAACAAAGATTAGAAGATTCCTTCATTCATTTAAAAATTTAATTCACTCCATTAATATTTGAAAAAAAAAACCTTAAAGAGTATATAGTTGATGATAAATGTGTATAAGCTAAAGTTCTAAGCCTGAAAATAATCCAGTGATTACATTTTCAAGAAGAGCGGCTCGTTTTAGCAAAGTTCTGAAACCTGAGTAATGCTCCCAAAAATTCAATCTCTTAGTATTTATTTAATTAAAAAAATTTTCTACTACTACTTTATATATACAAATACAAAGCTAAAAATAAAATTATTAGCTTATAGTTGCTATACTTATAAAATCAAATAATTTTACAAAGTCAATGAAAACAAAACTACAGAACCAATAAAATTCAAATTAACAATACTATTAATGTCACAGATTATGATATTTTAGCTGCAAGTAAAATATTATGTTTGACTACATTCTCTGTCATTACATGGGGAACTTTCAAGTTCAGCGCAAAGTGATGATTCAATCCTCTTGAAACTCTTCTATATTTAAAATGCTATGAGGGATTTCCCTGGTGGTCCAGTGGGTAAGACTCCACGCTCCCAGTGCAGGGGGCCTGGGTTCCATCCCTGGCCGGGGAACTAGATCCCGCATGCATGCCACAACTAAGATCCCGCATGCTGCAACTAAAGATCCCGTGTGCTGCAACTAAGAGCCGGTACAACCAAAATAGATAAATAAATAAATATTTTTAAAAATAATAAAATAAAATGCTATGAAATGCCTATTGATATAATGAACATTATTTTCATTTGGATTTTGCTTGGTCATGCAACAAATTACTTGGCTCTATTCTTTTACCTTTACTCTGAATAATTAATATTTAAGTAAATTAAATTTGCATAAAGGTTTATTTGGAAAAAGTGCATAAGTAGACCTAGAGAAAATGCATATTCTCCCAGTACTCAGATTTAAAACATAATTATATTACTTTTTGCTATGGTCTGAATGTTTGTGCTCCCTCTTCAATTCATATTGTTGAAATCCTAACCCTCAAAGATGATGGTATTTGTAGGTGGGGCCTCTGGGAGGTGCTTAAATCATAAGGGCGGAGTCCTCATTAATGGGATTAATGCCTTATAAAAAAGAGGCTCCTGAGGGATCCCTAGTCCTTTTGACCATGTGAGGACACAGGGAGAAATCAGCAGTCTACATCTGGAAGAGGGCTTTCATCAGACACCAAATCTGCCAGCATAGTCATCCCAGACTTCCCAGCCTCCAGAAGTGTGAGAAATAAATGTCTGTTGTTTATAAGCCATCCAGTCTCTGCTTGATTATTACAGCAGCCCAAAAGGGTGAAGACACTTTTTTAAGATTTTTGTGGTAATTAAAACATAAAATATAATCATCCTAATAAAGATCTTTAAGGTCCAGAAGAACATGTCCAGGAAACCAATTCTGAAAAGCATCACACTAAGCCAATCTGTCACCTGAAAAAATGAACAACTGAGCTCTAACAAGTAAAGTGACCTATTCACAGTCATGTGTTTTTTGAAACACCATTAACTATCATTGTCTTCATTCATCAATCTGGGATCTTAGAAACTTAATCTGAAACTTTCATTCCATGAGTTTATATAGATTATGGAGACTAAAGGTAATGAGTTTTAAAATATATTAGCCATAGGGACATTTTTAATTCTGCTTATTTAACTGCAGTAGGCTAAAATTCTATATAGGGTCTTGAGTTAGAAAATGCCTTCAATGAATTTTACTTCCTTAAATGAAATATAGGTTATAAATAATCTCTTGACAAAATAACTATTTCAAACCAATTTAACAGAAGGTTTCTAAATGGGCTTTGTATTAAATGCTGAAGACATGACATAACTCTTCAAATTTTTAACACTGTTTTGTTTGTAATTCTTTACTCTTAGACATTTAAAATTCTAACAAAATCATCTAAGTAACAAACTTTAGGTGAAATGGTAGCAAGTATTCATGTCTGATTATGTGGGAGTGTATATGAGTGTGATTATGTGAGTATATGACTCTATGTCAAAAAACAGGACCCGAGCTGCAGTAAACATTTCCAAATTCATTTAGGAAAAAGAAATATAAAAAGAAATCCTGGATGTATTCTGAAAGAGAATAATTTAATAGGTTGAAACTAACTGTTAATGTGGTAACTTAGGTATGTGTAAAATTTCTGGGAGACAAACAATTTATAACTAATTTTCTGGATGCCACAATTCTGTTCTTAGGCTAAACTAGGGGAATAGGTATTTTTGACTACACCTTGAATAATTTTCCATTTTAAATTTTAGAGTCTAAACTAGATGGAAAACTATGCATTAGATAAGCAAAATTGGGTGTTCTGTACTAATAAAACATTTTATCTTATTTTTCTCTTCCTCTGGAGGACAAAGACTAAATTATAATTGTTTGAATATCAGAAATGCCTGGCAATGGGAAAACAAAAGAAAAGAAAACAATCTCAAAGATTTTCCTAAGCATAACCTATGGGGAATAAAAGAGAATTTGTTTCTGGACAAATTATCAAAAAGCAATAAAGTGAAGTGCCTTGTTTCAGTTGAAATTTTCTGATAACTGGTCTCCAGACAAATGAAGGTTACAGAGATATCTATGAAAGTAACCTGTGTAGTCCCTGGGGAAAGAGGAAAAGTTAAAATTGCATTGCAACATCTCTTGCAACTGGCTTGCAGCTTTGCTGTGTGTGGGTAATCTTAAGCATCTGATTTCTGAAAAAATGAAGGAATGGAGAAATTTAATAATTCACCAATATTTACTGAAAATTCAGTCTGCAGTGGTGTAGAATGAAGGGAAATGACAATTGTGACTAGCGCTAAATGACTTTCTGTTGATTCTACAACTTTGAATTACATAATAGATCATCACTTCTATGTCATCTTTTTTTTTTTTTTTAGAAGATGTTGGGGGGCTTCCCTGGTGGCGCAGTGGTTGTGAGTCCGCCTGCTGATGCAGGGGACATGGGTTCATGCCCCGGTCCGGGAAGATCCCACATGCCGCGGAGCGGCTGGGCCTGTGAGCCATGGCCGCAGAGCCTGCGTGTCCGGAACCTGTGCTCCGCAACTGGAGAGGCCACAACAGTGAGAAGCCCACGTACCACAAAAAAAAAAAAAAAAAAAAAAAAAAAAGAAGATGTTGGGGGTTGGAGTTTATTAATTAATTTATTTATTTTTGCTGTGTTGGGTGTTCATTTCTGTGTGAGGGCTTTCTCTAGTTGTGGCAAGCGGGGGCCACTCTTCATCGCGGTGCGTGGGCCTCTCACTATCGCGGACTCTCATTGCGAAGCACAGGCTCCAGACACGCAGGCTCAGTAACTGTGGCTCATGGGCCCAGTTGCTCCGTGACATGACATGTGGGATCCTCCCAGACCAGGGCTCGAACCCGTGTCCCCTGCATTAGCAGGCATATTCTCAACCACTGCACCACCAGGGAAGCCCCTATGTCATCTTTGCCACTACTTCCACTCTTCCTTCCTTCTATCATTGTCTCCTTTATATAAGAGGAGGAGAAACATAGGAACTAGAATTGAGACAAGGTGTTCTTTCCTTATTTATTTATTTATTTATTTATTTATTTATTTATTTATTTGCGGTAGGCGGGCCTCTCACTGTTGTGGCCTCTCCCATTGTGGAGCACAGGCTCTGGACGTGCAGGCTCAGCAGCCATGGCTCACGGGCCCAGCTGCTCCACGGCATGTGGGATCTTCCCAGACCGGGGCACGAACATGTGTCCCCTGCATTGGCAGGCAGACTCTCAACCACTGCGCCACCAGGTAAGCCCTTTCCTTATTTTTAATTCTACAATAAAAGTCCTATTAAACTGTTAGTTAACAGACTCATTCTTATTTGCAAATGTACACACATGTTCATTAAATTCATTTTAAAATATGTCTTAAGGTAAAATCATTGTTCCACGTGTTACTGTTATACAAAGTCCCTAGTCTCAGGGAGTTTATATTCTACTGAGAGAGAGGGAATTAATTAATTTTACAATTATAAGAGGAAAATGTATTTTAAAGATCAATATTTAATGAAAAACTATTGCCACTAAACATGATATTATTAAAGCTTTCTCTATAAGATACAGAGAAAATGAATTAAAAGAAAAAAATCTACAATAAGCAATAATAACTTATGTTCCCTGTCTTTAAAGTTTATGTCCTCCTACAAAAGAGAACATTAGTCTTTAATCTTCCTATTTTTTTTTTAGATGGGAATGACATCTTCAGAATAAAGTACATGAACTAATGTATGCATCACCAATATAATTCAGTGAAATAACATATGATAATAGTTTATCAAGGTTTCGTTATAAGAAGAACAACAATTTGCAGACAATAAAAGCCCAGCAGAATAAAAGCCTGATTGCAGCGATGAATAATGCACATCGCCTATGGTATTAACTAACCTTGTACTCCAGTAAGATAATATAGAATAATAAGGCTAATTTGAATGTGGTCCAGCACTTTTCTCTATGGCTTGTGGTTATCACCCTTCAGAACACGTAAAATTTTATTTTGTAAAATGAGAAAGATATATCTGTTATTTTTTATATAAAATAAAAAATCAAATTATATTTTAGTATCATGAATTTTCCAAAAAGGTAGATGAAACATATATATATATATATATATATATATATATATAATATAATGTACAAGATATATAGTATGCTAAATAAAAATAAAATGTGCTAAGTAAAAATAAACATACACTGTTTATTTATAGAGTAAATTATACAGAATATTAACAATACATATTAATTTGGCAAAGTATTTAGCTAAAATATCAATGTATAATCAAGCCAACTGGACTCAGAAAATGCCTATAATTTATATCTAATCCTTCGATTAGTGTAACCAAGAATTTTCCCCTTCCTCTTAAAATTATAAGATGAATTAAATGGACAAGGTAAAACTAAAATCTGTAATGGGAATATTTTCTTCAAAAATAAACTCCTATGAATTTATTCAAAATATAATACTTTATTCTTTGTGATTAAATCACTGTTGGATGGACAGTCATAGTGATGCCTGAGAAGAGATAAATTATCTTCAATCAAAAATGCCAAACTTTAATGTTTTAATCACATTATTTGATATTATTTAGGTATATTTTAAAATGAAAATAATAACATTTCAAATCCCTGTTTCAAAAAATCTCTTGCAAAAGTTTGATGTTAGAGAAAAGATCTTTTTAGATTTTTAGGTGGCATGACATAGCTTCCCTACGCCCCTCCAGAAAATGCTCAAAAGTGACAAAGCATATATATACACGAGTCTTGTCTCTATTGCATGTTTAAAAGTAGGCAGGAAACAAGAGAAACTGAATGTGAACAGAAACTAAATATCTAGTAGAAAAGGTTTTCTACCTTTTATATAAATATACTTCTGAATGAAAATATTGCTCTCTTAGTTCATAACAGTGTATGCTTATTTTTAGACAGAGTTTGCATATATGTGAATGTCATTCTTGATGGAAATCCTTTGTATTTGAATTATTCTCTTTTGAGAGAAAAGTATATTGTTAGGAAGTCTATTTAAATATTTATTTAGCATCCATATAATGATTACATATATGATCTTTTCTCTTTTGAACTGGTTATCTCTTAATGGGAAAAATCAAAGAAAATTTTGGAGAGAGGATAAAATCAATGCTTGTAAAATACAGTGTGTTGGTCTCTCCACTAGCAGTGTGGTATAGAAGTTAAAAGTAGAAACTAAAGCAAATGGCCTGGGCTTTCATCCAACTCCACTACTTAGGGACTGTTACCGTTGTTATGTAAACTCTCTGTGTCTGCTTGTTTTTCTGTAAAACTTAAGAACCATACATGATTCATAGTGTGTATGTGTGCACACGCATGCACATGTGCATGTATACAAGGACCAAATTATATAACAAATAAGCAGTGTTCAGTAGAGTGTGTGCCACATAGAACTTGCCATGGAAGTGTTGGGCATATTATCATTATTATTTTAATATTATCATCAACAGGCTTATCACTATCTCTAATAATGGAACAAAAAGGATGGATTTATTGTACAGAAAAATTCCTACACACACTTAACAAATATTTATGTCAGGCTATGTCTTTACATATCACAATAATACCCTTCTATGTCCTTTGGTTCTAAGTTAACAGAACCAAACATCCTCTTTTGGAAGAAAGAGGCAAAAGAAATAACAAAGCCAAAATAGCTTTCTCTTAAGGAATTAACTTCAGGTTTTCTTGAAGAATAAAGATATTCAAATGAAGGAAATCAATTTATAACAGAAAAATTTATAATAGAAGGAGAAAAAAAGGAAACTAGGAAAGGATATAAGTAGAATTAATCGTAAGTAGAAGCCATCAAAGTAATACAAGAGAAACAGCTTGTATTAGAAAAAAATAACTAAGAATTGGAGAAAAAAAACATAAACTAGTTTTAAATCTTGTCTGAGAGTTGGGCCTCAGAGTTTTTCAAGGTCAAATACCACTTCAGTGAGGAAAAATACACGCCAAGTGCATTTTAATGAACAGTAAGAGCTGAAGTTGTCAGTACTTTCTTAAGTTTAAACAGAATATATTCACTTTAGTAGTAGAGAAGCTGAAATGACAGAATACAAATACACAGAGAAATCTTTTTGTCTCCAGGACGAAAGTAAGTAAGACGTTTCTGGAAAGAACAGGGTTATGTAAGGATTACTGGAGTCTGCAGTTACATTTAGTTGTGCATCTGACCTTTCTATATAGAAAATATAAAACATTTGTTGTAACTAGCAGTTATAAATCAACAAGCTCTAATAAGCATTTAAAAACTATGTTATTAACTAGAAACCAATTGAACAAAATAAAGAAAAAGAACATATATTTTTCTATAGAAGCTAGGGACTTATACCCCCTCCTTTTTTGGTCTTATGTAAAACTAGTAATATTTATCATACCAAAACTGAAAAACATCCTTCCAGTATTATTTTTTTTCACTTGAAATACATTGAAAACTCTGAGAATTATCATCTTTGAAATGATGGAAATAGTGTCCCCCAAATAAAGAGGAAAAAAAAAGGAGAGAAGAGAGAGAAGGAGTAATGATGGAGAGAGAGACAGAGACAGAAAGAGTATTCTTAGGGAATTTGAGTTTGCAGCCATATTTTCCTCAATTCCTGGGTTATTTTCCTGACATAAACAATGAAGAAGTATCACTGCATATTAACAGTATTTGATTGCACATATATTGCTTTAGATCATATGAAACTACCATATTTTATATTTCCAAAGTGGTCATGTACTAGCAATTTTGTATAATTGCACCCAATTTAATAACTTTTTTCCTACTAAAAGTCAAATATTTAAGTTATATAATAATTATACAATCTTGATGTGTCATGATTCTTTCAGCATTACTGACTACATATATATCTATACAGAATTAGTTCTTTTTGTACATTTTCCTATAATTATTATCATATATTGTTCTTTGAATTTGATTTTTTAAAACAAGTAGCAGTTATTATTTTTCTTTACATCAATGCTATGATCGTCTCCATGCTTGTCCTATGTCTGTATATTTCTCCCCCATATAACTCTAACAATTGAGTTTATTGATTTTTTAAATTAAAAAATAAAACGTGGTGTCTTCTGGGAACGTAGAATAGTCAGTATGTTTTTCTCTCAAAGTTTATATACATTGAAGTCAAACAAAACTGTATTAGAAGCTAACTCAGAGTTCTTGGAAATCATACTTAATCTATTTCAGGTTCAATTTCCTCACATAAAATAGAAACAACAGCATATCTGTCAGAGTTACATTGTTTCTATATACCTCACATATAGCTGGGTCTAAAAATGCAGGAATATGTACTATTTTTTTCCTAGAACAGTTCTGTTTTACCCATTAGAACATAAGGACATTTGCCTTTATTATCAGGCTGACTGTTTAATTTAGATGAGTCAACAGAGAAGTAACAGTTATTTTAATTTTACTATTTTATTTATGAAGATCTGTTTGCTCATTTTTTAATTTTTATATTGTATTTCTTTTGTTTTGTATTCCACTTATTTTCAACTTCCCACTATTAAGAATGACATGAAAATACTTCAAAATGGAAGCCTCCAGTAAGACACCTTGTACCTGAAAGCCATAATATCAGAATTGGTGGGGAGGTGAAGAATCATTTAGTTTCTTTACTGTGGACATGAAAATTCAAAGGCCACACCAGGTCCATGAGGTGCAGAGGCTTTTCCCAA
Organism: Hyperoodon ampullatus; assembly: GCF_949752795.1. Lineage (NCBI taxonomy): Eukaryota > Metazoa > Chordata > Mammalia > Artiodactyla > Ziphiidae > Hyperoodon > Hyperoodon ampullatus. The sequence continues at coordinate 103,648,696 of NC_136914.1, forward strand.
GCCAGAATCTTTACAAAATCTTCTCACTCACATTGTACAGTACAGTTTCATTTTTTTTCTTTGCTTCCCTACCCCACCCCCAAAAGAAACAAAAGCAACAAAACAAACAAAACTTGAATAAAATAACACTTCAATACTCCAAAAGCTAAAACATGAAAAAGAAAAAGGTTTCCTGTACTACTTATGGGAGCAGACAAATAAGGCAAAGTAATTTATGTGCACAAGAATGCAAAAAGCAAAAAAGTCAGAAATGGATTGAGAGTTCTTAACCTACAACCCAATCTCTCTCTTTCTCTCTCTCTCTCTCACAGCATGTATATTGGATCTATTCCAAAAGTTTTTCCTTTCCCCCCTTTGAATATTCACATAGAAAACATGTAATAAATTCTAGTTTGGTTCCTGATTATAGGGTCTCTATTGACCAGGGTAAGAGCTTCATGCTCTTGCAATTTCCTCTCACTCACACTTTGCTTTGCTCACACAGTCTTGCTTTGCTTTATTTGTTCCATTCCCCTGTCACTACATAATCCTTCTACCTTAAATTGTCTTTCCAAATCCTCAGTTTGAGGTCTGAATATGGGGACAATAATGTCCTCTAGGCGACTCTGGTGACTCCTAGGTCCCTCCAGGGTGCCTCTGCCTCTGATATACAGTGTAGTTCTGCTCACATAGATGTTAGATTATCCCACAAGTGATTTGAGTCAGGTGACAAAATTAAGTGGAGCTCAAGTGCATTTTAATGGAGAACATAAAATACAGTGGGAAAACACAGATATGAAACAAACACACCTAGGTTAAAATGTCAGTTTGCCACTTTATAGTTTTATTTAAAATTAACCTCTCTGAGCTTCAGTTACCCCTGAAACTATGGCTCACAGGACGCTGTCAAGCTTAAAAGAGAGAATGTCAATAAAACATTTAATAGTACCGGCACACAGCAGGTCTTTGCACATGTGTCAACGCTTCTTCTTGTCTCACCATCCCATATAAGATACCCTGACATTCAGAATCGTCATTAATTGCCAGTTTTTGTCATTTATCGTTTTTTGGCCTTATTTCTTGGAATCTCTATTATTTCTAATATATTATTGCATTTTACACTGACTTGAAAGTCAAACTATTCCCTTTGGCCAGTTTTTGTATTTTCAAGGAACAAGAATGTTTTCTCCTCAGCTTTCATTCCATTCTCTTCTAACTTCAGATGAAAACAATGTAACTTCTCCTGAGATCTGATCAGAGGAAGACTCTGGCCAGTCTTCCCCTTGATGGAGGTTGCCCTTGGTTAAGACTTTCACTTCAATCAGATTTTTCTGAAACTCAGATTTTTTTTTGCCTAACTAACTCTGTGCCTCCTCAATGATTAATTTCTTCTTCAGTCCCTAATCAAAGTTTGTTACAAATGGACTCTCCATTCCTGTAATATACATTCAATTTCTTGCAACATGCCTGGTTGGCCCAGTTTATTTCCCTCTTAACTTGAAATTAAAGTTTTCCCACTTACACTCAGAAACCACCTCAGTCTTTAAAGGCCGTGCCCTGAGGAGATGACCCGGTGCAGACGGGACTGGGCAGAGTGCTCCCCCCTCCCAGGGTTCCACGTGTCCTAGGAGGATAGGTCGCCATCCCAGGGTGGTGAAAGCAACACAAGCAAACGTTAGTTTAAAAAGCAGATACAAACAAACAAGCAAACCTCCAGTACTTTGCCTTTGGTTATTTTTCACTGAAATGGCTTTCAACTTTTAAAGTAACTAGCATGTACTGAGGATTGGCTCTGGGCCAAGTACTAAGCTTCATGAGCCTCCAGTCTTTAAAATCTAATCCAGGTTTCAAAATCATAAACAATACTTTTACAGTGGGAGACAGTGCAAAAACTTTTTTCCTATGGATTACTTTCTAACGTTATGTACTGAGATCAATAACATCTCAGTGCCTGCCAATAAAGCATGGAAGAAATCAAACTGTAAAAATAAAGTGCTATACTTGAGTATTATTTTGAGGCAACTACTAACAGATGTTTTCCTCTTGTCCATGGTGGGACAAAAGTTTCTATTTTGGTTTTAACTTAATTTTCACCTGAATGAAGAGCAAAGTTCCTCCAAGTTTAAGTGCATTATCTGTTGCTGTTTGTTTGTATGGGCCTGAAGAGGAAGGCCTGACTTGTCAGCTTTATTGTTACTGTGTAAATGCCCTCACCACCCCCTATCTCCAACCACTGACTGTGTCAAAAAAAGCTACTGTTGTCACAAAACAAGGAGTCCTCACTGTTGTGACATTTCATTTATCTGGGCAGCAACATGCTTGAAAGGAGACTGCCTCGTCTAGTAAAGTATGGAAGACAATCAAACCCAGTTAAGCAAACCAGTGTTGACATATTAAATCATGCTTGAACCAAGAAAGAAAAAACAGGCGACACACAAAACCTTCTAAAGAAAATTTTAAATAAATAAATAATACAGGTCAGTGTAGTTCTAAAAAAAGAAGCTTTTAGCATTGGAAAATACTGGGACTAGGTGAATACAGGGGCATCATTCACAGGAGCCAGTGATTATGTTGCTCTCTGATTGTGAGGTGCAAAACTAGAGTTAGTGTGGTAAAGGGAAGCATAGGAGAATACTGGGAAGCTTTAGGGAAATCACATCACCTTACTTTCCAATCCATAAAATGGAAAATAAAATTTTGATAGTCCCATTCTTTATTTAAGAAATGTCCTAATAGAATCCTTTCCAAGTGCTTTGAATTCATCAGAGGAAAAGCCCTTATGCATATGGAGTAGTGTATTATTAATCTCCTGCACAATCACACAGCAGGAACTTTGGAGTGCTCATTCTCTAAGTCTGATTCCTGCTAACAATCCCATCAAAGAAATGGAGTTAGCCATCAGTCAAATTATCATTTTCTCTAATTGTTACTTCCCCCAAACTGTCTCTCTTCTTTTTTTTTTTTTTTTAACTATACCTTAACGGCACTCAAATGAGCAGGATATCTTCAAGCTCAGAAAAGATCAAAGCATATCAACAAATCACTTGAGTTCTTAAGGACCAACCCTACTGGTCAGCCATAAATGCAGACAAAGTGTTTAAACAACAAAGAGAGTCAAATACTGGAAGATAAGATGTGATCCACATCTATGACCAGAAATAATAAAGGATACAAAAGGCTTTTCATGTAATGATAACCAGTTATGAGATCATGAATAGCTTAGAATTAATAGTTTTATTTTTACAGCTAATTAATAATACACTTTCTAGAAAAAACTATACGGAGCTAGTGACTCCATGACTTCCTGCTTTATAATAATTGGCATGTCCTTCTGGACTAACATACAAACTAAATTTAAAGGCAATAAATTATACTGTTTAGGTGAGTAGTATAAACTGGATATATAAACAAATCAATTAAATAGATTGATACCTACAAATTAAGCTAAGCTTCTTATTAGTTGCTTAGATAGTTAGCTTTCTGTGCAACCCTCCAAAGTGGTTAAGCAGATTTTTCAAGGCTTATCCATACAGGAGGTGTACAACATAAATCTAAACATGTCTAGCAGAAAACATTTGATATATTAATTATAATAGAAATGTGGTCCTAAGAAGAATCAGTGTTTTTTATTCAGGATTATCATGGATGCTATATGTGATTACAAACTACAAATCAATTTGTGAGTAAGTGTGTTTATATACTGTTCAAAGTATAACAGTAGAATGGAGAATCTGAAGTTAAATATATGATTGTAATGCCAAGTCTAAAACGTGGTGGCTGTGTGATACTGGGCAGGTTAATCTTCTCCCTACTTCCAACACTTGAAAATCAACTTATCAGTTTACTGACGATCATAAAATTTGCAACTAATGTATTAAATCCTGATTAGCTAAAGTCAAGTCACAGGCTGTGCTAATATTTAAATATGTTACTCCCACCCCCCGAATTAAAGTTCTCTTTTTTCTGCAGAAAAGGATAATTTTGTTTTAGTTATTTTGTTGTAACAGAGAGCTTATGAAATACATCAAGATTTCCATCTGTATCATATCTCCATTTTTAGTACTATGAAAAAATATGATTATTCTTATTTCAATAAAGAGCATTAACATAGCACCTCTAAACTCCTGTCTTTTATTTTCTTTTATTCAGGATGAAATTATTTATTATAATTACACCAAGTTGGCTAATAACATGAAATTAAATTTTGTGGTATCATTTAGTATCCTTTATGCTAAAATTGTTTTAGACAAAACAGTATGACTACTAGTTTGTGTTTCCAAGTTTCATAAATGTTCCTTTTATACTCCTTTCTCAAAGCCAGGATGTCGTTTTCCCTAAATTAATTTTTTTAAATATTATTTTTTTGAAGAAGTTTGAGAGATTTTGATAAAAGAGTGTGGAAAGAATTTAAGGAAATGGAGGGATTTTTTTCTCTATGGTCTGTAAATCATTTTAATTCTAATGCTACTAGCAGAAGAAGAAAAGTAAAAGATAACTTTTTCTCTATTCATGTCAATGTTAAAATGTCAATTCTCATTTTAAAAAGTTACTTTACTTGACAAATGTTTCAGTTTAATTTTTTCAGCTATTAACTCTTTAATAAAATAAAACGTGTTGACTAAAACATAAATGAAATGTACTTTTCAAAAAATGAACTACTTTTTATTTCTGATAAAATGAATACCACTGAATTTTACATTTGGTGGGTGGAGAGTGTTTCAGACAGGGATGTATATATCCTTCACTAATTTTAGCTTCCTGTAGGTCAGCATTAATTTTTCAAAATTAAAACTTTTATGTTTGGGCATTGTATACTTAGGGAACTATAGACTTAAGTTTAGCATTTACTAGTTCACCCAAGTCTTCTGGTTCCAACAACATGAAGGTCTAAGAAAACCTGGAAACGCTGCAGGTACAAATACCTAGAAATTAAATTAAATAGAACAAAGTTTGGGGCTGATAAAGTTAATTCATATATTGGGACCCACAAAATTGAGGTCACCCCAGTGGCCCAGCATATGTCACAAATCTAAACCTAAATCAGCCTGCACTTAAGAGAAACCTAACATACACCAATCAGTATCCTCCAACTCAGTTTAGTTAGCCCACCTTACCCTAGAAAGTAGGACCTGCTAGCCTTGTAAGTAAATCCGGACCTCCTAGCCAATCATTCCCTGGTTCCGCATTGCCTCTTCTAAAGCTCTAAAAACCTCACTCTTTCCCAAAATCCCCTGGGAAGAGTGTCCCACTGCTGGTGAGGCACTGTACTCCCCCAGTCCATGGAATATTTTGAAAAAAGGGTATCAAACTTGTTACTAAATTGTTTTAGTTTTGACATTTAACAGGGCTCATTTTACTGTGTTTTGTTTTAATGCAGGGAAATTTTAAGACAGCAATATGTTTTATAAATCTGGGGATGGAAACCCACAGCGGGCAGAAAAAAAGAGGGAACCAAAGCATGGAGTGCTGCCTTTTAGAGCTGATCCTATCCTGCTTCTCTGCAGGACAGGAGAGCTGAGAATGGGTGTGGGAAACAGGAAGACCTGGATTTTAATGTCCCAGGGTCCAGGAGAAAAAGCCATAGTCTTGTCAAGTGGGGAGCCCTTCAGAGAGTCTGAAACCTTAAAAAACTGGCTGCACCCTCAAGGAGGCACTGGTTAATAGGAGGACGAGGAGAGGAGAATTTGTAGAGTTAGACAGAATAAGAAAAAATATTAATATGCTTATCATTTCTGTGTTGTTTATACAGTTTCTTTATATTTGGGTATAAAACAGAAGGTTGGCAGACTACAACCTATGGACCAAATCCTGCCTGTCACCTGTTTATGTAAATAAGCTTTTATTGGAATACAAAAAAAAAGAAGGCACTGGGTAAAACACTGCCCATGTTTACAAGGAGTGCCAAAGAGGCTTGTGGGAGGTGGGACCTCTTCGTGGAGGGAAGAAATCAGTCTTCAAGAATCAAAATTTGTGGCCTTCCCTGGATGAGGTTTTGGGGTATAAATTTACACAAGACACTAAAAGCCACCAAACCTTAATCCTAACTATCATAAGACTCCTTAATCTGGACTACACATTACAGTCACCTAGGGAGATTAAAAAAAAAAAACAAAAAACTGACACTCTGGCCAGCACCACACAATGGAATCAGAATCTCTTATAGGTGTGTCCAGCAACAATATGGTTTTAAATTATTAAAATTACTGTGTTGCACTATAAAAAATGTTGAGAAGAGAAGAATTAGATAAAAACTGGTCCCAATAATACCTCATCAGTAGGAGGAAAGCTTAAATCATGTGAAGAACTACAAGCCAATAAAAAAAGACAAGCACTCCAAAAATGTAATTCATAAATTGGAGTGATTAGGACATGGATGCCATTTGTACTTTTTTCTCTACCTTGCTGTGGTTTGATTTTTCCCCTAATTTGCCAATATTGTTTACTTATGATGATAGTAGAATGAATTGATAGTAAATATGAGATTCCAAAGTCAAGAAGCAGTTAGCAGAAATAAAAAAAGAAAAATTTCATTAGGTCTAATACAATCAAAAGTTATATACCATCTATATCAAAACAAGAAACATCTAGAGGGAAAGATAAATATATAATTAGTGTGTAATAGTCATGAAACAACATGGAGAGTGCAATATTTTGATATTTATTAAAGGGATTAAGATAAATACATTTCTTTCCCTTATGTAGTTACATGGTCCTAAAATTTATCTGTATTTCAGTTCCCTAATCTTTAAAGTAAAGAAAAAAGGAGGATTCACTCCAAGAGTCCTTTATATTAGTGCTTCTCAAACTTAGATGCACATAAAAAACACCAAGGGATCTCGCTAAAATGTAGATTCAAATTCAGTTTTTCTATGATGGGGCTTAAGATTCTGCAGTTCAGAAGCTCTCAGGTCATGCTGAAGTGGTTAGTCCATGCCCCGCTCCTGAAGTAGGCATACTTTAAATGCCTTTACAAGCTATCTCTGCAGGTGCATGTTGTATTATTTAACATTTCACATATGAGGAAAGTTGGGCTCAATCTGATTTTGTTTGTCCACAGTCACACAGCTACCAAACGGAAAAGTGAGAGTTGAACTGAGACCTGCATCACCTTAAAGCCCAAAGCTCTCTGTTTACTGCATACAAAATCTCCTGGTGATTTCAGGTCGATTTTGAGGTTTTAAGTCTACTTAATGATTTTATGCCATTGGTGGCTACTTTGTTTCATATCATTTGCATTCTTTTTTTAACTTTTTGCTCTTAAGAATCTGAGAACAGACACTGAGATATTTGCTGAATCACACTCAGTGAGTTTTCAAAATTAAATTTTCCTGTACACACTTTTCCCACGAGAGCTATACTGATTTATGTTATCAGACTTTGTGAAAATCCTTCTGCTACTATCGGAATAATAAAAAAAAGCAAACAATAAAACAGAAGGAGTACGTTGTGGTTTCCCAGTACATTTAAGTATCATGGATTTTAAATCACTTCTGAATATATCAATTCAGATATATGATGATATATAATAGCCTTTATCTTTATCATTAAACCTTTTTTCAGAGAATTATCTTTCTATATTAATTTATTTCTATATTTCTGTATTAATTTATATATTTCTATATTAATTTGTTATAATAAAAGTAGCCTATCCAATGCATATCATTTTAATACATGTTTTTTATCAGGAGATGTTTTGTAAAATATGAGACACTTGAAGATAAATATAATCATTAATTCTCCATCCATGTAATCATAATGGAGCTCAAGATAAGAAAAGCAAAAATTCCTTTGCACAGTAACAATATGGAATGTGCCACCATCATAATAAGACATTCTAGAGACTGACCCAAAGTAAAATGTACAAAGTAGCTATTACTATTACTGTAAATATGAGGCATAGTATTTATTTGTTACATTTATTCTAAACATGGCATAGGAAAGGGAGACTCAAGACTTTGCCTAATGTACCTTCTTTTATGAGTGAGAAAGTAGGAGTGCAAAATCAAGATCAAAAGCTTGTCTAGGAGGGATTATAGAGTGTTTGTTTCTGCTTCCTCTATTTCTTTTCCTTTATTGCCAAATCTCTCTCTCTCTCTCTCTCTCTTTTTTTTTTTTTTTTTTTTTTTTTACTGTGCACATATCCAGAAGATTCACTGGACCAATGAAACATTAAGTTCTTAAAAAAGAAAAGACTTTCATTCTTTCAACTGGTATAATAATTTACAAGCTGCCATCCACCACAGCAATACTACTCATAAATAAACTGAGTTGTTTCATATTTGATATGTATGTATTTGACCCTAGGTATTATTAGGAATTCTCTATCCTTAAGACAGTATAATATGTATATGAATAACCTCTTTTAGCCGGTAATTTCAGGGAGCAGCAACTCTTTTATTTCTCAGATTTTAATATGCAAAAACTTTTTAATATAATTTTAGAGAGAAAAGAGATATATACAAAATTGATTAATATACTATGATAGATCTCTGCACTGAAAGCTTCCATCTGCTTGTTAAGCTGTTTCCCATAGTCTTCATGTGGCTTTTTTTTTCACATCTGTGTTAAACATCACCTTTTCAGAGAAATTTTCTTACTACCCTTTTTTTGCACACTCACACTGCCAGTAACAATGCTTATAAACCGTAACTGTAGATGTGAGTGCATACGTATGTTTGTGAGCTATCTGTCTGCATTACTAGGATACAGGAATTGTATAGATAGACTACAGTGCCTAGTACAATAACTTAAAGGATGAGTGATCAATAATTTAAAGAATGAGTGATGATATCTAAGGAGAAAGCAAATCTCCTTTATAAAGTAGGTTCCTACATATTTACATAGTTTTGATCACCCAATAAATAAAAATGTAGGATTATCCTTTGATAAATGATTCTACTCAAGAATATACTCTCTAGTTTAAACAAATTAGAGAATTTTCTAAGCTGAAGCTACCCTGTATTTTCCAATGGACAGATACATATTCCTGTACATAATTTTATTTTTAATAAAATATCTAAGACATAGCTAATGTTTATTGAATAAGTACTGTTTTCTAGGCATTATTCTAAATACTTTTCTAAATACTTTTCTAAATATTCTAAATAATTTTCATATAATATCTCCTAGAATTGCTATGAGGTAGTTAGAGACGAGGAAAAAAAGGAATAAAGAGATTCAACAACTTGGCCGGGGATACAGCGCTGATAAATGACAGAGGTAGGATTTGAATCCAGGCATTCTGGCTCAGAATCTGCATGCTTAAAACACTAGAGTACATTGCGTCTCATCAGCAGCGTATTTCCTGATATCCTATATCACTTTATCCAAGTTAAAGTAGTCACATTTCAAAATGAATATGCATTTTAAGAAATGTACACTTCTTTCGTTCTGTAGAAAAATGTTCACTTTTGCAAAGGTAACCAGTCTATAAACATATTTAGCTTTAGCAGCACATCTGCTCACGTAGGCAGATGGAGTATATTTCAATCAGTGGTTCTCAATTAAGAGAGATTTTTGCCGCCAGGGGACATTGGCAATATATGGAGGCATTTTTGACTATGAAAATCAGGAGTGGAATATTAGAGGCCAAGGAAGCTGCTAAATATGCTATGGTGAACAGGACCACCCCTCCCCCCAAACAACTAGTTATCTGGCCCAAAATATCAATAGTATCAGTGTTGAAAAACGCTGATTTACCAAAAAAAAAAAAAAAAAAAGAAAAGAAAAAAGAAAAACAAAAAAATGCAGAGTATGCTCTAACATTTTAATGGAACTTATCTAAAATTATTCAAGGGAGGAGTTAAAAAGAAAAGAAAAATCTATTTTATTACTCTCATGTGTAATACCTGCAAATGAAATGAAATGACTTAACTACTTGATTGTCTTAGTGGCAGTTCACAGCAGTAGGTCACACACACACACATATACTCACACACCATTGACACTCTACTTTCATAATTGCCATCTTTTGTTAAAATTTTTAGATTAAAATTAGTTTCCTTCTGCTGCATAAAATGGCATACGAAACAGGACCAAAAGTTCAACCCCTTTGAAGTTTTTTGGTAATGTGCCTAATTAAAAATAACTAGGCTCTCCAATGCATAATTATATGAGCACCTAATACCCTAAATTTCCAGTCAATTTTGTTTCGAACATAAATATGCACCAGAAGTTTGAATGATCGACATACTACTCCCTGCAGTATCTGTACTGTTTCTGAATCAAGGCTCTTTCTTGAGCTCAGTATTTTCACTACATTTCCTTGCTGTGCAATCATCTCCCAGTTGGACAATTAATGTGCTTTTTCTCCACAGCCTTTGTCATGTGACACCCTCCCTTACCCTCTATTTGAGCATGCACCATATACCTTCTTCACTCTGACTGGTTTTGGCAGTGACCCACAATCTAAATCTCTTTCCTCCATTTGATATAAGTGAAACTATAATTATCTAGGGGTAATTTCAAATTACTAATTCATTCCACTAGCAACTGATGAAGATTAGTGGTCTTGCCTTGCATCTGAGTAAGTCAGCAACATAATCACAAGAGAACTCAGCAGGCAACATTTGATTCATGTGAACTCAATTACTTCTGTCAAACACATTCACTTCAATAAAAAGCAGAAACTTCCAAAATGGGTTTCTGCTAACAATTTTGTGCTCAAAAAAATTTCATTTGACTCTTAAGGGAAAAAAATAGTGTGAATTTCATCAGAAATAATAATAAATAACAAATATGGAAACATACTTCAATAAATGGATTTAATACATTATCAGTTCCTGAAAATAAAGAACATTTCAAGGAAATAAATTTGTATACTTAAGGCAGCTTATTATAGAAAATTCAGGGATATAAGTAAGCTTTAGAAAAATGAATTCACTCTATATTTTAAGGTAATACAATAGAAACCAGAGTACTTGCTTATCTTGTTAAAATCAGATTATTATGGAAAAGGTAGTCAAGTTCTCCTAAAGGAAGTTAAATATGAATTGCTAAATGGACAGGGACTCCTGAATCACTTCTTGGTTGTCTTCTGGATTGAAGCTGCCATATGTTAATAAGCTGCCTAGCATTCTGATTCCTTAAGGTTTAGTTGCTAAAAGCCTCTCGGTCAAGTCTATCATGCCCTGCATGCATATCAGGTCACGTGAACATGATCCAACAGCAACTACCTGGTCACTTCCTAGTACAGATTCAGTAAATCTTAACATATGACAATCATTACAACAGGTTTACTCAAACTTCACCATCTTATTACAGCCTTAATTAAATCCCAACATATTTTGATTATAAAAGAAAATGAGTTATTAAATGTAAATATGTAATAAGGCTATATTATAAACACTTTTCAACATGTGATGTTTCGAGGTCTACAAAAATCACTAAGATGACCTCTATAATAGTTAATGTATCATATGCCAATCATATATGATTTAATACCTGAAACTTGAAAATTTGGCCTGAGAATCTTAGGACTAAGTAAAGATTAATTTAAAAGACATATTTGTCCATTTTTATGACCAAGGATGTTTTCTAAAGATAAGTACAAAGGTAAGATAAACACAATTATTTATTTAAAATAAATAATTTTAAAACATAGTATTCTTTTATGACTTTGCTCATCCTATTTCCTCTTTTAAATTCATTTTCCTTACCTCTTGCCTTTTGATTTCTTTATCACTTCTTAAGATTACATACACCACTGCTGTAATCAAAGAGTATGTAGTCTAATGGGGGTGGGGAGTGAATTATTAATCAAATAATAAGTTAACAAATATGTGCAAAATCATAACTCTAAATGGTTTTATGAAGGAAAATATGTGAGTAAATAACAGAGGGGGATGACCTAGTCTTCAAGGATCAGGGCCAGCTTCCTTGAACAAGGAGTGTTGGAGCACAGATCTGAAGGATTAGTATGAGTTAATCAGGCATAAGGGAGGTAAAAGAATGTTTCAGGGGAAGGGAACAGAATCATAAAAGAACAAGTAATGAAAGTGAGCCTTTGAGAAACTAAAAGCGAGCCAGTGTGGGTAGTGCATAGTTTAAGATGTGTCTAGAGAGCTAACAGGAGCAAAGCCATGCAGGGCCTTAGGCTACTTTAAAAACTTTATTTTAAAGGAAACCATTGAAGAGTCTAAAGTAAGTGTGTTGGGACTAGGCAGGGACTGAGGAGGATGTGTGTGTGCAGCTACCAGATTTGCATTTTTGTAGAGATGATACACTCACATGGCTCAAAAACCAAAACTACATAAAAAGTCATTCATTATATTTAAAAATAAAGTTCCAACATGATATGCTTATAGATTGGAGGAAAAAGGAAACAGAAAGAAGTGGGTGATTCTATGAGATAATTGCATGGTAGTTTCTATAAATACTTTGGGATGGATTGAAAGTGGGATGTGGGTAAGAAGGAGACGTCAAGAATGATTCCTAGATTTCTGGCCTATCAAAGATAGCTCCAAAACATCAACATCCCTGCTTAAATGTTTGGGGACAGTATATCAAAACCATAGAATGAGTTAGAGTTATGGAGGAATTGTATATGATACACACACTTACACACATACATACATTTACATTTGCATGTACATATAATATATAGGTTTAAATACATATATTTATTTATGTGGGACTATCTGTGATGCCTTAATTCTCCAAAACAAACCTTCAACATTTATTCAATAAGATATGTTATTTATAGAATAAACATTTGAAATTCCTCCTAGACCAGTCACATATCATTTGTACATGGGAAAACACCAAGAGACACTATTCATATAGACTGCACTGTGTAGAACAACTTCTGGTGCTGTGTCTACAGCCTTCATGACCCACAGCCTTTGTTCCTCCTACCAGAGTAGGGTAATAAACACATTAAGACAGAATCCAGTTTATTGACGTTTCCTCCAAGGTAGCCTCTCCAGTTCGTCCCTCTTTCTCTCAGGTCTCTACTCCTCAATTAGTAAGAGTACGAGAATAGAAAGTTGCAGTAAATGCATGCACTAAAAAACATCCTGTCAGAACACTACTTCCCCAAGATGTTTTCATGATAAGCACCTGCATAATATTTTAAGCACAGCAACAATCAAAAATTATCCTCTAAATGCAGAGGTCCTTTATACTCTGTCGATATGGACAAAGACAAAAGTCACTGTGCTTGAACTAAAGCTACCACATAATAATTCATTAAAAGGATATAAACAAATAACCAAATCAAGCATGCTGCTTTTTAATAATAGTAAACAAATTCTTAGAAATAATAAGATTCATATTGTAAATATTTTAGGGAAAAGAATACAGTGTATTCAGTGGATCATATTTAACTCCCACTTCTGATTCTACAATTACATATATCTTCACCTTATACCAAGAAGGCTGCTCAAAAAGAAAAGTTAAGGTGTTAGTTAGAACTTTCCTTTAAATCCAAACCTAAATAAAATCTGATTCACTTCCTTGACAAACTTAAAAGCATATCTGAAAAATAATTTTGATTTAATAAAACTTTACATATACATATAAAGAAATAGAGAGTTGTAGATTACATGGAAAAATAATCATGCACTTTATGGTAGAGGGTGTACAAATATGAGTTGATGTTGAAAAAGGAAGTTTAAATATGGTGCAATGTGTTTCTAGAGAGAAATAATTAAGCAAAGTCAGTATGATTTACAGGAAATTTCCTAGTTTTGTTTCCCTGGATCTACGGTCAATCTACAGTCAGGCCTGAACAAACTTGAGCAAGTTTGATTCACATTATATACTGGATTTAGAAAAAAAAAAAAAATGCACCTGAAGCTACCAGTGGGATTAGGGAACTTCTTAACATTTGGTTTTCTCCTCAGTTAATACACATTATCTCTCATTACCCATTTGGCATGTACACATCATGGTGAAAACAAGTTCAGGTTCATAAGGATGGATTTTTTCTCTTTTAAGGAAAACGTGTTTTCTTCTTCATAAGCTGTTCTTCACTTTGCATAAAGTACTATCCTGTTCCAAAAAGCTATTGATAAAGATCCAAGTTTAAAAGGGCAACTCACCACACTGCAGGCAAAATGAGGGTATTTTCAGATGAAGAAGGAGGCATGCATGATCAAGTTTCAATTTAAAAGAAAAATTAAAACAAAAAAATTTCCAAGTGCAAATTGCTTTGAAATGACCTTTGTGTATTGGCTCTATCTCCAAACAGTTATTTTCTTAGGTTCTACTTATTGTGTATTTAAAATTGACCTGAAAATTCTTAAAAGCAAGCATGTAATAGTCATTATATGTAGACAACACAGTAAAATATGTCCTGTCACCTTACACATATTTTCCAATGAAGTTCATGTGGCTGAACTTATATCTGAAGAAATTTTAAAGGCAGTTAAAAACATGCCAAAACAAGTCTCATTGAAGGTTTACATTTGAATTTCATATAATGAGTAAAGAGTACTCTTTTCTCTTCATGGAGATAAAATAGCAATAAAGTAGCAGACACTAATCATACAAAGAAAGTTATATACAAAGAAATAATCCCTTGATCTGAGCTGTCCAAAAATAAAACTTCTGAAAGCAAAATGAATATGGAATATTACTCTGCAAGTAAGACACTCTCTGAGAATTATGTATATCCAATAAAATATTACATTAAATCTTTCATCACTGCCAGAAGTTTTAAAATTCTGAGAAGAAATCAAACTTGAAGAGAAATAATCTCCATAAATTAGCAAAGTAAAATGTCGTTTGCTCATAATCACTGGAAGAAATACATATACATGATCCAACTGAAGCAGACAACCCCTGCAGATCCACAGGTAAACTCTTACCTTGACAGGTGCCGTTTTTCTCTTCATATCCTGCCTTGCACATGCATTTCCCGATGGGCACCAGCCATTCCCCTTCAGCACTGCAGTGCATTTTGGGTGGTTCATCTGTCACAGAATGGTTGACACAGGAGCCCGACACTTCAAGCAACTGTGAAGAATCAGCTCCAGTGATTGTGTCAGGGAAGACAGCCAAGTGTCGTACCACAGAAGGGCATTTTTTATAGTATACACGAACGGAAACGAGGGCAATGCAAGCACCCACATCTTGAAAAGCGAGATAAAATCCCTTTTTGCTTAGAGGTCCTACGTCTCTGACCTCTGTATTCAGTTTCATGACACGGTCACCAAGATCAAGTTCTGTAAAGCTTTCATCGGCAGCAATGGTATCAATTTTAATGTACTGGTTTTCCTTGATGTTTCTCCCATTCTCATCTGACTCAAAGTAATACATGTTAAAAGTTTCCTTACAGGTCCCCAGCCCTCCAGGAAGACTGTTGCAGTCCCGCAGAGTAAACTTGAGTTCTATGAAAATTCTGGAAGCACCTTCGTTGGAGATCCAACTGGTCAAAAGCCAGTTATTTTGATTCTGTTCCATAACTTTGCATACTTGGTATGTGTGGATAGGGGCATAATTTTCATCAACTTCACCAATCTCTTCCCACTGTGTAATATAATAGAAGGACAAAAAAAAAAAAATAAATAAAAGACAATTAGAAAATAACCAGCAAAAATAGTCAAAGAAAACTAATTCAGATGTAAAATTTCTGCTTCCTCAATATACAGTATTGAGAGAAGGAGCTATAACGTGAAAATTTTTTAAAATTATTTCCCTTTCTAAATTAAGTAAATAAAGTATTAGTCATTGTCTCCAATGTAACTCAAGCATGAAGACATGTGAATGATATTCCCCAGAAAAAATCATGTATTTCAGAGTAATAGTAAAAAAAAAAAAAAAAAAAAAAAATCAATATGGATGTGACTAACAAGAAGCAGTGAAAGGCAAGTATATATATTTGGAATAAAGTTTGAAAGAAAAAGCGTAGATAAAGTTTGAAAGAAAAAAGGAAGTACAAATTTTTAAAAAATGACAATGAGGAAAAAAGCAGTAAATGTGGAAAAGAAGGGATAAAAATGTAACATGAATCCACATTTATTTAACCCTGGCATGTGACAAATAACACAACAATGTTATAAAACTTGAAAGAAAATTCATTAGTTTAAAATTAATAATAAATGTTTATTTCATTGAACCAATCTGGTTAGGAATCTTTTACAATTGGATAACTAAGTGTTTAGTCATACATTTATTCACAAATATAAACCTAGAGACAGACAGAAAATAGAGATAAAAATTATAGATTAGTAATACTGAGAGCCTTCTCATCTCAAATGCTGAGATTTTTTTGTTATACATAACCTGGGAATGCATTATTCTTTCTTACCAAAGCATTATTTTATGCACAATGACCTTAGAAGTTCTGAATATACACAGGATTTAGAAAAATTAAGTATGATTTATATAGCTTCCAAAATACTATTTAGCCAAAGAAGAGGTCTAAACCTATCTCTTTCCTAGTAAAATACTATGGTTTTGAGAATGTCAATGCACGATACCAGTTTCTAAACAGTGTAAAACCAGATTTTTCTTCTTCAGAAAGGTTATTATAACAAGAAATATTTAAAACCTGTCTACAATCTGTGTGAATAAAACTACCTATAGTTTTGTTTTAAATCTTTAAAAATTGTCCTGAAACACACAGAGCAAAGAAACCATACATACTGGCTTTCAATAAATCCAGAATGTGATTTCAGACATTAAGTATTAACTTCACAGAGCCTCATTTAGTTAGACATGAAATTAAATGGAGCATTATTTTTTGATTCTGTTGAAATGACAAAGATATGAAAATGTGGCATCACAAGGGATGCACATAAATCGTATACCTCAGATGGCCCCTCTCAGAGTTTTAGCTGCCATCAGACAGACAGAAGTAAAAGGTGTTAATGAGGGAAAACTTCTGAGCTCCTTAAAATCAGAGAGACATCAAGGTTGTATCTTACCTAACAACTTTCATATTAGGGTGTTAAATGAAACCTTCGTTCATTCGTTTAATCTCACTTTTGTCCTCTCTCAAAATTTATCTAAATTGTACTTAACCTCTGATTTTCTAAACCAGATTTCTCTCTCATTAAACTGCTTACAGTTTCTTCCTGAAGCCATCCAGGTATCAATATGTTTATTATAAATGCTTAATGAATGTCATGATTAATATTTAATGGAAACAAGCACCTCTGCTAACCAAATGAAAACAACAAAAATGAACAACCTACTGTAAGAAGATTAATTAAATGTATTTTCTTTGCATTAGTAACTTGGAAAAGAACATCAAAAAACTCTTCTCTGAAAAAGGAAAACCAAAATGCTACATTACCTCTGTTTTAGATTCTCTTATTTTTTAATAGTCCTCCAATGCAAAATACAAACATATTTCAAATCCTTGGCCTTAAATCATTTATAGAAGACTCATTTCTGCATCACATATTCCAATAGGATCCTGCTAGCAAGTCAAAGGAACTGGACAAGTAAAAGGAATTGGAATAGCAGCATCTTCCAAGATTATAAGGCAAGCAATTCACAGTCTTTGTACAAAGTCCAAGGTACCACAAATATTATTAAAAATGCAAGCCAAGCAGCACTTGACAAGACAGCTTAATAGTTACTGCTTCGGGTGATAATTTCAAAGTATGTGCATAGTCATATTACTTCTCTGAATATTCTCAATTAAGAAGAGGAAAAACTGTAATTTTCTTTGATGTTAGGATTTATCATGGTGGGATTTTATTTATTTTTCTTTTCAAGTGTCCAAAATATAAATGAAGGCTCACATTTTCTATTTTTAATGCATGAATAGGAGGACTTTAATTTAAATAATTATGGCTATAAGCCATTCAGAGAATCAGAAAGGTAATATATACACATTTCCAATAAACATCTGCTCCTATTTAGACAAATACACTAAGAAAGAAGCAAAAATATTTCATTTATTTTTGATAGACCAGCTGAAATAAAACGTTGAATTCTTCAAAGTTTTCTTCCCTTTTAGTACAAAGGAGACATCCTGCTGTCCTCAGCAAATATCTTATTTACAAAGAAGAAACAAGGAGATGAACAGAAAGTAATACTCATCAAGAACTTAAGATCACAGCAGGTATATTCCTAGATGCTTTTGCAAATGTCTTGTCAAGGAGATTACTGTAATTTAATGAAGGACACAGACAGAAAACACAATATTTTCAGTTTAATTTTGTTGGAATTCCTATGATCCCATGGTTTAATAAAATATCTGCTGACTACTACAAGTGAGGTGCCTAGACATTTTGGAGGCATGGTCACTGAACATAATATGGTTGGTGTAGCTCTGTTCTTCAGGTCTGGCTATGCCTCAAGACCTACCCTCTGAGCCCAGGCTTTTTCTTTGTGCTTGTTTCCCCCTCATTCCTATTTCTTTGCCTTAATATTAAAGAATTGGTTACACACTCAGCTTGGGCTTTCTTGATTTCTCTCTCAAATGCTTGGGCTTGCTCCTTTTCCCACTGGCCACTGAGAACTCCAAGTCAGTTGCATTCTAATCCCATGCCTGGCCAGGCATCACAAGTCAGCCACATTCATCAGAGAAGTGCAAAATAAAAAAGACTTATTCTCATATTCATATGTGTATCATGGTGTTACCCACTTATCCTACCCAAAGCCATTAAGAACTATTTTCTCCCTGCCTGCCTCTCATTGCCCTATTAGGTTTCTTGCCCCAAGCTCCTATGGCCTCTTATCTTGTTAGCATTGATTTCATTTTCAATCCCCTAGCCTATACATCACTTCTTTTGTTTTCACAACTTAAAACACTGATTCAGGAGACACAGCCTAAAGTAAAATCTCCCCTTACATTGTGTCCCCAAATACACATAAGTATCATCAAGTGAACGGAGTCAATTTTGACCTTTCAAGTTATGGGGGTGCCTATTATCTAGTTCTGTTTTCATTATTATGCATCTATACAGAGATTAATTTATTAAGGCTAAAGTACAGTGGTCAGAAACTTTGTAGTAGAGGCCTGCATATAATTAGTTGACTGGTCTTGTGCTGAGGAAAGATTATCAGCCTGAAGCTCTAGAATTAGTCTCAGGTCTTACAGTATCTAGATGTATAAACGAAGACTTAACCGCTGGCATACTGATTACCATAATCTCAAGTGAGAACTGAAACTCTCTATCCCAGTCACCTAATATCCAGTATAAAACATCAGAAGTGGCCTTAAAAGACCTGGTCCTATTGTTCATTTTAGAAATGAGAAAACCAAAGACCAGATTTTCCCAAGCTCACAAAATACCACCCTGATGCCATCTGAGCATCCTCTCTGCCTGTCTGTACCTCTGCCTTCTTATTAGCATGTTTCTGTCCTTGAAGTCTGGGTTTGCATGTGGGATTCCTTGATTCACTGCATTGATTGCTACTCCACTCTGTTGATACTAAATTCACATTTTTTTTCAGACATGATGTAACCATGAATAATAATTCTTTCTTTTTCTTTCTTTCTTTTTCTTTCTTTTCTCTTTCTTTCTTTCTTTCTCTCTCTCTTTCTCTCTCTTTCTTTCTTTCTTTCTTTCTCTCTCTCTCTCTCTCTTTCTTTCTCTCTCTCTCTCTCTTTCTTTCTTCTCTTTCTCTCTCTCTCTCTTTCCCTATATATAACTTAATACTCTAAACATGGATATGAAGGTAAAGAAAATTTTCTTTTTTCTCTACTATACCTCAGAGTCTGACACCACAGGACACAGAGTAGGGCACTCAGTTAATATTTTATAATGAATGAATAAATATCAAACACATACATATCCCTCCTAAGTCCAGAGATATATGTTAATATGAAATCTGAAATAATTCAAACATGGTAAATAAATGACTTTATGATTTGCCTTTTGCTTTTGTTTGAAGAAAAATAAATTTTGTAAATTGTCTGAACTTTATATATTCAAATAAAGGAAAGTTTATGTTTATATTTTTGAAAATTAGTCTTCAGTAAAAACCTCTAGAAAATTTATTTTAAGACATTTGCTTATTCCAATCATACAATTATTTTTAGTTTAGTTTTGCATATTAACCTACAGAACTCTTTTTCTTTAGCATTACGTTTTCCCAGTTATAACTTACAGCTTAGTTTTGATATGTTAGATATTTTTAGATATTTTTTAGCATGAAATGTTTTAACATATCACTTTCTATTTTTCACTCACTAGCCTTCTTCAACATTCGATACAAATTAAAATCCCAGGATGTAGTATATCAGTTAGTGGCACTATACCTTCTTCCCTATTTCAGTCAAACAACATTAGGACCATCTTAATGATTTTCTTCGGCAGAGCGATGTTAAAATATAGCTAGGAATCAACTGCTCCCAGCTTTACTCTGAAATGTCCAAAGCATAACTTTGTAACAAACCTTGTTTACCACATAAATGCTTCTTTGAATATAGGGATAACTGTCCATTATACTTTAATATCACAATATTTTGTATAATGCATTTTTAAATGCTCCAAAAGAAACTAATTCTAGGCCTCTCATTTTATTCAAAATATTGTTAGATATCATTTATTTTTTATTTTCTTTGTGTGTGTGTAGCGTGTTTGCTAAATTCACTGAAGATATCCTGACCTCAAATTACTAATTAACTGTTGTTCTTAAAACCGTAGTACCTCTCCATGATCTTAGAAATTGCCTGGGAAAGAGTTTAACTATGTGCTCAAATTCGGAAGTTGGGCATTTTACCCATTTTAACTAGTGAGCAAAACATTTCAATTGCTAACGCATCATATGTTTACCTAAAGTATAGAATTTCTGGAAGCTTCCTGCTCTTGCAAAGATCAAATGAAATACAATATAAAAAATCAGAAACTTCAAACACACCAAAGATCTTTTGTTTTTTCTTTCTATTAATGTCCAGTTTTTTATATTAATTTATATTTTTAATATCAGATTTTTAGTTTCATTATTTCATTTTTTTCAATTTTGCTACACTGATTAAAATTAGGTAAAATATACTCAAATAAGAACCTAAATGAATTGCCTATTTTCTCATTTTTCCCAGGTGCATGATAAACTATTACAAATATTCTTCCCCATAACACTCTATAAGACTTGCTATGTTTACATAAAATCATTATGTTTTTTCTCCCTGTTGGATGTACAGTTGAGCTCATTTGTCTGTGTGTGCATGCAGAAGTTTGCCATTATCTAATACATTCAATCCGGGACAATTCCTCTGAGAGAAAATAAACCAGAAAAATCCTCAAAGAATAAGTGACTTAGGAACATGATTAATGGCAGAAAAAGTGAGGAATCCTATTATTGTTGGGGCAGACTTTTTTGTTTGTTCTTACTACCTTTGATGTGTTACTGTCCATTAGAGTCATTCCTCATTAGAAATAAATACTGTATTATTTAGTCTAGTCCACCTGCTTGTCCAGTGGCTGCCCAAATGCTTAAACAGTGAGAGTCAAGTAGAAGACCAAACTTTACCTTGGATCATAATGCTTTGAAAGAAATTTTATTGTAATTCAAAGGTAATCATGGAATGTGTGAAAAACCTCAAGACTATAATACAATACAGGAAGAATAGGTCCAAGCTACAGCTAGTCAACCCACATTTGAGAAGATTAATTTTCTCGTTACACACTATATGCGTGACATAATCATACAGAAAACAGCCACATCATTTTGCAGAGGAGTAAACTGAGATCCAGAGAGATTGATACACTAATTAATGCCAAATTAATGTCTAAGATCGGAAGTCCCTGATATTAATTAACGTTTGCTCCTTTTGAAGGGTTAAAATTTTAATTCATAAAATATACTGGAACATGAGGTCATTTTAACCAACAAAGAGAAAATGTTTCATTACCTAATGAACTAGGTATTTATGTTTCAAAAGATAAAATTGTGGGCCTTTCTTGTAGAATTCTAGCACCCATCCTTCCTTGGTCAGTTTACTGACTTTTTGATCAAGACCACACAAGTCCATTGAGCAAGATATGTAGCTCAGTTTTTATGCGCAACCACAAGGCAAAATGGTTTAAAAAGAAAGAAATATGTAGTAGTAGTTTCTGTTTCAGAAATTCAATCTCTTTAATAGCTATGTATTTTTAGTAAAATAAATATGACAAAATGTATCAACTTTCAGCAAAAATCATTTGAATTAATAATCTTGTTACATTTCCTCAATAGTATGTTAGTGGAAAAAAGGATTTCATCAAATACGAGCTGTTTAAAGCATCTTTAAAATTCATGAGTATGATGTAGCAATATTGCTAGAAATGAGTCAATTAATTTTCTATGTATGAAATAAAGCTGAAGTCAATTACTTTATTGCCCATAGAATAGTACAAGTATTTATGGGCTCAAATTCAATTTGTGAAACGAAATCACTTGAGAAATATAGAGATGAAAACTTTCAAGTTTATATGAGTACTTTCACAGGGAAATTTGTAGACAATTGAGCATCTGCTTACAACACTAAATATGAATGGTAAAGAGGAGATTTTTTTCACCTGGAGAAACAATTCATATTTTTTTCTTTAATGTATTTTTTTTTTCAAAAAGGAAAGAAAGAAGAAATATGGATTCTTTCTTCATTTATTCTTTAAAAAATATCCAAGTGCACAAGAAATGACTTAGAGTCTGGAAAAATCAAAAGTACATTAGTAAAATATTGACAGAGAAGTTTACGATTTAAACAAAAAGGTATTTCTTAGAAAAATATTGTAATGAACATAATTGAAAAACAAAAAAGAAAATGTACATATAATGACTGCTTATATATTTGTTGTTATTCCACTTTTAAGAAGGTATATATTAAACAGTTTCACATTACATAAAATGTTAAAATATATCATGAAGACTTCAAGTTTTATTTGGCTTTTTCCTGAAAAGTTTACTTAGGAAAACAAATTCAAACATCAACTTGTCAATAATAATTTTAAAAGGCAGACAAGCTAAGTGAATAGGTATGTCTGAATTTAACAAATTAATAAAATGAATTAAAATCTTAAATGATCTCATCAGTGTTTAATCAAAAAGCAGTCCCATTAAATATGACAAGTTATCTAGTTTGTCAGTAATTTTGTGCCATGAACTAAAATTTTTTTTTTTTTTTTTTTTTTTGCGGTACGCGGGCCTCTCACTGCCGTGGTCTCTCCCGTTGCGGAGCACAGGCTCCGGATGCGCAGGCTCAGCGGCCATGGCTCACGGGCCCAGCCGCTCCGCGGCATATGGGATCCTCCCAGACCGGGGCACGAACCCGTATCCCCTGCATCGGCAGGCGGACTCTCAACCACTGCGCCACCAGGGAGGCCCCATGAACTAAAATTTTAAAAGTCGCAGCTAAAAATAGATTTATAAACCACTGATCTAGTTTAGTTCCATTTTATACAATATATTGAGACACCTCCATTTTTATGCGATAGTAGCTTACCACTGTATATTTTCTATCGTGTTATACCAAGAGGTAGGCAGTCCAACATTTGATAACTTGTAAAACTGTGGTAATACAGATAATCTTTTGTGTACGATTACAAAAATTCACATAGTCTGTGAGTTTATATCTTTCTAAAGAGATGACTGTGATCTCAATTACATACTTGCATAAGTAAAAGCACAGATTTACCACAGAGATTTTAAGATTTAATGAGTCATATGCTTCTATGTTTCAGGGTTTCACAGTGCACACACACACACACACACACATACACTCACAATGAAGAATTATTTCATGACAGTATTATAGGATGCTAGAAATGGTCCTCCGAGTGTTATTTAAATATACATGTTCTCAATAACACTTTAAAATTTTAGAGTGACATTACCACTGTCTTTAATATAAATACTGTCCTATTATAAATAGCTAAGAATTATGTGGAGAAGCCTTCTTCTCAAAGCAATATGAAAGTTTCAGTAAATGAGGAAAACAACTATTTCACTTGGGATTCAATTTAATGAAAATAAAGTAGATTAATCTCTGGTGCTAACCTCTGGTGCACTTAACATTTCAGGCAAAATAGATACAATTATACACTTGCCATTCTGGCAAAAAGAAAAAAAAAAAGATTTCAGTAAACCATTTGCAACTCTGGATTATTTATCCAGCCTATAAAATATACCAGAAAACATAATGTTGTCTGTGGTCTCTGGTCTTTATGCTGCCCTCATATTTCAATAGAAGATATTACATTTCTGGTGTAGGCCTTCACAACAGCACCCGTAATCAATTCCATATCTCATGTTAATCATGTTCTTGTAATCAGTGGCTATTCAACACAAATTTCCATCTCAGTTTTTGTTGGAAAACAGCCACATTAGGGCTTTGAGTTTATTCAAGTTTAAGTGATTATACTGCCATCATAGACTAAAGTTCACAGCATCCACTTGCCATAGCCATATTACCAACACTGTAGAAATGGAGGGCATATACAGTTACTGTGTTGTCCAGTCAGAAGCTGTAACTTCCATACAGAAAAACTTTATTTTTCAGAACCCCAGGGCTTCTCTCTTTGAGGTGGAAGTAAAAGAAGGAACAGCCAGGGATCCATTGCAGTTTCTTCCTTCTGAATTTGTTGAGTCTTTTCTGACCAAAAAACTGCTCTCAACAAAAATAGCTCCTTAAGTAAAAGTACACTTTTTACCAAAAACTTAATATGAACATTTTCAATGTTTAGCGATAGTTCTAAGGTGGGAATTCCAAATTTTTAGCATTATTTTTACATGTTTTTGATCATTAGTTTAATGCAAATTTAATTTTGACCCTACATTAAACTGTAGAGTTTTATAACAGGGCATGCTAGTTGAAGACAGTGATTGACTAATATATATAGAAATTTTCTATCAACTCAATCTAAATATTTTGTTGCATTTTATTGAGGATTTTTCTAATTTGAGGATTACTGTGAAAATGCATTTTTCTGAGAATGCTAAGAGTTCTAGGCAAATATAAAACTTTTACAGCATTAGTGAAATTACAGCAGTAGGGAAGAGAAATCTTATGTTTGTTCTTCTTACTTGAATCTTCTGCCTATATTTTTTCTGTATCTTCTTAGATTGTCCCTTAATCATCTTGAAGCCTTTTTTTCCTTACGTTAGTGACCACAAATGGGAATAGTGAAATTAATTTTGCATTGGGATTTTAATCTTAAAACTGAAACAAGTTTTTAATTGCCTTTTTCTCTGCTTATCAACACAATCCCTTTCACCAATATATTCTAGTAACAGGAAGCATAAATGGTGCAAATGTAGATAACAGGTAAGTCTAGTTATCATACAGAAACATAGAAATTTTTAGCCTAAATAATCTTAGATAATATTTGATATTTCTATCTACTTGTAGAGGAGCAAACAAGACTCTGTATATGATAAAGGATATATCCATAATTACAGGAAATAATTGTCACTGACTTCCATTTATCGTTCTGTTTGCTACACAAATAATAGTTAATAACTAACAGATATTCTAGGAAGCTAAATAAAATGTTCAAAACTATACCTTGTCTTAGTATAAGGCCCAGATGAGGCCCAGGTTTCAGGTTTAGAAATATACAGAAACAAAATTTGAGTTGGATTAAAAAGAAGTGTTTCCTTTACCTCAATTACAATCTAAATACACAGTGTTCTTTTAAATATACTAAAAATCAAATTAATGTGATGTTCCTTCATGATACTTGAATCTCATACAGTTTTTCTTTTTGGTGAGAAAACTACTACCATTTTAGTAGAGACCTAATTTACACTTCAATTTTTTTAAGTTTTTTAATCTACTTTTTTTTACATTTTGTCTATGACAGTTACACAGAATGAATGATCATTCAAAATCTCCTATCTACTGGTCTATGTAACCCTTTTTTTAAATAAAAATGAAAGTCAAAATAGTATTTCAGTTCTTGAATGCTTATACATCTATTGCTGTAAAATGAAAGCAGCCCATGGTGCTGGCTGGAGTTTTGTTTGGCTAAAGACATGCTAAAACAGAAAAGAAATTAAGAGTTTCAGCAATAAGGAAAAATTTAAAGAAATGTACTCAGAAAATGACACAGGAAACTTGATGAATCAGATAATGGATTTGTGTTAACTTATAAAGGGCTCAATGCCTTCACCATATGTGGGAGAAAAGAAAAACACAAGGTGATATGGTCTTTCCTCCTTACAGATAAGCAGGAGAAACAGCAGGGAGTAACATGCTTCAATACTTACATGGATATCACTATGAACCAAGTCTCCATTTTTTTCCATTTTATATTGAAAGTCATTAAAGCAATAGAGTAATTGTTAACCTCAGACGCCGGTCTTAGAAAAACGATACTCTCCTTAATCAGGATACATAGTCCAGTTTGAATAATGAAGACTGCCATCATGTTTAATGAAGTTAAACAAGGAAAGGTGAAATAAAACCATCGGGGAACATCACTTGTTTACATAAATCGCCTCCTTCTTCACTTATGCTGGCTATGACAATATGCACCAACCTGGAAGACATCTAAGCCCAGGAGTGGCAAATACTACTGTGGCCAGAAGTAGGATGGAACAAACAAATGTATTAAAATCTGGGCTTTAAACCATTTGAAAGTGGAGATAAGATATCCATATTTGATTCTGCAATGCCAAATACAGTCACTGGCACATAGTAAGTGAATGATAATGCTTATTATTTCATAGTTACAGCCTGTTTTCTCCATTCGACTATGAACAGCACGGAGTTTGTCTTTCATTTCTCCATTTATAATGTACAAAGTACTAGAACAAAATAGATTTACAATAAGTGTTATTTTGTTGAATAAATGAAAGAGGGCACCAAAAAGTGAGAAAGGTTCAGAAATCATAATCCAGGAAAAAAAATAAGATCCAGAAGCAGAAATAAAGTCAAGTCCCCAGGGGTAAGAAGAAGAGTTCAAATACTGTTTTAATTCCAGAAAACCATTTCACAGGGTTCTAGCATGTTATATTTTTATTAGGGCTCCTAGCACGTTGACATATTTAGTCCTGGACATCTTCTGAGTGTTTTTCTGTATCTAGTACTGGGTTGTGCCTTATCTGTGTGTCTGTACGTGGATGTGTTTCTGAGCATGCTAGATATTTAGAAAAACAAAATAAGAGTGCATCGGGCATGAACATTACTATCAGTACTCGGAGTTCAAAGGAGACCCTATAGTCCCTTAAGTTCTCAGATTAAAGCTTCACTTAGATTCTATTTTGCTGAAGCCTAAGGAGTACGATTAAACCTTAGATGGGAATCTTAAGGTTAAAATTATTCAGTCAGGCCCAACTTGCTCTAGACATCCTCATATTAGTCCTATGTAATTGTAGTGTGTTCAGATTGCTTAATTCTACAGAAAACTAACATTTTTTTACTTAGAATCAATTCTAAACAGTATTTTTTTGGTATACTCTTCAAAGATGAACTGTATACTTAGTACAGTTTTTTATTCAATCTACCAACTAGGGTCTGGGTGCATACCTTGAGTTAGAAAGAATGGTAAACACCTTAGCAATGTAAAGGTTTTCTAGAAAAACACTTACACTTTAATTTGTTTATATGTTCACATATGGACTGGGGTGAATTTACGTTCAAGTCAGAGGAAACATGGCAGATTTTTAAAGACCCTGGAGAAGAAGTTAAGTGTTTCAGTCTATAAGTGAAGATACAAATTTTATATCATTTCCAAATGTTAACCAATGGACTGTGACAAAGTCTTCACTCATTCTTAAAGAAATTAGAAAAATGTAGTAGGTATTTCATAAAACCCAGTTTGTTCAATTTAATGGATTATTCTTCATTTGGGGATTATATGTTTATTATTTTTAGTATTAGAATTCTCTCTTTTAATGAAACATAAGTGATAATAGAGGGTAGTTTATGGGTTTTGATTTAGAGAGTGCTTTGAATTTAATTTTCCAATCACTGGTCGATGAGTGGCATAACTATTCTATATTCTAGGAAATGCCTGTTGGGTTTTGCCTATGAAAAGGAAGGAATGAATGATGTCTCCTAGAATGGACTTGGTCTGGCTTCTGAAGTAAACTGTGCACAGTATTTGAATTTCAAGTTCACGTAATTTCAACTATTAATAAGAGAAGAATGGCTGGTGTGTCATGTAGAAACTCAGGAAGGCTGCAAACAAATAGTGTATTAATATTTAATTTTAAGGGCATATAGTCATTTTGTGGCAATTTATTACCAACTAATTTGGATAACATGGGTTTAGGCAGTTTAGCTTATGAAAAGGTAGCACTCCCATATTATTTGTAACTAACCTATCTGAATCTTGGAAATAATATCCCATAATAAAAAGCTTTTATTAAAAGAGGTTGGGCTCCTAGGTCATAAGTCTCACAAAAAGCTATCAACATACGTAATATATAATTAATATATATGATATTGTTTCTATGAGAAGCACATTTAAGGTATAACTGAGGAGGTCTGGTGCCCATAGCTCTTTTGCGACAATCCCAAGGATCTAACTCCACACTCATATAAATGAGGAAATGTTTCTCTTCCTACTACACATTCATTTATTTATTCATTCATTCAACAATTACATTGATCACCATATGCTCTGGAGACTCAACAGTGAACAATAAAGACAACTGCATGTTTCTTAAAGTATACCTATATTTAACATGCTATCATAGGTGGCATATAATCATAAAATTAATATGATATAATATAATATAATTAATATAATATAATGTCAGGTTTGTGATAAGTGCTAGAAAGGAAATATTAAGTCTCTCTTATAGTCTTCCAAAATAGCTATATGAGGCAGGAGGCTCTAGGATTTTGGAAGTCAAAATCTAGGTATATTCAGAATAGCCACTCCATGGAGACTAAGGCACAAAAACGCTGAGGTCAGTAAAATAAATAAATGGACCTTAATCAAACTTAAAAGCTTTTGCACAAGAAAGGAAACCATCAATAAAATGAAAAGACAACCTATGGAATGGGAGAAAATATTTGCAAACAATGTGACAAACAAGAAGTTAATATCCAAGATCTACAAACAGCTCATACAACTCAATAGCAAAAAAGCAAACAATCCAATCAAAAAATGGGCAGAAAACCTAACTAGGCATTTTTGCAAAGACATACAGATGGCCAAAAGGCACATGAAAAGATGCTCTACATTGCTAATTATTAGAGAAATGAAAATCAAAACCACAATGAAGTATCACCTAATACCAGTCAGAATGGCTATCATCTAAAAGTCTATAAATAATAAATGCTGGAGAGGGTATGGAGAAAAGGGAACCCTCCTACACTGTTTTTGGTAATGTAAATCGGTGCAGCTACCATGGAAAACAGTTCCCCCAAAATATTAAACACATAACTACCAAGTGGTCCAGTAACCCCACTCCTGGGTATCTATCCAGAAAAAAATGAAAACTCTAATTTGAAAACATACATGCACCTCAATGTTCATAGCAGCACTATCTTCAATAGTCAAGACATGGAAGCAACCCAAGTGCCCATCAACAGACGACTGGCTTAAGAAAATGTGTTGTGTGTGTGTGTATATATACACACAATGGAATATATATACATACAATGGAATATATATACACATAGTATATATATACACAATGGAATACTACTCAGCCATAAAATGAATGAAATATTACCATGTGCAAGAACATGGATGGACCTAGAGAATATTATTCTGAATGAAGTAAGTCAGACAGAGAAATTCAAATAAAATATGATATCACTTATATGTGGAATGTAAAAATAATACAAATGAATCTATATACAAAACAGAAACAGACCCACAAACATAGAAAACAAACTTATAGTTACCAAAGGGGAGAAGGAGGGAGGGAAAAATTAAGAGTATGGGATTAACAGATACAAACTACTATACATAAAATAGGTGAGCAACAAGGATTTACTATATAGCACAGGGAATTATATTCAATATCTTGTAATAACCTGTAATAATGGAATATGGTCTGAAAAAAAAATAACAATCACTTTGCTGTATACCTGAAATTAACACAATATTGTAAATCAACTATACTTCAATTAAAAGAAAGACTTTGAGGTCAGTGGCTTCATGACTTCCTGATAGGTATGTTTCTGCCTTGTTATGTAATGGATCATACCTATTATTATGAGCGCCATAGAACAATATAACAAAAATTCTTAATGAAATCACATTAAAGGTTGTGATACAGAGTATCTCTCTCTTAGAAACAAATTAATTATATGTTTTAACATCCATATGCTTTTTTTTTTGGTGTGTGTGTGTGTGTGTGTGTGTGTGTGTGGTACGCGGGCCTCTCACTGTTGCGGCCTCTCCCGTTGTGGAGCACAGGCTCCGGACACACAGGCTCAGCGGCCATGGCTCATGGGCCCAGCTGCTCCGCGGCATGTGGGATCCTCCTGGACCGGGGCACGAACCCGTGTTCCCTGCATCGGCAGGCGGACTCTCAACCACTGCACCACTAGGGAAGCCCAACATCCATATGCTTTGATAGCACTATGGCAGCTATTATAAATAGCAATGAAAGTTTAAGGTTTTATTTGACAAAATTGCTAAATTCAAAGTAAAACTTTAGAAAATGCTAAAATTGCATATATTTGCACCACTGGTAACTAATGACTAATGGACAAAAAATTAAAGTGAAACCTATGATCTAACAGCTAACCTCACATTTCACTATTACCAATTGTGATCAGATCAGAAACTAGGAAAACAGAATTTGGCCAAATAACCTGTAGAGATTTACAAAAATACAGGTAAAATTAAAGTGGAAATAATTGTTATACCTCAGGAAAAGTTAAATAGAAAGAGATAAAATAATTATAAGATAAAAATCTTTTTGAATTATTTCAAATACAAAAATAATTTTAGTGACATTCCAAAACTGAAAATTGAATGCTTTTAGGTTTACGTATCATTATTCAATGCCTTTCAGATTAGTGATTCACAAATTCACTGCAGAGTATGGTTACTACCCACTGGAGTAGTAGATGGGGCAACTGATTGTAGATGGGGGCAAGAACTTTCATTTACTGCTACTAAACAGTGCATTTCCTTTTAAAATCATAACAAAATAAACCCCATTGTTATCTCTCTCATAATATTCTAATAAATTTGAAAGTAGATGTTTTTAAGGACACAGATTATTGAAAATAATTTCATCTGTGAAACAGGAACAAATTTAATAGACAAACAGACATTTAAAAGCACCTGCTGTACTGTAAAAAAAAAAAAAAAAAAAAAAAAAAAAGACATGGTTCAAAAGGATGCACCCAATGTTCATTGCAGCACAGTTTACAACAGCAAAACATGGACGCAACCTAAATGTCCATCAACAGATGAATGGATAAAGAAGATATGGTACATATGTACAATGGAATATTATTCAGCCATTTAAAAAGAATGAAATAATGCCATTTGCAACAACATGGATGGACTTGGTGATTATCATACTAAGTGAAGTAAGTCAGACAGAGAAAGACAAATATGATATGATATTGTTTATATGCAGAATTTAAAAAAGTGATATAAATGAACTTATTTACAAAACAGAAACAGACTCACAGACTTAGAGAATTAACTATGGTCACCAGGGGAGAAGAGGGGAGAGGGCTAGATTGGGAGTTTGGAATTGGCATGTACACACTGTTATATTTAAAATAGATAACCAACAAGGACCTACTGTAAAACAAACATAAATAAAATAAATAAATAAAAACAACTGCTGTAAAAAAAGTCATTGATATAGATGAAATGACCACCTTAGAGCTCAGTGTTTATTGCACATGATTGTTTTTATTAACTACAGCACTAAACATATTTCAGATTTAGATAACTAAGAAAAGATTTTCCCTTATGATATTAAGCTCTATTAAGATTTCCCTTATGTGATCTCCTACATAAATTAATGAATGTAAAAGAAAGACACAGATCTCTGTTATAGAGGGAAATCTATTAAATGTAATAATAGATAATAGAAGAAAAAGCTGTGTAAAGAGAATTATTGTGCCTGTGATCTATTTTTTTCTGAAACTGCCAATTTATCAAACACAATATATAAGATGATTGCTTGCCTTTTTACATGTGTATAGAAAACACACATCTATGAAGAATTTTCATATGTTCCATAAGCACCTCTTGTCATGTGCAGAGGCATTCACATACTATGTAACACAGGAGGTAAACTAATCTCCTCCAGTCATCAAGTGATACCAGCTATGACATTGAGAAATATTAAGATATCAAGCATTTAAACAGTGCTTGTATTTCTCTCCCAGTTCTCCTATGAGGTATGTCAATATTCTCATCTCTAGAAAGATTTAGTA
Source organism: Hyperoodon ampullatus (assembly GCF_949752795.1). Classification (NCBI taxonomy): domain Eukaryota; kingdom Metazoa; phylum Chordata; class Mammalia; order Artiodactyla; family Ziphiidae; genus Hyperoodon; species Hyperoodon ampullatus. Next base: position 103,680,878 of record NC_136914.1, read on the forward strand.
ATTGACCTACTTGATCTAATTCACAGGAGGCCATTGCAAAAGTGAGCTAAATTTAAAAATCTGCTTGTTTCTGTGGTTGTAGCTACACGATAAGAAATTGTCCACAGTATAATAGGTGATTCAATTTATAGTTAAAAATAAGTAAATCTGATTTTGGCATCACCAATTACACAGACAACATCCAGAATACAGTATGTGGGTTTGTTAGCAGTTGTTTTAATATTCATTTAAAGAAAGTATTTCAATAAATGTTAACTGAATATCATATAAATATGTCACACTTTGAGTGACAATTTACATTTTGAAAAGAGGCTTTATGTAAAACAGGGCTTGACACAAATTTGTCACTGGCAATGGAGAAATAAAACATGAATTTATTGCAGTAAGAAAAATACTTTTGAACTTCTGAGGTTTTATAAGTATCGCGGTAAAAGCCTAACATATCATTGAATATACAAATTGCTCACCAGAGTCCACAGACAGCATTGCTATTAGCTACTTCATTATTTTGATAGAATATTTAATGTTACACATCTGTATTTGGAATTCAAATTTCATTGTTAAAAACTATTACAAGACTTGAACTTCTTTATGTATTTAATTGTATAATGATATAATCTCCAGCCCTACCATTTGTTTTTTAAAAAAGTCAATGAATAACTTTCATCTTTGTATCCTGAGTGTCTAGTATAATTCTAAGCACATGGTTTGATGGATAAATATTTGTTGGAGGAAATGATGAACAAATAAACTCTTCAAGAAATTAAGTTCAAAAGCATGATTTCAAAGTTATATGCAAACTCATATAATCTCAAATCAAAGTGTTATTTAGAAAATCCACTTGTGCATGTGTGATGCTCATATTAAGGGAAAAGTTACACTATTTTTTTAGAAGACATTCATTCAGTATAACTTTCTGTGGGATTTTACATGGCTTCATTCCCTCCTACCATGTAGCAACAGATGATATTATATAGATGTGTAACTAGAGCTAATAAATTATTATTTATTTATGAGCTAAATACATTATTTTGTTTCTCATTTATGTAAATGAAAAGGGAATTTCTCTCATTGACCCTTGGAAAAAGTAGATCTGAAATCCTCTCCAACCATAGCTTGCATATCTAAGTCACCTAGTCTCTGCAATAAGAATGTATAATAAGCCTAATAAGCCTATAATAAGCCACATATTTGAAACTAATATGGTGGTAATTTCCAGTGACAGACTAGCTGGTTGTTATTATGGTGCCTTAGACAAAATTTCCAGGCATGTGTAAGAAAGTGATTCTTAGGCACTGTTCCATATGTCATTATGACAAAGGGAAAACATATATTTCTTTATTCTTATTTCTCTGTTATCACTGCATCCAGATGTTTTAGAAAGAAAACAAGTTCTTTGAAAAAAATGTTTCCTAAATTATGTTCCGCTGGACATTGTTCATGAAGATGTTCATACATATAGTGGGTAAAATGTTTCTTGATCAAATTATTTGGGAGACCTGCATGGTCATTAATCTACAAAGGCTTAGTATAATGCAATAATTAGAGAAATATGCTAATTCTACTTCATTTAATATTTTTGAAACTTACTTGAGTATAGAACCACTTTGGCTTAACACGTGAATCTCCTGTTTCAGACAATCTATTAAATCTACTACTCTACTAAAGTAAAACATCAACTTGGGAAATATTAAGCCTCAACTGAGGAGTCTTAGCCCTCCTTACGTTATCTGCATCCTAAAAGTCTGTCTTGTTTACTAAATACATATTCATTTTATGGGATGTGTAGTTTGAGCAGGAGAGAGAGATCTCACATATTTTCATTGCCTTTTCTGTGGCTGACCACACTATACGTTATTACTCCTTTAGAAAAATAGAAATTGACACCTGTCTTAGTTCAGTCTGCTTTAACAAATACTACAGACTAGGTGGTTTAAACAACACATATTTATGTCTCACAGTTCTTGAGGCTGGGAAATACAAGATCAAGGCAACAGCAGACCTACAGTCTGATGAGATTCTGCTTCCTGGCTTGTAGATGGACAATTTCTTGCTGTATCCTCATGTGGCTGAGAGAGAAAAAGAGAGGAAGCAAACTTCCCCTGCCTCCTGTAAAGGGTACTCAACCCATCTTAAGGGTTATACTCTCTTGATTTTACCTCCTGAAGGTCCTACCTCCTAATACCATTGCACCATGATTTCAACATATGAATTTGAGGAAGGCACAAACATTGCAAAGATGGTACATAAGTCAATCTTTATTTCAATCTTTTACTGACTGTGTATATGATATTGTAACTTCATGCTCATTTCTACTTTCAAAGAACAACACAACATATACTATATGTACATGTCAGGAATAAATTTCAGTGCACTAATGAATAAAGCTACCATGAAAATTGGCTAGCTGGAAAACATTATCAACATCTGATGACATTATAGTTACGTTTCACCTTCCAGATTAATGACATGCTAATATTACTTTTCAGAACCATTTTAATTTGCCTGACATTAGCATTGAAATTATATGCTACTTTTATCATAATAACATCAATCTATATATTTTACATATGTAGAAGTATTGCAAAATTATAAGATGATATAAATGCAATATACTTTCACTGTTAAATTACCTTTAAAAATCCCATTATTCAATCTGGCATCAAAATAAAACAAACAGTAAATCAGAGAAGCTTGTTTAATGAAGTGACTTTATCTCTCAGGATTATACTCATCGTTATGACTTTAACTGTGAAGATTGGAACTATTTGTGACACAAAGTGAATAATCCTCCATTATTTAAATAATTTGTAATCACAGCACAGTCCGTGATTCTTCGGCTTATTACTTATTTGCATGTTATAATCAACTAAAATTTCATGCATGCCCAAATATACAAAACTCTGTTTAAAATGAAACTTCTCCAACAGCTTTGGCAGCTGTCCTGTCTGGATGTATATAACGTGGGGTGGAATACATGAAGGATTCATGAAGCATATGCACACCATTTCTATTATATATGTCCTAGATCAAATGTTAAGAAATAAAGCTGAATTGGAAGGTATATTCTGAATAAGTTCAGAATCATAACCTATGGCATTAAATATTCACAGTAACATTTTGGAAGTGTTGAAATCACGTAAGGAAATCCCACATAAGAAAAGCATTAATTTATCTTAAAGATTGTAAAAACTATTACTCAACAGTAAAGACTGCCTTACTCTTTTGTTTCTATGTTTTTGTATCTATAGCTTGCTTCTAAACAAGAGACTTGGCTTATGATGCAACATAGTGACTTTCAGGACCAGGTCAGCAAACACAAGGGTGATTTTCTTGGCCTCTAAGGAAACAATGAGTTTATAGGATACTGTTAGTCTTCTTACTCATAATAACTAGATGTATATCAAAATATGCAAAGAAGCATGGAGGCGCATACATATTTGTCTTACAGAACAGAATGATGATAATCAAAAGATGTAGAATCACTGATTACAATGAAGTCTAAAATATAAGAATAGTGGGACATATAATAGTAAGATTTTAAATAAGTCAAATAGACCAATTAAATATGATTATCAAATAGAATTTAAATAAATCAAAGAGACCACTCAAATAAAATTATTGAATGCTGGGTAAAATTCATATGCATTGTAGAAATCAGGCTTTAGAAACCTGATGGAAATTATGCACTGAAACAACTAATTTCACTGAAAATTTTTGGAATAAATGTTTCACATTAGTAATTATTTTATAACAAAATAAATTTTATATGAGAAAACAACTTTATACTTAGGGAAATGCTTCCTTATCAGAATTCCCAAGAGACTAATTGAGATGACACCAACTTTTTTTTTTTAAGCTGCTCTCATAGGAAGATGGTCACCAACGGCTACAGCTACACTTATACTGTATGATTTTACCCTTCTTCCTCAATCCAGCTGGGTATATTTGAATAAGTGATGGTCAGCAGAGCCAAGTGGAAATTTCTATGTGGAATTTGGAACATCCCCAGTCAGCCTGAGCTGGTCTTTTAAATACAGGCAATCAAATTTGGAATTGGGTGAAAGCCATGTGAAACTGAAGCAAAGAAATCTGGTTTGCTGAGAGAATAACAAAGAAATGAGTAGTCAAAGGTAGGAACCAGATCATGAAACGTTGCCCAATCCCTTGGTTTCATTTTTTTCAAGAACTCAATTGATATTCGGTTCTGTGAGTTAAAGAGGCATCGTGTTAAACATTGCATCATTATCTCATTCTAATAGGCATAAGAACATTGTACAGTAGGTAGTATTATACACAATTTATAAATGAGGAAATGGAGACACAGAGTGATAACTTGCTACACATTAGGTAGTAAGGTGTGGAGTTAGATTCTGAACCTAGATTAGCTGGTTTCAAAGTCTCCATGTTAACCATAATGACTTTATGGAGGCAAATATGTATACAAATTAGTAATTTGGATTGAACTCAATAGAGAGGGGGGCCCAGAGTTGTGTATATGTTTGTGAAGACTGTATATTTCACAACTCTAGGAGACATCATTCAAACTTATCTGATTACCTGAGGAGAGGAAGTGAGTTCTATATATCAATGTAATGTCACTATTTGGCACATAACAGTCTTTTGGTAAACTTAATTGTATAATAAAAATAAACTATTCTTGGTTCAAGCTTACATGACACCAAATAAATAAGAAACCTTAAATCCAAACTTCGTTGTATCTTTTTACTATTCTATTTTAGCCAAAAATGTATAGCCTTTTGCGTCTAAACAACCACCACTTCCTACAGATTCATATGCCTAGTTATGTATCAATCAGTGGCAGATGCGATTAATGTGAATTTATATTTGAGGCATAGAGCAACGTGCTAGAGATAACAACATAAAGGTCTTCACACTAGAGAAGCTTACAGTAGTCATACACAAACACTGGTAACACTATAAATATCTAATTTTTAGTGTGTTCAATACACAGGAAGTGCTGGATTTTGATTCAGCCTAGGAAGTGGTCACCCTTCCTGGTGGTAATGGAAAGTTTCATTTCCATTGTATAACTTAAACTGGGCTTTGGAAAACATGATTAGTATTAAGATGGGTTATATGGAGGGTGGAAGGTGGAGTATTTCAAGCAATCCGTGCAAAACACTAGAGGTAGAAATTTATATGAATCTTTTGGGGAGTTAAGAAGAGAGAAGTCAGTTCATTTGGGGGGAAGTGTGTTGGGATATAAGATCACAAAGATATCAGTCCCAGGCTCCAGAGGACAGAGATTCCAGGCTGAGCAGTATGGACCATCATTTTCTGCATTAATGCAAACAGTGAGTGGCATAAAAGAAAAATAAAAGAGAGAGAGAGAGAGAGAGGGAGAGAGAATAAGGCAATGAACAGCAAAAGCCTCAAAAAACTTCAAACGTGAGGGGAGTCTTGAGCATTCTCTCTCCCTGTGCTGCCTTTAATGGAAATAATCAACAGGAATGCTCGATGATTACAGTATATATTTTCTCTGTGGGAGAGGGAGATTATCTACTCAGAACCATAAAGCATTTTGCTTGCAAAATTAATTCAAATTGACTTGCATGGGAGTACTGTCACATGAATTGAAAACAGCTGAGGAATGGTTAAAAAAGATCATGATAAACAGCAATCAAACCACTAGGAAAATAACCGGTGTTTGGCCCCTGGGAACCTCTGCAAAGCCGTTTTATTTAACATCTTTATTAATGAATGGGAAGATGAGATAAAAAAATCATTATAGTCACATATGGAAACTGGAGAAAATATCAATGAGAGCAGAGAATTCTTTTTCAGAAGAAGAAGGATTTTAGGTCCAGATTTTACATGGAGTAAATCATTTCACAGAGAACCTCTAGATAGAGACCCAGAAATCTCCATATATGTAATGGGGAAAAGGAAAACATGAGTACCCAATATGAAAAAGGTGGGAATAATATTGGGAAATGGCTGTTTGAAGTAAGTGGGTGCACAGGTGTCTGACATCACAGGTAAGGTGACAGTAACATATAACTCTTTAGAAATAACCTGAAACTCTGTTCACATGTATGCTCCCAGCTTCTTATACAGACCCATAGAGAATGTCAACCAAAAGGAGCAGATCAGGAGAATTAAGTGTTTGGGTAGAAAGCTAGTTTAGGTGATGAGTATGGATAACATAGCTGTACACATTGTGATCTGGAGAAAAAATAGATAGGGGTTGGGATGGAGGGAAAAAGGATTTCACAGCATGATCTGCTAATGGAAAAACAGTTAATCTTTGAACCATACTTTCCAGAGGAAATAAGACTTAAACTGCAGTTTGAAGGATGAGGTCTTTAGCTAGTCTATTGCAGTTGGGGTAAGAGGAAGGATTAACCAGAGGATATCATGAATAGAGGCTATTTTCCTGTTTATGTTTGTGAGTTTCCCTATAATGCAGAAGTGTTTTGAGAGACTGTAAAGAAGAAAATATAGACACTGTTTTCTAGTGACTTTAAATATATAAACAGTGACAACTAGCAAACAAATAATATATGCATGTCTCAATCCTACCTTGAATGAATACACTGTGACTCTTGCTAATACATTCAATATATAGCAAAGGCAAAATACAACGTTTGTCTCATATGCCAAAGCAAACTGCACATTTTAAAAAACTTTCTTCATAATTGATAGTTTCTATGTGGGAAATCTAAATGTGAAATTGTGCTTCATCTAAACTTCAGTGTATGCGAAATGACTGTCTTGAATTCCTTAAATTATTTATCTTAATTACCTTAGGGGTTGGGTGTGCTTTTTGTTTTTCTAAAAAATAATGGATACAAAGCTACTTTGGAATAGGATTGTTCTTCATTATACTGGCATTTGCAATATATAGTATAATACCCATTCCCTTTAGAATTCTTTTCTATCACTGTCCAAATAAAGAGTTTTTCTATATCCACTAATGTGCTCTTTTTTCCCCTTCAGCATAACTTTAATCTTTATTAGCCTCTCCATGCTCAGTGTGGGCCTCAGTGCTTGTCATTATCTTTCCTCTCCTTTGGTAGAAAGCAAAGCCAAAACAAGGTTCTGGCAAAACATCTTGATCATAACCAAAATATATGAGATTAGCAGTGTTCAAATACTTCCCCTCATTCTTCGCCTTTAAGTTTGGGGAGGAGGAATCACACACAAAGCCCTCACATACACTTTTACCAAAATCTGAGTATCAGAATAGAAAATCCAGTTTAAGTTTCTCTTGATTCAAGAGAATCCACATAAAACACTAATGATGGATTCACAGTCCATTTTGAGTAATCTAAACTTGAGTTATTTTCAACTTCAAAAGTAAACACAAGGCTTCCCTGATGTCTCAGTGGTTGAGAGTCCACCTGCCGATGCAGGGAACACGGGTTTGTGCCCCGGTCCGGGAAGATCCCACATGCCATGGAGCAGCTAGGCCCGTGAGCCATGGCCACTGAGCCTGTGCATCTAGAGCCTGTGCTCTGCAACGGGAGAGGCCACAACAGTGAGAGGCCCGCGTACAGCAAAAAAAAAAAAAAAAAAAAAAATGTAAACATAGGTTCTCTGTCTTGAAGAAATCAGAAAATAGAACAAACTGACACTAAAACAAGAACAGCCATAAACTCCTGTTTTGAAGTGACTTTATGTAGGACTATTGCTTGTTCTTTCTGCCCTAGGCAGAGAGCAGTTTACTCTGTCTCCATTTTAGTACAAATATGATTTAAGTCAATATTCTGAAATCTCTCTCAAATGAATAAGTTATTTTGAATGATCCTAATACCCCCTAAGATCAGCATAAGAAAAGACTGCAAAAATAATGTTTATCTTCTTTGAATTGAATAGGAAAAGAGAGCAAAAATAAAAGCAGAATTTGCAATACGATTCAGAGGTGACAGCCAGGGGACTGTGGTGGCTTGCCCACTGTGTGAACAGGAAGTACAAAGGACTCAGTGGGGAAAAGGCTTTCTGCCAAAGCAAAGAAGGCAGGTCTATCTTGTGATCTTTTGTAACAACAACATATGGAAAAAGAGCAATAGTGAAATTTATAAGACGTTAAGAGCATAATCTGCTCTAAATAAACACGATAGCCGTTCATTTTATTCTTATAAGAATGTTTTGAAAACACTTGCTCAAAATTTCCAGGAAATAATGCTATTAACATGAATTATTAGACTATATAAATTAATCAACACTAAATGTTCCAGAAGGTGAATGAAATAATGCTACTGTAATTAGAAGGAAGCAAAGTACATCTTCAGGGTGTGTACAGATAGGACAGGAAATGTTCTGTATGATACTGCAATGGTAAACACATGTTATTATGTATTTGTTAAAACCCAGAGAATGTAAAAGAGAAAGAGTGAACTTTAATATAAACTTGAAATTTACCTAATAATAATGTAACAACGTTGCCTGGTCTATTGTAACAAATGTACCACACTAATGCAACGTGCTAATAGTGAAAAAAGGGTAAGGAGGAATATTGAGGTTGTGTATAAGAACTCTGCATACCTTCTGCTCACTTTTATGTAAACCCAAAACTTCTCTAAAAAAATTAAGTGTATTAATTTTTAAAAATAAGGCAATGGTTAAAAAAATAAGTATTTTAAGACAAAATCTTATGTAAATATAAAAAGAGGGTTGACAATAGAGTCAATCATGAAATAAATTAATTCTCAACGCCTCTTTATTATTCCTTATTCACAATCATGAATTACTATTACTGTTAGAATTATGTCCTAATGAGTTGAGGCTGAAAAAGTTTGAGAACCTCAGTGTAAAATACTAACAAAAAGTGCTCTGAAGGAAAAAAATATTTACTCAAATAGGCAGTGAAATTTAGAATTGAGGGTAACTATGAACATTTTACATCAATTAAGCCAGAAGTCAGTCTGTGTTTTGCTTATTTGTTTTTATTTCTGTCTACAATTAAAGACCAGTTCTGGGAGAAAAAAAAGCATTGACAAACCCTCCCCTTAATTTTATTCAAAGTGAAATTAGAGTACTGAGTCCCACATTTGGGAGTTGAGACATAAAAACTCTTAAGAGTTTTTACTTACTTCATTTGAACAGTCAAATGCCAAAGAGATAGCTGAGTGGTTTTTGCTTTTAACCACCAAACTGTTGCTTTCTGGTTGTGTTTGAAAACAGCAATACAAAAGTAGCTTTTTAACCAACCATCATCTTTTTTACTTCTTTAGTGGTTGAGTGATGATGTGGTGCATTCAAATACATTATCTTACTTTATCCTAAAACAACACTACAAGATAGATGATATAATAGCCACCCATCCTTGCTTAACAGACAGGAAAGTGGAGATTCACACAGGTCCCAAAAATAATAGAGTGAATTACAGATATAGCTAGGAGTCAAGTTAATTCATCCTTTTCATTATCTATCTACCTTTCATATAATTATTTAATTATATATATATATATATATATATATATATATTTGTTATATACACAATATAACAATGCAACTTATATATTTGAGCACATATGTGCTATACATTTTTCCAAAAATGTATTATGATCTAGCAATTAATAGCATGTGACCCACTCCACCTCATTTAAAACTTTCTTTGAGGTGAATTTTCTCTTCAGCATGAATTCCTCTCTTCCATGAACTAGAAGTCTGAGAACCATCCAGAACTTATGTCTCTGGAGACCTAACTCTTTGTAGGAGTTCACCTCTGGTTTAAAATAATCAGTATCCTGGAAGACCTGGGTTTAAAATGGCCTCAGTCTCTTACCAACTGCATAACCTTGGGAAAATCACTTACCCTTAGTGAGCCTCATTTTCTTCATCTACAAAAAAATACTAAATATCTTTTTACATTGTCATTGTCAGTACTAAATGAATTTATGTACTAAATGAAAGAGTATTTTTTTATGGCAAGACAATGAGAAACAATGATATGACAGCACATGTGCCAAATGCAATACACGTGTTGCGCCCAGTTATGTCACAAACTACTTTAATGACCTTGAGAGAATACTGTCACATCTCTGCCACTTTCATACAAGTATAGAAAGAAAATAATAGAATGCATTTCAGTTATCACATTGCTATAACACTCTGATAACTCATTCTCAAAATAACAACACTGCCCCAAGCTCCAGGGCATCAGGGACTTTTGCTTGTTTTCTTCACTTACAACCTTCACTACCGTAACCCTGGTTATAGTAGGCACTGACTCTTCTTCACTACTATAACTACCAAAACTAGGCACAAACTAAGTAAGGCACACTCTGAGAAGAGTTCAAGCCACAAATTAAGTGTCCAATATATATCTGTTGAATGAATGAATGCAGCAAATTTGCATGAAAGCAAACTTTGCTGTAACATAGTACTCCTAGATATGTACAGAAAAAAAAAAAAAAAGGAAGGAGGCTTCAAGTTATTACCATGAGGCAGAAGACACTCACATATACACCCACTGTCTACCTCATACATTGTAGCTACAAAGCACATGCTGAAGCCCAAATTCAAATGATGAGCCATAACTGAGGTGAAGTACTCAAACAGAAACTAGGAAGAAACAGTCTCAGCATGTAACACGAGAGAAGTTTTTTAAAGTCTCTCCTAAAACAGAAGAAAAAAACGATGCTTGTGCAGTATTAAAAAATGACCCCATGATAATGCCAACATTGCAGACCAGCAACTTAAATGACTGAAGAGCAGCAGGTAGAAATTTAGTCAAATAGGAGAATTTGCTTACTCTCTTCCAGTTGCAGCCTTTACTCGGCTTTGGGCTGTTGAGGTAATAGAAATCTGCTAGCTCTGGCTTTCTGAAACTTCCAACTAAACAGAGAAACTGGGAGTTCAGACTTTATATGAAATCTCCCAATCTTTAAATGCTGACAATGAATTCATACAGATATAGTAAGAAAACTAACAAAGAAACACAAAAACTGATTGACTGATGGATCTTTTAATATGAGGAAAACAGAAATGCAGTAGAAGATCAAAGAAAGGATGTTTACTGGGTGCCAACACTGTGCCCAGTTCTACTCTCAGTCCCACTTATTCAATCTTCATGCAAAACCACATCTCAGGGTTTCCCTGGTGGCGCAGTGGTTGAGAGTCCGCCTGCCGATGCAGGGGACACGGGTTCGTGCCCCGGGTCTGGGAAGATCCCACATGCCATGGAGCAGCTGGGCCCATGAGCCATGGCCACTGGGCCTGCACGTTCAGAGCGTGTGCTCCGCAACGGGAGAGGCCGCAACGGTGAGAGGCCCGCGTACCGCAAAAACAAAAACAAAAACAAAACTACATCTCAGTAATGTATGACCCATTTCATAAATTAACAAACAAACAGTTATCCTTCTAATAAATATTTATTGAAGTCCAATTATATGCCAGGAACTGAGCCTAGTTTTAGAAACACTGTACAGTGGTAAATATGAGATTGCCATAAGAAATTTAAAAGCTTAAAAGCAAAGAAAAAGTATGACAGGTGCAATGATTGTTTCTAAAAGGTGTATGGAATGTGTGCCTGACTACAAGGGATGAATAGGGTTTCTCCTAACTTACTTGCCCAATTCTCAGGCCTAGATTTAGGGTACTATTTTTATCGGTCTAAGAAATAAAATAATAAAACATTCATTCTTAAGGCCTGAGGTTCAGGAAATGTTCTGAAAAAAAGAATATTCTTCTTTACTTAATACAGTAAAGGCTTTCAGACTGGGGGAGCTCTTAAGTCAGACAATTCAAGATAGACTTACAAGAACATTCTTTCATGGAGTTATCAGGTTATATATAATGACAATCCTCTGAGATCAAGTCTTTGAAGAGTCTCCTACCTGACTCTGCCCACCCTAGTGCCTGTCAGACTGCTGTTTTTCACCCTGACAACAGATTTTTGAAATTGTCCAAGGCTACTTTAAAGAGCTGGAGTGGCAGAAAAGGACACAGGATACCTTGAAATGCCACAAACTTGTTTTCTGACAAGATTTAGTCCTTTTTCTTGACTAGATGTTCCCTGGATTGCTCCAAGATTTTGGTTAATTTCCAGAGTTCTGAAAAATTGATTCTTATAATATTTTCCACTTTTCTCATGGCTTTCATGGAAGAGAAAATTTTCAAATGCTCTTATTCCAAAATTTTTGTTGATATCACACCAATGATCTATATTTCACTTAGAGTTAGATTTCTTATCTAATCCTAAATGACTCAGCTTAATAGCAATATATAAAAAGTATATATATATATATATATATATATATATATATATATATACACACACACTTTATTGGAACTACTTGTACTCTGTATGCTTATTTTCTTTAAAATATAATTTTTAAAGTTTCTTCATTTTGCATTTGGGTGACATAACATCAATATAACAACTGAATTCCACATGCATTCCTCATACTCGGATAAGTGCACATTCACTAAGTTTCTCTAGTTTAACTTCTTTTTCTTCAGTATTAACATCAGGCATTAGCTATGTCAAAAGGAAGATCACTCAAAAAATTACAAGAGTTTTGAAGAAATACTCATTTAAAAATCTGAACAAAATTAACACTATACTAACAATTATATAGAAAGAAAAAGAAAGGATGAAGTTATTAGAATGACTGGAAATAGCCCATTCCTGATAAAAAGATTAGGTTTTTATAAAGGAATCAATTGTGCTTTACGCAGAAATCACATACAAAATTGAGTAATTTCCCTAAAAATGTTTAGTTACAAGAACAACTACAACATCAGATTTACCCTCAAAGTTACACTCTGTCAAACCTTGTCTGAATAACTTCTGAATGGAAAGAGGAGGAACACAAAACTAAACTCAAGAGATTCAAAGAGAATATGATATATTTTCTCACTTTAAAAAAATTAATTTCAATCCAATATGTCAGCCATCTTCTCAGGAAGGGCAATTTAAGTTATTTATGAAATAAATCATTTTTGATATGTGAAAAAATGCAGAGTACAAAATATATTTACAGGTTCTCATAGATGGATGTTAGCCAGCCATCTTCCTATATAGGGGTGGTGAAAGATGAAAGAAAGACAGTAACTCAGAGGTGGTGAGTGAGGGGAAGGATAAAGAAAGAATGGAGAAAGGAAGAGCATAAGAAAGATAAGAGACAGATTAAGAGAATATATATATCTTTATGTTGGCACTGGCTATATCTGAGTAAGACAATTTGTTTTTCATTTGGCTTATCTTCATGTTTTAATATCTTAACAATTTACTTGTATTACTTTATTTATTTTATAGCTCTAAATGTAACCATAATATTTACAACCAAAAAGAAATACCAACTTAATGAAAATAGAGAAAGCACATTGAGATGAGGATGTTAACATATAAATTATTATGCTTTAGAACAATTAATACTACTTGTCTACTACAGAATACTACAGAAAGAATGTTCTAAGAAAAGGACCAATTAAAACATCTGGTATACTCATCAATTAGAAAAAATTTTAAGTTTTGGTTATTTGGTTTGTTATAACCAGATTTAGTATAATATTAAATTACTTAATTAAATTGAAATTAACCTTCCAAGTCTTATGAAATATTACTAGTGTACATAATCTTCTAAGTAATTGCATATATACACTGTATAATAAAGTTTTAAGCATTTAAATTGTTTAAAAATACTTTTTCTTTAAATGGAGGATTTAAAATATTATTTCTTTTTGTCACAAGGAGATTCGATAATTTTTTTTACTTTTCTTTTTTATATATTTTATTTTTTATTATAAAAATCCATGTGTGTTTTATTTTATTTTTTAGTTTTATTTTATATTGGAGTATAGTTGATTAACAATGTTGTGTTAGTTTCAGGTGTACAGTAAAGTGATTCAGTTATACATATACATGTAACTATTCTTTTTAAAATTCTTTTCCCATTTAGTTTATTATAGACTATTGAGCAGAGTTGGTTCAATAATGATGTTGGGTAGTTTTAGCTTGAAAATTAAAAAAATATATTTAAATATTAAAGTCTTTATATAATAAAAATGTTCTATCAAAGTCTAGATTGTTTTCAATATAATAGTCATGCAATACAGTTAATGTTTTCTATGTAATACAATGATTTTATGTCACAATATTTTACTTATATTTTCATTTTCCATCTGATAATATGGATGTGTTTTTAATTAAGCATGAGATAATGGAATACTTTTTATATAATCTATGTATTAAGATTGTTAATACTATAAATATATTAATAGGCATATTGTTAAAAAAAATGGCTTACCTAATTTTCATCCCAAAGAAGTTACTTTCAATGTAAACCATAAAAAACTAACAAAAAAACAATGGTTGATTATAAAAATCTTCCAATGGAGCATCTTTTCTGAAAGTTCTCAATAGAGAAAAATTCAAGAATTAAAAGAAAACCTTTGAATGATGAATAATCTGATAATCTGAGACATTTTTAATTTCAATGGAATTTAAAGGAATTTCTTATAATATTTTAATTCCCTAATGTAAATTAAACACATAATAAATTGGTTCCAGTGTTTGATTCAACACTGTCATTGACACATGAACTTTTATTTCCTATTCAATATAAACAAGATAAGGGCAAATTAGCAGCAAATCTTTGTTTTTTTCTTAGCTCTTCTTCTTCTTTTTTTTTTTTTTTAAAGATAAACCAATTCTAAAAATGTGTTGGTTGCTTCAATCTGAAGCTCTCCTGAATGCTGAAGAAACTTCATATTTCTTTACGGATAAACATTCAGAGAGGAAAATAATATATTTGTTGTTCAGTCATAAAAATCTCTTCCCAATTTGCTTGCTTTTCCCAGTCAAAGCTAATTTGAAGTCTCATCACTCCCCTTCACACACACCCCTCTTTTCTTAACATCAAATTTGTCCAGAGAATTTACAACTATATGATATTTAAGATGATGTCTATTCAAGTATTTTAAGTTGTAAGGAGAATTTCATAAAGGCTTACCCCATTTTTTGGAAAAGCAATCCATCCCAAGTCCCCCATGACAGTCCGTGAATCCAACAAATTCACTAAAAGAGAAGGAAAACAAAACTGAGTCAAATATACAAAAATATATCACTATTTTCATAGTGTTATTAAAAGTACATATTACATCCATAACTGAAAGTAAATTGAGCATTCATTATGATGAATACAAGAGTTATAATTTGAAGAAAACATTATTAGGATGCAAGAGAACAAGTGATTTTGAATAATTATTTGGGTAAAAATAACAGCAAAAGTATATAAACAAGTTATTATCCAAAGTGCTTTTTTTTTTTTTTTTTTTTTTTTGGTCAAACAGGAATAAAGGAAAAGAATAAGAAAAAGAAAATAATGAAAGGTCCACAGAAAACCATGAGGACCATGTCCATTTTTTAAAGATGCTAGTTCTTGGGATTAAGCTGCAACTGTAAAGTTGGGGATAAATGTACTCTATTTTCTTCTGGAAAGCTGTTACAAAGGCAATGAACAAATAATTTACATTAAACAACAATAAACTATTCCCGTTTGTAAGATTTTTTGTGATATTAACCAAAATCCATAATCCAAATTGCAAATTTAATTAAGAAATAAATCTATACACTCAACGAAGCCTAGGAAACGCAGCAGATCTTAAGGCTGTTGCAATAGCTAAGTGCTCACTGCATTCCCAAAGATACTTTCTATTTATATATAGCTATAGTCCAAAATGTGTTTTTTACATAACTGTTAGCTACATTTTGAAAGGCAGAACTCAATTAGGGCTGGGTATCCTAACATATTTGTAACTCCCAAGATGGAAGTCCAAACATCATCATTGCAAAAGGAAGCAATAGAAGAGTATGCACATGCACCAACATTCGCACACTCACAAACTTGCACATACACACAGATACATAGACACTCAGGGAGTTTATATTTCAACAGGTTCACCTACTGTCCCTCTGAAATTAAAGTAGTTTAAAAGTGTGCTAGGCAGAGAGGCTGCCTAAAATCACACTAAGTTCACAGACACCCCCAAACACACCACTGGACGTGGTCCTGCCTGCCAGAAAGACAAAATCCAGCCTCATCTAACGGAACATAGGCACCAGTCCCCTCCACCAGGAAGCCTAAACAACCCACTGAACCAACCTTACCCACTTGGGGCAGACAACAAAAACAACAGCCTGTGACAAGAACCTGCAGCCTGCAAAAGAGAGACCCCAAACACAGTAAGTTAAGCAAAATAATACAGAGAAATATGCAGCAGATGAAGGAGCAAGGTAAAAACCCACCAGACCAAATTAAGAGGAAATAGGCACTCTACCTGAAAAAGAATTCAGAAAAATGATAGTAAAGATGATACAAAATCTTGGAAATAGAATGGAGAAAATATAAGAAACATTTAACAAGGACCTAGAAGAAATAAAGAGCAAACAAATAATGATAAACAACACAATAAATGAAATTAAAAATTCTCTAGAAAGAATCAATGGCAGAATAACTGAACCAGAAGAACAGATAAGTGACACAGAAGATAAAATAGTGGAAATAACTACCAGAGGGTAGAATAAAGAAAAAATAATGAAAATAATTGAAGACAGTCTCAGAGACCTCAGCGACAATATTAAATGCACCAACATTTGAACTAAAGGGGTCGCAGAAGAAGAGAAAGATAAAGGAACTGATAAATATTTGAAGAGATTATATTAGAGAAATATTTGAAGAGATAATGTCCCTGATAGGGGAAACAAAATAGTCAAGTCCAGGAAGCACAGAGAGTCCCATACAGGAGAAATCCAAGGAGAAACATACCAAGACACATATTAATCAAACTATCAAAAATAAAATACAAAGAAGAAATATTAAAAGCAGCAAGGGAAAAGCAAGAAATAACATATAAGGGAATCCCCATAAG
This sequence comes from Hyperoodon ampullatus, assembly GCF_949752795.1. Classification (NCBI taxonomy): domain Eukaryota; kingdom Metazoa; phylum Chordata; class Mammalia; order Artiodactyla; family Ziphiidae; genus Hyperoodon; species Hyperoodon ampullatus. The sequence continues at coordinate 103,697,723 of NC_136914.1, forward strand.
GTTAACAGCTGATCTTTCAGAAGAAATTCTGCAAGCCAGAAGGGAGTGGCAGGACATGTTTAAAGTGATGAAAGGGAAAAACCTGCAACCAAGATTATTCTATCCAGCAAGGATCTCATTCAGAATTCACGGAGAAATTAAAATCTTTACAGACAGCAAAAGTTAAGAGAATTCAGCACCACCAAACCAGCTTTACAGAAAATACTAAAGGAACTTCTCTATGCAGGAAACACAAGACAAGGAAAAGACCTACAATAACAAAACCAAAACAATTAAGAAAATGGTAATAGGAACATACATATCGATAATTACCTTAAATGTAAATGGATTAAATGCTCCAACCAAAATACACAGACTGGCTGAATGGATACAAAAACATGACCTGTATATATGCTGTCTACATGAGACCCACTTCAGACCTAGGGACACAAACAGACTGAAATTGGGGGGATAAAAAAAGATATTCTAGGCAAATGTAAATCAAAAGAAAGCTGAAGTAGCAATTCTCATAACAGGCAAAATAGACTTTAAAATAAACACAATTACAAGAGACAAAGAAGGGCACTATATAATGATCAAGGGATCAATACAAGAAGAAAATATAACAATTGTAAATATTTATGCACCCAACATAAGAGCACCCCAATACATAAGGCAAATGCTAACAGCCATAAAATGGGAAATCGACAGTAACACAATCATAGTAGGGGTCTTTAACACTGCAATTTCACCAATGGACAGATCAACCAAAATGAAAATAAATAAGGAAACACAAGCTTTAAATGATACATTAAACAAGATGGACTTAATTGATATTTATAGGACATTCCATTCAAAAACAAAAGAATACACTTTCTTCTCAAGTGCTCATGGAACATTCTCCAGGATAGATCATATCTTGGGTCACAAATCAAACCTTGGTAAATTTAAGAAAATTAAAATCATATCAAGTATCTTTTCTGACCACAATGCTATGAGACTAATATGAATTACAGGAAAAAATGTGTAAAAATACAAACACATGGAGGCTAAACAATATGCTACTAAGTAACCAAGAGATCACTCAAGGAATCAAAGAGGAACTCAAAACATACCTAGAAACAAATGACAATGAAAACAAAATGGCCCAAACCTATGGGATGCAGCAAAAGCAGTTGTAAGAGGGAAGTTTACAGCAATACAATCCTACCTCAAGAAACAAGAAAAATCTCAAATAAACAACCTATACTTATACCTAAAGAAATCAGAGAAAGAAGAAAAAAAAAAAAAAACAAAGTTAGCAGAAGGAAAGAAATCTTAAAGAATAGATCAGAAAAAAAATGAAAAAGAAATGGAGGAAACAATAGCAAAGATCAATAAAGCTAAAAGCTGGTTTTTTGAGAAGATAGACAAAATTTATAAACCATTAGACAGACTCATCCAGAAAAAAAAGGAGAAGACTCAAATCAACAAAATTAGAAATGAAAAAGAAGTAACAACTGACACTGCAGAAATAAAAAGGATCATAAGACATTACTATAATCAACTATATGCCAATAAAGTGGAAAACCTGGAAGAAATGGACAAATTCTTAGAAAAGCACACCTTCCGAGACTGAACCAGGAAGAAATACAAAATATAAACAGACCAATCACAAGTACTGAAATGGAAACTGTGATTAGAAATCTTCCAACAAAAAAGCCCAGGACCAGATGGATTCACAGGCGAATTCTATCAAACATTTAGAGAAGAGCTAACACCTATCACATTGCCATCATCAAAAAATCTACAAATTATAAATGCTGGAGAGGGTGTGGAGAAAAGGGAACCCTATTGCACTCTTGGTGGGAGTGTAAATTGATATAGCCACTATGGAGAACAGTATGGAGTTTCCCTAAAAACTAAAAACAGAACTACTATATGACACAGCAATCCCACTATTGGGCATATACTCTGAGAAAACCATAACTCAAAAAGAGTCATATATCACAATGTTCATTGCAGCTCTATTTACAATAGCCAGGACATGGAAGCAACCTAAGTGTCCATCAACAGATGAATGGATAAAGAAGATGTGGCACATATATACAATGGAATATTACTCAGCCATAAAAAGAAATGAAATTGAGTTATTTGTAGTGAGGTGCATGGACCTAGAGTCTGTCATACAGAGTGAAATAAGTCAGAAAGAGAAAAACAAATACTCAATTACAACACATATATATGGAATCTAAAAAAAAAAAAAAAAAAAGGTTATGAAGAACCTAGGGGCAGAACAGGAATAAAGACGCAGGTGTAGATAATGGACTTGAGGACACGGGGAGGGTGAAGGTAAGCTGGGACAAAGTGAGAGAGTGACATGGACGTATATACACTACTAAATGTAAAATCAATAGCTAGTGGGAAGCAGTCACATAGCACAGGGAGATCAGCTCAGTGCTTTCTGTTCACCTAGCGGGGTGGGATAGGGAGGGTGAGAGGGAGCTGCAAGAGGTAGGGAATATGGGGATATATGTATACGTAGAGCTGATTCACTCTGTTATAAAGCAGAAACTAACACACCATTGTAAAGCAGTTATACTCCAATAAAGATGTTATAAAAAAAAAAAAGGTGCTATGTAGTCAAAATGCTTTAGACCTAGACCATAGACCATTATCTTTCAAATATATTATGCCTAAACCAAATGGATCTACCTGGCGTGCTGTGCAGCTGAACCACTTTGAATGAGCATGGTATTTGGACCCAAAAGGGAAATGACTGGGTTAACCCTCATCAGAGGTACTGAAGCTTTCTCAAACTACATTCAAGAGTCAGTCTCTTGAAATGCCCGCGATTCTAAAAAGATGGTTGGATCTGCAAGTGTAAGCCTAGGGTACTAAAGGTTTAAAATTAGATAGGCTGAGAAATGTGTAAAACTTCTACAAGAGAACGTACTCTGAAATTATTGTGATCAAGGAAATCAGGATCACAACTGAAATATAAATTTTTGGCATGCTATGGAAATTATGTGCATTTAACCCTTATTATCCATCATTTTATTTCATATCATATATGCAAACATACATATCTACACACTAAGGTAACAGTCTATATTAAAACTATTAATATGAAAATAAATCAAGAACTTTAAAATCTTAGAAAACACAGATATATAGTCAATACTGTAACCTACCCATAAACTTGTCTATTTTCCTCATTAAGTTCTGAGCTCTTTAACTATAAAAATGCATGCCTATAGAATGTTTGTATCAACTTTAGCCTACATACAGCATGTTGGCTTTAGGGAATAAAACAATAAATGATATGTGGAATTATTATTTTTTAAAGGAAGTTGACCTAACTCAAAAACTATTTTTTAAAACAGCAAAACCCAAAAACAAACAGACCAAAACTATTTCACTACCCACTATCCTTGCAAATCCTCGAGTCAGTCCAGTAAATTTAATTTTTCAGGAAATCCATACTCTTTTCTTTTTACGCTACTGTTGGCTCTTCTGTTTTCTATGGGAATAAGGCTACATTAAACTTAAATGTCCTTGTCTTCATTTTAGTTTTTCTGGGGCACTAGGTCTGTGTCTAGACATGACTAAATATCAGGGGAGTGCAGAACCTAAATCCTTCTGTTTATTCATCTTTATGATTCATTTTACTCACCTTTGATATTGAGCAGCGGCATATCTGTGTGGTCTAGTAAAGTAGAGCAAATGAGCAAACTAAAGGCCTTCTGCTACGATGACAGTCAAATTGAACTTAATCCTGTGGTGGCAAAGTGATGTACATAGGAATTCTAGGAATTCATAACTAGCCTGCCATGAGAAACACAGCATTCCTTGTAGACTTCTTAATAATATGTGCATCTTGAAATATTCATTATTATCAACAGAATTCCAGATGTCTTTCTAAAATTTAATTGCCATCATTTGAATTAACTTTAATTAAAATTACTATTTTTACTCTTCTTGGCTTAGAAAATGTGTAAGTGTGAAAGTAAATGAAAATACTTGCTTCACTATTTTTACAATTTATGGGGAGTTTTCCATATTGGAATACATTACTGAACACATGGAAATAACTACAATAGGAATGTATATCATCTTTCTTTTGATGATCTTCTCAAAAGATTTTCTTCAGGTAAACAGATTAGGAGTTTTATAGGAAATACATGAATGTCACTTTTCCATACTGCCTAAAATTGCTTTCCTCCTAGAAGACGATTTCATAACATTCACAGTGCAAAGCAGATATTTACATATACCATTACTGAATTGGAAATTGAGGGGAAAAAATAGAAAAATTAGGTGTTTTAGGTAATTACCTTCAGATTTCTACTTTATAATTTTGTTCATGTAATGCAGAGTAAATTGGGATTTGATGCCTCAGGAAAAATAACTATCTAAAATTATATCTACATAAAATAAGATATACAGATAGGTACAGAAAAGAGTAAGAGAGCTTTCTTATACCTCCAAGTCTTGCACATGCTGCTTTAGCTATCTCAAATACCCTTCTCCCTTTGTGAACTGCTAACTCTTCATGTGTACTTCAAAACATATTTCAGAAACTGTCTTCCCCAGGAAACCATCTCTGATTCTCCTCTTCCTAAATGTGGGTAAGGTAGTATTACTGAATATTTTATTAACACCCAATTCTTATATCCAAAACACGGAATACATAGAATTGTATTGTTCCCCTAAAAGAACACTATGTTTGACTCATGCCTATGAACCTAGCCTGCATTCAGAACAGCTGAATAGCTGTTTGTCTTATGAATGAATCATTTGGCCAGTAGATGGATCAGGAGGGTGTGGCTGAATCAACACACACCAGTAGTTATCAACATGGGCATTTCATAATGTCTGGAGACATTTTGATCGTCAAAACTGGAAGTAGGGGAGTATCTGCTACTGGCATCTTGTGGGAAGAAGCCAGGCATGCAACTGACTAAACATCCTTCAGTGAACAGCAAAACTTCTTCCACCCTACAGGAAAGAATTATGTGGCTCAAATTTCACCAGTGCCAAATTTCAGAAACCCTGGTATGCACCTATGATGCTTCTAGAAAATCTCTACTTCACAATTCCTTGCACAATGCATCAGTAGCATGATCATCATTAATAGAAGTTAACACATTTGTAAGCATTCCTTATGAATGAAAATACTACTCCTATTTAAGGAAATGAAAGTAACAAAACTTGACATCTTATTTAGAGAAAACAGAGTATTCTGAATACCCAACACCCATAAATTATTTTTAGTAACCAATGTAACTATTATTACAAGTGTAGGCATTTATGCTCTAATAATTTCTCAACATTCATGATGGTATGCATGAAAAAGCTTTATGCCACTGATATTATCAATGCTTCCATTCCCCCCATTACTTAAGCTACTAACATAAGAACCGGTTTAGACATAGCGTATATATAAATGTGAATTTTCAGAATTTCCTTTTCTAATTTCATTACTGAATTTATTAAAAGGTGGTTTGGCAGTAATGCAGCACAGTCACTAAGTATCTTCTGTGCCACAATTACAGTAATTAAATTGTTCTGAACAGTATGTATGCTTGTTGTAAATTGCAATGGATACATAATGAGTATTGATCTTCATTGTACAACTTAATTAAAACTTGTCGGGGAGAAGCCACTAATGAATATAATTAGAGGAAATGTTTGATACCACAGTTACTCTGAAAGACATTAATTAGATATCCGAAATTTTACGGAAAATGTTTTTATTCTATTATTTATATTTTAATATAAAGCCACACCATTAAACTGAGAGACAGCTTTCAAGGTCATTTTCCCTCAGCCATTCTACAATTACAGTGAAGATGGGCATATTGGTTGGTAATCTAATCATTAATTTAGAAGACTGATTCTCCAGGAGAAATAACTCTGTAGAGGTCAATGAGTATTTAGTCTATTGCAAATTCCTAAAGTTAACATAGGAAAAACAATGACTCACAAATACAGGAACTTTTTAATAAGTAAAAATCAGTTAACTGCCTAACCAAATAATAGAATAGAAACTAATTCAAACTAATCTTAAGTATGTCTTAATTTTATTACTACATACTAATAAATTTAATGCTTTCTTGAACAAACAGAGAAAAGCTTTTAAAATTTTTACTTTCAGAAAATCCAGAGAGTTGCTAACTCATTCTTTTTGTTGGGATTCAAGAAGGACAAAGGGAGGGCAAAATGAGTAAAATGGAATATGCACAAAAAATCTCCTAAGCCTTCAACTTCACACATTCTGAAAATTAAAGGGTAATTGGAGTTAATTATTCAAATATGCTCTTTAATGGTTATAACTTTCAAATATTCGTAACTTGCTGTGTATCCCTCTGACTCCATTGCTTCTTCCTTAACATCTTGCTAATATTAGGCAAAAAAAATGTTATTGGATTTTCCAGGAAAATGATGCATTGGGACGAATGTGTTTTGAGACTTTGAAGAGTCAAAAGACAGCTGAAGGCACATGGTCCCACCATCATCAGTGGGTAATGCCTTGAAAGAATGTGTGATCCTTGATGACATGAAGGTAAAGGAGACCCAAAAGGCATATTTGTAATTTTACATTGTTTCTGTTTTTCCTATGATCTTCACATTAACACACAAACACAATTATAATGGTAGTCAGACCTCCACCACAGTGTGAAGAGAGAATACTTTGGATTAGTAGCAGATAAGATGGCATCCTCTCTCTCTAAAAGCATTGAACCAAAGTCCCATTGAATACAGTCAAGTTTTGATGTTTGCCTGCTTATTGATTTCCATTTAACAATACCAGAAAAGCTACTGGATTCAATTACAGCACACGTTTAACTAATCTGTAGGACTAAACCCCAGATATACAGCTCTTCAGCCTCTCTCCATAGTCTCATTCAGTACAGATGTGATTTCTTGCTTCTGGGCTAAATTTTATAATGAGACAACTGCTGCAGGGAACAAAGAACAGTTGGCAACAGGAGTGCAGAGAACGAAGACATGTGTTTCCCACTGGAAAACTAAATTTGTAAATTTGGTAAGAATTATGTTTTAGGTTTAGGGGTGTTACATAGATTTCTGTCATCTTTGCTTGAAAGCAGGACTCTGTAACCAACTGTATTTCAAAAATGAATGGGAGAGTATTCATTTCTTTTGTAATTCTGAGCAACATAACTGTACAACCTTTTTTTAGGAAAAAAAAGAAGAATATTAGGAAATAAACTTATTCAGTGTTTACTATGTGTCAGGTACTCTACCAGGCAATTTATATATATTCTTTCATTTAATGATCCCAGCAAACCTAGAGGATCAACACAACACTGACAGTTTGCAGTATCATTCAGAGCCCCAGCAGGGAAATCAATGAAGGAAAAGAACATGAGGCAATACCTGAAGCCTTCATGACAGACCACAAGCCTTGCTTATGGTTTTTCCCATAACCAAGTCCCACACTTAAGAGCCTAGACATCATCAAATACCCTGATTACAGCAACCTATCTCCCCAGGGCATCCAAAGACCAAGAAGTAAACCCTAATCATGAATGAATCTACTTTATTTGTACATGAACCATGGCTGTCAGACACTACCTGTGGAAAATCTTACCAATTTAAAAGATTGGTTCTAAAAAATGTGATAATCATGTAGCTCTGAGTTCCTAATTTTCCTTATGTTTTGGTAGCATATGATCATGACCCCCATGGACACTCTCATCTTTCATCTTCAGTGACAATGCATTTCTGTGGTTTTCTTTAACCTCTCTGGCTATGTGTTTCCATTATAAGCTACTCTTCCTCTATCAACCCTTCAAACCTTGGCATTGGTCAATACTCTATTTTTGTAGACTGTCTTCACTTATCACTCTATACCAACGATTCTTGACTAGGACTTAAAGTAGGAATAAGAAAAAAGAATCTTTGGAAAGAACAAATGTCTTAGCATCAGTCCATACATACTGAATAAGACTGTTTAGGATGGAGAATGGCTAGGATATTTAACTTTTGTTTGTTAGTTGATTGGTTTTAGAGGTGATATTAGCACATACCCCCTATGGAAGAACCCCTGTAGAGGAGCTCATGAACTTCCAAGTCTTCAGTTGTAATGTAAATATTAATAACCCCCCAAATCCATATATTTTGTCCATCTCTCTCTCCTGAAATTCCAATCAACTTATAAAACTGTCTGCTATTTACTAACACATTCATGGCTTGCACTCATTTTAAATTCAACCTGTAGCAAAGTGAACAAAGTATCTTCCTTGTACAAAAAATTCCTCCTCCTATGTTCCCTATCTCAGTGTATGCAATGTCATAGAACCAGTTGTTCCATCCAGAAGTCTGTGAGTCACCTTTGTCTTCCTTCACCTTTACCCCCTACATTGAATCAGTAACCAAATCCCACCAGTTCTAACTCTATTATGTATATAACTCTCTGAACTGCCTTCTCTGTTTCATTCCACAGCAGAACCAGTCCAGTCAAATCTGTGCCATAATTTTTAACTTGAAAAATCTCCTAACTGGTTTCTCAGTAGAGAGGCATGATCCCTGAAAATGTCTACAACACACTGCACCTGGAAAGACCTTTCTAAGCCACCAATGTGGTCGCGTCACCTCCTTACTTCAAACCTTGTAGTTGTGTCTTGTTTTTATTATAAGTTCTTCCAGAAAAATTGGTCTCTATTTTCTTCTCCAGTTTCATTCAGGTTTTTCCCTCCTTCTTTTTCCACAATTTAGCAATGCTGAACTTATCTCAGTTCCAATTATGTGGTCTTAACTATTGTTTCAGTTCTGTCCAATGAGCTGTGAAGGTGATCGGCAAAGGAAAGGAGTTTTTATGAAGAAAACAGTAGAAAAGAAACTCCTGGATGCCTTGAAAGTTGCTGGGTATGAGTATATTTCCTGGAACTAATGCAGCCATCTAGAGCAAATAAGGAGAATCAGCAGGAGAGTGAAGCTTATAGATTAGGGTTGGCAGAGTGAAGGGATGAGAAGTAACTGATTCAAAATTATATCACAGAGTTGCTAATCCACCTAAATTTGAAACTTACCTCTCTTAGGACTCCCTGTTATATGGGAAATAATCAAATTTTTTGCTTAATCCAGTGGGAAGTGATCTGCTATTTGCAGAGGAAGACATCCTAAGAGATACAACTGCTAAGTGGCAGAATTTGAAGGCAGACTTTAGTCTCCCTTATGCCAGAAGTCTGTTCTTCTTCTATCATGTCTCGATACTTCCCATTTAAAGATATTTGACTTAAAGAATTCCAATAACATTTCAAATTGTGTTACTTACACCATCATATTAGTTATCTTTGAAGTGATAAGTGATATCAAAGATAGATGATTTTTGTTGTCTCTTTCAATCTTATTACTCTCATTGTTGACTATGAGCAATAACCACTGCTTTTAATTGTTTGTTTCAAAATACATTCACCTCTGCTCATTTTGTTCTTTTCGTCTCTTTTTTTTTCATTTTGTTACAAAACATTTTTCATCATCATAAACAAAGAACTTTTAGCCACCGCTCTTTGAAAAGTAAGCAGTAGCATAGTCATACTATGAAGCATACAACTCTGAAGGAAGCAAAAATCAATCAGAAATGTATGCTAAAGATTTTGAATTGTTAATATACTCTAAAATTGTAAACTTATGGAGATGGCAAAGAGGGATTGAGAATTCGTATCCACTGGTTAGTCTATACAGAGTGTTTAGGCAAGGTAACTCTGAAGTCTACTGAGTGAAATTATGACTAATGAGCAGTCTGCTCCTCACAGGACACACTGCATGAAAAGAGCAAAAAGATGGTTTTCATGGCTACCTTGTCAGGTGTGGTAACCAAACTTGTCTAGTTTTACATATTGTTTTTATTCTAAAAAGAAAAGTCAAAATTAGATGACATAATGGGCTTGAAAATTGTCATATTACAGAATATGCTCACTCAATTCTTGTTCACCACTCTACAATGTATGTAGATAGTATATGAAGCTCTTCCTTGCAAAACAGTGCAAATCCTCAACATTTGAAATAAATGTGCATATTCACAATTCACTTTGAGAATAGTTCACTGCACAGAGAATATTCATCAGTCCTATGGTTCTGGTTTGCTACTGTGTGAGCTTGTGGAAGTGATTTTACTTTGAGAGCCTCTATTCTCATATTTATAATATCAGTGATCAAGACTAATAAAATTGGGCTTCCCCGGTGGCGCAGTGGTTGAGAGTCCGCCTGCCGATGCAGGGGACATGGGTTCGTGCCCCGGTCTGGGAGGATCCCGCATGCCGCGGAGCGGCTGGGCCCGTGAGCCATGGCCGCTTGGCCTGCGCGTCCGGAGCCTGTGCTCCGCAACGGGAGAGGCCACAACAGTGAGAGGCCCGCGTAACACAAAAAAAAAAAAAAAAAAAAAAAAAAAAAGACTAATAAAATTATGTGTATCTGTAGTTAATACACATTATATCACTTAATCCTAACAATGATCCTTTGGTATGTTATTTTCTCCACTTTACAGATAAGGAAATTGAGGTTGAGAAAAGCTAAACACGGCAATGGTCTAAGGTCATGGAGCTGATAAGCACAAAACCGGAATCTAAATCCAAGTCTATGTAACTCCAAAGCTCTTTCTCTTGCTTCTATATCACACTTGCCCCAATATCAGACTTAATGAATCCAAAGTTTCCCTCCTTTGAAACTCTTAATTTCTACATATCAAGGAGTTTTACTAAATCAATGAATTTTGAATAACATGTTAGAGAAGCCAGCATCTCCCATAATGATCTAGTAGTACTCTATATAAAATGGAAATCCTCAGATCTATTAATCTAAACAGAGCAGACACTAGTTTTTCCTGGAGAAATCAAAATTTAGTATCAAATTTCCAACAGTAAGTTACAAGATCTCACAAAGCAAAAGGGTAACTCTTATTTTATTTTATTTTATTATTCATTATGCTTTAATAAGCATGCTAACTGGGGCAAAACAGGGTATAAGTTTGTCAAAATATACTTTGTCCTTAGATGTCAAAAAGCACATCAAAATAGAAATGGGAAATGTATGCAAAGCTGATTCTTCATTTGGAATGAATCCTTACCCCAGTCCCTAATTACCCCTAATGTTTGATTGAAATATACCAAACTGCAAAACAACCTATATAATAATTAGCTTTCCAGCTTTCAGGGTAGTATAAAATGATGATTAGATCTGAACATGCACTAAAACAGACAGAAACCTGCACAATTTAACAGTCTGTATTTTAAGGTGATGGCATTTCCAAAAAAGCACAAACAACTGTGTGGCCCAGTAGCCCTTATTGTGAACTGAGAAGTGACCAAAATTTCTGCTAGCAACTTCAGTCATTATCCCAGGTCAGTCTTGTGGCTTAATTAAAACTGAATTCTGATGTAAACCCTACAGAATGGTTTTGTTATCTAAAATGGAAAATATATATATATATATATATATATATATATATATATATATATATATATATACACATATATTACAAGAAATCCTTTGGTAACAATTTGTCATCGAAAGCTAGTCAAAATATAAAGCAATACTGACAGAAGTATAAATAAATATTGTGCCCAATAATTTTAAGTGGCTGAACATAAACATTTTAGTACCCAGCTCTAATTATCCATTTCAAAATAGCTAGCAAGAGGGGCTTCCCTGGTGGTGCAGTGGTTGAGAATCTGCCTGCTAATGCAGGGGACATGGGTTCGAGCCCTGTTCTGGGAGGATCCCGTATGCCACGGAGCAACTAGGCCCATGAGCCACAACTACTGAGCCTGCGCGTCTGGAGCCTGTGCTCCGCAACAAGAGAGGCCGCGATAGTCAGAGACCCGCACACCACAATGAAGAGTGGCCCCCGCTTGCCACAACTAGAGAAAGTCCTCGCACAGAAATGAAGATCCAACACAGCAAAAATAAATTAATTAATTAATAAACTCCTACCCCCAACATCTAAAAAAAAAAAAACTATTAAGAAAACAACTGTATTTATAAAAAAAAATAGCTAGCAAGATTCATGACAGCAGCAAAGTAATTTTTAAGAAATACAATAAATTACGTATCTTTATAAGGTATAAGACTGATGATCTAGTAGCAATCATTTTTGCCTAGTTAACCTGGTACCTAAAATATATTTTTGATCAAAATATAACCCCACTAGTTGGCTACTTCTCCTTTTACAATGTGTATAAAGGGAAAAAAAAGAAAAAGAAAATAAAACAAGATAAAATAAAATAAAAGCATTTTCTCTTTTCAGTGGTATTGTATCAGATGCTATTTTATGCCCATTAATTACTAACATACCTTTCTCCTTCCTTCATATCAGAATCTCACTTGTATTTAGAGGGGCAATGTGCCCAGCACCAGACAATGGTTCATAACTGACCTTACCAAATAATGATCATTATGTTTCTATAATCTTAGCCTCCACTGAACTGAGGGCCCTTGTTACATAGGTCTGAAATCTTGTCAGCTTCTGGGAAAGTTTTGCTGTCCTAGCTGAAGGAATAGTGCAGCTGACATGATTCTTGGCTCTTCTCTTTCCCTTCTTCTTGTTCTGAACTGGATGTGATGCTTGGAGATGCATCAGTCTTCTTGCAACCATGAGGCAATAGGCTTGAAAGTAAGGCCAAAAAGTCACAGTGATTCCTATCCGGACATCATTAAGCCACTGAACCCAAACCACAAGACATCTACCCTGAAACTTATTTCTCAAACATTTTTTTAAACCCTCTACATTGTAAGTCACTGTTGGATAGTTTTTCTATTATCTTCAACCTAATAAATTACATGTAATACAAATAGTATATAAAAAGGAGAAAGTCTAGCTCACTGCTTTAACTTCTATTACAGTTCCATGGACACTTGCAGTGAATGAGGGTTCATTCGTTCAACAAATGTTTATTAAGCATCTACTTAAGTACCAAGAATTGTTCTAGGCCTTGGGGATGCATCAGTGCATAAAATAGGAAGTATCCTGCTGATTGTTCAACCTTCCAATTGCTTAGCTCTAAGAGTAGACATTTGCTTGAATTTGCATTACCTGTGAAATAATCCTTCTGTGTCCCCCAAGTCAGACTCTCTTAGGGTATAATTATCTGAATTAACATTTGACACTCAGGGATATATGGGAACACATTCAAAATGAAGATAATAATATTATTTAAGAATATAAAGTGGAAATATTAATCAAAGCATACACTTTGAGTATCAGTTCTGATATCAATGGCTCTCTCATTGACTACATATCAAACCCTAGTTAGAATAATGTTGGATTTTGACATTTGTTTTTACAATTCTCTAACATTTTTTATGTCCTTATTGTACATAATAATATACATTACCTTTAGCCTTAGCACATTTTCATATTCTCCTTGAGATTAATAATAGAAAACACTTATATAGTTTCTTTTATATAGATATATATATGTATTTGTACTTTTAGAATATATATTCTAAAAGTACAAATTCCAGGTTCTAAACTTACAGATTTACACAGGACTTGCTTTAATGAATTTTGACTCAGTGAGTATAGGAGGCTCCAGGCATGGTATATTTAACCATGTTTTGAGGTTGGCTCTGATGAGTGCCTCTGGGTTAGGAACCACTGGTTCAAAGTAAACTTTACTAGATATTATAGTTTATTTTTTTAGCTAGATTGTTACAAAGCTACAAGTCAGGATCATAGCACACGGATCTTCTATACAACATTCCTTTAATATTTTAACACAGTGGTTTTCACACTGAGCCCATAATGGCCCCTGTGGTTCTAAAGAGATATCTCAGAGGCACAAGCAGATGAAGGGAGCAAGGAGGTAAAGACAGAGTCAGGAAACCCAATAACTCTGTTGTTATCCGCTTCATATATTGGGCTTCCACAATGATGAGAGGAATTAGAGGTCTTGAAACTTAAAAAAAAAAAAGAAATTTGAAAACCATTTTTAACATTTTGTCCTTGGCTGTCAACAGTGACTTACATAAGAACCTATTAGCTGGTCACAGTGTTGTTTGTGTTTGAACAATGCCATGAATAATAATTCTTACCAATTTTCAAAATATACAAAACTGATTTTCATCTAATAAGTTCTGACAGGTTTTCTGCAAGGAAATGAGAACTGTGTAAATCAAAGCTTATACTTAAGTTTTCTATTCAATTGCTTTAGCATTAATGATAGTGAGATTTTCTTGATATAAATTTTCCATGTCCCCATATACTTTGCTTATATTATTCTTATATTAATTGATTTTCTTATAAAACGTGGTTTTGTAACAAAACATGATTCCTTCCTTGAACAATTGTATATGTAAATAAAATACAAATCATAATACTTAAGTACATTTAAATAAATATAATCTCTAGATAGTGGGTGCAACCAAGAGCTTCTGCATCAAACACACCTGGTTCCTATCCTATCAATTTATTTGTTGTGCAACCCAGTGCAATTTACTTAATTTTTCCCCAGCCCCATCTCCCACTAGTAAACTGAAATAATATCCAGCTCACAGGGTTATTGTGAGAATTAGAGATTATGTGGTAATAGTTTTCAGAGCACTATTATCACTATTATCCCTCCCATCTAGAAGAAAAATTCAGTTCAAAGAATTCTTAGCTCAGTAGAATACAATATTAACCCACTGACACTTCTCATATATTTGTTAGAATTTTTAGAGTAAATAAAAATATATTCAAAAGGGATAGTTAATTAAATATACTAACCAGACACTGGGTAGAATTAAACACACTGACCAGACATTAACCAAGCTATACTTAAAAAGCTATTCATCATTACATTTTAAACTTTATTCTTTATAAATCTATTTTTTAATGTTATTCTGTTCATATGGTTGATGATATCCATTTTCCTTCTCCTTTCCCTGCATTATTAAGAATTCCTACCAAGTTGTAAATCTAAAGTGCTTCATAAAGTAAGTGACAGTCTAAATTATCCAGGAAATCTAGAACAAATGAAAGAGTAAATCCATCCCCTCCCCAGAAATTTAAACCATTAAGAAACAGATGTTTTATATTAATTGTTTTTCTAGAGATAAAATTAAGTCATGCTTAAAACAGAAAAAAGTATTTTATGTTGCCTGATTGTGGCTCAAGTCATGAATTCTGAGAACTTATCATAAGAAAGAGGGGGAAAACAGTAGTTGATTAAATCACAAAAAGATAGTGACCACAGGATATATCCTATTTATTTCCTAATGGTTTGGCAAACTTCAGTAGAACTTTCCTCTCATTGATACTTTTGGTAAATCTAAAATAAAGTATTTTACTGCCAGATTTCTTGGTATTAATTTGTTTTGGTGGGCAAATCATACGCTATTTTAGTTGGCAAAATCTCCGTATAGAAAAGACTCTATAATACCAGAGATTCTAAACTCTATTGGTTATGGATTTAGGACAAAAGCTACATAGGCTCTACCACGAAAACCAGTAATGTGGTGAGACTGGGTGTTTAAAAGCAGAAACAAAACAAGTTACTTAATATAATTTATTCCTTAAAAGTAAATTTACAGGACATAACATACTTCACTGATACATACGGAGTATCAGGTATTGGGGTTACAGACAGGCAAAGCTTTCTTCATACTGATGCATTTGGTAAATGCAAAAACAGAAAACCTGCCAGTTTTCTTGGAATCAACTTGCTTTAGTTGGCAAATCATACCAAATAACTCTTAGTAGGGATGTCTCAGTTCAGAAAGACCTTTTTCTCTCGTTAACCTTTACTTTTTATGGCGATTTTTATTCTTATCAAATATCAGAAATATATAAACAAGGGAAAACTTGATTCCAGCCCAGCGTGATATGCTACACACGGAAAAAGAATGGGCACAGAATACTGGGAAAACTGGGGAGTGCTCTTACCCTGTAAAACTAGGCATAAAGATCAAGGTAACCTAGGTGCAGGAAGGAGCTGAGGGTTTCCCATTGAGCACCCAGAACCCAACTGTGCTGAGAGAAGGGCTCCCCCAAAGAAGCATGAAGTGCAGACATGGAGGGAAGCAACAGGAGAGGTGGGCCAGGAGCAAATCACTGAGTGCTTTGTACTCAGGCTCAAGGAATTTAGATTTTATCCTGAGGGCACTGGAGAGCCATTGAAGAGTTTACCCAGGGAGTAAACAAGGCCTGCTTGAAGAACTGAACTGAAGTCAAGTGCTTTTCTTGTGGTATTTCCATATACAATAAATATTAGACAGTACTCACTAACTAATGTCGAAAATTAGACCCTGCTAAATGTCAGAGTGCCAACCCACACTATTTTTTAGCACGTGGACTATTTAACGCTTATATAATGCTTCCTGTATGCCAGAACTTTTACAAAACACTTTATCGATATGAACCTAATCTTTACAACCCCGAACTGTATGAATATTCCCATTTTACAGCAAAGAATGCATAGACACAGGAGGTTTTCTAGCTTTCAGGGTTTTCAAGTTCACACAACTCTAAGTGGTTCAGCCAGACCCCAGAGCCTGTGCTCTTACCACTCTGCCTCACCGCCTCCTAAAGTGGAACGCTGATTCTGCAATCATGAGACTTTGGCTTTGAGACCAGTTCTGATTTTTTACTAGACAAAATTTTCTTGTTTCAGTTCCTTTGTTTATAGCAATGATTTGTCTAATCTACCCTACAGGGTTTTATGAGATTCTCGTGGAATAAGGTAGGTTAGCACATTTTGTAAACTACAAAGCATTTTAATAACATAAACTACCTAAAAGTGATTATAAAATATTTAATATTGCCATGTATATAAAGAGAAAAAAAGCACCCAAGAAGTTGCCTTGGATAGGAGACTAAAGGTGAATACATTTTCCACTGTACCCACTGAACGTTTCAGTACCTTCACTTGTTACAAAAAGTAGTGTTGCCTAAAAATTATAATGTCATGAGTTTAAGGCAAATCTTTGTCTCAAAACTGCCCTCTCTTTCCAACAGAGCAAGGTGTAGTGATCAGCCACAAACAGCACTTCGCCGGGAGAGTTTCTGAATGGGATTACAGGCATACATAGCTAGGTCTAGTGTGTAGCCTGGGCTAGAGATTGAGAACTGGGCTGCTTATACATGAAAGTAACAGAAAACAATTAAAAAATAAAAAATACATGGCCTAAAATTAAAAAGACATAATGTGGAGGAAGAGATCTTTCCTTGTGCTAGTGGGCAATGAAGAGGGGAGATGTCAACATGGGGCTCAATCAGTGTGTAAAAGCCCAATGACAAGAAGTGGATCATGTATTTAGTGAGAAGGAAAAAATAATTAGAGGTATGAGTGAACATGAGAACAAATATCTTTAGGACTCCACATGAATTTTTGTATGCACTTTAACCGTATTTCCCACTGTCTGTGGAATGAGCCATTATTTGGATGGTGAGGGCAAGAGTGACTGTGGACATCTGAAGGACTTTAGTCAATAGTCTCCCCTTGTATAGAAGAGTTGAAAAGAACAGTGCTGGAGTCAGACTGCCTGGGCTTGAATGCAGATTTCTATCACTTTTGGATGGGTAACATTGGGCAAGTTATTTAACTGTTCTCTGCCTCAGTTTCCTCATGTGTAAAATAGGAATAATAATAATAATAATAATACATATTTCCTAGGCTTGTTTTGAGGAAAATGAATCAGTATACATGTAAACCACTTAATGTTTGGCATGTGGTATATCAATAATGGATGTTAGCTATAATTATTGTATACAGGTGGGTGTACGCATGCACGCAGATACACACATACATTTCACAAACAGATCTAAATACAATACATTCTAACTTCCTTATACCTGTTTATGTGACCTACATAAAAAAGATAAGCTTTCACAGAATTGTATTAAAACCTTTCTAAAAATATAAAAGCTCAGTTATATTTCCAAGTAATATTTTAAAATCTAAATATAACTGAGCAGATGAGAAAATCATATACTTTAAACCAAAACAGAGGTGTCGAACTATAGTGTCAGACATATGTTTCAGGAAACTTCTAAGGATTTAATTCTCCCAATTATCCACTTTCATAGCACCATAAATGTCATTTAAATATATATATATATATATATATATATATATATATATATATATATATATATGATATATTATATTAAATACATATATATAAGACTTACTATGTCAGTACTAAATATCCAAAACATTTGAAATATCTCTTGATATGTTTTGTGGCTAATAAGAAACTTCTGACCCCTCCTTGGGGCATAATGAGATAAAAGGCAACATTTACAACCCATGATCCTTGTACTGATGATTTTTCCTTTATTTCTTAATCCCAGTATTCAATATTAAATAAGTAGGAAACCAGCTAGAAAATAGGACAACATCACGTGGTTGATTTTTATCTTTGATTGCTCTATGGAAAATTTTCATATGCAATTCTTTTTGTTAGATTATTTTCCTGTCCCAGATTCCCTTTGATCATCCAATGCAAGGAAGACAATAACCTGTGATTCTGAAAGCTTATCTCAAATATGCCACATTTAGTAGTGGGGAAACCCCAGGGACTAACATTTGTTGGATACCTGTTTTGCTCTAGGAATTTTACTAAGCAACATACATACTCTGCACATTATTTTATTTGCACAACAACACTATGAGTGTGTGTTAACACTTAATTTTAACTATGTGGAATCTGAAGTGGATGGTTCAAGAACACATCACTCATACATAGCAGGGCTCACTTCATGGTCTTTACGTGTTCCCATTTTGCACTACCCAGTGAGAGGCAGTTATCGCAAAGTTAATTAAAATTAAGCTACAGGGCCCTCAATGACATGGGTCACTTCCATGCCACTAAGGCACCAGCAAAGTGTTCACTAAGTCCGTATTTCTGCTACACTTGCAAAACTAAAATATTTTTGTACTCCTTTCCTTAAGGATGATTCCTCACATAGTGTAAACTTAAATCCACAAAACTGCCGCTCCCAATGCTTCCTTGTATCCTAGTCCTTACCTGGCAAGAGAAGCATTAACATACATGGACTTTGCAGAGCTCTAACCAGCCACACTCCAACAACTTACATATGCTCACCAATTAGAAGATTATCTCATTTTGATTGTTCTCCACAACAATTATATGAAGTAGTACCATGCTACAGATACATGAACTGAGGCTAAAAAAAAATAACAGTGAGTGTCCACAGAATTCAGAGGTAGTAAATGATGGAGATTAGAAAAAAGGGAAGAAAACAAAACAAAACAGAAACAACAAAAAAAAACTTCACAAAATACAAAAAAACAAAAACACAAAACAAAACAAGACTACTTTCTTTTTGAATTTCAAAGCCAGAAGTTTGGATTTGTTTTTTTCTTTTCTCTTATTTTTCTGTAATTCCATACCAAAAATACTTTCCCTGCTTCTTTTTGCAGGTTTGAATCAAAAAACAGTGGCTCCAAATCTCCAAGATTAAATGGTTCTGTTGTTGTCGTTGCTCCTACCCCCAACTTCCAGAAAAATTAAATATGATGGTTTGAAACTAGATATGGTTAAAATCCTTCAGACACAACAGTTCCCAAGTATTTTCTACTTTTCTCAGAAGGCTGGTTGTACCCATTTTAGGAGACTCATGACAGCATCACTATACTGCCTAGACTGTAGGGAGAAGACAGACCACTGTCATCTTCCACAAAACAGGGCAGTCAAATCACCTGTCCAGCTAGCAGCACACAGGCCAGGACTCTGCGTGAAAGCTACAACTTGGCTCAGAGAGAGCGTGCCTGCTGCGGACTGCTGGGCTGAACCGGTGCCAGCCGGACCTACCTGCTGAGTTTGTCTTTCCACAGAAGTCATTAACAAGCATCCTGGAACTGGAAGGGACAGCCAGTGCAAAGTAAATAAGTGAGCTATCTTATAAGAGACACAAAACTGACAGAGATACCTTAAACTCTTGTACTTCTGACTTAAGAATCAATTTAAAAATATATAACTTGGTTTGTTACAATCTACTCTTTACCGTTAAGGACTGGGTCCCATGATTTATTTAACAGAAGGCTATATTGTCTGATCGCCCCAGTACTTCCTTGGAGGCAGGATGTATAGATGAGCTCTTACAGGCATGGATGAGCTCTTACCCTCTTATCTTGTTTTGACTTTGCATAAATGGAGTATCTGATAGGGGAGGGGGGAAGAAGGAAGAAGGGAAAGAGAGAGAAAAGGAGGGGTAAAGGGGAAATGAGATGTGACAGATAAAAATAAGAGTGTGAAATTATCATAAGAGAAAAAAGACACTTCCCATTTCTGAGTAAAAGAACAGACTATATTTTCTCTAAATCGTCCAATACTGAGCCGGAAACATGTTTCCAAGTAGGAACATTTTCTCACAAAGCATATGCAAAATATTTCAACCCTCCAGTTTTGGCTCTTTGATTATTATTATTATTATTATTTTTACCAGATCGTTTACTTAACAGAGTTACGAGCCCAGATTAGTTAGAACCGAAGACGTGTGTGATGGATGGAGAAGATAGCCTGGGCAATAGTCCAGCAACTATAACAGAATTAGACTCATCACAGACACTTTAATCCCAATTATTTAATCCGCGAGGTATCTAACGCCACAAGTATTTGTCATGACTCAAGAAAACTGTACAACTTACAGAGAAATAAAAGAAAATGAACTAAAGAGTTATTTTTTTCCATTAGGCTGGGATTTAAATCTTCAGAGTCAGTAAAACAAATATAAAATTAGAACGTGTGTGTGTGCTGGTATGGTATTTTTTAACAATATAAAAAATAAAACCCAAGCACTTTTATGAATATCAAGTTCATAGTGATACCATCATGACATCCCTCCTCACTCTTTCTCCCAGCTTCACCACAACCTTAACACACAACCCAAAACATGTCCATGTGCACAAACACAAGCCTCAGGCCAAGTTCCTGCACTCTGCTTAATAAATGCACAGCAATTAAAGCCATGAACTCTGAATCACTGGAAGATATAGAGGAAAGAATGCGTGACCTAGGATCAACTTCTGATCAACAAAGTTTTGTATATTCTCCAATAGTTTAAGAAATAGTTTAAATGATACTAATAAAGTACTACATAAACTGATCAGAAACTAAAGGCTGTAGAACCTACGGGGGGGGGGGGAAGAGCTAAAATAATGCTTTAAGAACAGAGCTTACTAGGTTTTCTTTAACTGAATACATTATCAATGAGATTCTAAGGACAAAACACATACTTTTTTTTAGAGGATTTTTCGGCATTCTTTAAATGGTAGAAATGACTCCTTATGGTTTCTTTAAATTGCTAAAGATTTAAAAAAAACATTAAAAATTATACCCACATTAAATGGTAGCTAGTAATAATAAAAGTCATCATGCTAAACCACAGAGTTTTCAAAAGCTCCAAGTGGTGCAACTACTAAATTACAGTTTTATTTTATAACTTTGTAACACCTAGAATTCTCATTAGAGATACTCGATGACAAATTTGAACTTTTAGAAAAAAAAAAAGCCAGACCATAAAGTCCCACACATTTCAGCAGACACAATTTAAATTATTATGTACCTTACAGCGGTTTTTTTCATTTTATTTATTTATTTTTTGCTTTACACTAACATTATATAGGCTAAAAATTTTTAAGATGGTAATGAAATAAGTTAAAAGGTAATTTAAAAATCTATTTCTCATGAGATTTGTTGATTAGAATTACATTTTAAGTCATTCAATTAAGTGTTTTCTATTGTCATTTTAATATGAATTTTAAGTTACAGCCATCTCTTATTTTATGGTATTAGAATGAGTAAAATGAATAAATCCTATACATGTGAAATCTACAGTGTCAATAGAAAAATGTAAATTCCAATCAAGTTTTAATACTCAAGAATACCTGTACCACTACCTATTTGTAATTTGATTTATAAGTGGCTATTTCATAGTACAATTTACTGCATCAGTGAGCCTAGTATTTTGGTGGAAAGTTCTTTATTACAATACCTTGGATATGTTACCAAATGTATTCTAAAAAATTAGCTGTTGTCCAAAATTTGGATTTAAAATTCTTAAACATTTTTTCTTGTTCAAAAGTAAATTTTTGTCTTGTTCAAACACTTTAAAATCTATTTCATTAACTCTGAATAAAGAAATGTCTAGAAAGGCAGAAACTAAAACAGGAAAAGTAAATATATGATAAAGGGAGACTCCTTAAGCAGTCGTGCTGTTTTGGAAGTTAAAAACCAAATACTTAAAAACGGATCATTTACATTTCGATTTAAACTCAATGGAACCAATAATTCAGACAAGATTTTCACAGTGAATAACTATCAAATCTTCCAGTTTTTTAACTGCTATATAATATAATAATAACATAATGCTTTGAAAAATGTTATGAATAGATCAGAGAATCTCCAGTTTTTCATTTCCTATATCAAATATATCTTACTGAATAACCTATTTTGTTTATTATTTCAAAGTTATATATTGTTAAACTTTTTGTAAAAATCGTGAACTATTTAAATCTGTGTTTACAAAGCCTTTAGCACTTATTTTATTTTTTAGTGACTTTTGTATACATTCATAGAAACGTAAGTGTATCATTTAGTCTGCGATAGAACATATGATATATTTTTAATATCAATTAAAAATACCATTAGGTGTGTTTATGTATACAGTAGACTAGGAAAACTCCTTTGAAGAAATCACTATATAACCAACTGATTATATACATTTTGATAAAATAACTAAATATGTATTTACCCATTAGAGCATGCCAGCAGGAACTATTCTGCTCTATAGATAAATACATACTCACCAGAGATATTAGAGTAGAAAGAATCATTGAGTCTCTAAGGTAACAATTTACATTTTTAGCTCTCATATTGATTTCATAGTTAAAAGTCACTGTTTCTGGAAAGAAAACAAAAGGACAAATACTGCAATCAATTTTTAGTGATTCATAAGCAAGGCTGAATATTCAAACTTCAGTTAACTTTGATGTTTTATGAAAACTATTGTAAAGGTATTTTAAGATTGTTAAAAATGCCATAAACATCTTTGAACAATCAGATACCTCTGCTGACTTAAGTTCATGTTATTCATTAGTAAAATGAAATATATCTGCTAATTTAAATTGAAAAAATAAAGTATAAGGAATTATCATTACTTTTACAGTAGTTATTTCTTCAAGATATTAACAACACATAGTTAGTTAACATAATCATGCACATTATACCCTATTTTTTACAGTCAAAGGTAAAAAGGTTTCTTCCAAATGAAAGAGAAATAAATTGGTCACCCAAGCAAATACATAAAAAAGCACACCAAACAAAGGAGATTCAAGTGGTCAAGTCAATAAAAAAAAATGTAGTGAAAATAACTAAAGCATAGTCATTTTCTCAGCAGTAGTAACACTGAATAAAGTCTAATATTTAATTAAATAGACTAGGGCTGTTTTGTCTGTAAATAGCTATATCATCTCATTTTTATATTTCATGTAGAAATACTCTAAATGGTCACATTTTGTAAAGCAGAGTATTAATAATAAAAATAATGGCAAGTAAGACATTTCTAAGCATAAAAAATGAATCTTTTCCCATACCAATTATATCCTATGTGAACTTACATAAAGAATTAATAATATTTACAAGTGACAATATTATAATAAGAATATTTTCAATCAAAGGAGAAATATCCATTAGAAATGCAAAAATTGTTCAACCTCTTCCCTGCCCTAAATGAGGAAATGAAATCCTCTTACATGTCACCCTGACACCCAAGAAGATCTTTGTCTACCTCAAAAAAAAAGGCTTACAATTTTAAGACCCAACCCTCTGCTCCCCATTTATGGTTTATAAAGCAAAAAGCCTAAACTCATGGTGGCTTCCTAGTTCCAACAATCTATGATTCAAACAGGGGTAATGGCTCTCTTTTTTCTTCAGTAGCGTCCTGGTGAGGGAATAATTTTACTGTCCTTTTTCTGTGGGGTCCTGCCTCTTTATCTAAAAGGAAATGAATTACAACCAGATGACAAGGCCACACAACAAAGCCATTTGGTTTTACAAATCTATTATGTCTGTCGTCCAATCGTTTTATGGGCCTGGTCCTATTATAAACCAAGAAAGACCCTAAAACAAACTTTCTTCCTTTTCTTTCTTTCCACTGAAAACATTTACAATTTTATAATTGTTTTTCAAACAGGTTAGCCCCCCAGTTTTTCCCCTCATGTGGTGTTTCTTTCTCTCTCAGAGTCCCTCCATTCCACTTTCTCCAGCATACAAAACATTCAGAGACAAGAAACTGGACTTTTCAAATACAAACTGCTGACAACTGTCAGAAGCACTTTACTGGGACATTACTGACTGTAGCTCAATGAATTAAGCTTGATTCACTGCGGGTGAATCATTTTCAATGCATAGCTGTTCAGCAGTAATTGGCCAAGAATCCCTACTGCGAAAAGCACTTGTAAAATAATGCTTGTTTACAAATACATCTCCAGACAGCAAAAAGTGGCAGTTACTGAATAAGTTCAGGGCCACCTCCAATATTCATAACAGTGGACATGCTGCCTTTACTTATTAAATCTATTAAAATTTTCACTTGTTGATACACTTGCTAACATTTGTCCTGCCTGATCAGTCTTAGACAAATTTTTTGCTTTATAGATGCCTTGGAATTATTTTACAATAAAAGTCTTGTATATTACACTGCAGTTCAAAGGTTTCTTCCACATGTTATTTATGCCTAATGTGTGTAATAAGACAACTAAAGATATATTTACATTATCCTAGAATCCAGGCTAAAGAGTAAATTTTCCTCTTTTTGTCTATTATCCAATGTATTCTAAAATTCATTTCATATCAGTCCAAGATTCTAGACACATATTTGACTTTTTCTGTTCAATTCTGCTTATTTATGTCTACCAAACTTAAATTTTAAACGTGACTGGAATACCAATTATAAATGTAAACTCACATTTATTTCTATCTGCCTTGAAAAATTTTTTCTCACATAATGGGAGCATTCAAATCATACACATATATAATGTATATACACACTATAGTCTGAGAAATTACTAAGCATCTATAGCTTGCAGAAAGCAAAGTATAGGAGAGCAAGTTATTAATGGAGTCAATGCATACATAAAATCTTTCTGCCCCTGATCTTCCAAAGTTCCTCCAAAAACAATAAAAAACAAACTTAAAATCTCCGATCTGAATCTTTAAATAAATTAACAAACTGACTTCTGTTATAAACACCTTATATTCTTGTTTTTTGATTTAGAAGAGCAGTATCATGGAGAAACAAAAAGAGAAGAACATAAATATTAAAGGTCTGGGATGACACTAATGGAAAGATGGAAACTGTTGGGCAGAGACAGGATGAATGAGAAGAAGTGTGTGTGTGTGTGTGTGTGTGTGTGTGTGTGTGTATAAATTTTATTTCCAGTTATGTAAAATAATGAAGTTACAAAATGTACCCCAAACAACAGACACGCTTTTACTTTTAGCGTCTTCAGAACACTGGCTGGTAAAGTACCGCTCATTGTTGGTTAGAACTCGGCAATCCCCATCTCACTGAAGCCCAAGTTTTGCTGTGTGTACCACTAGCTGGGGTAAGGACAACACAATCTGTGGGTGTTAAGTCTGTAATATCAGCCAGTCTACCTTCCACAAGACTCCAGCTCCGCTTACAATAGGAGACCGATGCTATTTGCTTGCTTCCCTCCATCTCCTTTTGCCTCTTTCTCCCCGCACAGTCTCGACCCTTGTTTCCATTTAGCGCCACCTTCCCTGAGACTTCATTTCTTCCATTCTCTAACCAAGAGCTACTACTCCCTTACACCTCTACATAAGCCCATTGCCCCATCACACGTGGAAAAAAAAAAAAAAAAAAACTGAAACATAAAGTAACACACGAAAGGATAAATTATATTACTACTACTATTACTCTTTAAATCCAAACCAGGATGCCCTTTTTGGTGGAATAAGACAGTTAATGAAAGGACTCCTAACCCTGTCATAATCCTCCGGACTTCTAACATAATGAATCTAACATGAGATGTCAATAAAAGGACTACGACTTCAGAAAACACTTTCTCAACTTTGTCGGGAAGGTAAAAAATGCAGACTGCTTGTGTTAAGCATGGGAGACTTTAGCTAGGTAAATAGATAGGGAGATAGATCGATCTACATGTAATCCTTAAATCAGATTTTTAAAGATAAATGTAGGGGTAAAAGAGAGAAATTCATGGGGTGGGGTAAGGAGTCTCGATCTGCCCTGCTTTTCACACGGTTTCTAGGGAGCTGGCAGCACTCCCAAACCAGCACAGCGGCTTCTCCTACAGCCAAGACACAACCCGTGCAAGTCACGAGGACACACAAGACTCCGCCGCTGCTGCTTCATCTTTCCGGTCCGGCATCCCCTGCCACACGAGTGGAAGGAAAATTTTAAGGTTCTGTGCCTCTTTCGAGGCATCCGGAGCCCCAAACCGAAACCCCAACCTTGCAGCCAGGAGGGTAGGGTTTTCGATGTGTTCGTAATGGAGCTGACCGATATGAGATGCTGCCCGCCCCGCCCCCGCCCCCTCTCCCTCTCCCCCCGCCTCCCCCGCATTGGGCTGTGCCCTTAAGCTCGGTCCCGGCGTGTAAGAGGAGCCAGCGCGGCAGAGCGGACCCGGAGGCCGAGGGCGGCGGGCCGAGGGGCTGAGCAGAGCTCGGAGAGCCGCGAACGCCGCGCAGGTGCTGCTCCCGCGCCGGCCCTACTCTCCCGGTGCAAGGTGGGGACAGTCTTCTGGGTCCGGAGCGCAGGATTGGGGGTGGGCAGGAGAGTGGGGACTCGAGGATCCGGAGCGGGGCTTTTCCTTCACGGAAACATGGGAAGACCTGACCCGGTGGGTGCCAGTAGCGCCTTCCCGGAGGCGACACTCCCTTCCCCGCCGAAACCTCCGCCTCCCGCGGCGTCCCACCTTCCCGCCTTCTTCCAATTTCGCCTCAGTGTGATTATGAGACCCCCAAAGTGAGCGACACCAGCACAGTGTGGAGCGCCTTCCTTCCTTCGCCAACCCCCTCCCTCGAGAAATAAAAGCTCTTACCACCCACCCCAGAATAGCAGCGGGTGATGCCCTAAATAACAGCTCCCAGAAGGCACTCCCGTCTCCCCCAAATAAAAGCATCCAGCTACCCCCACTGCCTCCAGTTTCCCATCCCCGGCCTCAAACAACGGTTTCGAAAAGCCCCACCGCTCCCGAGATCCCCGCCACTGCTCTTCAAACAGTTCCCACTCTTTCAAGCCCGAAATGTCACTTCCCCACGCGCTTCAAGTGAGACCCAGCCGCACCCAGCCTCCGGGCGCGGGTCTCGGAGCCCTCTTTCCTCCTGGCTTCCAACTTCCCAGCCCCCCCAAGCAGCCTGTGTCCACAGGCAGGTTCCGCGCCCAGCACTCCGCAGCTAATGTCAAACAATGCAAGCAGAGACGGCGGGATACGAGCGAAAAGGCTAGCGAAAGCGGACGACAAATGTTAGTTCGAGAGGAGGGGTGCAATTTCATCCGCGGCAGCCGCGTCCAGCGCGCCCGGACCCGCGCTTCCAGGCCCCGCCTCGCCCCTCCGCCCCTGGTCGCCGCGGTCCCCACCCCCACCGCTCTACCTTCGTTGCTGGGGCTGGCCAGGAGGGTCCGGAGCGCGGCGCACAGGAGAAGGCAAGTCCAGAGGGGGGCCCTGCGAGGTGCGGAGTAGCAGCCGGCCAGAGACACGGGGGTGCTGGGGTGGTCGTCGCCGCCGCCCGGGGGCCGCCGGCGTCCCGCACCCCGGGGCCCCGAGCCCCGCATCTTCTCTTCGCCTCCTCCGCCGCCGCTGTCCCGCGCCGCTCAGTCCACGGCTCCCGCCTCGCGGAGGGGGCGAGAGAGGCTCGCGCTTCCTCCTCTTTCCCCGTGGGCTCCTTCGCCTTCTGGCCCACGGCTCGTCCAAATGCAGGAACCAGGGATCCTCTGAGACGGCTGAAGTTTGCTCCCGGCTCCCTACTCCCTCCTCTACACTGGGGTTAAATGAAATGGTAGTTACGGTTGATAGTGCAGTTAGGGACCGGACTCAAGGGTGACGAGAAGGTCCCGCGTCCTATTCTTTACCTCTTTAGACTTTTAAGGATGGGGGTCTTTTAAATGCCACTGGAGGAGAGATGAAGGCTCCTTTTCAGTCTTCAGGGCTGAAATGGACGAAGGTAAGGAAGACAAGGAATCTTAAGAAGAAATCCTCAATAAAAAGAGGAGAAAAAAGAAGGGTGGCTAAGGAGAAAGGAAGAGGAGTTGGGAAAATGTAGGGTGGGGAAAATACGAGAGAGGGGAGCGGAGGAAAAGACCCAGAGTTCAAAGAGGCCGGCAGAAGGAAATAGCTGCGGGCTGAGCGCTGACGAGGGAAGGACTGGCGGCGGCTAACGGGCAAGAGCGCGGAGCCCTGCGGCGGCGGCGGCGGCCGGGAGCTGCGGCGGTTCCCGGTGCTCGGGGAGGAGGCGGTGTGTGCGCCGCTGGGCAGGCGAGCTCGGAACTGCACCGCCACGGCGCGCTCCTGCTGAGTCTGGAGCTCCGCGGTCTCCTCTGCCTGCCCGCTCTGCGCCTCCCACCCTCCTCCCTCCTCCTCTTCCCGGCTCCCCCCGCCCTCTGCTGCTCGCAGCCTCGCCAGTGAGAATCTACTGTAAGTGTGAGTGGCTTAGACGAAGTCACACACCCACGGAGGGAAGTAACCAGGAGGCTGCCGTGGCGAGTGTTGCCTAGCGGTCTCCGAGAAAGGCGCGTCTTTCTCCGAGGATAATTAGGGCGAAGAATTCTCCTGACGACACCTGCGAAGACCCGGGCTCCCAGGAAACTGAAGGGAAATCAGACCTAGTTGAGCAGCAAGCCCTTAGAGGAGCGGGTCCCTTGTTTGGAATATTGCCTGCTGTCCCTCACAGGCTGTGGCATCAACAACCTTGCCGTCACATAGCCAAACATTCGTAGGCTGTGCTCGTCCGTGGCTAGTTTCTTAAATACCCTTATTGCTCACTGCTACTGACCCTTTCTATTCTTCCAATATTTTCGCGGCTGGAATGAAATAATTAGTCAACATTTTCTTCAAAGTAAATGGTAGAATTTCTAAATATAGAAACGGTAGCTATGATTGCGATTTCAGGAAATCAACGAATTTGGCAATTGAGAATTGTGGTGTTCCAGTTACTTTAAGATGTGATGATTTAATTAACTAATTTCATTCATGGAACCTTTTATACTTTAGAAATCATATGATATGCAGATATATGAAATTAATTCCAGTGAAATTAATTTCAGGATATTTTAATTAAATTCGTTTTAATGTCGTGTCCTGCTGCATTGAGAGACACAAATAATTAAGAAAAACGGTTTAAAACAATTAACTTTCCATGTTTCACCCCTATTATGTCTTCCCTTGCTTTATTATTTTTTCCTCAATTTTCTCATTCATTTTTTCAAAGAGATACATCTGAAGGGCAAGTTTTAGTATACTGGCATTAAAAAAACAAAAACAAAAAACTGCAGATAAAGCATCTACCAAAAAGTGTGATTTTAGAAGAAAGGTATCTCATTTAATTTTCTGCAGAGTATCTACTGTGAAGATTGGGTTTACACTCATACCCAATAAAGTTGGTTCTGCTCACCAACTTTGATATCGAGAGCCCTGTTTGTCTTCACAATAAATTTCTCATAATCTTTAGCTGATGACATTTGTTATTTGTTTAAATATTTGCAATAAAGATGAAAGAATAAAGCAGCAGTGATGCAATTTCATGAAGAGGTGGAAGCTCATCTTTGATTTTTTTTTTCATGAAATGTTTTGGCACCAGAAATCTAAAAGCAGCTTCTTTCTATTATAATGTGCTCCAAATGCATGCAGCAAATTTAGAGGAATGGCAGTGAATCAGTCTCTCAGTTTGGCAAAAAGCCTCACAGTGAGATGAAAAGTTAAAATTTATGTTTCTATTTGAAGACCATTCAGAATGTAAGCACCTCCGCCCAAATTTATAGTTGAGTTACTTAAAAATATCTAAACAGGGTTTCCCTGGTGGCGCAGTGGTTGACAGTCCGCCTGCCGATGCAGGGGACACAGGGTCATGTCCCGGTCCAAGTAGATCCCACATGCTGCGGAGCGGCTGGGCCCATGAGCCATGGCCACTGAGCCTGCGCGTCCAGAACCTGTGCTCCACAACGGGAGAGGCCACAACAGTGAGAGGCCCGCGTACGGAAAGAAAAAAAAAAATCTAAACAGAATATCAAGGAAGTTATCTAAAGCCTATGAACACATAATAATGCTATGTAAGAAACACAGGAAGTTTAATGGGACTTTGAGCTTATTGTTTTATTTCTTTAGGCTTCAGTATCCTCATCAGTAAAAAGAGGCATTCGGAGAAGATGATCTTCAAGTTCTCTTCTCTTCCATATCCTTTGCATTTCTGTTACTACTCTGTTCATCTGTCTCCAATTATTTACCTTTGACTACAAAATTACCAAATTTCTTCAGGCTATCTTTGAAAGCCTTCTACTACGAACGGCTTAAACAAAATTTCTATTTTATTTTACACTAAAATTTTGAATTCAGTATTACCTAAATTGGCTCATACCTCTCTGCTTTTACATCTGGCACTTCACTCTACAGAAGTTCCACCACCCCCTAAAAATATTTAACATTTCCCCCACCTTATTCCCTCACACACATCTCCCTCATCTAAAACCCTACTCAGTATCCAAGGAGAGGCAAGCATTCAAGACTGATTTTTCTCTTCCCAGAAAGAAGTGATTTGGTTCTCTTTCTCCAACTATCCATAGCTTGTTATTTATGTCAATCAACACAATGACAATATTTCCTGAGTGAAAAACTGGAACGAATGATCTAACTATAAGTATATATATATTGGTATAAAGAGACAGAATTTAAACTAGGTATGTCAAAGAAAACCTGGGACGCTCTTCCTTATGGTGGGAATTATTCTACCTTCTCATTAAGGGACTGAGAATACAGAATGCAAAATCCTTTGTATTCTCCAACTTACAAAATCCTTTGTATCCTCCACCTTGCTATTCTCCATCTTTGTCATGGTTGTTAAATAGTATTTATTACATATCTTTGAAAGAATGAACAGCTGTAAAATGAAGCCCAAGGGACAGCAATGAAAGTCATTTTTTGGTCTAATGAAGGTTAATCACAGACGACAACGAGGGTGATTTGGCTTTGGCCTCAATCTCCAAGGAAATATTATATTTGACCATGTGTTGATTTCTTGGCATGGACATACTCTTAGCATACTTACATTGGATGACGGCATTGCATGAAAACTAGATTTGTCTTTTTCTGTCATACTACAGCTTTGCACAAGAAAGGCTACTATGTCTGCATTTCTCATTGCTTGGGATAACTACTGTGGCCTCAAAATGGTGAAAGTGGCTGGTATCTCCCTAGATCTCTACTTGGTCTGGCTTTTGTACTAAGCTTTCATGAAGAAAAGATATGAAGAATCACCTTGATATGACACGTTGAATGGTTACTACCCTATAAAAGGTATTATAGTTAAATTCAATGTATTAATAAACCTGAATATATCTTCACTGCATTCAAAGTAGAACAACAACAGAAGCAATTTTAATAAGCAGACTTGCTAGTATTTACTGATGATTTGATATGTATTAAGCATCATGTGATGTTTTACATCAATTATTTTATTTAATGTTGACACTCCAACCATCATGTCTGTGTAATTATTGGCCACATATTGATGATGAGAAGACTGAGGAAATGAGGTAAGCACCCTGAGTAGTCCAACAGCTGGTAAGATGTGGAAATTTTAACCCATGGCACTGACTCTGTGTGAGAAAATTATAATGTAACAGAAGTAAAGAATAAATTTGATAACCAGTTGTTCAGGAAAAAAGAGCAATACCCAAGAATTCTCCATTAATGGGAACAATTAATGGAAAAATGTAATCCAATTTTCAGGTTTATTTAAATCTAAAAGGAATTAGCCAAATAATATAGTACAGGTCAGTTAAATGAATAGGAAAAAACAAGAAAGGAAGGATCCTAAATGAGCATTACATGGAGAAAAAGACTGTCTCATGTACACAAAAACATGTACACAATTTGTTTGTGTACAATGGAGACAATGGACCAAATCAAGAAAATAACAAAATTGAGGTGTGTGGACAGATAAACAGACAACACAAACAGATGGCAGGAAGCTCATGTAAACCATGGAAGAAAACACAAGCAGCAGTCTTTATAAAAATAATCTAAATAAAACTCCATAAACCAAAGAACATGTTTCCCTAAAATTTTATGTAATCTTAGCAATTTTTTACATAATTGTTTTAAATATTTTTGTCACAGTTAACATTCTTTCTTTGGGAGAATTTGGGAAAAACAAGAACAAAGCAAAATTTAACCCATGGTAGATGTTACATTTGAAATTATAAGATATCCTAATGAAACAATAAGATACTCTAATGAAGTTACTTTTTCAGATCCATGATTTCCTGAAAAGAATACATATATGGTGATGTCAATTATTTTGATCCCAAGGTAAAGATTCATTAAAATATATTTATATATATTAAATATATAATATATAAAAATAAATATTATATATATTTAATATATATAATATATTAAAATATATAATTTTATTATATATATATATAATATATATTATATTATATACAATATATATTAAAATATATTTAAGCAATCAATAGTAGCTCTTGAAGTTCACAACCAGATTAATGCTAATATATTCATTTTTTTATATGTTGCATTTTAATTTAATTAACATAAAAACAAAAATTTTTCATTATTGTTTTTTAAGATTTTTTTTAAAGTCCTAGAATCCCGGGCTTCCCTGGTGGTGCAGTGGTTGAGAGTCCACCTGCTGATGTGGGGGACGTGGGTTCATGCCCCAGTCCAGGAAGATCCCACATGCCACGGAGCAGCTGGGCCTGTGAGCCATTGCCACTGGGCCTGAGCGTCCGGAGCCTGTGCTCCGCAACGGGAGAGGCCACAATAGTGAGAGGCCTGCATAGGGCAAAAAAAAAAAAAAAAAAAAAGTCCTAGAATCCCTTTGTCTATTAATGACCCAAAATTTTATATAACAATGTTAGATTTAATTTAATTAAATCTAATTGATTATCAGTTAGGTATTTAATTTTAAAAATAATGAATTAATAGCATTTTAATAAATTAATGAAGGTTTAAATCTATAAATTATTTCATTACTGTATATTAAATGTACTGTTCATTACATTAACAATACATTAAAACACTACTCATCAGAAACTTCACTTATTAAACAGGTTCATATTATAATCAGCATTCTTTTTTTTTTTTTTACTTTCTATGAATATTGAGAACAGAATAAAATCTTCCACTATCTGTGAGTATTAGTAGAGAGTTTTATAGCAAAGAATAAGGAACAAAATATTCAAGTAAATTATAGTGATCTAAAGAGCTACCGATTTTTATTGTTGGTGGTGGTGGTTGGTTTATTCTCTAATGATCCCTATATCAAAGTGCTACAAGTGCCCATATTGCAGTGCATTAGGAGGTCAAGGCTGCTGAAGTTGATGAGGAGCCACACTGATTTGCCCAGAAGTTCGTCAGCTGCTCTTTGCCTCCAGCATCTTGAACAACTGGCATCATACGAAAACGTAGACACTGAAATAACAAGGACTCTCAGGGCTGAAGAAGTAGGAAAAGTGTGCTCAGAAGAGTCACAAGATTGAAGTGATACATTGTGAGAGTGACTCACTTCACTTAAAATTCCACTTTTCTAACCATCTTCTGGACTCCAGAAGTCTTTGCTGATATGTGAAAAATAAGCTGTATTATTTTTCATATTCAGAGAAAGGTTTTTATTAAATTCAATGCATATACTGACTTGAAATTAATAAATAATCCACATATGAGAACATATTTTATAATATAACTAGCAATAGTTTGCTGGGGGGAAAACTGATACATTTGCTCAATGATGTAAGTAAGTAAGGGGTACATTTGCAACCAAGCTTTCAATACCACTGTTGATTGTCCATGGAACCAGCTTCTAAGTAAAAGTTGGCAGTGATAATCTCATGTACTGTCACACTCTATGGGTGAGAAGTGAATCTAGAACATCTTTTGTAGGGTGGTTCCACAATATTGTTGTGCCTTTAAAATGTGGGTAACATTACACTCATACACTTATTAAAATTTAAGGAAATAAATTAATAAAAATGGATGAAAAGATTAAACATAATGGTATTTTTAATGGATAAAAATCAGAAATACTCTATTATTCAATAAGAAGTGCTAAACACATCTATATAATAGACACCATGGAAACATTTAAATGCTTGGAAGAATATGTACATAAAAAATAGTTCTAAAATATCAAATTATAAAGTCATATACAAAGCAATTTTTTAATATGGAAAGAAGGTATGTTCCATTAATGACATTTGTATATGACTGGTGAGATAATTTCTGCCTTTTATTTTCTACCATTAGCTTTTATTATTTGTATAAAAATACAGAATTTTTTGTAGAAAAATCAAAGTAAAAAAAATTCCAGAAGAAAATGTGTATGTATCTATACACACACACAGAAAGAAAAGATATAAAATAAGGAGAAACAGCAGAATAGAAGAGAGTTGAAAGACAGTGAGAATGAGTAACATTATACTACCATAAATTTGTAAAATAAAATTATTTCAGTTGGCCCCTGCCTCTATTCTAAAAACAGGGGTGATCATTTGTTTGATTTAATTGCTTTTGGCATGTCCACAATATTTCCAAGTATTCTGACAACTCTGGTAGGCATAATTTCTATCCGCTGCCTCATGTTTCAGTGCATTTCCTGCTGAAATCTCCAATGTCCCCCTTGGTTGATGGCACTTCTGTTCCTGTTTTCTTTCCACACTGACTTACTTCATAATTGGCAAAACATCCCTATAACTTTGCTACAGAATGTGTAGGTTCTGAATAGGATAGCTAATTTTCTTAAACTACATGAAAAAAGAGGAGTATTTTTTTCACAGAGTCAGTGAAAATTGATATTTTACTTCAATGTCCTATAATTTTATGGCCTGGAATATCACAGAGAATTTCTCTGGAGCAATACTTTTCATCAGATTCTTTCTGAGTGTCTATTTTTCTTATTTTCTTCTTTCCACCCTTCTTCATCTTTCCCTTTACCATGCACCTAAATTTCCATTTTTTCAACTAAGTAAAACAGTCCCAAAGTCATTTTCTTCAGTAAACTTATGCCACAGATTCTCAACAATCATAACTCAAACAATCCATGTAGGGCTTTCCCTAGTCATATTGGCTCAAAATGGAGCCTTCTGAAATAACAATTTTTCCTTCATGTTCCCTCCATGTTACTTTTATAAAAACATGTCCTTCCTCCATGTTACTCTTATAAAAATACGAAAGCTATGTGGATAGGACAAATACATATTATTAACTATTTTAAAGTGATAAAAGGACATAAGGTAAATGTGGAAATGTTAGTGATTGTAGTAAAACTAGTTGATTCCATTAAAGATACTATCAGACACCATGGTCAAGTGAGATTTATCACAGGGATGGAAGGATTCTTCAATATACACAAACCAGTGTGACACACCATAATAACAAATTGAAGAATAAAAACTATATGATCACCTCAACAGATGCAGAAAATGCTTTTGACAAAATTCAACACCCATGTATAATAAAAATGCTCCAGAAAGTGGGCATAGAAGGAACCTACCTCAACATAATAAAGGCCATATACGATAAACCCACAGCAAACATCATTCTCAAAGGTGAAAAACTGAAAGCATTTCCTCTAAGATCAGTAAGAATACAAGGATGTCCACTCTCGCCAATATTATTCAACATAGTTTTGGAAGTCCTAGCTATGGTAATCAGAGAAGAAAAAAAAATATAAGGAATCCAAATTGGAAAATAAGAAGTAAAATTGTCACTGTTTGCAGATGACATGATACTATATACAGAAAATCCTAAAGATGCCACCAGAAAACTACCAGAGCTCATCAATGAATTTGGAAAAATTGCAGGGTACAAAATTAACACTAAGATATCTCTTGCATTCCTATATACTAACAACAAAAGATCAGAAAGAGAAATTAAGGAAACAATCCTATTTACCATTGCAACAAAGAGAATAAAATACCTAGGAATAAACCTACCTAAGAAGGCAAAAATTCTGTACTCAGAAAACTATAAGATATTGATGAAAGGAATCAAAGATGACACAAACAGATATACCATGTTCTTGGATTGGAAGAAACAATATTGTGAAAATGACTAGACTACCCAAGGCAATCGACAGATTCAAGGCAATCCCTATCAAATTACCAATAGCATTTTTTCACAGAGTTAGACCCAAAAGTTTTACAGTTTGTATGGAAACACAAAAGACCCTGGATAGTGAAAGCAATCTTGAGAAAGAAAAACAGAGTTGGAGGAATCAAGCTCCCTGACTTCAGGCTATACTACAAATCTACAGTAATCAAAACAGTATGGTACTGGCACAAAAACAGAAATATAGATCAAAGTAACAGGATAGAAAGCCCAGAGATAAACCCACGCACCTATCATCACCTAATCTATGACAAAGGAGGTAAAAATATACAATGGAGAAAAGACAGTCTCTTCAACAAGTGGTGCTGGGAAAACTGGACAGCTACATGTAAAAGAATGAACTTAGAACACTCCCTAACGCCACACACAAAATAAACTCAAAATGGATTAAAGACCTAAATGTAAGACTTGATACTGTAAAACTCTTAGAGGAAAACATAGGCAGAACACTCTGATATCAGTTGCAGCAAGATCTTTTATGATCTGCCTCCTAGAGTAATGAAAATAAAGACAAATATAAACAAATGTGATCTAATTAAACCTAAAAGCTTTTGCACAGCAAAGGAAACCATAAACAAGACAAAAAGACAGCCCTCAGAATGGGAGAAAATATTTGCAAATGAAGCAACTGACAAGGGATTAATCTCCAAAATATACAAACAACTCATGCAGCTCAATAAAAAAAAAAAAAAAAAAAAAAAAACCCAAGCAAAAAATGGGCAGATCTAAATAGACATTTCTCCAAGAAGACATACAGATGGCCAAAAAACACATGAAAAGATGCTCAACATCACTAATTATTAGAGAAATTGAAACCAAAATTACAATGAGGTATCACCTCACACCAGTCAGAATGGCCATCATCAAAAAATCTACAAACATTAAATGCTGGAGAGGGTATGGAGAAAAGGGAACCCTCCTACACTGTTGGTGGGAAGGTAAATTGATACAGCCACTATGGAGGACAATATGGAGGTTCCTTGAAAATCTAAAAACAGAACTACCATATGACCCAGCAATCTCACTCCTGGTATATACCCAGAGAAAACCATAATTCCAAAAATATACATGCACCCCAATGTTCATTGCAACACTATTTACAATAGTCAAGACATGGAAACAATCTAAATGTCCATCGATGAAGGAATGGATAAAAAAGATGCGGTACATGTATACAATACAATGGAATATTACTCAGCCATAAAAAGAACAAAATAACGTCATTTGCAGCAACATGGATGAACCTAGAGACTGTCATACTGAGAGAAGTAAGTGAGACACAGAAAGACAAGTATCATATGATATCGCTTAAATGTGGAATAAAAAAAAAAGGGTACAAATGAACTTATTTATAAAACAGAAATTAAAGTCATGGATGTAGAAGACAAATTTATGGTTACCAGGAAGGAATAAGGAGGGTATAAATTGGGAGATTGGAAATGACATACACACATTATTATATATAAAATAGGTAACTAATAAGAACCTGCTGTATAGCACAGGGAACTCTACTCAATACGCTGTCATGGCTTAGGCAGGAAGAATCTAAAAAAAAAGAAGAAACTTATTCACTTTGCTGACCCTTGAAACTAACACAACATTGTAAATCAACTATACTGCAATAAAAAATGTTTTAAAAAGATACTATCAGTCCTTTTTGGCTGTAGTTGAACATAGATTTAACTGTCAGTACTGATCGCCTCTGAGGAAGAACATGATTCACCAAAAGGACTAAGCATGAACATACATCACAAATCAAAACATTGGTTTAGAATTCAACAATAATTTGTATTGTTAGACTGAATTTGTTTATTAAATATAAATTACAAAAAATATGAAAATGGGTGTATTTCATAAATATATTATTTCAAATATTAAACAAATAATTTTTCCAGAGAACAAAATGTCTAGGGGAAAAAAACT
This sequence comes from Hyperoodon ampullatus, assembly GCF_949752795.1. Lineage (NCBI taxonomy): Eukaryota > Metazoa > Chordata > Mammalia > Artiodactyla > Ziphiidae > Hyperoodon > Hyperoodon ampullatus. Next base: position 103,735,966 of record NC_136914.1, read on the forward strand.
TCCTTTTCTTTACTTTTATAAAATATATTCCCAGCATTAGTGTCTTAGAATCAAATTCCATTCCATGTTTAGAATTAAAAAAAAAAAAAAGGAATAATAAAAATGCCCAAAACTGCAGAATGGAAATGCCCCCATTTGTTATTTAAAAAAATCACTTCCAGTCACTTGCTCATAGCTTGTGTGTGAAGCTTCCCTGCAGACTTACACAGTGGACTAGTCTGAGGACAAAGGTTTTTGTAGGCCCACCAATGGGAGATAAATAGTAGAGAACAGTAGTACCTTGAAAATGTGACAGGGTCCCAAAACACAAACTTTTAAAACACTGCATTTTCTCTTAAGGTATTGCCTGTCAAAACTATTTTACTATAAGTGCATTTTTGTAGACATTTCATTTTGAAATAACTATAGATTCATATGACATTGCAAAGAAATGTAGAGAAGAGTCACATTACCCTTCCCTAAATCCCTAAATCTCCCCTAATTTTAATGTGACACATTTATAATACAAAATCAAAGCCAAGAAATATTGGTACAATTTATAGAGCTTATTCACATTTCAACAGTTATACATGCACTCATTTGTGTGTGTGTGTGTGTGTTTGTGTGTATGAGCGTGTATGTCTATGCAATTTTATTTCATGTGTATGTAGCCTTGTGTATGCTCCAGGAAAATCAGGATACTCATACCGTCACTAAAATATTCCCTCATGTTATCTTTTATATCCACACATATCCTTCTACCCCATCCCCTGGAAACCACTAATAAATCCTCCATTTACATTATGCCATTTTACAATGTTACATAAGTGGAATGATATAATATGTACCCTTTTGAGACCGGCTTTATTCATTCAGCATAATTTCCTTGAGATTCATCCAAGTTGTTGGCATATCAATAGCTCATTCCCTTTGATTGCTGAGTAGTAGTCCATGGTATGGATGTACCACAGTTTGTTTAACTGTTCACTAATTGAAGGACAAATGAGTAGCTTCCAGCTTTGGATTGCTACAAATAAAGCTGCTATGAACATTCGTGTACAAGTTCCTGTGTGAAAATAGTTTCATATCTTTGGACTAAGTGCTCACAAGTGCAATTGTCAAGTCAAATGTTATGCCATTTTCATCATTAATTTTTAAAGATATGTGGTTTACAGCCACTCCATTTGCATCTCCAACTTATGCAACAGAAACAGGATAAATCATATCCAACTGTATAATAAATCTCTGTAAAAAGAAAATGTTAGGACACACAAAGATATTCAACATGTACACAAAACAGCAAGTGAAATAGTCAATGGAATATTAAATAAATAAAAAAGAATATTTGAAGGAAAAATTTCAGAAAATTAAGTGAATATCTTGATATGCAAATTCCACAATAACATTTCTGTATTGAAACTTTAAGTATGATAGCAATAACTAATTATCTTAATGAAATAATAGTCACACAAACTTTTGATTCCTTGATTTATTCAAAATAGACTCTTCAATCTCATTATTTCTCCTTAAAAATTTTTAGACTTTTTACACATATTCCAGTACCTGAATGAGTAACTCATATCACTTCGTCGCAAACTGACATTTCAAAAGATGAGTTCAAATACATTTGCAGAGATATTTTTGAGTTCACTCAAGCTGAGCAGTACTTCTTACATTTTGAAATGTCAGACAGCTGGTCTGAGGAAAATGGAAACAGATCTCTTTTTTAAACATCATCATACATGTGGGCACAGGATTATGACTTGGTTTCCCCAAGCACACTGTGGAAAAAATTACATATTTATTTGTGTGCAATGGTTTTCTTTTCCAGAAAAAAAAAAGTGAAAACACTAGAAAAGCAAGAATCAGCTATTTTAATTACTTTGTACTGGGAGTTTTACTTGAGGTCCATTTTTATATCTTCCCACTTTGGATTTTCTAATTGTTTTAAGTGGGTTAAAACTTTCATTATCATGTAGTAATATAGTACTATGAAAATTCAAGAACTCTATTATGTAGACCAAATATCTTAATAGGAGTTTTGAAACCTAAATTTCACATTAAAAATATTTTTAAAAATTGCAAACAACTACATAAAATATTCATGTACCCTTAATTCCACATGAATAAACTTTCACAGCTCCCAGATTTGCCCAAATTAAAAATACTGATGAATTTGTGCATTGTATAAAGGTAGCAGATAGAACTCAAGCATCTGCTTTAGATTACCTCTTAAACTCTACTAAAGTTACTAATAAAGAGATTTTAAAAAACAAACAGAAAGTCGTAATGAGCAAGAGAACAGGCAGGGAGACAACAGAAAACTATCTTGGAAGATAAGACTGCAAATGGCTGAGTGATAAATAATCTAAGAGGCCCAAGAAAGTTGAATACTAAATCAACAAGTGGAAAACTAATTAGCTACCTGAAAGGTTGCTTTCAGAAGATAAAATTGGTAGAATGCCTAATGCATTTTAATACAAGGAGAAGAGTAATATAATTAACAATTTTTTTGGAGATATTTTACTGATAGGTAGAAAGAACAAGACTGTTATTCAGGGAAAACATAGGTTTAAGGAAAAGACAAGTAATCATATGATAACTCTTGAATGACCTGTTGATAGCAATCACATAGTAAGAACAATGCAAATGGTGAATATAGATCTAATAAAATTTCTGATAAATAGATGTGATGGAAGGATGTGAGAGAATGGTTATAAAGGGGAATTATTAAAGAGAACAAAATCCTTATCTTCATTATTACAAAATCAATAGATAATGCATAAACCTTAAATAGAGAGGCTGAAGTATTTACATGTTATTTAGCAATACAGTGTTAACATACAAAAATAATCAGCTAAAAGGGTCAAAACTGTTGATTTTGAAGATAAAGATGTTAGGAGCAGAGACACGGAAGCACTGTTTTATTAATAACTTTTATAACTATGTGTCTTTAAATTATACCCATGTATAACATTATTAAAATAAAACTAAAGTGAAATAATATAGTTTATGTGGTTTTAAATATTTCAAAAAATATTTAACATATTATATGTAGTATTCTTCAATTTGTATTTTTAATGTCAGAATTATATTTTCAACTCCTATACATGTCAATAAATATACATCTCTTTCAGAAAGTTATCCATTTCTTAGTTATCTATTTTTTCTACTGTTTGCAATTTAATAAAAATTCTTGCACATGCTTGTAAGAGTTTATTTAAATTTACATAATTAGAAACGGAATTAAAGGATTGTAAGATTCAACTTTTAATCTTACGTAGATATCGCAAACTCGTTCTCTATAATGTCTGTAAAATTTTTCAATCAAAATATTCCAGGGCTTCCCTGGTGGCGCAGTGGTTGAGAGTCCGCCTGCCGATGCAGGGGACTCAGGTTCGTGCCCCGGTCCGGGAAGATCCCACATGCCACGGAGCGGCTGGGCCCGTGAGCCATGGCCGCTGAGCCTGCGTGTCCAGAGCCTGTGCTCCGCGACGGGAGAGGCCACAACAGTGAGAGGCCCGCGTACCGCAAAAAAAAAAAAAAAAAATATTCCAGATTTGGCAATGGACAAATATTGTTACTGCTCCCCTCTCCAAAGAGGGGAAGTAGTTCTCCTTTGACCACTGACTTCTGAGAAAATGGTTTATTTATTGGTAAGTTCTATAGTGACTTTATTACTATATATATATTTTTTTATTTTTTTATTTTTTTTATTTTTGATGTGAAACATTTTTTAAGTCTTTATTGAATTTGTTACAATATTGCTTCTGTTTTATGTTTTTGGTTTCTTGGTCCCAAGGCATGTGGGATCTTAGCTCCCCAACCAAGAATTGAACCTGCACCGCCTGCATTGGAAGGCAAAGTCTCAACTACTGGACCGCCAGGGAAGTCCCTATTGCTATATTTCTATAGTGACTTTCCTCTAAGGAGTTCATGGGGTTTCTTTTTTGTTTAGTTTTGTTTATGTAACAATAAATGCAGGAGGACAGTGAAGCAAATTCAACAGAAGTTTAACAGAAAAACAATTTTAATTCAGAACCATTTTGTCCAGCAAAGACATTGCTCCTGTGTGGAGGAAACATTCAGAGCCCTGTATAGCTTCAAAAGAATAACACTCAAATATATTTTCCTCAAAAAATTTCTGGAATAATTTTTCCATAACACCAGGAATTGAGCAAAATATGAACAAAGGAATGGCTATGAACATATAACAGCTAAATTCAAGATAAATGTGTGAAGGTATTAAAGTCTATTGGAAAGCATAGGGTTTTAATGCATTTAAATAACTATTGTAATTATAACTCCAAAATAGAATGTTTAAGTATAAAAAAACTTAAAAGATAAATTTATTTTTTAAATATGTTGCTTGTGACCTCAAGATAAATTACATGTGAACTGAGGAAAATGTTAGGAAAGAAATGTAAGGAAAATGAGTAAGAGAGACTAAAAATAAATGGTTTAATTTTAATACTAATAAACCCGTTTTTTAAGAAAATTCAAAATCTTTAATTGAAATTAGCACCCTAATTTTTAAATCACTGCAGAGAGAAGTGTCAGTAAGACAAAAGATGGAACAAAAAGGAACCAAAAAAAGCATAAAATAAAATTATACATTGGACCAAATATAAAGTTATTTAAGTAAATATGAGCACCTTAAATTATTTAATTAAAATTTAAGATACTCAAACTGAATATAAGGAAAAACTATTCAATGTTGTTGGTTCATAGATGATCTCTCGTAGAAAATTATCTTTCAAACAAAACCTGAGGTATAAGAAAGTTTGAAAATGATTTAGATAATATTTGAAATGATGGAAATACAAGAAGAAACGAGAAATGAGAAAATACAAGAAGAACTCTGCAATGGGATAGAATGTAATAACCTTCTGACTTCTCTGCCTGTGAAATTTCTTCTCATTCTATAATGATCTGCTCTAATGTCACTTCTTCAAGTATTTATGAATAGGCCACAACATTCAAAAATGAATGATGCTTTCCTTGCATTTTTGTATTACTTCCAAGGTAGCATTTAGATTTGGTGATACTTATGACTCCTGTACCATATAAAGTCTTTAGTGGCAGGAAACATGCACTAGTAATTTTTGTTGTCAATGTCTACAATAATTTGAGGTGTGTATATATGCAAACCATGTTTTTGAATTGAGTTAAATTGATTTTTTAAAAGTTCTCAGCCTCCTCACTCACAGGTAAGAACTTTTCATACTTTGTGATTGTGATAACTACTTTATGTTAGAATTATGCCTAATTCATATATCTTTGGATGTGATTAGGAATGTTTTTAAACTCTAAGATCATCGTATATTTACTTGCAAAATGCTAAAAATAAAATAGATATTTTTAAGTATCTTTGCATTTAGAAGACACACAGATTTTCAGTCTGGCAACACAAAAATACATTAAAATAATATAGATTTTATAAATAAATACACAATGCATTTTCCCTGTATTCTTTACTTTCTCCCATCTTCTTACTAAACAACCTTTAATGAGTTATATTTTAGAATAGTAGCAAAACTGAGACACAATTTGAGGCAAACTACTTGAAATATTTTTAGCTTAACCTTAATGAAATCACAAAAACAACTGTGATATCAAGGATTAAATCTACATTGGTACTTGGACCTGGGTTTATGTTTGCTTGTTTGTTTGTTTGTTCTGAGTGGAATACATTTTTCCTTTCAGGTTATTGGAAAATGTTTGATGGTATCCTGAGTATCAATTTTAAATAGAAGTCTAAATTAAAAAGCAGAAAAGAAAAAAATAAACCTTGTTTTAGTTATGAGTAACTGAAATCATCTATTTTATTTAAGCAAAAAGCAGTTAACTTTTAGTTAATAATGTATTAGAAAGACATTCATCAAATTTTAATGAAGCTGTGCATGTGTATAATTACTATTCAAATTTGCACACAACTACTGGTAAAATTGCTATAATTGTGTTTGCAAGTGTGGCTGAAAAAAATGGCTAATGAAAATCCATTTTCACAATTTTTACAATTCTTTCTTATAACCATTTCTAGAACTGAGTTTTTCATTGTTTTCAAGTCAGTTTCAGCCTCAACCTTATAGTCCAGTCTGTTCACATATGGCTTATGTTGGAAATTGCTAATTAGTGCAGAAAAATTCATTTATTCATTCTGGTTTTTTTCAGGTATTTAGGTGTTCGAAGTTGAGGGAATTTTACTTTGAGTTGTAAAGCACTTTCTTTGCATTTTTTCTGTCTGAATTGTAGTTCTCAGATCTGAAATAAGGAACTCAGTTAGAAGACATTTTAGGTACCCATCGATTATATTAAAGCACTGTGGTATTTCAGGTCATGCATCTTCCAGAAATGAAGGCTTTATAATTTGGTTAACAGTGAAAAGAAAATATTAATTGTTCCATGTTTTTTAACCTGAAGCATATAAATTAATGGTAATGTTATCCCAAAATTGAACACCTGCCCAGAGCTATAGGACACAGACATAAAAAATCTTAAATGCAAACTCTGTATCTGTGAAAGAATTGATGAATACAGCTAAGCCCAACTTGTAAAACTGGTGAAGATTTTTTTGTTTCTGCAGAGGTCTCTGCTTCTCTGTGGAATGCCAGCTTAAGACAAAGATGTATTCAGCTCATGACTCAAATATTTTGGAAGTTCTGCTGGAATTTACATTGACAAAGAATTCTGTGGGGAAATGATTCATGCTGAAAGAAAATTGTGTCTAATTATGTACCTTCTCCCAAACTTTATATTCTATCGTTCAAAAAAAAAAATCATTGTCTTTAGTTATTTATGTATGAATTACCTGAAAATCATAATATTATTAATACTATTTATACATGTAGAATAGCATAATTATGTTATCATAAGCATTATTGGAACCTGACTGTTTCTTCTATATTTGCCATTTAGTAAAAAATATACAGAGGAAATAATGCTGACAAAATTTCTAAATAGGCAGTTGCAGAGCGATTGTTCTTTCTATTATATAGAAAAATTAACCCTAGGCTTTCTCTAGACAATGGATCCCCAAAGTTTTTTGATAATACAACCCACCATTAAAATATTTTTGGACAAATATCCCCAAATATGTTTAGTTATTTATAAATTGTTTACACATACTTTTTTTTTTTTTTTTTTTTTTTTTGCGGTACACAGACCTCTCACTGTTGTGGCCTCTCCCGTTGCGGAGCACAGGCTCCGGACGCACAGGCTCAGCAGCCATGGCCCATGGGCCTAGCCGCTCCGTGGCATGTGGTATCTTCCTGGACCGGGGCATGAACCCATGTCCCCTGCATCGGCAGGTGGACTCTCAACCACTGTGTCACCAGGGAAGCCCCACATACTTCTTTACTGATGCAATATGTACTACATTGTAAACCATCACAAAATACAAAGATGTTATAAGTGATTAAGTTTAAAGATTTTAATAATTACAGATGTACATTTATACTTCATATTGTCTTTTTGATGACTTTGAAGTTTTTTACAAACCTCTTGTCATATCATTTAGACCATAACTGTTTTTGTGTGGCCGGGTGGCAGGCCAGAAGATTGAACTTGATTGATAAGTATCAGTTCTGCCATTTTCTGATATTTGCTCATGTTTGGCTTATTAATCATATATTATCTTTAATATATGTTTATTTGGCAGAAATATTTGTAGGCCACTTGTCCATTTGTAAGCAGTGTATTAATTAATTAAGCCTATAAAATATATAGTATGTAAGTCCATTCAACCGTGCACATGAAAAATTCAATAAGTCAGAAAATTCTCAGCAAATAGAAGTGTGACTCTCAATCTCTCCAGGATGTGGAACTTCTACTGTTTACGCAGGAAACGTTGCATGCCATCTGTGATATGTGACAGAAAAAAAAAGGGACTAAGTAAGGAACCAGTGTTAGTCTGCATATTCAAACTCTCCAAGGGATTGTCCCTAGTTTGCAGGCAGCCTCCTTAGACCATTTGTCTTCCAATTGGGGTACAGATAGCCTGGGGTTACAAGATACAGCAAGCTCAGATGCTTTTAAGGAAATTCATTTTCTGATCCTCACTTCCATATGGATTCCTTCCTAAGACTGATTAAGGTTTCTGAGTCAAGCAGCTTCTTTCCTACATCTCCCTTCTCTAGTACATTTATCTACACCTTATATTAAAAGGATAGGTTTGAATAAAATTCTGTGGAGGCATTGGGATTGAACATGATCTAAAGAAGTAAGGACCACATAGTATTATACTTGTTCATGTATTTCTTTTTAATTATTAATGTTGTGTTTCAAATTATTATTATATTTAGATCTCACTGTATGTTATTAAAAGACTGACATAACCCGTTCATTTTAAAATGGCAATATTTAATGAGCAAAATTTCAAAAGTTTTAGTTATTTAAACTGTTAGAATTTAGTTGTCAACCTAAATTTTTTTTTTTTTTTTTTTTTTTTTGCGGTACGCGGACCTCTCACTGTTGTGGCCTCTCCCGTTGCGGAGCACAGGCTCCGGACGCACAGGCTCAGCGGCCATGGCTCACAAACACAGCCGCTCCGTGGCATGTGGTATCTTCCTGGACCGGGGCACGAACCCGTGTGCCCTGCATCGGCAGGCGGACTCTCAACCACTGCGCCACCAGGGAAGCCCTCAACCTAAAATTTTTCTTGAAAATACTTGTTTTATTCTAAATTATTGTAGGGGATATATGAAGGGAAAATACTTTTAAAATACACTGCTTTAGCCAGGAACTATCATTTTAGCATCAGCATATATTGGAAGTTAATATTTTTGAATGATAAGATACAGTCAGATTTTAGCCACCAGATAATAGTGTCCTGGTAGGAGAAAGAGGGAGGGATGGATAGAGAAAGAGAGAGAAAAAGAGAGAGAGAATAAATATGAGAGAAAGACAGGAGGCTTTTAGAGCTGATGTAAAACTGATAGTTATTTATAGGTTTAATTACTGATATACCTGAATGCAATCAACAATAATTCTGTGTCATGTCTCCTAGATCTTCCTAATGGATCATGTGTTTGAGGAGAGTCTTCTATGTCAAAGTGATTTTTAATGTAATTGTTTTATTACAATTATAATTACTATTATTACTACCACTACTACTGTTACTACATGGATGCTTAGGGTATAGGACAATTGACCAATTTTACATGGGTCATTATATGTCACAGTCCATATAGTCAAATTTGTAAGACTGTATGTGAGTTTTGCATTCATTCTGGATATGCTAACAACTACTACATTATCTTTAACAAATATTATTTTTTATTGTAAAATCTTGCTTTTATCATTGATGCTTCCAAATAGTTCCAGGTAGCAAGTTGCTATTTTCATAACACCTCTGCATTAAATTAAAAGGGAAACCTCACTTTAAGCTCTCATTGTTTCTAATTAGCAAGAAAAAGAAATTTTTTCAATAAATAGAAATCACACAGATGCATGCACATATTGCATTTTAGAAGGAAGACATAATGAACCAGAATTATTCACTTAGGGAACATGGAAAAAATAAATGATTAAAAATAATCCCATTATCCAAATGCCATGGTCTACATTGCTATACTCTATGAGTATGTAGGAAACCAGAAAATATGAAATTCAATTCAAAAGGTAATATTTTAATAAAAGATAGAACATTTTGTTATGAAGACTTTGTCCTAGTGATGTTTACTGAAAAGCTTTTTGATAATGATGAGAGTTTTTATAATTTTTAATAGAGGTATTAAAATAAGAACAACAGCATTGATGACACTGGATGTTTTATGTTTTCTTTGTGCCATTTACTTTATATATGTTATTATTCCTTCTAATATGTATATTCTTTTGACTAAATTTCCTTTGTACTACCTACTTGCATGTAATGTGCAATGTATCTCTGACTATATTTTCTCTGTTTTGTTTTTCTTCCTCGTCATACAACTGGACTATTTTTTCCAGGCTCCTTTTCAGTGATGTGTGGCCACTTGGCTTAGGTTCAAGTAATTGAATAGGAAGTAATCAACTTTCCTGTCTGGAAGAGACAATAAACACATGCTCCTTCTTAATACCAAGGCTATGCTCTTGCCATCAGTTGACTGAATGGGGAGGAATTCAAGGATTTAGAGGCAAGCAATGCCATGATCTGGAAGGATCCTGGGGTCCAGATGACTCTGTAGAGCAAGGCTCCCATTAGGGTCTGTCCTCTCTGTGATATAAGTGAGAAATAAACTAATTGTGTAAAACCAGTGTGATAGAGTGGTTTGTTTGTTAAATCAGTTAGCCTACTCTGGCTAATACATCATGTCGTGGATGACTTTGAGCCACAGGTTAATTAATACAACCTTATCTTGGGTGCTTGTGATATCAAACCATCCTTCTTCTCATTGCCAGGATACATTTTATATCAAAGAGCTGTTGAATAGCTGCTTATTTCTAAATCATTGCTTTGGTTCACTATCCTATTATAGTTCTAATTATGATCCCAATTCCCTCATTTTTTTTTTTTTTTTTTTTTTCAGTACGCGGGCTTCTCACTGTTGTGGTCTCTCCCGTTGCAGAGCACAGACTCCGGACGCACAGGCTCAGCGGCCATGGCTCACAGGCCCAGCCACTCTGCAGCATGTGGGATCTTCTCGGACCGGGGCATGAACCCATGTCCCCTGCATGGGCAGGCAGACTCTCAACCACTGCACCACCAGGGAAGCCACCCCTCAATATTTTGATGTTTGTTTTACTCACTTCTTTTTCAGGTTTCCCTCATCTTGGAGTCCCTGCCTTTTCTTCTCCTATACAAATCTCAACTTTCCGTACAGATTCTAATAAAGTTCTGCAACTTTTCTAAGCCTTTCCTGACAATCCCCATCCCTTTTCCATGTCAGACCCTTCTCCACAAAAATCCCAATCCCATCTCCTATCCTACTGACCCCTCACTCATATTGTCCTTCCCTGTTCCTTTTCTGATATGCCAAGCTTATTTCCCCTGATGCTTCTTCATTTATTTACCTATATTCTTGAAACTCTATTAACTCTAAAATCCCTCATAGTTTTCATCCTTATTTCATTCAGATCTCTTACTATGTGACATGTCTCAGAACAGAGTTCCCCAATTACCCTGCTTAAATTAGTTCTCCCAAAGGCTATCATTCAGCACCCCCTTATTTTGCTATATTTTTCTAGTGTTTACAATCTGATCTGATATGTGATATATCTGTTTATTTATTCATTTTCTCTCCTCTTCCCTAGAATGTAAGCTTGCCCAGAGTAAGGGATTGGTCTATTCTATGCTCTATATCTAGCCATAGAACAGTGCCTGATATATAAATGGGGCTCTATAAGCATAGGATGAATGAATGAATCAGTGAAGCACCCTTCTGAAATTTTATATTAATGGTGGTTAAAACCAAAACCACTTTTGGTACCTTTCAGATTCATTGCCTCATTTGAGCCCCCCTCTCTCTCTCTCTCTCTCTCTCCTTATTTCTCTTTCACATATTTTATTATTTAGAGGTGAACACAACAAAACTCAAAATTACCCTCTTATGAAATTGCAGAGGTAGAATCCATGACTTTTGACTCTGGACCTTGAATGATTACCACAATGACATACACACACCATCAGACAATATGCAGATTCAGTCTTAAATGTAATACCTAATTATTACTTCTTTAGTATTTGCCCATTATGTTAATATGCTTTGTTTCTTTATTACTACATTGTAACCTTGTTGAAAGAAAAGATCATACCTTAATATTACGGCAAGAGCTTGCATTTGCTCAAATATTTCCACTGATTTACTCACTTATTATTTGTTCAGAAAATACATTCCTTATAGCTCAACATAGTATCATATAAAATTTTTGCTTTAAATATAACATGATTCCTTGATTACATACAATATCCATTTTACACTTTAAGAGCTATTTTCTAGCCATTGTTTAATTAAAATACAAACAATGGCAGTGTTTTACGTTCAGTGGACAGAAATAAAAACTGAAATCCCTTACTTGTTCTGTGGCATATTTACTTAGTCTGAAATGAATACTGTTTGAATAAATTCATTGAATAAATACATGACTAAATGGAATTTTGTCATGCCTTTTCTTTCTTTGAGTCACACACCATGTGCCACAAAATGCTGCTGCCTTTCACACATTGGGTGGCCTTCATTTATATTTGAACATTTTTTTTTCATGCAAAGTGTTCTTAAATAGTTGTAAAGCAGTAAGAGGAATAATTTAACATCATGGTAATAATTTATGCTGCACTTTTTAAACAAAACGCTCTTTTCTCCATTAAGTCATGTAAACTATGTATAGGGTTTGCATTAAAATACAATGCTTGCATTGAAGCACAATAGAAAGCTCTCCTAAGGATTGGCCTGTTTGAGATTTCTTACATACTTTTACACTCTGCTTTTGGATTGTAGAATCATGTACTTTTTCATTCTTAGGGATGGTTTCTCTAACTAGATTTTGCCAGGCAGTGCTAAAACTTTAACTATTCAGGATGTTTTTTAATCGCCTTTTCTAAAAGGAATAAGTGACTATATATTTCTTTAATCTTTGATTCCAATTATCAATTGTGCTTGAGATACAATTTTCCACTCAATAGGAAACTTATTCCCAGATAGACTTTTCTAAAGTAATACCCTCTTTTGCAACTCTTATCCCCACATCCTCCTTTATTTCCCTTCACAGCCCTTATGAACCTGATATATATTAACTGTTTTATTTTCTTATTCTCTGCCTCCTCTTCTATAATGATATGCTGCATGAAACCAGGCACTTTTGTCACTGCTTTTTAAAGAACTTATTTTATCTCTAAGTCCTAGGATACAGTATGATCCATCAACATTTCTTGAATGGAAGGATGAATACATAGATGAATTCAAGTTTCATTTCTAGTGAAATGAAAATTACCTATGTTGAATCTACCAAGTTTCAAAAAGATTCATCACATTTGTATGCTATTTCAATCCAGAATGAAAGTTAAGTTACACATGCTTTTGAAAAATATGATTAAAAAGGACCATAAACCTGTCCTCTAATTATTTAATTACATAATCTTAAAATTTAAATAAATCAGTTAATTCATTTTTTTAATATTCTTTAAAGTCACATGTCATAGCTTATTCCTGTCCTGTCACATACATTTCTGGCAAAGATGATTTGAGTTCTCATTTAGAAACACTGGCAACTTATTTTAAAATAGCCTATTTGTTCTTCTCTTGCTAGATGTGTGAGACACAGAAATGGAACACTGTGTGATGGAACAGATGCTGTAGCAATGGTGAGTTTATATGAGGATGCTGATGACAGATGCCACCTTAAAGCATTAGCCAATAAAAAAGCATGGGTATTACACTACTTACAATTACTCATATGAGCTGGGCTGTGGGCAATCCCAACTGCACAATCTCACTCTCATGTGCTGTAAGTGATCTTGTATTATGGATATAATAAATATTCAAAATTAATTTAAAAGGAAATAACGAAAATTGTATTTTAAGGCATGTAGCATGAATCACCTCAGGTTTTTTCTTAGGGAAGTGCTTTATTCTCTATGGCAAGAAGAAATAAACTAAAACCAAAATTTATTCAAAACAGAATCCACTGGAGATAGTTAAGTAACGTTGAAGATTAAACCAAGAACACATTTTTCAACAGAGAATATATTAGTTATAAGAGTCAGGAGTATATTTATTAGGATTATTTTCCCTTTTTTTGAACAACTTACAAATATGAACAGTTGAAATCCTACTAAAATTAATTGGAGGGAATCTCCAATTATTTTGTTAGTGAGGAATTATGTTTTAATTCTACATCACTAAAAATAAATGTGCATTTCACTTAAAGTAGTTTTATTTAGGTAGTTTGAAAATAGTGGTTCAAGGACACTTTTGAACTTGCATATGTAAAATAATTAATGTGAAAACCAGTCAATATATTTTGGTCATCTTACAGTCCTGTCAGAATTCCATTTCACCAGGTTTTCTATTTCTATTATTGATTATTTCAGCAGCAGAGGTAACTCAAATGAACAAATTATATTTGCCTTGTTCCATTATGTCAAGTTTGGATGGCTCAAAACACAGATTCAGAGACAAGAATTTGGGTACAATGAATGATGTGAGAGAGGATCCCAGGAAGTGCAAGTAAGAAACTGTGAGGCAAGGAAGAGAAGCTTGGGTTATGGGCACTTAGCCCTCTAAAGACCCTCTGGAAAATGATATGGAAGAGGCTTCAGAATCTCCCTTCCAGAAAAGGGAAATCATGTTATTATTCATTGACCACTCCATTCCCCATTGTTTCAAGGTCCAAACAAGTTCTTAGGTACCATTAAAGTCTTCAACAATAATGTATTGTATTCTTAAAATTCACTAAGGGGGTAGAGCTTACGTTAAACATTCTTACCATCATGCACCTACAAAATCATCCTCATCCTCATCGAGGGGATGGGAGGAAACTTTGGGAAGTAATAGATCTGTCTTTGGCATTGATAGTGGTTCAGTGATGATTTCATGGGTATATACTTATCCCAAGACTCAAGGATTGTGTACACTAAATATGTACAGCTTCTTACATTTCAATCATACCTCGATCAAGTGATTTAAAAAGTCCTCACAAGACAAAACTAAAGAACGTCTTACCTAAATAGACATTTCTCCAAAGAAGATATACAGATTGCCAACAAACACATGAAAGGATGCTCAACATCACTAGTCATTAGAGAAATGCAAATCAAAATTACAATGAGGGATCACCTCACACCAGTCAGAACGGCCATCATCAAAAAATCTACAAACAATAAATACTGGAGAGGGTGTGGAGAAAAGGAAACCCTCTTGCACTGTTGGTGGGAATGTAAATTGATACAGCCACTACGGAGAACAGTATGGAGGTTCCTTAAAAAACTACAAATAGAACTACCATACGACCCAACAATCCCACTGCTGGGCATATACACTGAGAAAACCATAATTCAAAAAGAGTCATGTACCACAATGTTAATTGCAGATCTTTTTACAATAGCCAGGACATGGAAGCAACCTAAGTGTCCATCAACAGATGAATGGATAAAGATGATGTGACACATATATACAATGGAATATTACTCAGCCATAAAAGGAAACGAAATTGAATTATTTGTAGTGAGGTGCACTGACCAGGAGTCTGTCATACAGAGTGAAGTAAGTCAGAAAGAGAAAAACAAATACCATATGCTAACACATATATATGGAATATAAAAAAAAAAAAAAAGGTTCTGAAGAACTAGGGGCAGGACAGGAAGAAAGATGCAGATGTAGAGAATGGACTTGAGGACACGGGGAGGGGAAAGGGTAAGCTGGGACAAAGTGAGAGAGTGGCATGGACATATATACACTACCAAATATAAAACTGATAGCTAGTGTGAAACAGCCACATAGCTCAAGGAGATCAGCTGTGTGCTTTGTGTCCACTTAGAGGGGTGGGATAAGGAGAGTGGGAGGGAGACGCAAAAGGGAGGTATATATGTATATGTATAGCTGATTCATTTTGTTATACAGCAGAAACTAACACACCATTGTAAAGCAATTATACTTCAATAGAGATGTTAAAAAAATAAAATAAAATAGATTCCAAAAAAATAAAAATAAAAAAATAAAATCTTAAATCAAAAGCCGAAGGTAGGCTGGAAACTGTCAACTAAAACCACTGGTAAACTCATTTGGGGTGAAAATATGTGGGATAGGGAATGAATGGCATCTTCTACAGAGGTTTTTATCTTTTTGTGTCATGCATCAAGATTAATGACTGTGTGTGTATGTGTGTGTTTGTGTGTGAATGTATATGTTATGATATTTGTATGTTTGTGTATAATTTAATTTTGCTTTAACACAAACATTTGTTGAAGACTTAAAAATCATAGCTAGTAAGTTTCCAGAAATTATTGAGTTCAACACAAATAGTAGCATATGAGACTAGCTCTTGATATGTTAATTTTGCTATTAACATTTTCTTATTATAGAAGTACAATACTTGTATAGAAAGGTCTCTTAAAAATTGAGTTCTCAGAAATATCATCACTGAATATAAAGATGGTTTTCATTTTAATTGTTTTCATCCTGGTGTTCCTTAAATTTTTCTCGATAAAATTCCCCATGAAGAATTTCTTCTTTATCAAATGAGCAGGATTAAATTCAAATTAACTTAATTGCTTTGTAGGTTATTATCAAAAACTAGATTTTTATCTGTCAATATAGAATTTAGAATATATTGTTAGTTTCCTATATTTACCTTGAGACAGTTCTTTTTTTTTCCTTTGTTTTTTGTTGTTTTGTTTTTGTTTGTTTGTTTCTTTTTTTTTTGGTTATGTCAGGGGTCAGGGAGAAAATAAAAAAAATAACTTGCTAATTTATTTGGAGCAAAAAAGAATCAGTATAGCTTGAAGTGTGCCCAGATCTGCTTTCTGCCATCTCTGGAATACTTGCAGTCTAAGCTCATATAAATGTCACTGAGTGAAGGGAAAAGGTCAGGAGTGAGCTTGGGGTTGCCCCTTTGTTCAACTTTCAGTCATGCTAATCGGTATACAGGCCTATCCCTTGAGGCCTCAGCTCTTCCTTGAAATTCTCTGCTTCAGTTTCATTCATTTTGAGAGAAAGAATATTTTCTGAAACTCTAGGATATATTTAAGGTCAAAGGCAAAGCCAAACAGGTAATGCCATCAGGTCCTTTCCAGTAATAGATACAAATTTACTATGAACCACTGTACTTTCTTCATATCTCTTTTCTTTCTTTTAATATCAAAAATATAAAGAAGGAAGTAACTATATTCTATGTTCCTCACAATCAACAGGATAATCACTTTTTCTAAACAATACCAAAACTTTCAATCAAATGACCAAAACTTATAGAATTTTTGAAAAAAATATCAGTAGTTCCTAAAAACACATTAGAGATATGAGTCTCTGTTATAGATGTTGTGTGCATGTCCAGATGATCCCTTTCCTATTGCTGTCAGTCCACATGGAGTGTTATATTATTTTTAAAACAAATCTTTTGTCTAAAGTTTATATGCAAAGGATTGAAAGAGATTCAAATATAAAGTCAGCCAAGTAATCTGCAACTCAAAATTAATCTTGAAGAGCTAAAACAACTCTACTTAAAACAAGTAACAGCTAAAGTGCTGAGTCTGAGCCATAGTCTGAGGGTTAGGGTTACAGAACTAAAGTACAAATACAAAATTGACCAGGCAGTAGGTGGGGTACAACAAGGATACAATTAGAAAATAATTGGAATAGGTCAAGATTAAATGAAGTGGTACCTGGACCATAGGCAAGAAAGGACATACAGTGTTTACCACTTGCTTTTTTCAGTTATTGAACTTGCTGATGCATCATCTTAAAATAACAAGAGATTTGAGGTGAAAAATTTGGATTATTCTAAACAATTCATGAAAGAATGTGGGGATTTTAGGAGTTTGAGATTATTTAGAAACCCAATGAATGAATTGAAACAATGATTGGACTTATAGTCAGGGAATGTCTATCTCAGGGTGACTATACTTTTCTACTTTTCTGGAAGCCTATATTGGCCTTCCTAGAAGCACATCTCTTAAAGGTATGGACTAGAAATGAAGAATGAGTGGGGTTCTGCCTTTCTGATATTCAAAATTCTAAAGCCCAGTGTTCTTCTATGGAGAATAGGGTTTAGTGAAGAATTTTTCTGAAGTACTGTGTCACTTTAACTCTCATGGAAGAAGACAATCTCTACTCATAGCTTTTACTGTAAAATTGTTTTTAAACACTAATAGTGGGTGCATAAGACCAGCAAAAAAGGATCGCCAATAAGGACTTTTTTAAGTTAAAATTTGAAGCCATTAACCTATGGCTGTTATAATTGCTATAGCTTCCAGTTAAAAAGATAACATATCATACTTCATAATAAATATTACACATATCATTTGAATAGGAAAATATAAACAGTTTAATGAATTCATAAACAACACAACCAATAAAGAACAAGAAATTAATGAACTTAAATGTGAACATATATTCCAATGATAAAAAGAAAAAAAAAACAGTTAAACTCATTTGGGAAATTAAATTTGTGAAACATGGCACTATTACATATACAAATAAGATAGCACATCCATTGCATATCACTGTTATGGTTAATCTTATGACTTAATTTGGCTAGGCTCTGGTGCACAGATGTTAGGTCAAACAACAGTCTAGACATTTCTGTGAAGGTATTTCTTAATGTGATTAACATTTAAATTAGTAGGCTTTGAGTAAAGCAGATTATCCTTCATAATGTTGGTGGGCCTCATCCAATCAGTTGAAGGCCTTAAGAGAAAAAGATGAGGTCCTCTGAGGAAGAAGAAATTTTGTCTCTCAACTCCCTTAGGACTCAAGACTGCAACATCAATGCTTTCCTGGGTCTCTAGCCTCCTGGCCTGCCCTGCAGATTTCAGACCTGCCAGTCACCATAGTTGCCTGAGACAATTCCTTAAAATCTCTTTCTCTCTTTCTCTTTCTCTTTATCTCTCTATCTATTCAGCTATCTATCAACATGCACACATACACATATATTGGTTCTGTATCTCTGGAGAATTCCAACTAATATGATCATTATTAAGTATCATAACAGTAAAATAAAGGTTACTAGAACTTCAGAGAGGCACTGTGGGGTAGGGAAAGAGCCAGTAGACCTGAGTTTAAATTCTGCTTATCTTTTACTAATTAAGTGTTTTTGAGCAGTTTATTTAGCCTTTCAGAGGTATAGATTTCCTGATCTGTAAAATGAGAGGGTAGGTAAGGGGTGGGGAACAAATGCTACAAGAGGTATTAATAATATGCTTTGAGGATTGACTGGGAAAAACACATGAGAATTATTTAGAACAGTGATTTTATACAGTAGGTGATTAGATGCTATTCCTTTTCTCTATGGTAGAGAAGAATCATAAATACTTATACTCTTTTGTTAAAATTATTAATTCTAGTCTCATGAGATCAAAACATCTTAGAATCGTAAAGGTGTTCTTAAATTACTGATAACAATGACTTTAGTGGCAAATAGTGGAAACTGTTGTAAGCAGTAATGAGTACATTATTTTGATTGTAGCAGACTGAATTAAAAACCCATGAATTGGGGGCTTCCCTGGTGGTGCAGTGGTTGAGAGTCTGCCTGCCGATGCAGGGGACACGGCTTTGTGCCCCTGTCCGGGAGGATCCCACATGCTGTGGAGCGGCTGGCCCCGTGAGCCATGGCCACTGAGCCTGAGCGTCTGGAGCCTGTGCTCTGCAACGGGAGGGGCCACAATGGTGAGAGGCCTGCATACCACAAAAAACAAACAAACAAACAAACAAACAAACATGAATTGATAGTAAAGGTATATATATATATATATATATATATATATATATATATATACACACACACACATATATATATGTGATGAAAGAAAGCTCTTTGCAGAAGAATGAGACATATATGATGATTTGCAAATCACCATGTTTACAACATTCTATGCTATAATCCATTTAATCATATGTAATTAGTGGATGCCAAAACCATTACATGAAAATGTATTAGAAAGCAAGATAAGAATGGGGTGCCCATTATCACTCCACATATCAATTGCAAAATATAAATTTAAAAAAAACACCTTCTAAAGTGATCAAATTCAAGATCATTCATAGAATTGCATCCTCACACCATGGTATTCCTGGTTAGTGCATTATAAAGTATCCAAAATCACCTATGAAATATTTGTCCCCTAAATGTTTAATCTGAATCTATTCTGGCCTCAAGGTCTAATGTTCATTGAGAATAAAAGAATGAGGCTAACTTCAACATCTAGCAACATATTCAGAATACGGGATATTATCCAAAATAACTGGCCTGAAACAGTCAATGTCATTAAAAAAATAATGAGAAGACTGTTACCTTTTGGGACAAGATGTAAAGGTAAAGGAGTGTATGTATCTTACAATAGATAAGATTTTATATTATTAATAATTGAATCATTTAAAATTTTGGAGCAGAGAACTGACATAATCACTTGTGCTTTTTTAGAAATGTCACTCTTACAGCAATATGGAAAAAATAATAGATTCTATTGAAATAGTGCTGTAAGAGAAGAAGAAGCCTTCAGTTAAGTCTAAGTCAGGAACAATTAAGATGTGAGATCCTAGATTTGGTGCTCGGTTTAATGTGATTTTTGAAGAAATGGTGAGTCAAACATCTTAGAATTGTGCCAGTCACTAAAACAGTAATGCAGAGGGTGGCACAAGTCAAAGTGAGAAACGATTTCCATTTTGGATTTTTGTGCTAAAACTGCCTGTGTTAAATAAAGGTGGAGATGCCTTACCCCACAGAGAGAATGTGAGCATCAACTGCTTACAGATGGCGGTTACAAATTTAGGTGAGGATGGAATCTTCTAGGGTTATATAGAGCTAGAAGAGGGCTAAAAACAAAACTTTGTAGCACGTTGTATTATTTTACTTGTTGCTGCTATAACAAATTGTCACTAATTTAGTGGCTTGAAAAAACACAAATTTACTCTCTTAAGGTCCTGGAAGTCAAATATCTGAAGTGAGTTTTATAGGATTAAAATCAAGTTGCCTGCAGGGTTGTTTCCTTCTAGAGGTTCCAAGGGAAGAATCTCCTTGCCTCTTCCAGTTTCCAGGAGACACTTATATTCCTTGGCTTATGGCTACATCACTCCAATCTCTGCTTCCCTCATCACATTCTCGTTCTTTCTCTGACACTCCTCTTCTGTCATCAAATTTCCCTCTGCCTCCTTATGTAGACCCTTATAATTACATTTAACCCACCCAGATAATCCAAAACAATAGCCACATCTCAAAGTTCTTAACTTTCATCATATCTGCAAAGTTCCTTTTACTATGTAAGGTAACATATTCACGGGCTCTGGGGATTCAGGTGTGGACATCTTGGGGAGACCATTATTCAGCCTACAACACACATCAACATGCAGATTCATGGATTAAGATATTTTCTTTATGAAGACTGATAAATAGAAGCCAGAGAAAAAGGAAAAAGAAAAAAAAAAACAGAGATACTTTTGCCATATTAACCAAAGGTAGTAACATTACAACAGAGCACATAATGTTGTAGACATTGCACATATGCTTCCTGATAATACTGGTAACACTCCTCTGCAAAACTCTTGGCAGATCTGAATTTAGTTAACTGGAATTTTCTCTCATTTTCATGAACATTTCTAAGTAGAATTTATATACTCTTGGGATGCAGATCATGGGACATGTTCCAGGAGTTACTAGATTATTCAAGTACAGGCACTGGCATTCCAACGAGACCACATGCATCCACATATGTTACTATGAGTAGCATTTTATTTAATCATTTTACTAATGACTATTGAATAGCTAGTAAGTGCCAAGTATGCTAGAGACATAACGTTCACTCTCATTAAAAAGTTTACATTCTACAGGACTTGACCAAAAACCATGGGTCATACACACACACACACACACACACACACACACACACACACACACACACGTGTATTCAAAATCTAAGATGCCATTGATTGTAAAATACAGACTTCTTTTATGTAACACTAGGAAATTAAAACTTTTATTATTGAACTATACCACAACACTAAAACACCATTCCATTTATATTAAGATAAATCTCCAATTCCAGAGATATTGTGGGAATTAATGTGTCCTGATATTGATAAAATGTTGTGATTCAATATACTGTGTATTGCTGTGTCCATACTAATTGAAGTAAGGTGATTAGTGAAGTTTAACAGGGAAGGATATTGTCCAGTTCTACTCAAAGGGAAAGAAGTTATCAGGCCATGACCAAAAAGGTTGTTTTTTTTGTTTGTTTGGTTGTTTATCTATTTTGTCCTCTTGGCTACAGATTCAAAGATATATTACACCAAAGAGAAGGGAGATAAAAAACTTAGATCTATACTTGATTTAGATCTAATCTCCAGAATTTAGACCTAGAGAATGAGAGAGATGTAGCAATATACAACTGGACAAATGGGGACATTGAAGAGTCAATAGTACTTTGTATACTTGGTTTGCTTAGATTCTCTGGGCTTTGGATTGACTCTCACATAGGTTGAGTCAGCTAGACAGCATTGTGTGAGAATGGGCTTGAAGGGTGAGAAAGTAGAAGACAAAACTCAAAGAAAACCATTGAAAAACGCGTGGAAGCATGAAAGAAAAGGTCTCTCTGGAAAATTTAAAGTATTTGGTATTGTTGATACACCCACTGTGCCAAGCCCTGGGGGTGGGGGCTCAATATTAACGATGTTACTGATCATGGCAAGAACACACTGAGATTCGCAGCCTTTGAAATGTTGTATATTTGAAAATTACATGTGTTTGTATTCAAAATATAAAATCACATTTTTCAAATAAGCTTTGGAAAATGTAAACTAAAAGCTGAATAGTCTCACTGCAGTCAGTGTTATTGATCATATGGGAAAACACCGAATTTATTTATTTATTTTGAATTTATTTTTAGTAATTTACAATTTCAGAATGCAATATGATAATATATTTACAGATAGTAACAGGGGAGTTGGGAGCAAAAACCTAGTCTCATTGGTTTCCAATACCTAAGCCCTTAAACTATGATTTCTCAGTTCCAAATTCTAGCATCTTCAATTTCAAGTCAATTCTGTTTAGGAAAAAAGAGCAAAAAAGAAACCCAACTAAAAAGGGTAATAAAAGACCCGAAGTTATTTCTGTTAGAGGATTTATTAATCTAACATGAGTAATTAATTAGATTTGATGGTCTCTGTTTCACAGAGAAGAAGTGGAAGAAATAGGATTAGTTCCTACGAAAAGAGTATTCTCTCTGTGGCTTTATCATTATCATCATCATGCCTGTGAGTACCTATCAGGAAACATTACACAGTTAACAATAAGAAAATAATTTAATGTTATACGTCAGGTAAGCTTCTCTGGGAGATATGCTGGAACTACAGGAAGACATTAGGCAGGTAAAACAATGTTTAGATTGGTAGTAAAAATGCTAAATCCATCGTCAGAAAGGTCATGTTCATAGTCAACAACTGTTCGAATAGAAGCTTTAAAGCAAGGCTCAACTAAATTTTCTGCAAAGAGCTAGACAAAATATTTTCAGCTTTGTGGTACATATGGTCTGCACTGAAACTACTCAAGTCTCCCATTGTAGCATGAAAACAGTCATAGGCCATATGTGAATAAATGGGTATGGCTGTGCTCTGAAAAACTTTATTTATAAAAATGAGGGAGAATTAGATTTAGGCTTCATACCTTAGTTTGACAATTTTTGTTTTAAATGATTTAGATGAATGTAAGCTATATCCAAAATAGAAGTAAGAGCCAGAAAGGTGAACACGCCATTGTAGTAAGTAGTCAAATAGCCTAGGCAGTAGTGATTCTCAGAATCAGATAAGTCTTAATTCTGAGTGAACTATCAGGTTTGGCCAGGGAAGTTTTCTGAATCCTAGATGAAAAGGATAGGCTAAAATTTAGGATTAGACTCTAACCCCAGTTGGAGATAAAATCATCTAAATAAAAAGTCCATGTTAAGGACAGATAAAGAAGACAGTGAGCTCACTAGAGTACATTGAGCACAGTGGCTCATAGTGAGAAGAGAGGTACACTATGATAATTGCAGCTAAGTTTGTTTTAGATCCCATTTCCTGCTAGCACCATATACTAATAAAACATGCCTGTTCAGAAATTGGTTAAAGGGAATTCCCTGGCAGTCCAGTGGTTAGGACTCAGCGCTCTCACCACTGGGCCCTTGGGTTCGATCTCTGGTTGGGGAACTAAGATCCCACAAGCTGTGTGGCACAGCCAAAAATAGAAAAAAGAATAATCCAAAGAAAAATCCTCAGTATGCATCAGAGTAAGCAATTTTATTTATATTAAAAAAATGAAGAGCTGAGTCGACTCAGGCAGGAATTGAATATATTATTTTATAGAGTCTCGATGTAACAAAAATGAAACATGTGCCACTAATCCACCTTGCCAGCTTATACAGCTTTTGAGAGTGAAAGGTTCTCAGTAATAACATTAATTATTATTAAATATTACTAGCTTAGTGTTGTAGAGAATATAAACACCAATATTACAGCCTTTTGGTAAAATGTACTTTAATTTTTTTAGGACATTGTAGAGTTGGCTATCAATTTCTAACACAACATATTGTAGAATTTCCATTAAATAATTTTTAGAACTAATTAATGCAAGCCATTTTCTCTCAAGTGGCAAATGTTCCATTTTCTGTACTTTCCTCATATTTACCACCTGCTAGCAGTGTTTTAGGCAATAAAACAGCAGTGTTCTCAGCAGACAGTAGAGCCTGCTCCAAAATGTTAGCTATTCAGGTGGTTCACAATAAGACAAAACCTTGAAGACTATTATAAATGATTTTTATTTCTTTATTTACATTCTTCTTTTCTTCTTTAATGTTCAAACACTGGATTGTAAAGGTGATTCAAAACTCTATTTGGGGTGTATATGTGAACATACAGGAGTATAATTTTAAAAATCAGATTAAAAATATAATTAAATATATCTTAATCTATACATTTATTTGTTGAATCAATTCTCTGACATCCAAAAATTAACTTTCCTTTCTTCGCATTATTTTATGGTTCCTGGATTTCTAATTATTTTTTCCTCCTGTGAACAGGGGTTCTTTTTTCTCCAGATGGAAAGTGTTCAGGCTGCTCTAAATAAATACCATACACTGGGTGGCTTACAACAGCAGATTATTTATTACTCACAGTTCTGGGGCTGAGAAGTCCAAGATCAAGGTGCCAGTAAGGGCCCTCTTCCTGGTTCATAGACAGCTGTCTTTTCACTGTGTCTTCACATCACATAAGGGGCAAGTGATTCATTTGGGGCCTCTTTTATAAAGGCACTAATATCATCCATGAGGGCTTTGCTCTCATGACCTAATTAACTCTCAGATGTGGTACCACCTAATACCATCATATTGGGGGTTAAGATTTCAATATTTGAAATTTTAGGAACACAAACTTTCAGTTTATAGCAGAAAGTTATCCTCAGTATTATGATATTTTTCTTTAAATGAAAATCTTTTATCAGTTATAAGACAATTTAATAACATGTAAACATTTTGAAAGGAGTAAAACAACTAATACTGAGTAATGGCTCAATTTAACTATTATTTTGAATACTGAATGAGTCTGTTTAAACAATACATTTAGAATGAATCGTTGGTAAAAAAGTGAATTCATGACTTTCTAAATTATTGATATCTTGTATGTACTGTTTATTTTGCATTTCAAAGGAAGGTAAAACTCCTGATTAATTGTAAGAAAGAGCAGAAGGCAATGTTTTAACCAATATATAAAATAAGGTAAAATATTTGAATTGATCTTTATAGTAGTAAGGGAATAAATGAAAAAAATGGTCACACAGTTTTAAAAATCTAAACAGTTATAAATGTCCATTTTTCTTCAAGGAAATAAACATGGCTGCAGATTGGTCAGAGTAGGACGATATTCACTTGCAACTTTAAAAATAAAACTGTGTTGGTAGGTTTCATTATTTTATCTGAATTCTACTAGAAAGAAGTAAAGACTTGAATGAACTAAGAATGTAAAAAATTACATTATACTGCTTCAGTATTTTGAGATGAAGAACAGTTAAAAGAAATATATTTACAAGGGCAACCCTGAAAGTGTCCAAATATTCATTTTTTTCCCACTGACCTAAAAAATATATGGAGAAATTATAAAACAGATGATATTATTCTACATACTGAATGTTCAATTTAATTAAATAAATTTATTTAAGCACTTACTTTTCAAAAATAATGTGCTAAGTGATGGGAATTTAGAAATGACTCAATGCCTGACCTCAAGGAATTCAGAAAGACAGACAAGTTAAACCAACCAATACATTACAGTGTGATAAATGCCAAAAAGAAGGGAGGAAATAGCCTAAAAGTCCATAAAAGAGGTACCCCAAACAACTTTTGATAGAAATGGGATAACTTGGGAAAATTCCTAGAAAAAGTCAACTGAAAAAAGTTTTAAAGGGTAAATGACACTCATTTAAGCAGACAGGTGGAAAAAAAAGTTTCCATTCCATGTTGAAAAATGTTTCCCAACTAAAGGCAGATATATTTATATGGATCTATAAAATCATGTATATGGTAGTAATTTTTTTTCAGGGAAAATGTTGACAGGTGCATTTTCTTTCAATTGATTTTGGAAATATTTAAATAGCACTGATTTGGGTCCTTGCAAAATAAGAGGCACTCGACCGATTTGGGAGAAAAGGAAATTATTATAAGAGATTAGTGACAGATTAGGATACTTTCTTATTTTTATCTGGATTACTTTACAAAATTATGTGGAGTAGCTTATATGCAAGTAAATATTTTTAGAGGTTAATGGAGTTCAAGTTTTTGCAGTTTAGTTCTCCTAACCCTCTTGCAGATAGAAATACAAGACAGAAAGAAAAACATCTATTTGAAGGTAATGTAGAATGATCAAATCTAGCAGAAACTGGAGGGGAATGTGTCCTTAAGTAGAAAATGGAACAAATGAGATTTTCAAATTTGCAGGTTTTGCCTGAAGGAATCTTCCATTTGAATACTGCTCCTGTGGTGGAAAACCATGACCTTACTAGCTTAAGGTGTCAGAGAACAGAGCTTGGGGTTGGGAAAGCACTTGGAAACTTACAGAGGAAACTCTGGAAAGAGGGAGTTGGATAGGAGATGGAAACAAAAAGTGTTTAAAAACTGCACAAATCCTAATAAAACACTAAATTTTTCATGCATGAAAGAGAATGCAGAACACCCTCAAAATGTGGTAGTTCAAATCTGAAAGATCTGGTTGGCTGTTTCAGTTACTGCTCATGTAAAGGAGACGCAAGCTGAGTTCAGACACGTGTAATACCTGCTTAAAAAGAAAAACAATCCTCTGAAGAGAACTATAACAAAATGTAGAGCCTCTATAATGACATCAATATAAATATAAATATAATATCCATTCAGAAATCATGAGAATGCAAATAAACATTAACATTTGTACAGAGAAAAAATGTAGTCAATAGAAAACCTTCCTGAAATTATCAGGGTATTGCAATTAGCAACTAGGAGTCTAAAGTAGCTATTAAAATATGCTCAATGAGTTAAGGAAAACTATACTCATATGGATAATCAGATGAGAAATCAACAAAGAAATAGAACTATAAAAAACAACCTAATCAATGCAGTGAGGCTAAGAAGTACAACTAAAATAAAGATTTTACTGATGAAATTGATAAAACAAAATAAGAGGTTGCAAAAGAAAACATTGGTGAACTTGAAGATAGATCAGTTGAAAGTATCTAATCTGAATAATAGAAATATTAAGTACTCTAAAATGTACATAATTGAAGTCCTATAGGAAAGGACAGAGGGAATGGGGCAAAAAGTTACTTGAAAATATATTATAGCCCCAAATTCATAAATTTGGAGAAAAAGCATCAAACTATAGATACAAGTACTTCAAAAAATCACATCATTGTGAAATTATGGATATCAATAGATAAAGATAAATAACTAAAAGAGGCCAGAGGTAAATGACATATCACAAACACAGGAACATGAATTAAAATAACTGCTGACTTATTAGAAAAAAGGTGGGATTTAGGCTACAACAGAACAACATATGTAATATGCTGAACAAAAGATACTGTCAATGGGAATGCTGTATCTAGAAAAATAAGTCTTCAAAAATGAAGGAAGAAAAAGGCATTTTATTGTAAACCAAAACTGAGAGAATTTCTTCCATTCAAACTTGCATACAAAAATGCTAAAGAAGTTAATTCAGAGTGAAGGAAAATAACACCAGATGATAACTTGAATATACATGAAAAGATACAGATGTTAAATGTGAGTAAATAAAAAAATGATTTTGTTTCCAGCCAAAATGGAGCAAAAGGGAACAGATTTACCTTCCCACCGCAAACAACAAAGAATCCAGACAAAATAAATGAAACAATGAAACACATCCAGCAATGTAAAAGTGATCCCTGAGAGATGGGAAAGAAATAAGATGTGCCATATAATTTCCTCAGCTTACTGTCTGAAGAACATATACTCAGGCAGAACTCAACTACCTCTCACTAGAGGAAATAGATCTGGAAGTCCAGGAGTCTAAGGCAGCCAGAGTTCACAGTGCAGAGTACAAGAGAAAAGCGAGAGAGAGAGAGAGAGAGAGAGAGATCTGGATTTCTGCAGTGTCTGTATAATGCTAACTGGTGAGTACATATATGGAAAATACCTGAGTTCAGAAAAAGAACCACCAAAAACAATTAGAAATAACAATCTGCAATGCTCAGAGTGAAAAATATTGCTTGTTCTCAAAAACCAGTGTGGAAAGCCTCATAATTCATGAAGTAAGAGATGGAATACTAAAAAGATCTTACTTAATGGTTTGTAAAATTAACACCTGGATAAACACTGATCTGTCTCTACCTAATGAAGTTTAAAGACAATATCCACAAAGATCAAATGGTTTTGAGTAACTTAATTGTGTCCTGGAAGAAAGCTCAATATTTATAGGAATACAAAAAAAATCCATCATCCAACAAGGACAAACACACAATGTCTATCTTCTTATCAAAATTATCATGCACCACAGAAGCAGAACAATCTGCCTATAGCTAAAAGAAAACAAAAATCTATCAAATAATCCTAGGTATGACACAGATGATTGTAGATAAAGGTATTGAATACATAGTGACAGAAAATATCCAAAAATGAAATACAGAATAAATAAAGCAATATTATTTGCAACAGCCAAAAACTTGAACAGCTTTAATGCCCATCCAAAATGTAATGGTGGGCTTCCCTGGTGGTGCAGTGGTTGAGAGTCTGCCTGCCGATGCAGGTGACATGGGTTCGTGCCCCGGTCTGGGGAAGATCCCACATGCTGCGGAGTGGCTGGGCCCGTGAGCCATGGCCACTGAGCCTGTACGTCCAGAGCCTGTGCTCTGCAGTGGGAGAGGCCACAACAGTGAGAGGACCGTGTACTGCAAAAAAAAAAAACCCAAAAAAACAAAACAACAAAGAAAAATGTAATGGCTAAACAATCATACAGTAAAATGCTACTCAGTATCACATAAGAATGATAATATAAAACTGATATATGGGGGCATCCCTGGTGGCGCAGTAGTTGAGAGTCTGCCTGCCGATGCAGGGGACACGGGTTCGTGGCCCGGTCTGGGAAGATCGCACATGCAGCCGAGCGGCTAGGCCCGTAAGCCATGGCTGCTGGGCCTGCGCATCCAGAGACTGTGCTGTGCAACAGGAGAGGCCACAATAGTGAGAGGCCCGCGTACCACACACACACACACACAAAATATATATATATATATGGAATGATGTGGGTGAATATTATAATAATTGTTTCAGAGAGAAGCTAAACAAAATAGTATATTCTGTATGAATCCATTATACAAATTTTTTTTTAGATGCACACTAATCTAGTGTCAGAAAGCAGATCAAAGGTTGCCTGTTTGGAGATGGCAGCAAATATGAGGGCAGAATTACACAGGGGCAAAAGGAAACTTATGGAAGTATTGGACATATTTATTATTTTGATTGTCTAAACGGTTTAATGAGTATATACATATGTCAAAGTTTATGAGACTATATAATTTAACATGTGCAGTTTACTGTATGCCAATTATGCATTAATAAATGTTATACAACCAAACCAACCAAAGACGAAGAATATATTTTTAAAAATTTATTTTAAAAATATGTCCTGATATAATGTTGTCAGTCATAATTCTAGTTATTATCCTAAAATATTATATGTCACAGAAATATCCAAGTTTCCTGCTAATTGCATTGTACTCAAATCTTTAACCATGCTATTTTAAGTTTTGGCCTCTATAGACAATCATTATTTTATGCTGATGTTTTTACAAAATGAAGATTTTCAAGAAGTCTCATAAAAAGAACTTGTTTTTCTTTTAACAAATATAAGTTTCTGATAGCCTTTAGGTAATACCACTGAACTGGGTAACAAATGATAAAACTCTAATGGAAAACCAGATTACTTCATCCAAATCAACAGAATTAGTTACATGGGACTGAATGAACTGATGAGTATGGTTTATAACTTTATGACTTTTTGGAAAATATACTAGCTTTAATTTTTTGTTTTCCAGAAAAAATCTTTTCTCTTATGCTATGATCTAAAACAAATTGATAAAGTATAAATTTGTAAACAAAGATAAAACACTTAAGGACTTCCGGGTAAGATGGCGGAAGAGTAAGACGCGGAGATCACCTTCCTCCTCACGGATACACCAGAAATACAGCTACACGTGGAACAACTCCTACAGAACACCTACTGAACGCTGGCAGAAGACCCCAGACCTCCCAAAAGGCAAGAAACTCCCCACATACCTGGGTAGGGCAAAGCGGAGAGATTCCCGCACAGAGGATCGGTGCCGAGCGGCACTCACCAGCCCGAGAGGCTTGTCTGCTCGCCCGCCGGGGCGGGCGGCGCTGGAAGCTGAGGCTCGGGCTTCGGTCAGAGCGCAGGGAGAGGACTGGGGCTGGCGGCGAGAACTCAGCCTGAAGGGGGCTAATGTGCCACAGCTAGCCGGGAGGGAGTCCGGGAAAACTCTGGAGCTGCCGAAGAGGCAAGAGACTTGTTCTTCCCTCTTGGTTTCCTGCTGCGCGAGGAGAGGGGATTAAGAGCGCTGCTTAAAGGGGCTCCACAGACGGGCGCGAGTCGCGACTGAAAGCGCGGAGCCCAGTGACGGGCGTGGGACGCTGGGGCTGCTGCTGCCGCCGCCAAGAAGCCCGTGTGCGAGCGCAGGTCACTGTCCACACCGCCCTTCCGGGAGCCTGAGCAGCCCGCCACTGCCGGGGTCCCGGGATCCAGGGGCGGCTTCCCTGGGAGAACGCACGGCGCGCCTCGGGCTGGTGCAACGTCACGCCGACCTCTGCCGCTGCAGGCTCGCCCCGCACTCCGTGCCCCTCCCTCCCGCCCGGCCTGAGTGAGCCAGAGTTCCCGAAGAGGCTGCTCCTTTAACCCTTTCCTGTCTGAGTGAAGAACAGACGCCCTCCGGCGACCTACACGCAGAGGCGGGGCCAAATCCAAAGCTGAGACCCGGGAGCTGTGAGAACAAAGAAGAGAAAGGGAAACCTCTCCCAGCAGCCTCAGAAGCAGCGGATTAAAGCTCCACAATCAACTTGATGTACCCTGCATCTGTGGAATACATGAATAGACAACAAATCATCCCAAATTGAGGAGCCAGGAGTCAGTACTGTGCCTCTGAGGTGGGAGAGCCAACTTCAGGACACTGGTCCACAAGAGACCTCCCAGCTCCACATAATATCAAACGGCGAAAATCTTCCAGAGATCTCCATCTCAACACCAGCACCCAGCTTCACTCAACGACCAGCAAGCTACAGTGCTGGACACCCTATGCCAAACAACTAGCAAGACAGGAACACAACGCCACCCATTAGCAGAGAGGTGGCCTAAAATCATAAAAAGTCTGCAGACACCCCAAAACACACCACCAGACGTGGACCTGCCCACCAGAAAGACAAGATCCAGCCTCATCCACCAGAACACAGGCACTAGTCCCCTCGACCAGGAAACCTACACAACCCACTAAACCAACCTTAGCCACTGGGGACAGACACCAAAAACAACAGGAACTACGAACCTGCAGCCGGCAAAAAGGAGACCCCAAACACAGTAACATAAGCAAAATGAGAAGACAGAAAAACACACAGCAGGAGAAGGAGCAAGATAAAAACCCACCAGACCTAACAAATGAAGAGGTAATAGGCAGTCTATCTGAAAAAGAATTCAGAATAATGATAGTAAAGATGATCCAAAATCTTGGAAATAGAATAGACAAAATGCAAGAAACAGTTAACAAGGACCTAGTAGAACTAAAGATGAATCAAGCATCGATTAAAAACACAATAAATGAAATGAAAAATACTCTAGATGGGATCAATAGCAGAATAACTGAGGCAGAAGAACGGATAAGTGAGGTGGAAGATAAAATAGTGGAAATAACTAATGCAGAGCAAAATAAAGAGAAAAGAATGAAAAGAACAGAGGACAATATCAGAGACCTCTGGGACAACATTAAACGCACCAACATTCGAATTATAGGGGTTCCAGAAGAAGAAGAGAAAAAGAAAGGGACTGAGAAAATATTTGAAGAGATTATAGTTGAAAACTTCCCTAATATGGGAAAGGAAATAGTTAATCAAGTCCAGGAGGCACAGAGAGTCCCATACAGAATAAATCCAAGAAGAAATACGCCAAGACACATATTAATCAAACTGTCAAAAATTAAACACAAAGAAATCATATTAAAAGCAGCAAGGCAAAAACAACAAATAACACACAAGGGAATCCCCATCAGGATAACAGCTGATCTCTCAGCAGAAACTCTACAAGCCAGAAGGGAGTGGCAGGACATAATTAAAGTGATGAAGGAGAGAAACCTGCAACCAAGATTACTCTACCCAGCAAGGATCTCATTCAGATTTGATGGAGAAATTAAAACGTTTACAGACAAGCAAAAGCTGAGAGAGTTCAGCACCACCAAACCAGCTTTACAACAAATGCTAAAGGAACTTCTCTAGGCAAGAAACACAACAGAAGGAAAAGACCTACAATAACGAACCCAAAACAATTAAGAAAATGGGAATAGGAACATACATATCGATAATTACCTTAAATGTAAATGGACTAAACGCTCCCACCAAAAGACACAGATTGGCTGAATGGATACAAAAACAAGACCCATATATATGCTGTCTACAAGAGACCCACTTCAGACCTAGAGACACATACAGACTGAAAGTAAGGGGATGGAAAAAGATATTCCATGCAAATGGAAACCAAAAGAAAGCTGGAGTAGCAATTCTCATATCAGACAAAATAGACTTTAAAATAAAGACTACTAGAAGAGACAAAGAAGGACACTACATAATGATCAAGGGATCGATCCAAGAAGAAGATATAACAATTGTAAATATTTATGCACCCAACATAGGAGCACCTCAATACATAAGGCAAACACTAACAGCCATAAAAGGAGAAATCGACAGTAACACAATCATAGTAGGGGACTTTAACACCCCACTTTCACCAATGGACAGATCATCCAAAATGAAAATAAATAAGGAAACACAAGCTTTAAATGATACATTAAACAAGATGGACTTAATTGATATTTATAGGACATTCCATCCAAAAACAACAGAATACACATTTTTCTCAAGTGCTCATGGAACATTCTCCAGGATAGATCATATCTTGGGTCACAAATCAAGCCTTGGTAAACTTAAGAAAATTGAAATTGTATCAAGTATCTTTTCCGACCACAATGCTATGAGACTAGATATCAATTACAGGAAAAGAGCTATAAAAAATACAAACACATGGAGGCTAAACAATACATTACTTAATAACGAAGTGATCACTGAAGAAATCAAAGAGGAAATAAAAAAATACCTAGAAACAAATGACAATGGAGACACGACGACCCAAAACCTATGGGATGCAGCAAAAGCAGTTCTAAGAGGGAAGTTTATAGCAATACAATCCCACCTTAAGAAACAGGAAATATCTCGACTAAACAACCTAACCTTGCACCTAAAGCAATTAGAGAAAGAAGAACAAAAACATCCCAAAGTTAGCAGAAGGAAAGAAATCATAAAAATCAGATCAGAAATAAATGAAAAAGAAATGAAGGAAACAATAGCAAAGATCAATAAAACTAAAAGCTGGTCCTTTGAGAAGATAAACAAAATTGATAAACCATTAGCCAGACTCATCAAGAAAAAAAGGGAGAAGACTCAAATCAATAGAATTAGAAATGAAAAAGGAGAAGTAACAACTGACACTGCAGAAATACAAAAGATCGTGAGAGATTACTATAAGCAACTCTATGCCAATAAAATGGACAACCTGGAAGAAATGGACAAATTCTTAGAAATGCACAACCTGCCAAGACTGAATCAGGAAGAAATAGAACATATGAACAGACCAATCACAAGCACTGAAATTGAAACTGTGATAAAAAATCTTCCAACAAACAAAAGCCCAGGACCAGATGGCTTCACAGGCGAATTCTATCAAGCATTTAGAGAAGAGCTAACGCCTATCCTTCTCAAACTCTTCCAAAATATAGCAGAGGGAGGAACACTCCCAAACTCATTCTACGAGGCCACCATCACCTTGATACCAAAACCAGACAAGGATGTCACAAAGAAAGAAAACTACAGGCCAATATCACTGATGAACATAGATGCAAAAATCCTCAACAAAATACTAGCAAACAGAATCCAACAGCACATTAAAAGGATCATACACCATGATCAAGTGGGGTTTATCCCAGGAATGCAAGGATTCTTCAATATACGCAAATCAATCAACGTGATACACCATATTAACAAATTGAAGGAGAAAAACCATATGATCATCTCAATAGATGCAGAGAAAGCTTTCGACAAAATTCAACACCCATTCATGATAAAAACCCTGCAGAAAGTAGGCATAGAGGGAACTTTCCTCAACATAATAAAGGCCATATATGACAAACCCACAGCCAGCATCGTCCTCAATGGTGAAAAACTGAAACCATTTCCACTAAGATCAGGAACAAGACAAGGTTGCCCACTCTCACCACTCTTATTCAACATAGTTTTGGAAGTTTTAGCCACAGCAATCAGAGAAGAAAAGCAAATAAAAGGAATCCAAATTGGAAAAGAAGAAGTAAAGCTGTCACTGTTTGCAGATGACATGATACTATACATAGAGAATCCTAAAGATGCTACCAGAAAACTACTAGAGCTAATCAATGAATTTGGTAAAGTTGCAGGATACAAAATTAATGCACAGAAATCTCTGGCATTCCTATATACTAATGATGAAAAATCTGAAAGTGAAATCAAGGAAACACTCCCATTTACCATTGCAACAAAAAGAATAAAATATCTAGGAATAAACCTACCTAAGGAGACAAAAGACCTGTATGCAGAAAATTATAAGACACTGATGAAAGAAATTAAAGATGATACAAATAGATGGAGAGATGTACCATGTTCTTGGATTGGAAGAATCAACATTGTGAAAATGACTCTACTACCCAAAGCAATCTACAGATTCAATGCAATCCCTATCAAAATACCACTGGCATTTTTCACAGAACTAGAACAAAAAATTTCACAATTTGTATGGAAACACAAAAGACCCCGAATAGCCAAAGCAATCTTGAGAACGAAAAATGGAGCTGGAGGAATCAGGCTCCCTGACTTCAGACTATACTACAAAGCTGCAGTAATCAAGACAGTATGGTACTGGCACAGAAACAGAAAGATAGATCAATGGAACAGGATAGAAAGCCCAGAGATAAACCCACGGACATATGGTCACCTTATCTTTGATAAAGGAGGCAGGAATGTACAGTGGAGAAAGGACAGTCTCTTCAATAAGTGGTGTTGGGAAAACTGGACAGGGACATGTAAAAGTATGAGATTCGATCACTCCCTAACACCATACACAAAAATAAGCTCAAAATGGATTAAAGACCTAAATGTAAGGCCAGACACTATCAAACTCTTAGAGGACAACATAGGCAGAACACTCTATGACATAAATCACAGCAAGATCCTTTTTGACCCACCTCCTAGAGAAATGGAAATAAAGACAAAAATAAACACATGGGACCTAATGAAACTTAAAAGCTTTTGCACAGCAAAGGAAACCATAAACAAGACCAAAAGACAACCCTCAGAATGGGAGAAAATATTTGCAAATGAAGCAACTGACAAAGGATTAATCTCCAAAATTTATAAGCAGCTCATGCAGCTCAATAACAAAAAAACAAACAACCCAATCCAAAAATGGGCAGAAGACCTAAATAGACATTTCTCCACAGAAGATATACAGACTGCCAACAAACACATGAAAGGATGCTCAACATCTTTACTAATTAGAGAAATGCAAATCAAAACTACAATGAGATATCATCTCACACCAGTCAGAATGGCCATCATCAAAAAATCTAGAAACAATAAATGCTGGAGAGGGTGTGGAAAAAAGGGCACACTCTTGCACTGCTGGTGGGAATGTGAATTGGTACAGCCACTATGGAGAACGGTATGGAGGTTCCTTAAAAAACTACAAATAGAACTACCATATGACCCTGCAATCCCACTACTGGGCATATACCCTGAGAAAACCATAATTCAAAAAGAGACATGTACCAAAATGTTCATAGCAGCCCTATTTACAATAGCCCGGAGATGGAAACAACCTAAGTGTCCATCATTGGATGAATGGGTAAAGAAGATGTGGCACATACATACAATGGAATATTACTCAGCCATAAAAAGAAATGAAATTGAACTATTTGTAATGAGGTGGATGGACCTAGAGTCTGTCATACAGAGTGAAGTAAGTCAGAAAGAGAAAGACAAATACTGTATGCTGACACATATATATGGAATTTAAGAAAAAAAAAGGTCATGAAGAACATAGGGGTAAGACAGGAATAAAGACACAGACCTACTAGAGAATGGACTTGAGGATATGGGGAGGGGGAAGGGTAAGCTGTGACAAAGTGAAAGAGCGGCATGGACATATATACACTACCAAACGTAAGGTAGATAGCTAGTGGGAAGCAGCCGCATAGCACAGGGAGATCAGCTCGGTGCTTTGTGACCGCCTGGAGGGATGGGATAGGGAGGGTGGGAGGGAGACGCAAAAGGGAGGGGATATGGGAACATATGTATACATATAACTGATTAAATTTGTGATAAAGCAAAAAATAAAAATAAAATAAAATAAAATAAAAAAAAAAAAAAAAAAAAAAAAAGATAAAACACTTATCTTTTTCTCTCTACCTGATCCTGCTAGAATTTTGTTTCTCCAGCTGGCTCTCCTATGGACTTGATGGTTTATTGCAACTGGATTACAACTAGTTATACTAATCATTGTTTTAATTTGTTCTTTGTTTCCAAATTGTTTATGATTTGAGTCTTCCTTCTGCACTATCACTTTGTCAATGTTACTACCTACATTTCTTATATCCTATCTATTTATAAGATTGTTGTCTCTTACAGTGTTTAATGTGTAATCAGGCCTCCAACAAAATTGACAGCTAAATATCTTGAGGAAATATATCACATTTATAACTCCATAAAATAATTGTAATAGTGTGATTCTAGGTATGGGAAGAAGCAATAAGGGAAAATACCTCCTGGATCATAATGGACTAGTAAGACAGAGGATCCAGAGAATCTTTAATTATCAACAGGGTTAATCCAGAAATTAGCACCCAGGGTGGCATATCAACAAGAATTTTGCCTGATCTGGGATGAGCCTCCCAGTGCCAGGGGACAAAAATTGGTCATGAAATGTCTTCCAAATATTAGTTAAATTTTGGACCAAGAGGAGGATCTTAGGAATAGAATACTTCTTGCCATATCAGTAAACTCAGGGTGTCACAGTCAACAGAAATTGCAACCACAGCCTATGGTGAGCTGGTGAGCCCTGAGGAAACTCAGGAGGGAAAGAATACCTGCCATCTAGCAGCTATCAGACTGCAGCCACTCCCTGTGGTGAGCCCTGAGGAAACTTAGGATATGAAAACACAGGTTACTGTCCCCAGGTAGCTGAGGTGCATATCAAAGGAATGATTTTCAGTGAGCCTAGACTCTTGCGTCTTCCTATACATAGAAAAGCACTAAATTCCTTAACTTGACATATCTGGTTTTCTTTAATTAACAGTAGTATTTTGATGTTCCCAACTATCTGCCCTTTGTTGCAAAACTCTTATATATCCTAGCTCCCTCTCTCCTCCTGGAAGCAGTTCTTTTAGGGTTACTTGAGATGCTGTCCTGTCTCCTGAGCTTGAAGTCCTAAAAATTCCTGCCGAATAAAACATAAATCTCAGAAACAATATACGACTATTTAAAGTAAAAATTAATTATTTAAAAACTAGCACTACCTTGAGATTCACAACATAAGTGGATACCATATATATAATGTAAATCACACAATAGACAGTGCATGAGACCACACTGTTGCAAGGCTCCTATATTTCACACAGAGTAATATAATGTATTTTTTTTTTTGTGGTATGCAGGCCTCTCACTGTTGTGGCCTCTCCTGCTGTGGAGCACAGGCTCCGCGGCCATGGCTCATGGGCCCAGCCACTCCGCAGCATGTGGGATCTTCCCAGACCGGGTACAAACCCTTGTCCCCTGCATTGGCAGGTGGACTCTCAACCACTGCACCACCAGGGAAGCCCCAAAGTAATATAATTTTAACTCTAAATGCATATTGTGTTATATAGAAGGTGTACATTATAGTCCCTACAATAAGTAGTAAAAAATTAGGCAAAGTGTTTCAGTGAAAAAGCCAAAAAGAAAGTGTGATTTTCAGAATTAGAACAAGAAATTTCACTGTTTATATGGAAACACAAAAGACCCTGAATAGCCAAAGCAATCTTGAGAAAGAAAAACGGATCTGGAGGAATCAGGCTCCCTGACTTTAGACTATACTACAAAGCTGCAGTAATCAAGACAGTATGGTATTGGTACAAAAACACTAATATAGATCGATGGAACTGGATAGAAAGCCCAGAGATAAACCCACACGCATAAGGTCACCTTACCTTTGATAAAGAAGGCAAGAATATACAATGGAGAAAAGACAGCTTCTTCAATAAGTGGTGCTGGGAAAATTGAACAGCTACATGTAAAAGAATGAAATTAGAACACTCCCTAACACCATACAAAAAAATAAACTACAAATGGATTAAAGACCTAAATGTAAGGCCAGACACTATAAAACTCTTAGAGGAAAACATAGGCATAAACTCTATGACATAAATCACAGCAAGATCTTTTTTGACCCACCTCCTAGATAAATGGACATAAAAACAAAAATAAACAAATGGGACCTAATGAAACTTCAAAGCTTTTGCACAGCAAAGGAAACCATAAACAAGCTGAAAAGACAACCCTCAGAATGGGAGAAAAGATTTGCCAATGAAGCAACTGACAAAGGATTAATCTCCAAAATTTACAAGCAGCTCATGCAGCT
This sequence comes from Hyperoodon ampullatus, assembly GCF_949752795.1. NCBI lineage: Eukaryota > Metazoa > Chordata > Mammalia > Artiodactyla > Ziphiidae > Hyperoodon > Hyperoodon ampullatus. Next base: position 103,775,061 of record NC_136914.1, read on the forward strand.
CAATATCAAAAAACAAACAACCCAATCCAAAAATGGGCAGAAAACCTAAATAGACATTTCTCCAAAGAAGATATACAGATTGCCAATGAATACACCAAAGAATGCTCAACATCACTAATCATGAGAGAAATGCAAATCAAAACTACAATGAGGTATCACCTCACACCAGTAAGAATGGCCATCATCAGAAAACCTACAAACAATAAATGCTGCAGAGGGTGTGGAGAAAAGGGAACCCTCTTGAACTGTTGGTGGGAATGTAAATTGATACAGCCACTATGGAGTACAGTATGGAGGTTCATTAAAAAACTAACAATAGAATTACCATATGACCCAGCAATCCCACTACTGGGCATGTACCCTGAGAAAACCATAATTCAAAAAGAGTCATGTACCATGATGCTCTTTGCAGCACTATTTACCATAGCCAGGATATGGAAGTGAACTAACTGTCCATAAACAGATGAATGGATAAAGAAGATGTGGCACACATATACAATGGAATATTACTCAGCCATAAAATGAAGTGAAATTGAGTTATTTGTAGTGAGGTGGATGGACCTAGAGTCTGTCATACAGAGTGAAGTAAGTCAGAGAGAGAAAAACAAATACTGTATGCTAACACATATATATGGAATCTGAAAAAAAAAAAAGTTTCTGAAGAACCTAGGAGCAGGACAGGAATAAAGATGCAGATGTAAAGAATGGACATGAGGACATGGGGAGGAAGGAGGGTAAGCTGGGATGAAGTGAGAGAGTGGCATGGACTTATATATACTACCAAATGTAAAATAGATAGCTAGTGGGAAGTAGCCACATGGCACAGGGAGATCAGCTCAGTGCTTTGTGACCACCTAGAGGGGTGGGATAGAGAGTGTGGGAGGGAGATGCAAAAGGGAGGGTATATGGGGATATATGTATACGTACAGCTGATTCACTTTGTTATACAGCAGCAACTAACACAACAATGTAAAACAATTATATTTCAATAAAGATGTTAAAAAAGTGTGATTTTATCCTAAAAATAGATTCTAAAGCCAATGATAGTCATTTGAAAAACCAGAACTATACCCACACTTATATGGGTCTTTTTAACAAGTGGTGTTGGGCTCACTGAATGTACCCGTAGGGAAACAAAATCAACTATAACCCCTATCTTACTCAAACATGTAAATTAATTCAAGACAGATAATAGGCTTAACTGTAAAGACTAAAACAATGAAGTTTTAGAATAAAAACATAATATCTTCATGATTTTATATCATGTCATCAGAAGAATACTACAAATTAAAATTACAATGAGATACTGCTAGACATCCACCAAAGAGGTTAAATTGATAATGGCTAGCAACACTCATATGTCAATGATGATGTGGAGCTACCAGAACTCTCTTATCCACTACTGATGGCAATGTAAATGGTATAATCACTTTGGAAATAAAGGTTTGGAAATAAAGGTTTGGAAATACTTGAAAAGTAAACATTTAATTCAGGACACCCATTTCCAGATATCTAACCAAAAAAAAAAAAAAGAAACCTATACAGTTTTCTACAGATTTATGTCTAAATGTTTATAGAAGCTTCATTAATAGCAGCTAAAAACTATTAAAAAAACATTATGCCAATCATCAAATGGATAAATGATATGTGGTATATTCTTATTATGCCTCAGTATTAAACCAAAAAAAACCAACTACAACAACCCAAACTCAAATTATTGATATACACTACAATGTGGATGAAACTCACTGACATTATGGTGAGACAAAGAATCTGGACAGAAGATAGTACATACATGTGATGCCATAAATATGAAGTCCTAGAAAGGGTGAAACTAATATGAGGTTGAAAAATCAGAACTGTTGTTATCTCTGGAGTTGAGAGTAATTGACTGACAGGAACATGAGGAAATATCTGGACTGATGGGAACATTCTATGTCTTTATAGGAAATATATTCTATGGCTATTTCCTATAAAGACATATTCTATGTCTTTATAGGAAATATGGACTATAAGGGTATCTATTTATGAAGATTACATATTTAACTCGTGCATTTTATATAAATTTTATCTGAAAAATTGAAGGAGAGAGTGAGCAGTGGTTGGAAGCATAACGTCAATATCAATATTTGATACTGATGTTTTTTGGAACTGGGTGATGAATGCATTGTGATTAATTATACTATATTTGAAATTCTCCATGTTAAAGTGTTTAAAAAGCTAAAGCCTATGAGTTCTACTAGGAAGAGCATGTGTGTTTTTTGGGGGAACTTGGTGGCCATAATAATTACTGCAGAAAATCAAGGGTTAAAAAGGAACTTTATGGAGAATAAAACTGGAAACCTTAAGACAAAAGACCATACAAATTATTACCTCTTCTTTAGTACAACACTCTAATCAGGAGGAGCATCGATGTGTGAGTAAGAAGGCAGAGAAATTTATGGATTAGAGAGACTCGGGTTTACATTTTTGTTCTTCTTTATTAGCTTTGTTACTTTGTGCAAAACAATTAACCTTTCTGAGTTTCAGTTTATTCAACTCTAAAATGAGATTAATTATCTCTAACTCAAAAGGTGGCAATGCGAATTTGGCAACATTAATATATTGTAAGCATTTTCTGCATTGCATGAAATTGACTATATGTTAAAGGAAATTTTGTTTTTCTTATTCCACAGCCCACCTTTCATTACAATCCCTGTCCTTGAACAACTTTGCTTTGTATATATTTGGCACTAAACAAATTGAAGCTACTTTTATTAGTAGTATAAGATAAGTGTAACAGAAAGTCTTATTTTGTGATCCATCCAAAGTCTACAGCAGAATAGAAGTTTCAAAGAGTAGTCTGTGTGAAGAACTTTCAATTGAGAAAATGAGCCCTAGAGTTTTGTGAGAACCAAGCATATATATTTGTAATTTTGAATAGAAGGAGTTTCCCTCACTAATATGTAGGACAAAATATCTTTTATGTCAGTTCTTAAGGCATTAAATCTGTGGACTTAGAATAATTTTGTAAGTATAGTGACTCACATAATTTAACTAGAGTAGAAGCAGCAAAGCTACCTGTAATTTAAGAAGATTTATATGATCATGCATATTTAGCAAAACTGGAGTCCAAGAGTGAGAAATTTGTTCTGATGCTGAAGGCTGTAATTCTGAAGAACTGAGCATTGTTATAAAGGCAGCACATTAAAAAAATGGCTTCTTAGCTATCATTTAGGATAAAGTTGGGAAGAAGTCTTAAATTTATAAGAATATTATTGTAGCACATGTGTCATTTGTTGATACACCCTGTAACACCTTAAATAATGAAGTTCATTTTTATCTTTTGTAATAAATATACAGAAGTACTGGATTTCTGATTTAGCCATAACTTTTAGGACTGAACATTAACTCTAATGTCTGAAACACTTTTGCCTTATCCATTCTTAAAAATATATTACATATATTATATTAAAGCATATAGTTATAATATTATAGCATAAAATTATAAAGAATCAAGTGACCGATACTAAATTTCTTTGGGGATGTGTGTCAGATATCTATTAAAAATGAGACTCCATAAAATAATGAATAAATAATTTAAAGAATTATCAAATATAAGAACAACACAGGGCTTCCCTGGTGGTGCAGTAGTTGAGAGTCCGCCTGCCGATGCAGGTGACACGGGTTCATGCCCCGGTCTGGGAAGATCCCACATGCTGCGGAGTGGCTGGGCCCGTGAGCCGTGGCCGCTGAGCCTGTGCGTCCGGAGACTGTGCTCCGCAGCGGGAGAGGCCACAACAGTGAGAGGCCCGTGTACCACAAAAAACAAACAAACAAACAAACAAAAAACCCACCACAGTTGAGAAACAGGAGGCTTGCATGAAGTATCTTGTAATATGGAAGAGAATCTCTAGGTTTTATATCCCTTTATTGTCATAAGTGAAAGAGGCAATATAACTCACTGTTTTTTTGTTTGATTTTTGTTAGTTTGCTGATGTTATTGTTTTAAGAAATTATATGGAAGGAAAGAGGGAAATGACAGTGAATCTATGACTAGAGAGCAAGGAGATTCATTTGAGAAATATTTAAGGTAGAACTGAAAAAATTAAATCGACTGAGAATACATAAATGTTCCTAAATCTTCCAGCAGAAAGAGACTACAAAGAGGTATATAGCTTATTTATCCAGCTAGTGCTACAACTAAGCTAACAAATATGAATTTTTTAAACCTGAGTTTTGACGTTACCCAGTGCTAGAAATTTTTAAACCAGACTTAATGGATAAATTTAAAACTTAAGAAAAATTAGGTTGTTATAAATAAATTATATTATTTTATTACTGTTTTATATTTTTATATTATTATGACATCATAGACTTTTAAATTTGGTAAGGAACTTTGAGAGCATATATTTTTAAATGTTCACCTTAGTTTTGAAGAATCCAGATTAATGTATACCTTCTTTGTATGTTATTGTATAGTTCTATGATTGAATTTCCTTTGAGAACTGAAGAAATTAATATGGTAAAAACTTTAAGTAGCATCATATTATTATGATGATAGAAAATTTAAATATTAATATTTGAATTTTATTGTCAATTTCTGTATACATAATGATTGGTCTGGGGAAATACTGCAAGGGTAAATTTTATTTTCTCTTCGAAAATGAGAAAAGGTAGACAAGTACATAATGATTCAAAAATTTGAATATTATTTTATTTTATAATTAATTAAAATTGCATTTAGGACAAATACATATAATCTTCTTTGAAGTTATTCAATGACATGGTTTTCTTTCTGAACTTTAATTTTTTCAAGCATGTCTAATGGATTAGATTTCAGAAAGCCACCGGGACATTTTTATGTGGTGACATTGTGTTTCCAATGCCATTTATTCCACAACTATTATATGCCTGTTATTTGCAAACAGTATCATATTATTTGACCTCCTCCTATATATAAAATGGAGATTTCATTTTGTTATATTTTACATTGTGTATTCATGAAAACTTTGCCAATAAATTAATACAAGTGCTACAAAGCTCAATTAACATTATTGAGCTCTTATAATGTTGTAGTCTAGGTTCTCTATTAAGGACTTTACATGTATTTTCACATTTGATGCTTACAACTCTCTGGGGTAGTACTTACCTTAGTTTTGTAAGTGAAGAAGTACAGACTAAGGGCTTTCAATAATTTGCTCAATGTCACAAGGTAGCAAGTGACTGAAGCCACCATCAAAACCTAGCTCTATTGGATGACAAATGCATGATTCTATTGCTACTCTAAGCTCCTTCAAAGCAAATTAAACATGAATATATAATAAATTTCTCATTTTTTTATCTGAGAAACATAAATTCGTCTTACAAATCACAAAGAATATAGCATTTTTGGAAATCTACATTTTCTAGGAGGAGAGTTCAAAAGTGAGGGGTGGAGATGATGCTGCCTATTAAACTGCTTTTCTGTTTTTTTCTGATCTGTACTAGTTTTGTGAGGGAGAAATAAGGCAAAATTTAGTTGATACCAATAGCTTATTTGCCACGAATTTCACATGACAACATGTGTTTTATCCATTGACCTCTAAAGAGTAATTATTAACTTGAAGTAGCAAGTTCTCTCAGTGCAAGTAAGTGAAATGTGTTTAATGAGATGACAATAATGACAAAGACTAATAAATGCTCAATGTGCATTATGTATTATTCTAAGGACTTTACAAATATCTATTTATGTAACCCTTACAACAATCCTGTGAGATAGGTACAATTATCTGCCTCTATCTTTCAGATGTGGAAACTGAGCCACAAAATGGTGAACTAACTTGCTCAAGGCCACCTAGAACTAAGCAGTGATATTTTCATAAAGGCTACCTGATTCTAGAGTCTGTGATCTTAACCATTATTATTTTTTTTAATTTTTTAACATCTTTATTGGAGTGTAATTGCTTTACAATGGTGTGTTAGTTTCTGCTTTATAACAAAGTGAATCAGCTATATATATATATATATATATATATATATATATATATATATATATATATATATATGTATCTCCCCATATCTCCTCCCTCTTGCATCTCCCTTTCACCCTCTCTATCCCACCCCTCTAGGGGGTCACAAAGCCCCTTATTCTTTAATCTCAAATGGAAAGAAAGATCCCTCAGTGACTTCTCAGACCAACCCCAATGCCTACAGCTCTCTCAGGCACTATATAATATCGATCATCCCTTTTGTTTTCTTTGCCTCTTTCCTCAATTTACTAGATCCTACTTTAATGGCACTTGGATGTGTTCAAGTTTCCAAAATCTTAACAATATAATTGCCTCCATCTCAATTACTCTTATAACTAAGTAACTGCCACATTCTTTTCATTCTCTTTAAAGCCAAACTTCTTAAGAGAATCGACTATACTAATTAACCCTACTCCCTTGGAATTATGTATTCCCCAGACACATTCTGATATGTAAAATGTAGCTACAACTCCTCTGGAAGATTTTACTTTTAAGTTCGTTATTGCCCTTTGTCACTGAACATGATGAGATTTTTAAAAATCCTTTCTATCTTGACATCTCAGTAGTTCTTAACACAGTAAAGTATTTTGTTCTCTTGGCTAAACTGGTTTTCTTGTCTACTTCTTAACAACTTTTTTGTCACCTTTGCTGGCTTATCACTCTAAAATGAGCTTGTAAATTATAAAGTTATGTGATTTTTTGGCTTTACATTTGTTAAGTTTAATTGCCATTTAAAACTATTTTCTTTTAAAGTGACACTGGTTTGGCAGTAAAACAAATTGGACATTGTGAATGCAGAAATGCATGAGAATAGCAATGTGGCATGAATTTGATAGTGCGGCAAAGGTAAGTCAGTGAAGGAATCAATGCATCTCCACATTTACTTGCAAAGTAGCAGTGAATTTTTTTATGGTACCTGAAAAAGAGATCCCAGCAATAGATGGATATGGGTTTTATTTTGTTACTGAATTCTGTGCACAAAGATTGCCTTTCACATGTTAAGTTGGAAATTACTGGCACCAAAATTGCAGAATGGAGTTCAGTGTCTTGAAAGAAAATTTGGGAAGCAAAGATAGGGTTCCTTTGTAAGAAATCCTATACAATTAGCATTCCTGATAACACAGAGAATGATTGTGTGTGTGTGTGTGTGTGAATGTGTGTGAGAGATGACATTAATACCACTAAAGGGGAGGTTGATTGTGAATAGAAAACATTTTTAGGAAAACGTTATCCACTTGATTTCACTTGTATGCACTTTTCCACAAGTGACCAAGAGTAAAATATGATTAAATTTATCTAAAAAACTTTAAAAAATATGAAATATAAAAATCTAGGTGTAAAAAGTATCATATGATAGTTTAATTATCCTTTATTGTTGTTTGCTTTCTTAGTGAAAATAACACATCTTACAATTGATGGATATTCAGATTTGATGAAATATAATATCATAGTATATATAATGTGTGTCATTATTTGATTACTCTTCATCTTCTCCTCTAGATTATAGACTCCATAAGGAGGATATGGACTTTGTTGTTTATCATTCTATCCAAGAGTCTGCAAAAATGCTTGACACATAAAATGGATGAGCTTTCTATCATTAGCTAATAAAAATAAAGATCAGTTTCACTTATTATTCTAATGCTTAAATCCAAATCTCTTCAGGATTAAAAAACACTTCCCCACCAAGGAAGTGATTCCATCTTCTAGAGCCAGTTGGTGTCTTGAGGTTCCTATTGACCAGAAGCCCATGCTTTTGGCATAGTATGGAGCTTATGCTATTGTTATGTATGGACATTTCAAGTTCTATGTATAGTGACATCAAAGGAGACTTCCTAAATTTAAGAATTGGGAACTATTGTGGTCCACATTCCTGGGCTTAAGTCACGTCATCAGCCATTTCTTCTAACGTTATTTACTCTCACAGTCTTTCAAGCACTCCTAAGTTTTCATATAACTCTTTTACATCCTAATTATCTGTTGGGTTTTGCATTATTTCTGTTTTTCTTGAGATATTTAAAATGTCTTCCTACCTATCTCTAGAGAACCACTAATGCCATTTCATTGGAATCCTTATACACATATGAATTCTGTTCTACCTCTTTGATTTTTTGGCAGAATTCTGTCCTCTATCTTTATTTATATATATATATATATATATATATATATATATATATATATATATATATATATATATATACACACACACACACACACCACACATATATATATACACACATATAAGTGTATATATATATATATATTTTTTTTCTTTATAATATGTCAGCATCGCCAAGTATTATATACATTAAAATTACATCTGATTGGATTCTGGATAGTTTTTATAAGATGTGTTTATCTGGCTCAATAATTATAACCCTGAAATCTTGCTAATGATATATTACACAGCACAAACTTGTTAAGGTTAAAATCAGACGTAGTCATCACATGCATAAGAATTGGTTAACTTCCAAATATACAGAAACCAGCAATGTTACCTTTACCTTGTCTCTCTAAGTTTCAACAGCCGGTGAGCAGATAAGGAATCCCACTGGCAACTTACCCCTAAAGCAGATGGGAGAATTTTATGCTCAACAAAGTTCCCTATTTGGTATTTTAGAGAGTGTCTCACATTTTCTTGCAAAAAAGGCTGCTCCCACCATCTGCAACTGCCAGTGCTGCTGTCTCGCTCCAGGGATTGGCACTGACCTACTCATCTTAGAAGTCCATTTGGGCTTCTATGAAATGTATTCCTGCTTTACTAGGTACTATAATCTCTTGCCATGAGCTACTGTCACTGTGTCAAATGCCTCTGCTTATGTACAAAAATCTTAATGCCCAATGAACAAACAAGGTGGTTTGGAGGGATCTGAGTGAACATTGTGTTATCCTCTAAGTTATACCGTGTCAGAGTGGAGAGGAAGCCCTGCTATAAATCTTTTCATTAAATACCTTTGCCCTTTTAACTTATTATCCGTGTCTTCTTAGGACTTTTAGGCACTGGAATGGAGGACGGATCAGAGGGTTAATATTACAGGATCATCAGCTCCTTAATGACAAAGCTGACTGTGTGTAAGTGGGTCTAACTCCCTGTGTCTGGCTCCTTTTTTGCTAAGGATAGGCTGTCCCAGGAGGCTTCTCTAGACCTTCCTCAACTGTTCCTAGAAAACCTTTAGTGCTTTGACTCCTGCTCAGAAGTTAAAATTATAACATGGAAAATGCACAATGCTGGCTGACTGGGTGATACAAAAAGTATATTTACCTCATTTTTTGTGGCTTAATTCTAATTGGACAAAATTCTCCTAAAATCAATCCTGAAAGAATTTTTAAATGTCATCTTTGTGCATCATTCATACTTCCTTTTTACCAGGAAATGTGGTTTTCCTTTGACTTGCATGTTGATATTAGGCTAGAAATTACTTTAGTTAAAAGTGCTTTTTGTAGTTAATAGTGTCACTTCACAGCGATTAAGACTGACTCAGGTACTGACACAGGCTCCTGTTTTGGGCACAGGCTTGTCTGCACATGCTCTCAAGTTCTGACAGTCTGGTGCAGATTCCTAATGTGGCCTTAGACCACTCAGTCTCCCTTTCTGTTCTGAACTCTACCTATAAAACTGGGCTAATAGAGCTCACAACATTTCTGAGAATTAATTATTTACTTTTCACACAAGGTTCAAAAGCAGTACAGGAGAAGAGATGTGCTCAATGTTGTAATCTCCTTATCCTGTAAAATGGTAGGTTATTTATTTATTTATTTTTGTTGTATGCGGGCCTCTCACTGTTGTGGCCTCTCCCGTTGTGGAGCACAGGCTCCGGACGCGCAGGCTCAGCGGCCATGGCTCACGGGCCCAGCCACTCCGTGGCATGTGGGATCTTCCCGGACCGGGGCACGAACCCGTGTCCCCTGCATCGGCAGGCAGACTCTCGACCCCTGCGCCACCAGGGAAGCCCAAAATGGTAGGTTTTTAGAGTTAAAACAAACAAGGCCAAGCTTGATCAAGAGAAAAACCTCCCCTACTGATTTTGCCTACAATAGCTTTGGCACTTCTGTGCTAGGGAAATTCATGTAACTAGGCACAGTCAGACAGCTAGAGCCAGTTATTACCCCACCTGCTCTCCCTCATGATAATCTCATGGCTTGCTCTCTCATTTCATTTGGGTCAGAATTCCTCTGACCACATTACTTTAAATTAATTTATCTCCTCACTTTCCAATACTCTCTATACCCTTGCCCAGTTATATTTTCTACATTATAACTTATCGCTGTCTAACATTATATATGTATACATAATATATATAATAAACATAATATATGTATATATACAAGTATACATATATATTTATATTTTTGTCTATCTACTCTCCCTCTCCAATAATATAAGCTCTATCATGGCAGTGTTTAAACTGTTTTGGTGTCCACTGTATCTGCAGGATCAGACCAGGACCTGACACATAGTAAATTTCAATAAGTGCTTGTGGAGTGACAAAATGAATGACTAATCACTTAGCTATACATAAGAAGTTAGTTAGCCCAGGTTACAGAAAAAAAATTATTAATGTGTTTTTTCCCATGAAAAATAAATTGATTTAAACTGGGCCTTCTGTATATAAAAATGTGTTACTTCACAGTGCCTGATCTGAAAGTCCATTAATTTTCATCATATAACAATAATTTAAACAACAAAAACAGTAACCATCATTGGAAGAAAACTAGCCAAAATATGTTAGTGATTTCTTTGGAACAGGCATTAGAAAAAATGGTCTCTCTCTGTCTCTGTCTACGTCTCTCTCTTTCTTACACTCTCAATATTTTTTCTAAATAAATGTACCCAGCATTCCTATGGGTACCCTTATTTAGATGAGAAAACTGAGGGTAAAAGTGAAATGTCCCAAAGTCTATGAGTGGTAAGTGATTGAATGATGACAAGCTGACCCAAGAGTCTGAGCTATGGCAGTAATCCAAGGCAATTATTATTTTGTCCATACTTGAAGTGGTTTCTAATTTTATGCAAATTTTTTCTGTCTATATCTTAGGTGAGGAACTCTTTATTTTTCTAGTTACATGAAGCAATGAGAGAAAGAGAGAGAGAGAGAGAGGGAGAGAAAGGGAATATGATAGATTTTCTAAGTTAAAAAAAAAATACTCTAGGAGAGACCTTCAAGATGGTGGAAGAGTAAGACATGGAGATCAAGCTCTTCCTCACAAATAAATCAGAAATACATCTACATGTGGAACAACTCCTACAGAACACCTACTGAACGCTGGCAGAAGACCTCAGACTTCCCAAAAGGCAAGAAACTCCCCTCGTAACTGGGTAGGGCAAAATAAAAAAGAAAAAAACAGAGACAAAAATAGGGATGAGACCTGCACCACTGGGAGGGAGCCGTGAAGGAGGAAAAGATTCCACACACTAGGAAGGCCCTTCACTGGCAGAGACGGGGTGTTGGGGGGGAAGCTCTGGAGCCACCGAGGAGAGCGCAGCAACAGGGGTGCGGAGGGCAAAGTGGAGAGAGTCCCGCACAGAGGATCTGTGCCGACCAGCACTCACCAGCCCGAGAGGCTTGTTTTCTCACCCACCGGGGCGGGCGGGGGCTGGGAGCTGAGGCTCAAGATTCAGAGGTCAGATCCCAGGGAGAAAGGACTGGGATTAGCTGCATGAACACAGCCTGAAGGGGGTTAGTGCACGACAGCTAGCCGGGAGGGAGTCCACGAAAAAGTCTGGAGCTGCCTAAAGCTGCCCTTTCCCTGTGTGCAAGGAAAGGGGATTCAGAGCACTGCCTAAATGAGTTCAAGATGGGTTCGAGCCGCGGCTATCAGCCCGGACACCAGCGACAGGCATGAGACTCTAATGCTGCTGCTGCAGTCACCAAGAAGCCTATGTGCAAGCGCAGGTCACTATCCACGCTGCCCCTCCCAGGAGCGTGTGCAGCCTGCCACTGCCAGGGTCCCGTGATCCAGGGACAACTTCTCTGGGAGAACACACGGCACGCTTCAGGCTGTTGCAAAGTCACGCCAGCCTCTGTAGCTGCAGGCTTGCCCCGAACGCAAGCCGTACCCCCTCCCTCCCCCCGGCCTGAGTGAGCCAGAGCCCCCAAATCAGCTGCTCGTTTAACCCTGTCCTGTCTGAGCGAAGAAGATGCCCTCAGGCGACCTAAACACAGAGGCGGGGCCAAATCCAAAGCTAAACCCCAGGAGCTGTGCGAACAAAGAAGAGAAAGGGAGATCTCTCCCAGCAGTCTCAGGAGCAATGGATTAAATCTCCACAATCAACTTGATGTACCCTGCATCTGTGGAATACCTGAATAGACAATGAATCATCACAAAATTGAGGTGGTGGACTTTGGGAGTGATGATATATACATATATATTTTTTTGTTTGTTTGTTTCCTTTTTCTCTTTTTGTGAGTGAGAATGTGTATGCTTTGTTGTGTGATTTTGCCTGTATAGGTTTGCTTTCACCATTTGTCCTCGGGTTTCCCATCGTTTTTTTTATTTTTATTTTTTTTAAGTACAGTTTTACTGCTTGTTATAATGGGTGGATTTGTTTTTTGGTTTGGTTACTCTCTTCTTTCTTTCTCTCTCTTTTTTTATTACTTTTAATTTTTAAAATTTTTAATAATTTCTTAATTTTTATTTTAATAACTTTATTTCCTTTCTTCCTTCTTTCCTTCCATCCTTCCTTTCTTGTTTCTTTCCTCCCTCCCTCCCTCCCTCTCTCTTTTTCTCTTTCTTTCCTTCTTTCTTTCTTTCTTTCTTTCTTTCTTTCTTTCCTTCTTCCTGTTTTTTTTCCCTCCCTTTTATTCTGAGCCGTGTGGCTGACACGGTCTTGGTGCTCTGGCTGGGTGTCAGGCCTGCGTCTCTGTGGTGGGAGAGTCGAGTTCAGGACATTGGTACACCAGAGACAACCCATCTCCATGTAATATCAACCAACAAAAGTTCTCCCAGAGATATGCATCTCAATGTTAAGACCCAGCTCCACTCAACGACCAGCAAGCTACAGTGCTGCACACCCTATGCCAAACAACGAGCAAGACAGGAACACAACCCCACCCATTAGCAGACAGGCTGCCTAAAATCATAATAAGGTCACAGACAGCCCAAAACACACCATCGGATGCAGTCCTGCCCAACAGAAGGACAAGATTCATCCTCACCCACCAGAAAACAAGCACTAGTCACCTTCACTAGGAAGTCTACACAACCCACTGAACAGACCTTAGCCACTGGGGGAAGACACCAAAAACAATCAGAACTATGAACCTGTAGCCTGTGAAAAGGAGATCCCAAACACCATAAAGTTAAACAAAATGAGAAGACAGAGAAACACACAGCAGATGAAGGAGCAAGGTAAAAAACCAGACCTAACAAATGAAGAGGTAATAGGCAGTCTACCTGAAAAAGAATTCAGAGTAATGATAGTAAAGATGATCCAAAATCTTAGAACTAGAATGGAGAAAATACAAGAAACATTTAACAATGACTTAGAAGAACTAAAGAGCAAGCAAATAATGATGAACAACACAATGAATGAAACTAAAAATTCTCTAAAGGAATCAACAGCAGAATAACTGAGACAGAGAACAGATAAGTGACCTGGAAGATGAAACAGTGGAAATAACTACTGCAGAGCAGAAAACAAACAAAAAAAGAATGAAAATAATTGAGGACAGTCTCAGAGACCTCTGGGACAACAATAAATGCACCAACATTCGAATTATAGGGGTCTCAGAAGAAGAAGAGAAAAAGAAAGGGACTGAGAAAATACTTGAAGAGATTATAGTTGAAAACTTCCCTAATATGTGAAAGGAAATAGTTAATCAAGTCCAGAAAGCACAGAGAGTCCCATACAGGATAAATCCAAGGAGAAACACGCCAAGACACATATGAATCAAACTGTCAAAAATTAAATACAAAGAAAACATATTAAAAGCAGCAAGGGAAAAACAACAAATAACACACAAGGGAATCCCAAAAAGGTTAACAGCTGATCTTACAGCAGAAACTCTGTAAGCCAGAAGAGAGTGGCAGGACATATTTAAAGTGATGAAAGGGGAAAACCTGCAATCAAGACTACTCTACTCAGCAAGGATCTCATTCAGATTCAATGGAGAAATTAAAATCTTTACAGAAAAGCTAAGAGAATTCAGCACCACCAAACCAGCTTTACAACAAATGATAAAGGAACTTCTCTAGGCAGGAAACACAAGAGAAGGAAAAGACCTACAATAACAAACCCAAAACAATAAAGAAAATGGTAATAGGAACATATATACTGATAATTACCTTAAATGTAAATGGATTAAATGCTCCAACCAAAAGACATAGACTGGCTAAATGGATACAAACACAAGACCTGAATACATGCTGTCTACAAGAGACCCACTTCAGATCTAGGGACACATACAGACTGAAAGTGAGGGGATGAAAAAGATGTTCCATGCAAATGGAATTCAAAAGAAAGCAGGAGTAACAATTCTCATATCAGACAAAATGGACTTTAAAATAAAGACTATTGCAAGACATAAAGAAGGACACTACATAATGATCAAGGGATCAATCCGAGAAGAAGATATAACAATTGTAAATATTTATGCACCCAATAAAGGAGCCCCTTAATACATAAGGCAAATGCTAACAACCATAAAAGGGGAAATCGAGAGTAACACAAACATACTAGGGGACTTTGCTCTCTACTTTCACCAATGGACAGATCATCCAAAATGAAAATAAATAAGGAAACACAAGCTTTAAATGATACATTAAACAAGAAGGACTGAATTGTTATATATAGGACATTCCATCCAAAAACAACAGAATACACTTTCTTCTCAAGTGCTCATGGAACATTCTCCAGGATAGATCATATCTTGGGAAAAAAATCAAGGTTGGAATATATAAGAAAATTGAAATTGTAACAGGTACCTTTTCCAACCACAATGCTATGGGACTAGATATCAATTACAGGAAAAATATCTGTAAAAAATACAAACACATGGAAGCTAAACAATACACTACTTAATAACCAAGAGATCACTAAAGAAATCAAAGAGGAAATCAAAAAATACCTAGAAACAAATGACAATGAAAACATGATGACCCAAAACCTATGGGATTCAGCAAAAGCTGTTCTAAGAGGGAAGTTTATAGAAATACAATCCTACCTCAAGAAACAAGAAATATCTCAAATAAACAGGCTAACCTTATACCTAAAGCAATTAGAGAAAGAAGAACAAAAACCCCCCAAAGTTAGCAGAAGGAAAGAAATCATAAAGATCAGATCAGATATAAATGAAAAAGAAATGAAGGAAACAATAGCAAAGATCAATAAAACTAAATGCTGGTTCTTTGAGAAGTAAACCAAATTGATAAAACATTATCTAGACTCATCAAGAAAAAAAGGGAGAAGACTCAAATCAATAGAATTAGAAATGAAAGAGGAGAAGTAACAACTGACACTGAAGAAATACAAAGGATCATGAGACATTACTACAGGCAACTATATGCCAATAAAATGGAAAACCTGGAAGAAATGGACAAATGCTTAGAAAAGCACAACCTTCTGAAACTAAAGCAGGAAGAAATAGAAAATAGAAACAGACCAAACACAAGAACTGAAATTGAGACTGTGATTAAACCTCTTTCAACAAACAAAAGCTCAGGACCAGATGGCTTCACAGGAAACTTCTGTCAAACATTTAGACAAGATCTAACACCTATTCTTCTCAAAGTCTTCCAAAATATAGCAGAGACAGGAACACTCCCCAACTCATTCATCACCCTGATACCAAAACCAGACAAAGATGTCAGAAAGAAAGAAAACTACAGGTCAATAATACTGATGAACATAGATTCAAAAATCCTCAACAAAATACTAGCAAACAGAATCCAACAGCATAATAAAAGGTTCATACACCATGATCAAGTGGGGTTTATTTCATGAATGCAAGGATTCTTCACTATATGCAAATCAATCAATGTGCTACACCATATTAACTAATGGAAGGATAAAAAGCATATGATCATCTCAATAGATGCAGAAAAATCTCTTGACAAAATTCAACACTGATTTATAGTAAAAACCCTCCAGAAAGTAGGCATAGAGGGAACTTACCAAAACATAATAAAGGCTATATATGACAAACCCACAGCGAACATCGTTCTCAATGGTGAAAAACTGAAACCATTCCCTTAAGATCAGGAACAAGACAAGGCTGCCAACTTTCACTATTATTATTTCACTATTATTCAACATAGTTTTGGAAGTTTTAGCCGCAACAATCAGAGAAGAAAAAGAAATAAAGGGAATCCAAATCAGAAAAGAAGAAGTAATGCTGTCTCTGTTTGCAGGCGACATGATACTATACATAGAGAGTCCTAAGAATGCTACCAGAAAACTACTAGAGCTAATCAATGAATTTGGTAAAGTAGCAGCATACAAAATTAATTCACAGAAATCTCTTGCATTCCTATACACTAATGATGAAAAATCTGAAATAGAAATTAAGGAAACACGCCCATTTACCATTGCAACAAAAATAATAAAACACCTGGGAATAAACATACCTAAAGTGACAAAAGACCTGTATGCAGAAAACTATAAGACACTGATGATTAAAGATGATACAAATAGATGGACAGATATACCATGTTTTTGGACTGGAAGAATCAACATTGTGAAAATGACTCTACTACACAAAGCAATCTACAGAGTCAATGCAAGCCCTAGCAAACTACCAATGGTATTTTTCACAGAACTAAAGCAAAAATTTTCACAATTTGTATGGAAACACAAAATACCCCGAATAGCCTAAGAAATCTTGAGAAGGAAAAATGGAAGTGGAGGCATTAGGCTCCCTGACTGCAGACTATACTACAAAGCTACAGTAATCAAGACAGTATAGTACTGGCACACAAAAAAACAGAAATATAGATGAATGGAACAGGATAGAAAGCCCAGAGAAAAACCCATGCACATATGGTCAAATTATTTTTGATAAAGGAGGCAAGAATATACAATGGAGAGAAGACAGCCTCTTCAACAACTGGTGCTGGGATAACTGAACAGCTACATGTAAAAGAATGAAATTAGAACAATCCCTAACACGATACACAAAAAATATACTCAAAATGGATTAAAGACTTAAATGTAAGGCCGGACTGTCTAAAACTCTTAGAGGAAAACATAGGTAGAACACAGTATGATATGAATCACAGCATGATCCTTTTTGATCCACCTCCTAGAGAAATGGAAATAAAAACAAGAATAAACATATGGGACCTAATGAAACTTAAAAGCTTTTGCACAGCAAAGGAAACCATAAACGAGACGAAAAGACGGAATGGGAGAAAATATTTCCAAATGAAGCAACTGACAAAGGATTAATCTCTGAAATTTACAAACAGCTCATACAGGTCAATATTAAAAAAACAACCCAATCCAAAAATGTGCAGAAGACCTAAACCGACATTTCTGCAAAGAAGATATACAGATTGCCAACAAACACATGAAAGGATGCTCAACATCCCTAATCATTAGAGAAATGTAAATCAGAACTACAATGAGATACCATATCATACCAGTCAGAATGGCCATCATCAAAAAACCTAGAAACAATAAATGCTGGAGAGGGTGTGGAGAAAAGGGAATCCTCTTGCACTGTTGGTGGGAATGTAAACTGATACAGCCACTATGGAGTAAGTATGGAGGTTTCTTTACAAACTAAAAATAGAACTACCATACGACCCAGCAATCCCACTCCTAGGCATATACCTTGAGAAAACCATAATTCAAAAAGAGTCATGTACTACAATGTTCAATACAGCATTATTTACAATAGCCAGGACTTAGAAGCAACCTACATCTCCATCGACAGACGAATGGATAGAGAAGATGTGGCACATATATAGATTGGAATATTACTCAGCTGTAAAAAGAAATGAAATTGAGTTATTTGTAGTGAGGTGGATGGACCTAGAGTCTGTCATACAGAGTGAACTAAGTCAGAAAGAGAAAAACAAATACCGTATGCTAACACATATATATGGAATCTAAAAAAAAAAGAAAAAAATGGCTCTGAAGAACCTAGGGGCAGGACAGGAATAAAGTAGAGAATGGACTTGAGAACACGGGGAGGGAGAAGGGTAAGCTGGGACAAAGGGAGAGAGTGGCATGTACTTATATATACTACCAATGTAAAATAGCTAGTGGGAAGCAGCCGCATAGCACAGGGAGATCAGCTGGGTGTTTTGTGAGCACCTAGATGGGTGGGATAGGGAGGGAGATATGGGGATATATATATATATATATGTATGTATAGCTGATTCACTTTGCTATAAAACAGAAACTAACACACCATTGTTAAGCGATTATACTCCAATACAGATGTTTAAAAAAAAATACTCTACGCATCATAGTCCAAAGAATATGTTTAATTATTTTCTTTAAAGAAGATATATTATTGTTTCAGATTAAATCACCCATGGAACCCAACTAATAGCTGCTCTGTATTATAATCTAGTCTAGTAATTTTGTATTTAAACTCCCTTTGATTGGGTCTAAAATGAACCCTGTTTATTTCAAAATTCCAAATTTCTAATATGATACAATCTTTGTATCATAACTTCTCTGATATATGTATCATAATTTCTCAGAAATTATTGTGATGAAAAAATTTCTTTGATGATATTTTCCATCTTTATGGCAGAAGATACAGTTCTTCTCTAGATGTATGGGTTTCCTGTAAAGAAATTCAGCAAAGATTTTATTACCCTGTTGTAAACCTGTCTATATATTGACACATATTTTATAAGCAGAAAGAAAATATTTTAATGATATACCTGTCTGCTATATTTTGTGACAGATGTTCTATGATGACCCAAACTGTAGAAATGTCATCCTTTATTTGGGGCCTGATTAGCAACAGCATGTCTTCCTCATAACATCTTGTATTATTCTTCTATATGGCAAATGTAATAGATGGTTCATTTTTGTATATTATTTTGCACATATATTAACATTTAAAACAGTTTTTATAATTAATGTATTTAAATTTACCTGTTCCTTTAGGAATTTTATTTTCCCCTCAATAAAAGCTTATCATTCTTTTATTAGAGAGTAGCAAATCATAGCTTTCTTGGGAAACAAATATTTGCATGAGAACTTGGGAGAACAAAACCACTATAACTGAAAAATAATTTAACTTTGAGGCCTTTATGCAAGTATATTTGTATTATTTTCTCTACTTATATGGGAGAAAAACACAGATTAAAATATTGCAGAATTTGGAGTTCTATTTTAAGTTTATTTATTTGAATATTATTTAGTTGGCAAAATTTTCAATATAAACCATGACTTCTTTTTTTTTTTATTAGTTTCTGCTTTATAACAAAGTGAATCAGTCATACATATACATCTGTTCCCACATCCCTTCCCTCATGCATCTCCCTCCCTCCCACCCTCTCCATCCCACCCCTCCAGGCGGTCACAAAGCACCGAGCTGATCTCCCTGTGCTCTGCGGCTGCTTCCCACTATCTATCTACCTTAAGTTTGGTAGTGTATATATATCCATGCCTCTCTTTTGCTTTGTCACAGATTACCCTTCCCCCTCCCCATATCCTCAAGTCCATTCTCAAGTAGGTCTGTGTCTTTATTTACATTTTACCCCAGGTTCTTCATGACATTTTTAAAAAATTCCATATATATGTGATAGCATACGGTATTTGTCTTTCTCTTTCTGACTTACTTCACTCTGTATGACAGACTCTAGATCTATCCACCTCATTACAAATAGCTCAGTTTCGTTTCTCTTTATGGCTGAGTAATATTCCATTGTATATATGTGCCACATCTTCTTTATCCATTCATCTGATGATGGACACTTAGGTTGTTTCCAGCTCTGGGCTATTGTGAATAGAGCTGCAATGAACATTTTGGTACATGTCTCTTATTGAATTATGGTTTTCTCAGGGTATATGCCTAGTAATGGGATTGCTGGGTCATATGGTAGTTCTATTTTTAGTTTTTTAAGGAACCTCCATACTGTTCTCCATAGTGGCTGTACCAATTCACATTCCCACCAGCAGTGCAAGAGTGTTCCCTTTTCTCCACACCCTCTCCAGCATTTATTGTTTCTAGATTTCTTGATGATGGCCATACTGACTGGTGTGAGATGATATCTCATTGTAGTTTTGATTTGCATTTCTCTAATGATTAATGATGTTGAGCATTCTTTCATGTGTTTGTTGGCAGTCTGTATATCTTCTTTGGAGAAATGCCTATTTAAGTCTTCTGCCTATTTTTGGATTGGGTTGTTTGTTTTTTTTGCTACTGAACTGCATGAGCTGTTTATAAATTTTGGAGATTAATCCTTTGTCAGTTGCTTCATTGCAAATATTTTCTCCCAATCTGAGGGTTGTCTTTTGGTCTTGTTTATGGTTTCCTTTGCTGTGCAAAAGCTTTGAAGTTTCATTAGGTCCCATTTGTTTATCTTTGTTTTTATTTCCATTTCTCTAGGAGGTGGGTCCAAAAGGATCTTGCTGTGATTTATGTCATAGAGTGTTCTGCCTATGTTTTCCTATAAGAGTTTGATAGTTTCTGGCCTTACATTTAGGTCTTTAATCCATTTTGAGCTTATTTTTGTGTATGGTGTTAGGGAATGATCTAATCTCATACTTGTACATGTCCCTGTCCAGTTTTCCCAACACCAATTATTGAAGAGGCTGTCCTTTCTCCACTGTACATTCCTGCCTCCTTTATCAAAGATAAGTTGACCATATGTGCGTGGGTTTATCTCTGGTCTTTCTATCCTGTTCCATTGATCTATCTTTCTGTTTTTGTGCCAGTACCACACTGTGTGGATGACTGTAGCTTTGTAGTATAGTCTGAAGTCAGGGAGCCTGATTCCTCCAGCTCCGTTTTTTGTTCTCAAGATTGCTTTGGCTATTCGGGATCTTTTGCTTTTCCAAACAAATTTTGAAATTTTTTGTTCTAGTTCTGTGAAAAATGCCAGTGGTAGTTTGATAGGGATTACATTGAATCTGTAGATTTCTTTGGGTAGTAGAGTCATTTTCACAATATTGATTCTTCCAATCCAGGAGCATGGTATATCTCTGCATCTATTTGTATCATCTTTAATTTCTTTCATCAGTGTCTTATAATTTTCTGCATACAGGTCTTTTGTCTCCTTAGGTAGGTTTATTCCTAGATATTTTATTCTTTTTGTTGCAATGGTAAATGGGAGTGTTTTCTTGATTTCATTTTCAGATTTTTCATCATTAGTGTACAGGAATGCCAGAGATTTCTGTGCATTAATTTTGTATCCTGCTACTTTACCAAATTCATTGATTAGCTCTAGCAGTTTTCTGGTAGCATCTTTAGGATTCTCTATGTATAGTATCATGTCATCTGCAAACAGTGACAGCTTTACTTCTTCTTTTCCAATTTGGATTCCTTTTATTTCCTTTTCTTCTCTGATTGCTGTGGCTAAAACTTCCAAAACTAGGTTGAATAAGAGTGGTGAGAGTGGTCAGCCTTGTCTTGTTCCTGATCTTAGTGGAAATGGTTTCAATTTTTCACCATCGAGGACAATGTTGGCTGTGGGTTTGTCATATGTGGCCTATATTATGTTGAGGAAAGTTCCCTCTATGCCTACTTTCTGCAGGGTTTTTATCATAAATGGGTGTTGAATTTTGTCAGAAGCTTTCTCTGCATCTATTGAGATGATCATATAGTTTTTCTCCTTCAACTTGTTAATATGGTGTATCACATTGATTGATTTGCGTATATTGAAGAATCCTTGCATTCCTGGAATAAACCCCACTTGATCATGGTGTATGATCCTTTTAATGTGCTGTTGGATTCTGTTTGCTAGTATTTTGTTGAGGATTTTTGCATCTATGTTCATCAGTGTTATTGGCCTGTAGTTTTCTTTCTTTGTGACATCCTTGCCTGGTTTTGGTATCAAGGTGATGGTGGCCTCGTAGAATGAGTTTGGGAGTGTTCCTTCCTCTGAAATTATTTGGAAGAGTTTGAGAAGGATGGGTGTTAGCTTTTCTCTAAATGTTTGATAGAATTGGCCTGTGAAGTCATCTGGTCCTGGGCTTTTGTTTTTTGGAAGATTTTTAATCACAGTTTCAATTTCAGTGCTTGTGATTGGTCTGTTCATATTTTCTATTTCTTCCTGATTCAGTCTTGCAGGTTGTGCATTTCTAAGAATTTGTCCATTTCTTCCAGGTTGTCCATTTTATTGGCATAGAGGTGCTTGTAGTAATCTCTCATGATCTTTTGTATTACTGCAGTGTCAGTTGTTACTTCTCCTTTTTCATTTCTAATTCTATTGATTTGAGTCTTCTCCCTTTTTTCCTTGATGAATCTGGCTAATGGTTTATCAATTTTGTTTATCTTCTCAAAGAACCAGCTTTTAGTTTTATTGATCTTTGCTATCGTTTCCTTCATTTCTTTTTCATTTATTTCTGATCTGATCTTTATGATTTCTTTCCTTCTGCTAACCTAGGGGGTTTTTTGTTCTTCTTTCTCTAATTGCTTTAGGTGCAGGGTCAGGTTGTTTACTCGAGATGTTTCCTGTTTCTTAAGGTGGGATTTTATTGCTATAAACTTCCCCCTTAGAACTGCTTTTGCTGCGTCCCATAGGTTTTGGGTCGTCGTGTCTCCATTGTCATTTGTTTCTAGGTATTTTTAAATTTCCTGTTTGATTTCTTCAGTGATCACTTCGTTATTGAGTAGTGTATTGTTTAGCCTCCATGTGTTTGTATTTTTTACAGATCTTTTCCTGTAATTGATGTCTAGTCTCATAGCATTGTGGTCGGAGAAGATACTTGATACAATTTCAATTTTCTTAAGTTTACCAAGGCTTGATTTGTGACCCAAGAAATGATCTATCCTGGGGAATGTTCCATGAGCACTTGAGAAAAATGTGTATTCTGTTGTTTTTGGATGTAATGTCCTATAAATATCAATTAAGTCCATCTTGTTTAATGTATCATTTAAAGCTTGTGTTTCCTTATTTATTTTCATTTTGGATGATCTGTCCATTGGTGAAATTGGGGTGTTAAAGTCCCCTACTATGAGTGTGTTACTGTCAATTTCCCCTTTTATGGCTGTTAGTATTTGCCTTATGTATTGAGTTGCTCCTATGTTGAGTGCATAAATATTTACAATTTTTATATCTTCTTCTTGGATCGATCCCTTTATCATTATGTAGCGTCCTTCTTTGTCTCTTCTAATAGTCTGTATTTTAAAGTGTATTTGTCTGATATGAGAGTTGCTACTCCAGCTTTCTTTTGATTTCCATTTTCATGGAATATCTTTTTCCATCCCCTTACTTTCAATCTGTATGTGTCTCTAGGTCTGAAGTGGTCTCTTGTAGCCAGCATATATATGGGTCTTGTTTTTGTATCCATTCAGCCAATCTGTGTCTTTTGGTGGGAGCATTTAGTCCATTTACATTTAAGGTAAGTATTGATATGTATGTTCCTATTCCCATTTCCTTAATTGCTTTGGGTTCGTTATTGTAGGTATATTCCTTCTGTTGTGTTTCTTGCCTAGAGAAGTTCCTTTAGCATTTGTTGTAAAGCTGGTTTGGTGGTGCTGAACTCTCTCAGCTTTTCCTTGTCTCTAAAGTTTTTAAGTTCTCCATCAAATCTGAATGAGATCCTTGCTGGGTAGAGTAATCTTGGTTGCAGGTTTCTCTCCTTCATCACTTTAATTATGTCCTGCCACTCCCTTCTGGCTTGTAGAGTTTCTGCTGAGAGATCAGCTGTTAACCTGATGGGGATTCCCTTGTGTGTTATTTGTTGTTTTTCCCTTGCTGTTTTTAATATGATTTCTTTGTGTTTAATTTTTGACAGTTTGATTAATATGTGTCTTGGCGTATTTCTCCTTGGATTTATTCTGTATGGGACTCTCTATGCCTCTTGGACTTGATTAACTATTTCCTTTCCCATATTAGGGAAGTTTTCAACTATAATCTCTTCAAATATTTTCTCAGTCCCTTTCTTTTTCTCTTCTTCTTCTGGAACCCCTATAATTCGAATGTTGGTGCATTTAATGTTGTCCCAGAGGTCTCTGAGACTGTCCTCTGTTCTTTTCATTCTTTTTTCTTTATTTTGCTTTGCATCAGTTATTTCCACTATTTTATCTTCCACCTCACTTATCCGTTCTTCTGCCTCAGTTATTCTGCTATTGATCCCATCTAGAGTATTTTTCATTTCATTTATTGTGTTTTTAATTGATGCTTGTTTCATCTTTAGTTCTTCTAGGTCCTTGTTAACTGTTTCTTGCATTTTGTCTATTCTATTTCCAAGATTTTGGATCTTGGATCATCTTTATTAACATT
The DNA here is from genome assembly GCF_949752795.1 of Hyperoodon ampullatus. Classification (NCBI taxonomy): domain Eukaryota; kingdom Metazoa; phylum Chordata; class Mammalia; order Artiodactyla; family Ziphiidae; genus Hyperoodon; species Hyperoodon ampullatus. The sequence continues at coordinate 103,799,408 of NC_136914.1, forward strand.
ATTCTGAATTCTTTTTCAGGTAGACTGCCTATTACCTCTTCATTTGTTAGGTCTGGTAGGTTTTTATCTTGCTCCTTCACCTGCTGTGTGTTTTTCTGTCTTCTCATTTTGCTTATGTTACTGTGTTTGGGGTCTTCTTTCTGCAGGCTGCAGATTTGTAGTTCCTGTTGTTTTTGGTGTCTGTCCCCAGTGGCTAAGGTTGTTTCAGTAGGTTGTGTAGGCTTCCTGGTGGGGAGGACTAGTGCCTGTGTTCTGGTGGTTGAGGCTGCATCTTGTCTTTCTGGTGGACAGGTCCACGTCTGGTGGTGTGTTTTGGGGTGTCTGTGGCCCTATTATGTTTTTAGGCAGCCTCTCTGCTAATGGGTGGGGTTGTGTTCCTGCCTTGCTAGTTGCTTGGCATAGGGTGACCTGCACTGTAGCTTGGTGGTCGTTGACTGAAGCTGGGTGCTGGTGTTGAGATGGAGATCTCTGGGAGATTTTCGTTGCTTGATATGTGGATCTGCGAGGTCTCTTGTGAACCCGTGTCCTTAAGTTGGCTCTCCCACTTCAGAGGCACAGCACTGACTCCTGGCTGCAGAACCAAGAGCCTTTCATCTACCCGGCTCAGAATAAAAGGGAGAAAATGTAGCAAGAAAGAATTAGTAGAAGAAAGAAAGAGAGAGAGAAAGAAAGGAAGAAGGAAAGAAAGGAAGGAAGGAAGGAAGGAAGGAAGAAAGAAAGAAAGGAGGGAGGGAGGGAAGAAGGATGGAATGAAAGAAAGAAAGAAAGGAGGGAGGGAGGGAGGAATGAAAGAAAAAGGAAGAGTGAATGGAAGAAGGGAGGGAGGGAGGAAGGAAAGAAAGAAAGAAGGAAAGAAAGAAAGGAGGGAGGGAGGGAGGAAGGAAAGAAAAAGAAAGAGTGAAAGGAAGAAGGGAGGGAGGGAGGAAGGAAAGAAAGAGAGAAAGAAGGAAAGGAGGGGCGGAGGGAGGGAGGAAGGGAAGGTAGGAAAAAAAGAAAGAGCAGGTAAAGTAAAATAGATTAAAGTATAAAATAGAGTAGCGTTATTAAAATTAAAAAGTAATTATTGAAAAAAAAAACGGACAGATAGAACACTGGGACATATGGTGGAAGCAAAGCTATACAGAGAAAATCTCACACAGAAGGATACACATACACATTCATAAAAAGAGAGCAGGGGGAAAAATCAAAAATCTTGCTCTCCAAGTCCACCTCCTCAATTTGGGATAATTCGTTGTAAAAAGAGGAAAAGGGCGAAAAGTCTGAAATCTTGCTCTCTAAGTCCACCTCCTTAATTTGGGATAATTTGTTGTAAAAAGAGGAAAAGGGGGGAAAGTCTTAAATCTTGTCCTCAAAGTCCACTTCCTCAAATTGGGATGATTCGCTGTCCATTCATGCACTCCACAGACGCAGGGCACATCAAGCGGACCATGGAGATTTAATCCGCTGCCTCCGAGGCTGCACAGAGAGATTTCCCTGTCTCTTCTCTGCTCTCACAGCTCCCGGGTCTCAGCCTTGGACCTGGCCCTGCCTCTGCGCGTAGGTCGCCGGAGGGCGTCCGTTCTTTGCTCAGACAGGACGGCTTTAAAGGAGCCGCTGATTCGGGGGCTCTGGCTCACTCAGGCAGAGGGGAGGGAGGGGCGCGCAGTGTGGGGCGGGCCTGCGGCGGCAGAGGCCGGCGTGACATTGCACCAGACCGAGGCGCTCCGTGCGCTTTCCCGGGAAAGCTGTCCCTGGGTCCCGGGACCCCGGCAGTGGCGGGGTGCACAGGCTCCCCGGAAGGCGGGGTGGACAGTGACCTGCGCTTGCACTCAGGCCTTGTGGTGGTGGCAGCAGCAACCCCAGCGTCCCACGCCCGTCTCCGGGGTCCACGCCTTTAGCCGCTGCTTGCGCCCGTCTCTGGCGCTTCCCCAAGCAGCCCTCTTAATGCCCTCTCCTCACGCACCAGGAAACAAAAGGGAAGAAAAAGTCTCTTGCCTCTTCGGCAGCTCCAGACCCTTTCCCCGGACTCCCTCCGGGCTAGCCATGGTGCACTAACCCCTTCAGGGTCTCTTCCTGCCGCCAGCCCCAGTCCTCTCCCTGCGCTCAGACTGAAACCTGATATCCGAGCCTCAGCTCCCAGCCCCACCCGCCCCGGCGGCCAAGCAGACAAGCCTCTCGGGCTGGTGTGTGCCTGAGGGCACCAATCCTCTGTGCCGGAATCTCTCTGCTTTGCCCTCCACACCCCTATTGCTGTGCTCTCCTCCGCTACTCCGAAGCTTCCCCCTCCGCCACCTGCAGTCTCTGCCCGCGAAGGGGCTTGTAGTGTGTGGAAACCTTTCCTCCTTCACGGCTCCCTCCCACCAGTGCAGGTCCCGTCCCTATCCTTTTGTCTCTGTTTATTCTTTTTTCTTTTGCCCTACCCAGGTATGTGGGGAGTTTCTTGCCTTTTGGGGGGTCTGAGGTCTTCTGTCAGCGTTCAGTAGGTGTTCTGTAGGAGTTGCTCCACGTGTAGATGAATTTCTGATGTATCTGTGGTGAGGAAGGTGATCTCCGCGTCTTACTCTTCCACCATCTTCCTCCGGGGTCTAAACCATGGGTTCTTGTGATTTAGTTTCATGGTATTAATTTCCTTTGTATTCAGATTGAGTGATGTTTAGTTGCTAACTGATCAATTTAGTTGAGAAAATATACATTTTTTGGTATCTATAATGTGTAAGCACAGACAGCATAATAAAATTGTAAAAGATTATTCTTTCTATAACAGAGGTTTATGTTATGATGAAGAAAATTAACACATACCAGTAGGAGACCTTGGTCAGTATAGTAAACTGTGATGGGGTAGGTTCAACTCTAAACAATCACAACTTTAACCCTCAGCTGGACATTGATGCTATTTCCAAAAAGACACTACTCTCATGGGATTGACACTGTTTAAAAAGAAAAGTTTGGCCTTAGTGGGACTCCAGCAGAACCAAACAAAGTGACCCCCACAAAATGCCCATGCAACCCAAAGTCTGTGGTACTCCCATGAAATTAATAACTGCTGAGGATGAATTCACTACTTAAAATTACAAAACAATAGAAGAAAAAATAATAACAATGTCAAAAAGAGTTTATGGATACAACAAAACAGAGAACAGAACTTAAAAAATCTGTTAAACTAAAAAAGGAATCGATTGGGCTTCCCTGGTGGCACAGTGGTTGAGAGTCTGCCTGCCGATACATGGGATGCGGGTTCGTGCCCCAGTCCAGGAAGATCCCACATGCCGCAGAGCGGCTGGGCCCCTGAGTCATGACCGCTGGGCCTGTGCTTCCAGAGCCTGTGCTCTGCAGCGGGAGAGGCCACAGCAGTGAGGGGCCCGCGTACCGCAAAAAAATAAATAAATAAAAAAGGAATCAATTAAACAAAAGATGGAAAAAAACAGATATGAAAGAAAAATATATCAAACTAAAATTTTAGAAATGAAAAACATAGTTATTAAAACAATAGATAGAAGAGTGAACTGTATTTACAAAACAAAGACTTAGTTCTCATAAAGATTTCCTCAGGGAAATTACCAGAATATAACATAGGAAGATTAGGTGTTTATTAAGACACACTCCAACTTGTATTTTATAGGAGTTCCAGAAAGGGAAAATATGGAAAAGAGGCATATTTGAAAAATATACTGACTGAGATCATTTTATAATAGAGAAAAGACAAACTCTCAGATTGAAAAATCACCTCTAATCCTAATTAGGGGAAATGAAACAAAACACATGGTTGAATAAATAGCAGTAAATCTTCAGAATATCAAAGCTAAATATATATATTTTTTCAATCATATGGAGGAAACAGAATCCCTAAAATGAAAAGTTTCTGACTGGCTGCACACTTATCATGAGCAACAGGGTCCAAAAGTGTCTGAAGATATTAGTTGACCCAGAAGTCTGTTATGAATTAAGCTTTTATTGAGAAGAAAGGTGAATTTTCAGATTTACAAAGATTAATAAAATTTATAACTCTCAGATCCTATCTGAATAAAGCACTAAAGGATATATTACAGCAAGAAGAGAATCAAAGACAAAAAGAAGGTCTGGTGCACAAAAGCAAGGGTAAAAAAACAAGTTAAATATTTGGTAAATCTAATTTTCACTAGATTTTTAGTAATGGTATTACTATTACAAATATTTTAGAACAAAAGTAAGTAGATCTAAATTAATAATCAACAATGCCTTGGAGAATATAGGAATGTCTGCAATATTCTTATTGTGCAGGGAAAGAATAGAAATATTAGCTAATTTTGAATATTATTCAGTTAAGTATGCATGTTAAAATTTTTATATTTAATCAAATAAATAGAATAAAAGTCATGTAAGTTTGAATCCAATGAAAGGCACACACACAAGCACACGCACAGACGTACACACAGAAAAGGAAATAGAAATAGAAGGTAAGAATTCTGAAAATTAATACAAAGGAAATTTTGTTAAGTAGAAATTACAAAGTAAAATTAAACAAAAATGCATCTTTAATAGAAATTGGTATAAATGGATTAATACACCTCCTTATATTAGAACTTACTTTGATAGAAGAATATGATATGCTACTTCTGATTTACACACAACATACCAAGGACTAAGGAGGGAAAATGACATGGAATGACTTCTAGGATGTGGGATTTTGTCTTAGGTTTGAAAGAAAGGGCAGAATTTATCCGGGTCGTACTTGGGATATGTATGTGAAATGGATATTCTAGCCAGTATGAAATAATGTAGCAACATGCTAGAGGGGCAAAGTGCAAAACGTATTTGTTGAATTGTGGGAGAGGTAATAAGCACATAGTGTATGTGAAGCAAAACTATATGATGGAAAGATAAACAGGATTCTCTTACTGGAAGAATTTGCATTAGAAGACTAGAATTAGAGGTGGCAACAAGTTGGTACCTGTAATAAAGTCGAGCTAAGTTTGTGCACTGAATAAATGTGAAACTTTTTATAAGTTACTGCAATGATATAATCTACAACCCATTCATATGGAATATGAAGAAAATAATATAGATTTCATATATCTATTTTGAGTATTAAATTAGATAATTTTTGTTAAGAGCTCAGTTTATTATATGGCAAGTGTTAGAAGTTAGATAATTTTTGTTAAGAGCTCAGTTTATTATCTGGCAAGTGTTAGAATCATAGAAAATGTTAAACACTCATTACTTTTTTTTTTTTTTTTTTTTTTTTTTTTGCAGTACGTGGGCCTCTCACTGTTGTGGCTTCTCCCGTTGTGGAGCACAGGCTCTGGACACGCAGGCTCAGCGGCCATGGCTCACAGGCCTAGCCACTCCACAGCACGTGGGATCTTCCCAGACCAGGGCACGAACCTGTGTCCCCTGCATCCGCAGGCAGACTGTCAACCACTGGGCCACCAGGGAAGCCCAACACTCATTACTTTTATAATGTACTTTCTTCTGTAATGTAATGGTTGAAACTCTCCACTTTTTTCCTTTGGAGGGGAGTGGAATGGTGTTTTCTGATGATAGATAGAAAGGCAGGTTGAGAATGAGATCAAGAGATCTGTGTGTTTTAAATGAACTCTAGACACTTTGTGATCGATTGAACCACTGGCCTGAGTGCTCCGTGAGGGAACCTAGTTCACTTGTGTGTCTTCCATTCACTATAATGTCATCTTATAGTATGTGACTAACGATTAATTTTTATTACAAACAAGCATATAGAAGAGTTGAAAGAGAGGATAGCCTCTAAGATACGATAGTTGACCTCAAAATGTTTAACATTAAACTGCAGCATTATGATAGTGAATAAATCATATTAAATGATTATTACTCCAAAGAATTCACCAGTGGTAAACACATAAGCACATTCATTCATGTATTGAAAAACGACAAATTCTTTATAAGATTTTTCTATAAAATAGGCAAACCTATATCATGTTAATTTGTAACTATTCAGTCTCCCAGAACCTTTATTTTGGAGGCAGAGAAGGTAAAGGAATATGTGTTATTATAGCAGTGGTCTTCAAACTGACACAGACCTCTGGTTTTCCAGGAAGTTCGTGGGCATGAATAATTTAAAGAGAATAATCATCCAGACTCTCAACTTTTATATGTACCCTTTCCCAATTTTAACCTACTTCTGGTCCTCATTTTCCTTTCCAAACTCTCCTTTCACAATAACCCATTTTCCCTTTTGTAATAAAAAGGAAATCCTTTCATCCAGCAATGAGGCATTGTCATAGAGGAGAAAAAAACAAAAATTTCTAAAGAAGAAAACATAGAAATGATTGGTAAAAGCCTGAGCCATTGAGGAGATCCCTGTGACCATAAAGTACATGTAAGATATATTAAAGTGAGCACATTATGACAATATGCTCTACAGTGAAAATTTTCACATGGTTACAACCCTGTGCATTATTTATGTATGTGTGTATGTATGTATTTATTTATCTTTATCATCTATCATCTATTACTTATCTTGATACTCAGAAATTAGAGTGTAATAAGTATATTAATGTACTTACTGGAACTGATTAGGGAAGAGAGATTTTTCTGACAGAAATTGTCTGACTTGCAGATTGTTTTAATAATGAGCACTTCATTTCTCCAAAGAAGACATACAGATGGCCAAAAAGCACATGAAAAGATGTTCAATATTGTTAATTATTAGATAAATGAAAATCAAAACTACAATAAAGTATCACCTCACTCCAGTCAGAATGGCCATCATCAAAAATCTACAAATAATAAATGCTGGAAAGGGTAGGGAGAAAAGGGAACCCTCTTACACTGTTGGTGGGAATGTAAACTGGTACACCCATTATGGAGAACAGTATGGAGGTTCCTTAAAAAACTAAAAATAGAGTTACCATATGATCCAGCAATCCTACTCCTGGACATATATTCAGAGAAAAACATAATTCAAAAAGATACATGTACTCCAATGTTCATTGCAGCACTATTTATAATAGCCAGGACACAGAAGCAACCTAAATGTCCATCAATGGAGGAATGGATAAAGATGATGTGGTACATATATGCAATGGAATGTTACTCAGCCATAAAAAAAAAAAAATGAAATCATGCCATGTGCAGTGACATGGATGGACCTAGAGATTGTCTTGCTGAGTGAAGTAAGCCAAGAGAGAGAAGGACAAATATTGTATGATATTGCTTATATGTGGAATCTAAAAAAAACGTTATAAATGAACTTATTTACAAAACAGAAATGGAGTTACAGATGTAGAAACAATCTTATGGTTACCAGGGGGAAGGGGAGCAGGGATAAATGGGATATTAGGATCGACATATATACACTACTATATATAAAATAGATAACTAATAAGGACCTACTGTATAGCACATGGAACTCTACTCAACACTCTGTAATGACCTATATGGGAAAGAACCTAAAAAACAGTAGATACATGTATATGTATAACTGATTCACTTTGCTTTACAGCAGAAAGTAACACAACACTGTAAATCAACTATACTCCAATAAAATTTAAAAAAAAATAATGAGCACTTGCTTTATCATTAAGTCAAGTTGTGCATGTATTCATATATTGGAAGATCTAGACGTGCAGCTCAAAATACTTTCACTAAAATACATGTAAAGTACACTTGCAACAGCAATATATATATTAAGGCAGAAATACATACTTGGAAAATATTAAACTTAGACATTTTAATGTAGAATATGTTTGGTCAGGAAAACAGAAACCACTCCACATACTTTAAGCAGGAATGAAATTAAATGGCAAATTAGGTTCTTACAAAACCATTGAAAGAGATGGGTGATGAAACAGTCAGGAAAATCTCCACCAGCTTCAGATTCGCTCATAGCTTTTAGAGAATTAAGAAATTTCAAGAATCTCAGAAAACTACACCAATGACTATAGCTTCCCAGAGCATTAAGGAAGTTGATTTGCCAGGAAATGTCTTGAGCTTATGGGAAAACCTGTGGCTACTGCAGTTTCAACCTCTGCTAGGGAAACAATAACATAGCTTCTGTCCTTCTTATGTTTTCTAAGCCTCCTGCAAATGTATCTCACTGGCTGAATGTACCTCAGGACTCTGCTGCCAACTACTTAAAAAAAAAAAAAAATGTAGTTTCAAGGTTTCCAGCCTCTTTGATGGAGAAAAAGAATAAAAGTGAACAGGAATGGTGCTTACTTGCCTGTAGGCAGTCTGGCAAAAATGTTAAATTTTAAAATGTACTTCTTTTCAAAAAACACTTTAAAGATTAATCAGAAAAGAACTTTGAAGGCTAGTGTTCTAGAATGTCATAATCATCTATGACTGTCATAATAAAGTATCATAGACTGTGTGGCTTAAAAAACAGACATTTATATCTCACATTTCTGGAGGATGAGGAGTCCAAAGTCTAGTGCCAGCAGATTTGGTCCTCAGTGAGAACCTTCTTCCTGGCTTGCAGATAGTCACCTTCTCACTATGGGTTCACCTGGAGGAGAAAGAGAGCTATGGTCTCTCTTCCTCTTCCTGTAAGGACAATAATCCCATCATGGGGGCCCTACTCTCATAACTTCATCTAAACCTAATTACCTCCAAAAGGCCCCACCTTCAAATACTACCATGTTGGGAGTTAGGGCTTCAACATATGAATTCTGGAGAGACATGGATATTCAGTCCATAACATAAGAATATTCTCTCTTTTCATCCTCTACCACACTTCTGGTTTCTGTTATGTCCTCTCAGCCATTCCTTCAAGTTGGCCATTTCCCTTTTATTTTTATTTCTGGCTCCTTGATATGACCTCCTGCTAAACCTTTTAACATCTAGAAAGTTGTCTCAAATTTCACAGCTATCAAAGTTTTGTGCTTGGGCTTCCCTGGTGGCACAGTGGTTGAGAGTCCGCCTGCCGATGCAGGGGACACGGCTTCGTGCCCCTGTCGGGAAGATCCCACATGCCACGGAGCGGCTAGGCCCGTGAGCCATGGCCACTGAGCCTGCGTGTCCGGAGCCTGTGCTCCACAACGGGAGAGGCCACAATGGTGAGAGGTCCACATATCGCAAAAAAAAGTTTTGTGCTTGACCCTGAGTTTGTTGAGTTACTACTGCTTGTCAAGGTACAGTTTCTTGCTATATATACCCAGTGATTTCTGCCCAAAGAGCTACCAATCATACTTCCTAATTTTTTTATGTTTATTTTTTAAAATAACAAGTTAAAATTGACTTTTGTGGTATATGTTCTAAGATTTTTTATTGAGGTAAAATATATGTAACATAAAATTAACCATTTTAGCGTACAATTCACTGGTATTCAGTACATTCCAAATGTTGTGCATCCATTCCCTCTCTCTACTTTCAAATCATTTCATCACCCAAAAAGGAAACCCCACACCCATTAAGCAGTCACTCCCCATTCTCCTTCCCTCCAATCCCTGGCAACCCCTAATCTGCTTGCTTTCTTTATGGATTTATCTCTTCTGGATATTTAATGTAAATGGAATTATATAATATGTGATATTTTATGTCTGGCTTCTTTCACTTAGGATAATATTTTCAAGTTTCACTCACACTGATCCACAATATATCAATACATCATTACTTTTCATGTCTGAATATTTCCTTGTATAGCTATACACATTTTGTTAATTCATTCTGTTGTTGGACATTTGGATTATTCCAACCTTTTGGCTAGGGGAGCAGTGCTACTACGAACATTCGTGTATCAGATATGTTTTCATATTAAGAGAACTATCTGCTGTGTCTGAACTCTTTATAATTTTTCACTGGATGCAAAAGCTGCTGAGAGCACCCTGTTTCATAGATTTTAAAAACAAAAATTTCTGTAGAGTTGAACCTGATAGATAATATTAGCTAATATTTTTTACCTGATCACATGAAGCTATGAATAAATTGTTTTAAGAATAGCATTTCGTACCAAAACTTTTAGTAAGTTAGTAAATAAATAATAACAGTGGTCAAAATAACACTAATGGAATGCTTAATATATGCCCAGTAAAACATTAGTTATTTTGATTCACTTATTCTTTACAATAAACTATTATTATCCTAACTCTGTAGATGAGGTCACTGAGTTAGAATAACCTACTCAATGGCACAGCTAGGGAGTGGTGGATTCAGAGTATGATTCCAGAAAACGTTGTCCCAGAAACCAACATTGCACTATTTTTTTTTCCTACTAAAGGCTCAATCTCTCCTCTCATTTAATCATGTTTTAAAGCAATGCTGACTTGATCTCACTTGGTCATTAGTTCTTGTCTTCTTCCACAGATTTTAGTCTCCTTATCTCACTAACATCAAACTTCAAATTCTCTGCAGTGGCCTAAGTGCTCCTTTATGATCAGGCCCTTGGCAGCATCATTCACTTTTCCCTTCATACATTCTACTCCTTAACACTTTGCATTTTCTGTTTTCTCTGCCTAGATGAAATTTAATTTAAGCATTGTTCAATTGTCACTTCTTCACAAAGGCATTTCAAGTCAGCCTTTCTCTAATCACCAATCACTGACCTATCCTCTCACCTTGCTTTGTTTCTTTTATAGAAATTACTACCACCTGCATATATACATATATATATATATATATATATATATATATATATATATATATATATATATACACACATACGTTTGTAATTGTTCATGCCCCTCATGCTACCCACCCATGTAAAGTTTCTTCAGAGTAGAGACTTTTTAAAAATTTGCTGGTGCATTTCTAGTGTCTACTATGGCACCTGGCAAATGTATCATATGCAGTAAAGATTTGATGGATAAAGGGCTTCATTGAGTGAATTCCATGGGAGCTCCCCTGGATATTATCTGACTCCAGAATACACTGAATGTACTTAAGATATTCAAGTATCTTCTCCAGCATTAAACTATCATCTTGGTTCAACCTTCTAAGCCTTGACTACCTCTTATTTTTGGATGAGTTTTTCCATGGAAGATATAACATAATGCAGCTGGGGACCTGACTCATGGACCCTCTACTTATATCTAGACATGTCTATTTATAGGACCAGCAGAGCTTATGCTCAAGTTAAGATTCTGCTTGGTCAAGCTGAGGTAGACCCAGAAAAGTTGATTTTGATTTTTTATACCTTTTGAAAAATTTCTTTTGAAGTTGCTTCAGACGATTTGTAATTTGCTGGTCTGGTTCACTTAGAACTGGCTTCAAGGAAAGTACATAATCTGTTTCCTGGCTTTGAACTGGGATCAGTGGTGCACTGGTCAGGTGTATACACTTTTTCCTCCTTGTCACTAATTGGCCTCTGGTTTTAATTATATGAATTTTTCTTTCATTTGTTTTTTGTTTTATTTTGTTTGTTTTTCCTATCTCTCTGTTCATATATATTCTGATTTGTTTCTTTGTGGGAAGGAGGCACAGATGGCCATTTTCCTCTGTGTTATTTTCTGTGTAACTTTTCTCCTTATCCTTTAAGGTGATCGTGGTAACTTGGTAGAGTAGGATGAAAATCCTATGGAGTTTAACTCGTCTTCCTTGAAGTGACCTAACAGATTCTATTCCTATTTCTCTGAATCAACGGAGGAAAATCTGGGTTGAATATTAATATCTAATTTTATTTTTACCTACTCAAATATTTTTCATGAAGGTATATTATCAGTTACAGATTTTTTTTTTTCAAAGTTAGCTCTGTGGATTCATTGTACTGGAATAACTAGTGGTTCTTGTTGTTGAGCTCTGCTGCATACAGAGTTAGTGAATCACTAACTCTGGATAATAGGCCCAGAAATTTAACAAACTTCCTAGGTGTTTCTCTGTTACACTAAACTTGGGAATTATTGATCTACAGATATATTACTATGAAAAAACTTTTAACATATTTATTTTTGGGGGGGCATCTTACAAATTTGCCACATGGTTTCCAAACACTCCATTACTCCCACCTGAAATTATTTAAAAACTGTATTAAGTTGGTATTTGAAGAAATCTACATACCAAAATGCAAGAATTTTTTTAATTGTACTTTTTTGGTCTTGAACTCAAAATGTTCTATTTTCTAGTTGGTGTAATACTGGATTGAAGTTGTATAGATTCCATGATATTTAACATTTCTCATCAAACTGTTGCTATTTTCATCCTTACTGTATGAGAATATGGAATATATTTATGGCACTGTGTTGTATTGTTTTTGGCTACCAAACATACTTCCTGTGGAACAATAAACTGGTAGGCATCAATCATCATTCATTGTAGAAAATTCAATATATCAATCAAGAACATGATGTTCTTGTTTGGATGGTATAGACAGATTCCAAGAATCATCTTCCCTCATTTATCATCTTGAGAAAAATATAACAAACCCATATCTCTTATCCCATCTATAATATGTAGCAACATGTAAAATATATCTTCAATTTATTTGGATGCCTATATATGTCAAATATTTTGATATAATATTCTCTTTTTTATTCATAAACCTATGGCTTGTGGGGATTTTTGTAAATATATTTGATTGTTCTATTGAAAGAATTTCATTCAGTCTCCCGTAATATGAAGCTAGCTTTCATTGCTTTAACTCTCCCTCATTTTTAACATTCACTGATATTAATATTAAAATTAGCAAATGAGGGCTTCCCTGGTGGCGCAGTGGTTGAGAGTCCGCCTGCCGATGCAGGGGAAACGGGTTCGTGCCCCGGTCTGGGAAGATCCCACATGCCGCGGAGCGGCTGGGCCCGTGAGCCATGGCCGCTGGGCCTGTGCGTCCGGAGCCTGTGCTCCGCAACGGGAGAGGCCACAACAGTGAGAGGCCCACATACCACACACACACACACACAAAAAAAAAAAAAAAAAAAAAAAAATTAGCAAATGATGGACATAAAATTATAATAACAAAAGCCACTTTCTGAGATTGTATTGCTGATACAAACATGTAGCATTTTAAATAATATTAGTGGTCATTGGGTTACAGTTTACTAGATGTATTAGAAATACGCTTATTAATATGGCTTCAGTCAACTTGTGACCTGACAATCCAATTCACTTAGAACTAATGTTGTGTTATTTGGGCTCAGTAACTTGGGGTAGTATTGGGTACATCATGGCCTGGGAATGCCAGATAGATAAAAACTGTAGAAATATTTTCTAAACTACCTGTGAGGTATAACAGAAACTAGGTTTTCTACCTGAATATCAAGCAATTCATTTTTTTTTCATCTTAACAGTTATAAAAGTTTAGCATAAGCTGTCCCAAACCATCCAGCTGTTATTCTCCCTTATTTTCATAGAGTCAGAGAGGTTTGTCAGCTCCCTGAGCTGTCAGGGAGAAATTTAATGGCTTTATGGTGTACTCTGTGACATCCCCAGCACCCTTACTTTCTGTGTGGTGAAAAGCTTTTCTTTCCCAGCTGCAGGAATAGTATTCTTCAAATAGTTTCAGTTATTACATACTATTACTACATTACATTATATTGCATTATATTTGTTATATGATACTATTTTAAGTTACCATTGTATCATACCAGATTTTAATAGAAGTTTGATATATGAAAGAGAGTCCTATGTTAAGAGAGGCTCTAATGCTAATTCCATTTCTTTGGGAAAATATTTTAGCATCTCTGAATACCTGCCTGTCTATATTTCATGATTCTTGTGAGTTTCAAAATAGAGTGTGTATTCTATAGAGTTATAGAGAAAAAAAAGGTAATTTATAATAGTAATATTATGCTATATTTTACTAATTAAACACTTGTATGTTTTAGGTTATTTCTTCCGTAGTGTTGAAACATCTTGCATTCTCAGGAAAACAAGCTAGAATTGCATTTGGTTATCATGGACAGACCTAGTTAGCACAGACACAGTTAGAGTTTGAATCCTGATAGATTTAACTGTCCACTGATGTTTTATGAACTGAGTTTCCTCATATATTTATGATTCAATCAATCTCAAGGATTCTAAAAGGGCTTTTGTAATTTTACATAAAGTATTTCATACTGACCCTTGAGTAAGACACACAATTTAAGAGAGCTAGCTCACATGAATAAAATGTAGTCTATAAGTAACCATCTCTGAAATAAATTTCCTCTCTCCTTTATGCTAATCAGTGTACATAAGAAAAAAATTAATATATGCTCCCACATCATAGTAAAATATTGCATATTGAAAAATATTGAATATTGAAGTAGCAGTATGATAACTATTTAAAAATGAGTCTTCAGGCTATGACAATATAAGCAACATTATTTACTATGTTAATAGTAACCATGTTTGAAATTATGTGAATAAAAGGATGTTTCTAAGGTTTGTTTTCTATTGTGGTACATGGAATAACATGATTAATTCATAACTGTGATTTTGAAATCTGAAGAAAAGAAGTTTTAATATGTAAGACATCAAAATTAGGTAGTTTGGTGTCAAAGCAAGCAGAAGTAGATATGGAAAACCCAGGAGAACACAAACAAATAAGCTGGGATAGAATTTGGCTTCTTGAGCTTCCTCTCTGTCTCACGTCTTTCTCACAGCCTGTACCTGTTCCTGGGATTTGTCACTTTTCCCTAGATCCACAATGGACTACCCAACATTATAAATGTTTTGTTCCATGACTTGATTCAGCATGGATATCAGTTTCCCACATTAGATACTGGGGGTGGTCTGTGGTATCTTGGCTTTCATTCCTGCAAGTGAATGTGGCTCTATCAGGGCCTTCAAAGATGGATGTAGATGACCGATCTCATTCCCAACTTCCTAAGAATTTGTTGTACTTCCTCTATAGATTTACAGGGTCCCATATGTCCAAGAAGATCCCCATCATTAAGCCAAGCCTCCCTGTAGGACAGAGTAATGCAATCAATAAGGGAATGGGTCTCTTGAACCACTCGAGCACCATGTGGGGTCTACTGGAGAGCAGGATATGTGGTGATGTTGCTCAGTTTCCCTGCCTCCTGCCCAGTCAGAGAAATGTCATTGTTTCCTGTATCCCATAGCTGAACATACCATGCTTGGATACTTTCCCTGGCCTTTTGTTGGAACTTGACAGCTATATTAATAAGTTCAGCAGGCATATATTCTCTCATTATGAACATTTCTTGAATTGGGGACTGGGATTGTTGTTGATGTGCTTTTGCTTTTCCTTGTATTAGGGGTTGGATGGCACCAGACGTTTCATCTGTTTCATTATCAATCACAACATCTTCTTCTCTCTCTTCACTTTTCCAGGGATTCCACCTCTTAGCATTCCAATCAGTCTTTGTCATAAGCACTTGGATTTTAATCCACAGTGGTTTGCACTCTCTTAGTTTTGCAAAAAGGCATGCATGCTAAGGTTTCCAATTTATCACCCTGTTCTTGCATCTTGTGTGCCAACAGAGTAGTGGACACCCTAACGTCCTTCTCTAACCTCGGCTCTTCTTCTAACTTTCTAACACCAGCTTCAGCCTCTAGTTGGGCAATTCAGTGGCCAGCTGAACTGTCCACAGTAGAGGCCAGCTCCTTGTGCCAACCATTTGTTTTTCTTTTTTGCTGGAGTACACTATGTGCAGTTTCTCAAGCAAATGAATTAAACCTCCTGTTGTCATGCATCAGGACACAAGCATCTGACATATGGGCCACTTCTCCCTACATAGAGATGAATTGCCAACCTGAGATTTCCCCCAAAGATGCCTCTTTTCTACAACCCATTTCTTCAATCTCCTGACTGGCTCACCAACTGCTGTTTGAAACCTTGGGAGTTTAGGTGAAATTCAAAATTGGCCCCCATAAACGGAGGACAAGGAGAAATGAAGAAAGAAGCAGATCTCTCCAGATTGGCAGGTGGCAGGTTTAATAAGCAGAGAACTCACATAGGAGGTTTGTCTTGGGCAACTGCAAGATGAGTGGATCTCTGTACCCATCCACCAGAATTTTAAGAGTTTATATAAAGGCCTTAATGGGATTTAGTCATTTATACAGTCCAGATGGTCTCAGTAACACATTACTCTCTCAAAGCTGCTTCCTTGAAGTGGCTCCCAGTATGGAAATGGTAGGCAGAATGGACATTCCAAGGACACTGGACTGGATAAGGAGCCTCTGATTGCCTCAATCCAGCTCATGGGTCAAACAGTTGTCACATCCCCTCAATTACTTCTTCCAAAAGAAGTATAACTAAATGCAAACAAAGTTGGATTAAGAGGAACAAAATGTTTTATTAAATTCTCTCCTTTTTGTTCTTGATTTTGCCCTGTGTGATACAGTGTCGACTTCTTTACCAGTACTTAATTAATAATAGCTAGCTGGGTGAATTTATAAATATAGCAGTTAAAAGAATAGACACCTGAAGAAAACAATATTTTCAATGTGATTATTATGGAGAGTTACTGATCTGAGCACAAACTCGACACTTCCCAAGTACTTGTCCATAATAATTTTCTACTAAGCATTCTCTACCTCACTGGGGATGACCTCATATGTCACTGACAATAGAGATTCATTCATTTAATTATTCATCGTAGAATGAATCACTCTGATCGAACTCCTTAGAGGTGATATGGTGAATACAATCTCAAATACCTTTTGCTTATTTTCTTTTCCAGTTTGAAAAATCACTTAATTATAGAAAACTCCCTTGAATAAATATTCATACATAAAAAGGACATGTGTTGTCTCAAGAATCATCACCTTGTTGAAAATGGTGATTTCAGACAATTAGTAATTACCTTCTATTCACTTTGTTCCTAATTTTTCTACTTGCCTGTGAGATATATAGTCTTTGCAGAAGCACATTCAAAACTAACTAACAAAATTCTTATCTAATAAGAACCACTTTTAATAGAGTAATGATATATGGAACTAATCATTTTTTTCATTCTATTTGTAGAAAACTAGGTTTTCTGTATTACATTCTAAATACCTTCTGAGGGCTTTTGTTGATTCAAAATAAAAACTATATATAATTTGATCATCTTGATCCCTTATAAAATTTCCTAAGACCAATTTGTCTGTTTCTCACTGGCTATGAGGGACTTTCTTGACAAACAGTGAGAAGAGTGTTAAATATTCTTGTTTTGCACTTTAATTATTATTTATCCTAGGTTTTATTATACATCA
The DNA here is from genome assembly GCF_949752795.1 of Hyperoodon ampullatus. Lineage (NCBI taxonomy): Eukaryota > Metazoa > Chordata > Mammalia > Artiodactyla > Ziphiidae > Hyperoodon > Hyperoodon ampullatus. Next base: position 103,816,415 of record NC_136914.1, read on the forward strand.
TAGGTTTGCAAAATTTTTCTGTGAAGGGCAAAATAGTAAATATTTTTAGGCTTTGCAGGTTATTGGGTCTCTGTTACAACTACTAAATTTTGTCACTGAAGCACAAGAGCAGTCATAGACAAAATGTAAATGGTCCAGCATGGTTATGTTCCAATAAAACTGTATGTACAAAAACAGGTGGAGGGCTGGATTGACTCTCCTCCACATACTATCCTATTTATTTATCTGTTTCTCTTTAGAGCAAAAGATCTTGCAATAGAAATCTCTATTTTTCTATAATTATTATTCTTTTGTTCTTTTTCAGATTTTTGGGGGATAATTTCCATCAAGTTTTTATTGCTAGTATCCTACCAAAATCACTGTTATTAAGGACATGAACAGCTTCCACTTTGATAAATGCAACAATTAATTCCAGTCCTCATTTTATTACAACAATCAATGAAAAATTCAAAGCGTCAGTATAGAAGTGACAAAACATATGAAAACAAATGGCTGCCAAGTATTTAAAGAGATATTTAGATTCATAAAGAATAAAACAAAGCAATTATAAACACCATTAGCCATTTTAAAATTTCCTATATTAGGGAACTTTTTACTATTTTCAATGATAACTCCATTTTTTTTTTCACAGAGGTACATATGTGTGTGCAATAAATATCACTGCCCGAGAGGAAAAATGAATGAATTAATTAATTTAATAGCAATGTATACTACAGGTAGGCATACACATTTTAGAGTCCTTATTAAAAGTAATTAAAATGTAGAAATGAGGAATCTTAAAATTATGTAGAATTTGGAATTTGAACTTAAGAAATTTGCAGAAATGTAGAAATTACTATATACAAATAATGTTCATTGAAACATTTTAAAAAACAAGGGAATAATAAAAGCAAATTTCTAACATGCTCAGTTAAGTATGGTATTAGGTAAAAGTTATACCAATAGAAAGAACAGCAATTCTCAGATGGGAATAAACTTGCTATATTTTAGAAATTAAATGAAGGCCAGAGAAGCTGGGAAATAGCATTCAATGGGAAGAGTGTTGTAAAATGAAAGCAATCATGCAGGGTATATAATCCGTTTTAAAGCACTGGAATTTATCCAAAGAGCAATGAGAGGCCATTGAAGAATTTTTAAGCTGGGGATTATGAAATAAAACTTTTTTTTTCAAGTATTATTCTGGTTGCTGTGAGGAGAATAAATCATAGAAGGGGGAAGGGAGGCTACAAGGAGACCAGGAATATGGTGATGCAGTTTTCCAGGTGTGTAGGCATCATTTTTTTTTCAAATTTATTTTTATTAATTTATTTTTGGCTGCATTGGGTCTTCGTTACTGCACTTGGGCTTTCTCTAGCTGCAGGGAGTGGGGGTTACTCTTCATTGCAGCAAGCAGGCTTCTCATTGCGGTGACTTCTCTTGTTGCAGAGCACAGGCTCTAGGTGCGTGAGCTTAAGTAATTGCAGCACGCAGGCTCAGTAGTTGTGGCTCACAGGCTGTAGAGTGCAGGCTCACTAGTGGGGCACATGGGCTTAGTTGTTCCACAGCATGTGAGATCTTCCTGGACCAGGGATTGAACCCGTGTCCCCTGCATTGGCAGGTGGATTCTCAACCACTGCACCATCAGGGAAGTCCTAGGCATCATTTTTTCCCCGTGTTTTCCCTCTTTTGTGCCCATACATGGAAGACTGTAATTCTCAAACTCTTGCAGTTGACTATTTCTGGACCATATATAGGTGCATATATCCCTTCTAGGCAGATGCATTTGATTTCTAGTTTGAAATTCTCTAGTAATCTTTTTCTTACCATAGTGATTGAAAAAGACTGTATTAGAGTTCTCTAGAGTAACAGAACCAATAGGATATATAGAGAGTATATAGAAAGAAATTCATTATGAGGGATTGGCTCACCTAGTTGGGGAGGCTGAGAAGTCCTGTGATCTGCTTTCTGCAAAGTGGAGGCCCAGGATAATGGGAGTATAGATTTAATCCAATCCTGAAGGTATGAAAAACAGCAAAGACAATGAAGTTAATGTTATTAAAAAGTAAAGATAAACAAAGTCAATATATTGTGTCAGACAGACTGGTGGCCTGATTAAATAAAGACTCTGAACCACTGGTTCACATCATCTCATCTTCTAAATATATTCAAATTTTATTCCCCCCCACACACACACATTATATTTTTTCTGTCTTAAGCCTATTCAATTCTTTTTTCGTTAGAAAAAAAAGGGGGAAAGTAGAGAGGATGAAAGAGAGAGAGAAAGAAAATCAAAGCAGGCATTGTTTTTGAACAAATGGTCAGAAAGAACTAATTTTCTTAAGAATATGCTGCTCTTTTACACAGCCTACCCAGCAAGACAGAGAAGCAGGGGACTGGATGCTGATAATGGTAATTTCTTACATTAGAGATGTGATAGCCTGAATTCTGAAATTGTTATGTGAATATAACTTATCTGCTCAAAGTAGTTTGTATGTTCAGATTACTCACACTTAGTGTGTACATGTGTATATGTGTGTGCATGTAACTGCTCCATCGTGAGCATGTAGTCATTTCAGTGTATTCTATGTAAGGCAATCAGAGGCGAATTAAGGGACAGAATCTTATTCTCAAGAAACATATTTTTTAACAATATCTTTAAGTGTTAAAAGTGCTTGAAATAAAAATAGATTGCTATTGAAATACAAATTTTCAGCAGTTCTTTTAGATGCTTCTATGTCTATGGTCAAGTATAGGATTGAAATAGTACACAACAAAACAGAAGGAAACTGCTGGTCCAACACAGACATATAAAAAAGAATGTGAAAGAAGTTGAGGCATAAGGGATAGAATGAGAAGCTCAAAAAAACTGAGCAAGTTTCCCAGAAAGAAAGAATAGGGGGAATGGAGAAGAAGCAAGATTCAAATTGAAAACTGCTGACAATTTTTCCAAAATAGAAGATCCATATTCTCAAATTATTTCTCCCTATTGAGTGCCAAGTAAAACAGTAATAATTAAGAGATCCACAGCTCAATACAAGTTAGTGAACATAAAAAAATCATAACAAAAAATTACAAAATACTAAAAGGACCTAAAAGGAAAAACAAAATACCCCCCAAAAAATATGGCAATAAGGCAAAGATTAGAAGAAATAAAGAAGGAAAAAAATTATTTTAACTTGCGATAGCCCCTTTAGAAGTCCAATAATTTATGTCAAAGTCATAAAATATTTACATGGATCACTTGGTGTCATTTCCCACCGTTGTTCCAAAGGCCACATTGCTAATCAGCCATAGTGCACTTCCCCTGAGCTGAAATCCTTGGCACTTTTCCCAACAATGTGCTTGGCATTGAGATAAACCATAGTTTCCATTCCAGAATGGCTAAAATAGAGTGTGGAAAATGGTAGATTTTCAGACACTGACAATAAAATTTTCACCTCTATGCAAAAAGAGGATCTTCTCTTGCCTGGCATGGCCATTTGCACAGGTTTCATGACCCAGTAATGTCTGTGCTTCCTCCTGGTGGGATTTTCCAGCCATGGGGCATCCTCATTAAGCTGTAACTCAGCCCCCTTCTCTCTGAGTTATGAGTATCCCTGCTTTTCATTCTTCTCTTCTACTATGTTCTAGTTCATAAGATGAGAAGTAAAATGTCTCACTTTTACATTTCTTTCAGTACTGTTTTTAATATAGTATATGTAAAAGATTTTCCTGGTTTACATCACCAATGCAGGTTTTTAAAAAAATATATATATATTTGTTTTATTTTATTTATTTTTGGCGCATTGGGTCTTCATTGCTCTGTGGGTGTTTTCTCTAGTTGTGCTGAGAGGGGGCTACTCTTTGTTGTGGTGTGCAGGTCTCTCACTGCAGTGGCTTCTTTTGTCATGGAGCACAGGCTTTAGGCACGCGGGCTTCAGTAGTTGTGGCACAAGGGCTTAGTTGCTCCACGGCATGTGAGATCTTCCCGGACCAGGGCTCGAACCCATGTCCCCTGCATTGGCAGGTGGATTCTTAACCACTGCGCCGCCAGGGAAGCCCCACAGATGCAGTTTTATCCTAATTTTATAGCAACTATCTTCACAAAAATGTAGGAATTAGGGGAAATGCTGCTATCTTCCTTGAAAGTTCTGTCAATGTCTACTTTTAATATCCCTATACTATGTGAGGTTTTTCTGATGATCAAGGTTGGGAGAAAATTTTACTATAAATCCTAAGACTACTGGGATTCTGGGATTATAATACTACAGTGCTTCTCAAATACTTTCATCAAAGTAGTTCTTATGATAGGAGAGAAGGAATGCTTACTTCCAGTTGTCTTGAAGGCATGTCCTAAGCATCCTTAGTGAACATAACACTTGTTTTGAAATTATAAGGTTTAACATATAAAGCATGAAAATATTTCCAAACAGATGCCACATCAATGTAGTTTTAATATAAAAATATTTCAAAATTGTCACTGACTAAACTTGACATTCCAAAAGGAACACTGTATTTATTATGAGAATAAATATACTACTCTGTCATGCACCATCAGTTAACTCGCATCTTGAAGGTGCTATACATTAGTTTGAAAAGGCCAGTTCTATGACAATCTTTAAATATAAAATATATATTTATTGTAATGTCAAATAAGTTTTTCTGAAATTACAATAATAAAAATAATCTCAATTTTATGGAAAGACATGACAGTCCATTCAGAAAATCTTTGATGCTGCAATTACTGCTATCAAGTCCACATTAATTTAATATAATTTTTATTTGTCATGTATTGCTACTTACAGTGTAGGATAAAAATGTAATGGTAAAATATATCCAAGCACCTGGGTTTTACTGACAATAATGACAACAAAATCAATGGATTCTATCAGTTGTACATAAGTTATTGTTTTCAGAATAGTTTTCTTAATTTATTAATAATGTAAAATAATACCAGTACATACAAACTATACACAAACATATGCAAGATAATTAAATCTCTATAGATCAGCTCACAATTGTGTACACTTTAGAGTACGGACACAAAACAACTGGCGAGGAGTGAAAAATGAGATTGCCTAATACCATTTTCCAAGGTAGATAAGAAATCTTCTTCCCAATAGAACCTACTATATGTGTCCTTTATTCTTAACTTTTATTTAGTAACAGCATTTGGAAGTATACCATCCATTTATATGATTTATTCACATGAGCTGTAAAAACAAATCCTTAAATAATGTATTTTTTAACTTGTAAGCAATTTATTGAACATTTTATATGGTCTCTCTTTACATTCTTCTCTTTAATCTGTCTTTTGGCTTGAAATCGGACTTATTTCTGAAAAACAAAGCAATGCAATCAGCTCAAAGCTCTAACTTTGTTCTGCTTTTTTTTTTTTTTTTTTTTGGTCAGTGATCCATATATAGTTTGGAGCTTTGAAAGAGAGTGGAGGTCTAGAAATTTATGTTATTGAAAATAATTAAATTTCAGAAGCAGGAGTGTGAAAAAAGACATGAGCGAACTAGAGCTCTTATAAGCTCTATTGCAACTATATAATTTTACAAAATCATTTGACCTAAATTCTAACACTTATAATGTCATTAGAGATGAGCTTTTTTTCTCTTTTAAAACTAAATTCTATTTGTTGATACAATCACACTCTGTGGCATTGACAAATTTTCAGCAGCTGGATGAGTTTCAGTACATTGTTTCAAGAAATGTAAATCATCAAAAGAATTTCACAAAACCAATTTTTTTGGCACTTTTCACTGCTTTTTGGAAATTTCTTGACAGTTGAGTTCATCAAAAGTGACAAGTAACAATTAATTGTATTTTTCCTCACTAAAGATTTGAAGAAAAATACTGACTACAACCAGCATTTAAGACCCCAGGAAACATCACTGTTTTTTCTTCAGAAAGCACAGAATTGGGATTTGCCAAAGCAGCATGGGTTAATATCTTTATATGCACACTTAAAGGAATACGTGAAGGTCTAAAGTAAATACACACAATAAGAAAGAGTTAAGTAGATGTTGCACAGTTGAAGTCTTCAACATTACTTTGAAACACTTTTTTTTTAAATAGAATGTAATTGTATGAGAAAACTTAAGCCTATTCAGTATTATTATAACCTTATTTCATTTACTGTCCTTTGACAGACAATTTGGAAATTTTAAGAAAACTGTTCTTTAAACTTTAAAATGCAAATAATAATTTTTCACAGCACATGATGATAGCACCTCAGTAGAATCTACGCTTGGATTAGAATGCAATGATTTGACTTTGCTGATATAGGCTGATCTAACATGCTGAACTGGGTGTTCTCTATGTGAAGGTTATTACTGAAAAAAACTAAAGATTTCAGATATTTGTGTTCAGGATGGGCTACAGGCATTTTATAGAATCATATGTATTGAAACTGAAGTTTCTGCTGATATGGAAGATTAGTAATACCAAATTTTAATTTGATTTAGAGGCTACTTTTAAAGACAAAGGGAAATTTGGAAATGATGCTACAAGTAAATTTCTATACAATTCATTGTAGCAAAAAGATAGGAATAATATGATCTTATAAAATCCAACAGTATTTACTTAGTTGTCAGTTCTTGTGGTCTATGGATGGTAGTGCAGAATGACAGATAATAATAATAATAAAAAAAAATTTAGTTAAACCAAGTGTTAATTCATGTGTCCCAGGTGGTTTCCTTCTTGTGTCCTATAATTGTATTGAAGGATTTATAAATGTAAAACTCCACTGTTTTCAAAATTCCTGAGACAATGTCTTAATTTGTTTTGTCTTTTCTATCCTTCTCTCTTCACGAGCACACACACATGCACACTTACACACACACATATGAACACACAGAATCTTACAAACCAGCAGGGGTGCAACCACCATATACACCTTAACACAAATCCCTAATTTCTGCCTTTGTATCAGAAATAAAGCTTGACTAAGAACAGATGAGAAAATTCAGTTTAAAAAAAGAGAGACAAAAAAACAAATAACAAATACGAAGATTTAAAATATTAAAAGTGGTTCAGCAAAACATATTTGTCTGTTTATCCCCTTTTCAAACTCTTACTTTTTTGCTGCTACTGTTTTTACTGCTCTAAATATTATATTATGTGTCAGTTACATCTCAATATGGCTGGAATAAAAAGAAATAAACATTCAAGTTTCCCCCGCTCTCTTTTAAAAGTTTGAAAATGCAGTTTGCTATTTTTTGTTTTATTTCTTATAGTAATAATTAAATTCTAAAATTACAAAAGAAGTCATGAAAGAAAGCAATAGATAATTCAAAAATATCTCTCAGGGTAAATCTATTGTTACAATTGGGTGAATATCATTACAGATATTTCTTTATGCATCTGTATATGGAGAATGATGTCTATATCCATGCATGCATGCCTGCATGGATAGATGGATGAGTAGTTGTAGAACAGATAGTCAGACTGATAGATAGATTTTAAAATAAGATCATACTTTTAAAGATATTTACAGTAAGTATCATTAAATGGAAGCAAATAATCGTTTTTAGCATGAAAGTATTTGGGTAGAGTGTTGTTGTCTGGACAAATTTATTTGATCTATGCCATATACCTCTGAAACACATGGGTTGGTGAAAGAAGGAGCTTGGTTTGTGTGTAGCTCCTGAAAATTCCAGAGAAATATACACATTATCTTCTACAGAGCTGTTTTTTTTGTTTGTTTGTTTTGTTTTGCGGTACGTGGGCCTCTCACTGTTGTGGCCTCTCCTGGTGCAGAGCACAGGCCCCAGATGTGCAGGCTCAGCGGCCATGGCTCACGGGCCCAGCTGCTCTGCCACATGTGGGATCCTCCCGGACTGGGGCACGAACCCATGTCCCCTGCATCGGCAGGTGGACTCCCAACCACTGTGCCACCAGGGAAACACAACAGAGCTGTTTTTGAGGTTAAGCAATGTTATAACCCCGCTTGCCCTGCTTTTCTGTGCTATTTCTTTCTAGAGATTTAAATATATATATATATATATATGTATATATATATATATATATATATATATATATATATATATATATATATATACCACGGTTTATTTCATTCAGTCAGGGCTTATTTCAGTCCCATGAGTTTCTGCTCACATTCCCAATTCCTAAACATGACTGAAAAATGACATAATCAGAAGCCATTCATTCTAGCACCTTCCCTGGTACCATGAATATGCAGCACTGTCTATGCTTAATGTTTTTGCCATAGCAGTGTATTCATAACTCACCCACCTCCACCTCAATCAACTCTGAGACAGAAAAGCATTGGTAAGAATTCTTAGGATTAATTCGATTCTCCTTCTCCTCTCAGTGCTGTTTGGCTGGAGGAGGCCAAGTAGTTCTGATCTAAAATCTTTTTTCTTTCCCTTATAGCTACATTTTCCTCCCTTAACAGTTCATTTATTTTTCTCTTGTCTATTTGATACTGGTACATAAATGAAATTTTATTTTAATATCTTTATTTCATTTTGTGTTGGAAAAGAGAGCATCTATACTTCTGTTTTATTTTGTCTGACCCACTCCAAGTCCAGGTTTTAATATCATATTAGGTTTGCATGCATGTAAGTACATGAACACAAACACAGAAACACACACACACCAGAAGATATGTGTAGGTTAGAGATATAAAGTACACTACTTGCTAAATCTTTTTTCAGACATTCATTATATTAAACTTTCATTTTGTTCAAAAGGAAAAATGCCTACCAAATTATAATTTATGCTTCCTCACCATTTTATTTACTTGTGTTGTACATCATTTCAGCCAGGTGTTGGCACATTAATCATAATCTCAGCATGCTTCACTAACTTTAACATTATTTCTGAAGTATTGTAAATTCTTTCCCTAATCCAGATCCTCTACCCCAGCTCCAAGAATAACATATAGAAAACCTTCAAGCATTCATTAACTAAATGTTCTACAATGAGTTATTTTTTAAACCTACAGTTTATTACCGTAAATAATTGCTGGATTCACCAAGTAAACAAAGAACAATAAAAGTCTATAAAATATAATACTAAAATTAAATAAAAATCCCATGAGGGACAGCTGATGGATAATAGTGGATTATATTACACTAAGGCTGTCACTAGTCACAGAAATCATTTTTCAGCTTTAATATTCAAATCACATAGCAGGAGCTACATATACCTTATACCTATAACTATTTTGTACTGACACCATTAATCCACATCAAACATTATGACATTATAAAACTCTATCACATAAAATATTACTGTCACTTGATTGAATAGATTTTTATTTTTGTCCTTCTTCTTCATCTTTTTTTTTTTTTTTCCTGAAAATATATTGGTCAAATACTTGTCTGATATATGTGATACTTTATTCTCTAAGCTCTTTACATCAAAATACTAGTGTTCCTCTAATGTTAAGCATGTAAATCATTAATACATGTTCTACCACTAGTTAACTAGATTGGGGAGACACTGCCTGTTGAAATCAATGCTTGAATATTTACAACTCTCATTAGCATATTAAAAAGTCAGAGTAGGCTTACATTAAAGAAAAATAAATGTTTAACTTTTTGTTAAATCTAGTAGTTACCAAACTTTTTGGACTAGCTGATTTGTCATATTGTAGAGCTAATCAGGAATGTGTACGTTGTTGTTTCACAGAAGTGGTCATAGAGGGATTCTCTGAGGATATCTAAGGTGAAGGACAAGGAAGAATTAGCTAAGGAAATACAGGCTGAGATAAAAATTGTATCGGCATTTAAAATGTTTAACCAGCAGTCTGCACAACTTCACTGGCACTGACCAGTCAGAGGATACTCATGCTGTTAAACCAGACCTGGACCCTAGAAATGAATCATGGAAACCCTTCTGTCCTGGCATTAACCCTTTTATTCCTGGATCATGTGGCATTTTGAAGTCCCAGGGTGGCTGTCAAAGTAGCTCAGGCAGCAGAGAGTGGAAAGCCTAGGATCTTAGGAGATGGATATTTAGCAATCAGCATTAAAAATTTGAACATTTTACTAGAAGTAATAGTTTGTGGCTGAACTATTAATACAATCCTGTATAAGACTGACCTCACCTTAAGGACAAATCTGAGAAAAGGAACAGAGATCAGAGGAGATATGCTGTCTTTTTTAGTAAGTTTTTATTAAATTAAACAAGCTGAACTTTTTCGTCTTCTAAAAGTTCAGTAAGAAATCCCCTTTTTAAGGCAGATGTAGAGGACATGGCCAGTCACTACATTTGGATTATAGTGTAAGAAAATTGTTTCTGATTCTATCAGGATGTCAATCCTTGAGATACTTTCTTCTCCATAATCCAGAATCTTGAAATAACACTTAAAAACCATGATAAGAAAGATGGCGGAAGAGGAAGACACGGAGATCACCTTCCTCCCCCAAAATACATCAGAAATACATCTACATGTGGAACAACTCCTACAGAACACCCACTGAACGCTGGCAGAAGATCTCAGACCTCCCAAAAGGCAAGAAACTCCCCACGTACCTGGGTAGGGCAAAAGAAAAAAGAAAAAACAGAGACAAAGAATAGGGACGGTACCTGCACCAGTGGGAGGGAGCCGTGAAGGAGGAAAGGTTTCCACACACTAGGAGGCCCCTTCGCAGGTGGAGACTGCGGGTGGCGGAGGGGGGAAGCTTCGGAGCCGCCGAGGAGAACGCAGCAACAGGAGTGTGGAGGGCAAAGTGGAGAGATTCCCGCACAGAGGATCGGGGCCGACCAGCACTCACCAGCCCGAGAGGCATGTCTGCTCACCCGCCGGGGTGGGCAGAGCTGGGAGCTGAGGCTTGGGTTTCGGAGGTTGGATCCCAGGGAGAGGACTGGTGTTGGCTGCGTGAACACGGCCTGAAGGGGTTAGTGCACCATGGTTAGCCAGGAGAGAGTCCGGGAACAAGTCTGGAGCTGCCGAAGAGGCAAGAGACTTTTTTCTTGCCTCTTTGTTTCCTGGCGCTCGAGGGGAGGGGATTCAGAGCGCCGCTTAAAGGAGCTCCAGAGACAGGTGTGAGCTGTGTCTAACAGTGCAGATCCCAGAGACTGGCATGAAACACTAAGGCTGCTGCTGCGGCCACTAAGAATCCTGTGTGCGAGCACAAGTCACTATCCATGCTGCCCCTACCAGGAGCATGTGCAGCCTGCCACTGCCAGGGTCCTGAGATCCAAGGACAACTTACCTGGGAGAACACACAGCACGCCTCAGGCTGGTGCAATGTCACGCCGGCCTCTGCCGCTTCAGGCTCGTCCTGCACTACGTGCCCCTCCCTCCCCCTGGTCTGAGTGAGCCAGAACCCCCGAATCAGTGGCTCCTTTAACCTTGTCCTGTCTGAGCGAAGAACAGACGCCCTCCAGAGACCTACACGCAGAGGCGGGGCCAAATCCAAAGCTGAACCCCAGGAGCCGTGCGAACAAAGAAGAGAAAGGGAAATTTCTCCCAGCAGCCTCAGGAGCAGCGAATTAAATCTCCACAGTCAACTTGATGTACCCTGCATTGGTGGAATACCTGAATAGACAAGGAATCATCCCAAAATTGAGGCGGTGGACTTTGGGAGCAATGATATATATATATTTTTTCCCCCTTTTTCTCATTCTGTGAGTGTGTATGTGTATGCATTGGTGCATGATTTTGTCTGTATAGCTTTGCATTTACCATTTGTCCTAGGGTTCTATTTTTTTTTTTTTTTACTTTAGAAATTTTTTTCTTAATAATTATTTTTTATTTTAATAAAATTACTATTTTATTTTATTTTATTTTATTTTATTTTATTTTATCTTCTTCTTTCATTCTTTCTCTTTTTTCTCCCTTTTATTCTGAGCCTTGTGGAGGACAGGTTCTTGGTGCTCCAGCCAGGTGTCAGGGCTGTACCACTGAGGTGGGAGAGCTAAGTTCAGGACACTGGTCCACAAGAGACCTCTGAGCTCCATGTAATATAAAATGGAGAAAATCTCTCAGAGATCTCCATCTCAATGACAAGACCCAGCTCCACTCAATGACCATCAAGCTACAGTGCTGGACACCCTATGCTAAACAAGTAGAAAGACAGGAACACAACCCCATCCATTAGCAGAAAGACAGGAACACAACCCCATCAATTAGAAAAGAGGCTGCCTAAAATTATAATAAGGCCGCAGACACCCCAAAACACACCACCACACGTGGACTTGCCCACCAGAAACACAAGATCCAGCCTCATCCAACAGAACACAGGCACTAGTCCCCGCCACCAGGAAGGCTACACAAGCCACTGAAACAACCTTAGCCACTGAGGACAGACACCAAAAACAAGGGGAACTATGAACCTACAGCCTGTGAAAAGGAGACCCCAAACACAGTAAGTTAAGCAAAATGAGAGGACAGAGAAACACACAGGAGATGAAGGAGCAAGGCAAAAACCCACCAGAGCTAGCAAATGAAGGGGAAATAGGCAGTCTACCTGAAAAAGAATTCAGAATAATGATCATAAAGATGATCAAAATCTTGGAACTAGAATGGATAGAATACAAGAAACGCTTAACAAGGACATAGAAGAACTAAAGGGCTAACAAACAGTGATGAATAACACAATAAATGAAATTAGAAATTCTCTAGAAGGGACCAATAGCAGAATAACTGAGGCAGAAGAACGGATAAGTGACCTGGAAGATAAAATAGTGGAAATAACTACTGCAGAGCAGAATAAAGAAAAAAGAATGCAAAGAATTGAGGACAGTCTCAGAGACCTCAGGGACAACATTAAACGCACCAACATTCGAATGATAGGGCTCCCAGAAGAAGAAGAGACAAAGAAAGTTACTGAGAAAATATTTGAAGAGATTATAGTTGAAAACTTCCCTAATATGGGAAAGGAAATAGTTAATCAAGTCCACAAGGCACAGAGAGTCCCATACAGGATAAATCCAAGGAGAAACACACCAAGACACATATTAATCAAACTATCAAAAATTAAATACAAAGAACAAATATTAAAAGCAGCAAGGGAAAAACAACAAATAACACACAAGGGAATCCCCATAAGGTTAACAGCTGATCTTTCTGCAGAAACTCTGCAAGATAGAAGGGAGTGGCATGACATATTTAAAGTGATGATGAAGGAGAAAAACCTACAACCAAGATTACTCTACCCAGCAAGGATCTCATTCAGATTTGACAGAGAAATTAAAACCTTTACAGACAAGCTAAAGAGAAGAGAATTCGGCACCACAAAACCATCTTTACAACAAATGCTAAAGGAATTTCTCTAGGCAGGGAACACAAGAGAAGGAAAATACCTACAATAATAAATGAAAAACAATTAAGAAAATGGTAATAAGAACATACCTATTGATAATTACCTTAAATGTAAATGGATTAAATGCTCCAATCAAAACAAACAGATTGGCTGATGGATACAGAAACAAGACCATATATATGCTGTCTACAAGAGACCGACTTCAGACATAGCGACACACACAGATTGAAAGTGAGGGAATGGAAGAAGGTACTCCATGCAAATGGAAATCAAAAAAAGGTGGATTAGCAATTCTCATATCAGACAAAATAGACTTTTAAACAAAGACTATTACAAGAGAAAAAGAAGGACACTACATAATGATCAAGGGAACAATCCAAGAAGAAGATATAACAATTGTAAATATTTATGCACCCAACATCGCAGCACCTCAATACATAAGGCAAATACTAACAGCCATAATAGGGGAAATTGACAGTAACACAATCATAGTAGGGGACTTTAACACCACACTTTCACCAATGGACAGATCATCCGAACTGAAAATAAATTAGGAAACACAAGCTTTAAAAGATACATTAAACAAGATGGACTTAATTGATATTTATAGGACATTCCATCCAAAAACAACAGAATACACATGCTTCTCTAGTGCTTTGGAACATTTTTCAGGATAGATCATATTTTGGGTCACAAATCAAGTCTTGGTAAATCTAAGAAAATTGAAATCATATCAAGTATCTTTTCCAACCACAATGCTATGAGATTAGATATCAATTACAGGAAAAAATCTGTAAGAAATACAAACACATAGAGGCTAAATAACACACTACTTCTTAACCAAGAGATCACTGAAGAAATCAAAGAGGAAATCAACAGATACATAGAAATAAATAACAATGAAAACACAATAACCCAAAACCTATGGGATGCAGCAAAAGCAGTTCTAAGAGGGAAGTTTATAGCAATACTATCCTACCTTAAGAAACAGGAAACATCTCAAATAAATAATCTAACCTTACACCTAAAGCAATTAGAGAAAGAAGAACAAAAAAAACCCCAAAGTTAGCAGAAGGAAAGAAATCATAAAGACTAGATCAGAAATAAATGAAAAAGAAATGAAGGAAACGATAGCAAAGATCAATAAAACTAAAAGCTGGTTCTTTGAGAAGATAAAATTGAAACACCATTAGCCAAACTTATCAAGAAAAATAAGGAGAAGACGCAAATCAATAGAATTAGAAATGAAAATGGAGAAGTATCAACAGACACTGCAGAAATACAATGTATCATGAGAGATTACTGCAAACAACTATATGCTAATAAAATGGACAACCTGGAAGAAATTGACAAATTCTTAGAAATGCACAGCCTGCCGAGACTGAACCAGGAAGAAATAGAAAATATGAAGAGACCAATCACAAGCACTGAAATTGGAACTGTGATTAAAAATCTTCCAACAAACAAAAGCCGGAGATCATATGGCTTCACAGGCGAATTCTATCAAATATTTAGAGAAGAGCTAAAAACTATGCTTCTCAAACTCTTCCAAAATATAGCAGAGGGAGGAACACTTCCAAACTCATCCTACGAGGCCACCATCACCCTGATACCAAAACCAGTCAAAGATGTCACAAAGAAAGAAAACTACAGGCCAATATCACTGATGAACACAGATGCAAAAATCTTCAACAAAATACTAGCAAACAGAATCCAACAGAACATTAAAATGATCATACACTATGATCAAGTGGGGTTTATCCCAGAAATGCAAAGATTCTTCAAAATAGGCAAATCAATCAACATGATACACCATATTAACAAACTGAAGGGGAAAAAACATATGATCATATCAATAGATGCAGAGAAAGCTTTTGACAAAATTCACACCCATTTATGATAAAAACCCTCCAGAAAGCAGGCATAGAGGGAACTTTCCTTAACAAAATAAAGGCCATATATGAAAAACCCACAGCCAACATCATTCTTAATGGTGAAAAACTGAACCCATTTCCACTAAATCAGGAAAAAGAAAAGGTTGCCCACTCTCACCAGTATTATTCAACATAGTTTTGGAAGTTTTAGCCACAGCATTCAGAGAAGAAAAAGAAATAAAAGGAATCCAAATTGGAAAAGAAGTAAAGCTGTCACTGTTTGCAGATGACATGATACTATACATAGAGAATCCTAAATGTGCTACCAGAAAACTACTAGAGCTATTCAAAGAATTTGGTAAAGTAGCAGGATACAAAATTAATGCACAGAAATCTCTTGCATTCCTATACACTAATGATGTAAAATCTGAAATTGAAATTAAGGAAACATTCCTATTTACCATTGCAACAAAAATAATAAAACACAGAGGAATAAACCTACCTAAGGAGACAAAAGACCTGTATGCAGAAAATTATAAGACACTGATGAAAGAAATTAAAGATGATACAAATAGATGGAGAGACATACCCATGTTCTTGGATTCGAGGAATAAACATTCTGAAAATGACTCTACTTCCCAAAGCAATCTACAGATTCAATGCAATCCCTAACAAACTACCACTGGCATTTTTCACAGAACTAGAACAAAAAATTTCAGAATTTGTATGGAAACACAAAAGACCCCAAATAGCCAAAGCAATCTTGAGAAAAAAACGGAGCTGGAGGAATCAGGCTCCCTGATTTCAGACTATACTACAAAGCTACAGTAATCACGATAGTATGGTACTGGCACGCAAACAGAACTATAGATCAATGGAACAGGATAGAAATTCCAGAGATAAACCACGTACATGTGGTCACCTTATTTTTGAAAAATGAGGCAAGAATATACAGTGGAGAAAAGACAGTCTCTTCAATATGTGGTGCTGGGAAAACTGGACAGCTACATGTAAAAGAATGAAATTAGAACACTCCCTAACATCATACACAAAAATAAACTCATAATGGATTAAAGACCTAAATGTAAGACCAGACACCATCAAATTCTTAGAGGAAAACATAGGCAGAACACTCTATGACGTAAACCACGGCAAGATCCTTTTGGACCCACCTCCTAGAGAAGTGGACATAAAAACAGAAATAAACAAATGGGATGTAATGAAATGTAAAACCTTTTGCACAGCAAAGGAAACCATAAAGAAGACCAAAAGAAAACCCTCAGACTGGGAGAAAATATTTGCCAATGAAGCAACTGACAAAGGATTAATCTCCAAAACTTACAAGCAGCTCATGCAGCTCAATATCAAAAAAAAACAAACAACCCAATCCAAAAATGGGCAGAAGACCTAAATAGACATTTCTCCAAAGAAGATATACAGATTGCCAACAGACACATGAAGGAATGCTCAACATCATTAATCATTTGAGAAATGCAAATCAAAACTATAATGAAATATCATCTCACACTGGTCAGAATGGCCATCATCAAATAATGTACAAACAATAAATGCTGGATTGGGTGTGGAGAAAAAAGGAACCCTCTTGCACTGTTGGTCAGAATGTAACTTGATACAGCCTCTATGTAGAACATATGGAGGTTCCTTAAAAAACTAAAAATAGAACTACCATATGACCCAGCCATCCCACTAGTGGGCATATACCCTGAGAAAACCATAATTCAAAAAGAGTCCTGTACCAAAATGTTCATTGCAGCTCTATTTACGATAGTCAGGACATGGAAGCAACCTGAGTGTCCATCAACAGATGAATGGATAAAGAAGATATGTCACATATATACAATGGAATATTACTCAGCCATAAAAAGGAATGAAAGTTGGATATTTGTAGTGAGGTGGATGGACCTGGAGACTGTTGTACAGAGTGAAGTAAGTCAGAAAGAGAAAAACAAATACCGTATGCTAACACATATATAGGGAACCAAAAAAAAAAAAAAGTCATGATGAACCTAGGGGCAAGATGGGAATAAAGATGCAGACCTACTAGAGAATGGACTTGAGGATACGGGTGGGGGAACAGTAAGCTGGGACAAAGTGAGAGAGTGGTATGGACATATATATACTACCAAACGTAAAATAGTTAGCTAGTGGGTAGCAGCTGCATACCACAGGGAGATCAGCTCAGTGCTTTATGACCACCTAGAGTGGTGGGATAGGGAGTTTCGGAGGGAGGGAGACATAAGAGGGAAGAGATATGGGGACATATGTATATGTATAACTGATTCAATTTGTTATTAAGTAGATACTAACACACCATTGTAAAGCAATTATACTCCAATAAAGATAAAAAAAGAAAAAAAATGATAAAAAGACCACCCACTATAAAAATGGATAAAACTTGGTTATGCACTCCTTGAAGTAGATAACTCAATTATTAAAAATAATTAGTATGTGGCTTAGTATGTAGAGGAATGCTAACTAAAATTACAATGAGGTATCACTACTGCAACAACTTAAGGGGTTAACATTAAAATTAATCATAATATTCAGTCTTCTGAGGATGTACAGAACTAGAAACTTCCATGCACTGGGTTACAAGAACGTCTCATATACGTCTAATAAAATCTTGGCTATAACTAATTTCTCCAGCATGATTTTTAAAGGGGAAACTTTTTTAATTTTCAAAAGTATCTTATTTTGGACAATAAATTACATGGATAAGTTATCTGACCCATTGGATGGAGTGGAAATTGGTACAACTACGTTTAAAAAGTTTTGCATTTTCTACTACATTGGAAGTGCATAGCCTTTATTCCTTTTCTTGCTTTCCTTCTTTCTTTTTCTTCTTGAATTTTTCTTTCTAAAATTCTTTAAGTGAGGGCAAGGAATCTGCTGCAGATGAGAGAACTATGTGTCCTAGAGTGGTATGTAAGAGTCCATGCAGGGAGAGGGGGAGCACCTGGGATGGACAGTGCTCTGCCTTGGGGTGCTGAAGCCTGAAGAGTGTAAGAAGGTTTCCATGTGTGGGCTGCACTAGTGTGGAGTGTTGGAATCCGAGTGGGGTGATGAAGGCATTTGGATAGGCGAATAGTACTCCAATAAGAGTACCATTGGTGGTAGTAGATTGGTTATAACAGAGACGTGTAATCTTACTAGTTAGGTTATTTTATTCATTGGAGTATAATTGCTTAATAGTTAGGTTATTAAGGATAATTGGAGCAAGATTTTTCACTGTCAGAAGGGAGTTAAAATATGGAAAGGGAAGAAAACTAGAATAAACCTTGGGAACTGGATTAGAATTGGAGTGAGCTCATGGTTTTTAAATCTGGAAAGAATTTAAATGTCCATCAACTATTGAATGGATAAATTATGTTATAGGATGGAATACTAAACTGTAATAAAAATAACTAATTCTCAGCTACATGCAACAATATCACTGAATTTCAAAATATCTTTGAACAAATTATGCCAGACACAAAAGAATATATACAATGTGATTCTACTTATGTCATGTTAAAATCAGGCAAAAATAGTGTTTAGGAATGCATATTCTGCTGGTAAAAATATTTTTAAAATTTGGAAAGAATTAAAATCAAGTTCAGAATAGTAGCTACCTTCACAGGGATGAGGTAGTGATTGGAGGAAGAAGTGTAAGAGGGGTTTCTGAAAATTTCCTCACCTGGGTGAAGCCTACATGGGTGTTTGTATTCTGGTGAATTACTGAACTGTACAGTTTTGTTTTAGGTACTAGTTTTAAATATGGTATATTTTACAACCAAAATAAAGGTAATATGACTGTGAAATGGAGTAAATGGTTATATTAAAAAAATATAGTAATCTTATGTTTGACTAAGGTTTTACAGCTTTCATAGATTCTAACCCATTTAGGATCTACATCAGTCTTCATAATGAACTTATAATTAGATATTATTATTCCTATAGTACAGATGAAAAAAAGAACTCTCACAAAGATTAAGTTGTCTATGATTTTTCATCTAGGAAGTAGTAGAGCTGTATATAAAACTTAGTTGTAAGACCCAAATTCAATATTTTTTTTATTATAATATGTCTAGTGCAGTGCTTGATATATAGTGAGCATTCAATGAGAATTGTTGAGTTAAAATACAAGATATGGATGGATTTCTTCTTCTGGGCTCCAGCAGTGCTCTGTTTATTCATCTATTTCTGTAACTATAGCGCTCTATAATAGAGTATTGATGTCTGCCTTCCCTACTGCACTGAATTCTTTGGGGGCAAGGACAGCACCTAGCACCCCTACATTATTGTTGCTTAGCATGTCTGCCATAAAATGAGTGTCCAATGAATAGTAGCTGAATTTATAAATAATCTACTTGGAAAACCAATGGTGACATGCATGGAGTAAAAGCAAGAGGAAATAATTGCTTAGCTTCATGGTGCTTATTTTAAGTGTGTAAGTATATGGGCACTCTACAAAGTATTCCATTCTCCTTAGAAGGACTTCTCAATTAAATCCTTGCTCAAGGCTTGGTATAGAGATTTGATGGTTAAACTTTATAAAAACAGTGATGCTATGCTAGCTATGTGCCAATAAAACCTCTTCCAACAATTAAAATCCTATAATTGCTTTGTTTCTTAAATTCTGCAATTAAAAATCCATTTTTTTCCAATTTGAAAAAAGGAGTGAAAATGAATGTAGAATTAAATTTAAAACATTTTTTTTTTGCAAATGTGCTCAGATTTTTACTTCAGCTTTTTATTTGTATACAATGGTATATGAATGCTTAATTGTATTAGAATAAACTTTACAATTGATCTTTAGTATCATGTTTATCAAATGACTGTTTTTCTTTTCCTTTGTTCTTCATCTTTAAACAGAATCTACCTGAAATGTCTATTAGTGGGAAAATCAAAGCAAGGAGATATGCTCTACAAAATTTAGGTCAATATTATTTAACACCAAAAAAACCTTGATTGTACCCAAATAGTGAGAGATATTAAAATTGATGTAAATTTTCCCTCTGGCCCTCAAAGTATCAATAAGAAAATGTTAAAACATAATTATAAGTGTATTAAGACCAGTGACAGTGTTGATCAATATGACATTTATAGTGTATTACCTATCAGCACAAAATTACTACAAGTTAAAGTAACAAGGATATAACTAAACAGTAACAAAATGCATTTGCATTAGAGATATAGCTTGAAAGCTTCTTAAAATTATCCTTATTTCACTGAATTAACAATGGTTGTGGCTTCATTTATATAAAAAGAAACAAAGTTTTGAATGTAAAAATGCTCACTGTAATGAACATAATCTTTTCATATTCAAAATTTTATCTCTTTTTACCTATAAATGAGGACTTATAACTTTTTTTCAGATGTTTCCAAAGCATTAATTTGACATTTCTGGTTTTGATTATGTTGGACATTAAATGTAACCCACTGCTGCAAACAACTATAAAACTGGACAAAATCTATTTTTTTTTTTTTTTTTGGCATTGGGCAACACTGGACAGCATAGGACTGTGGTCCCAAGCAAAAGGGAAACAGATGAGGTGACCTCTACATTTATCCAGGCTTTTTGCATGGGGGCACATTTGAAAACACAGTATGGCATAGTGAAGCTCAGAGAGTAGTGTTCTTGCTGGTGGAAGAAACAGACTGGAGTTCGTGGTAGCTGAAGTTGATGTAACTTATAAGAGTGGCTAAGAGAGAGGAGAGTTCTGCATAGAAAATGAGCCACATAAATTTTTACAGGGGATCCTTTAAGTCTTTGGATAAATACGCTTTTACATACCCAATACAGGATTCTGCTAATCCTTGTAGAAGGCAAGTACTTGGGAACTGTGAGGTGAATGGAGATTCTGGAAGTCTTGTATTACTGGAAGAGGTTAGATTTCTGGCCTACCCGATGGAGAAAACAGAAAGAAAACTCTAAGAATTCCATAAAAACATCAGGAAACCCACTCCTAGGGAACAGGGCTATTTATCCTGAGAATATGAGTTACTATAAACCCATCCAGTCACAGCTTAAAAACCAAGCTTTGTCAGGATCAATATGAGCCATCATATGTTAACTGCTTTCCAGAAATAAATTTTATAATGACTAGTAGAAAACAACAAAATTTATATTCTCAAAACATAGCAACTACAATATCCAGCAAGCAATAAAATATTCCTAGATATGAAGAGGCAGGTAAATGTGACTCATAACCAGGAGACAAAAAGAAGAGAATATATGCAGAACCAGCAAGAAAATATCAATAATCCTGGAGACAGTTCAATTGGAAATATGCAAACTGAAGCACAGAATATTCAAAAATACCTTAAAAAACATGAATAGAGCCTCAGTGTCATGTTGAACAATACCCACAGTCTAACAAATACAATCTGAGGCTCAAAGCAGAGAAGAGAAATGGGAGCACAAAAAATATCTGAAGAAATAATGGCTAACTTTTCCCCAATTTTGATGAAAACATCAACATAGATTCCAGAAGAACAATGACTCCCAAGCCAGAAATGCATAAAGATAACCACAGATAAGTATATCACAATAAAATTTCCAAAACAAAGATTTAAAAAGAAATTGAAGGCAACTAGAGGAAAAAGATTATACATAGGGTGGTAACAAAATGAAAGTTTACTAGCTTCTTTTCAGAACAATGTAAGCAAGAAGGCAATGAATGACATTTTAAAGGGCTAAAAATGAAATGAATCTTATGCCCAATGAAAATATTTTTCAAAAATAAAAATGGAATGAAATATTTTCAGATTAAAAAAAAAAAAACTCTGGAATTTGTCACTAGTAAAACTGCCCTACAAGAAATACTATGTAAGTTAATCATGCTAATGGGAAACGGTATCACAAAAAAATTTGGATCTATTTGAGTGGTGAGTACTGAATCAGGTAAATATATGAGGAAATGTAACAAAACTTTTTCCCCTAATTTCTTAATTTCTTTGAAATAAAATTGATTGTTTGGAGTAAAAATATGAGTGAGGTCTGGGGCTAAGCTGGGACTAGAGAGCTGAAATGGTGTGCATACAAAATGAGGGAATCTGAATTTTGTTTTCTTTGGGTGGGGAATGGAAGAAGCAAGAAACTCAAGAGTGAGGGGGTGTTGGGAGCTGGGAAGAAGTCGGAGCTGGATAAGGAGACCAGCAACCTAGATAAAGAAATTCTGCCTTAACCAAATAATGCTTTACACACACATATTTGCCCAGTTTTAGTGTTCCATTCTTGTGCTTGTTGAAGTGTTTAATTTTAGTCATGGAAATAGAATTGAGTTCCATAACTTAACTTCTGAAACAGAAGAAAAACGACAGCCATAAAAAGGGCTGAGGGGAAAAAGGAATTGGGTCCCTGGCAAGAGCAGGAACTCAGAATCGAAAGTAGCTGTATTAACCAGAGGCCTTTAAAAATGAATGGAAATG
Organism: Hyperoodon ampullatus; assembly: GCF_949752795.1. Taxonomy (NCBI): domain Eukaryota; kingdom Metazoa; phylum Chordata; class Mammalia; order Artiodactyla; family Ziphiidae; genus Hyperoodon; species Hyperoodon ampullatus. The sequence continues at coordinate 103,838,928 of NC_136914.1, forward strand.
TTGAGAAGATCATTGTACTTCCCATAAGACGTTAGTAGATGGATATATCCAATTTTGTTTAAATTTCCAAGAATAGAGTAACATTGGCTAACACTGATTGATTCAGTGTATCACAAGAATCAATTTGACCCATCATTGTTAATTTCCTTCAATTTAACAGACATTTAAATTTATTAAATATATTCTAATATTTTGTTCATTTAGTAATTTAATATTTTTCTGAGAGACTAATATGGGTAAATGCTATGGGGCAAAGATAATTTAATCAGAATTCTAACAATGAAAATAAACCATAAAATAGAGGATATCCCATAATTTTATCAAATGATAACATAAGGCAGAAAGAGCTAAGGGGTATGAAAAGGAATAAATGAAGTGTTGTGGATGTTTAGAGGAGAGGGAAATTGCTTCCATTTGTAAAGAAAAGGAGATCTTGATAGAAAAAAATAGAATTTGCATTGGGCCCTGGATGATAGGAAGGATTTGATCACATTGTGATGGGATATACATTCTATTCAGAGTAAAGAAGTAGAGAAGAATGGATATAGGAAGGTGCGTGGGGAATATGGAGAACACCAAGCTCTTACATGTTGTAGTGCATGAAGAAGAGTAAAAGGTGATGAATTATAAGGCTAGAAGAGAGTCAGGTTTCAGAAACCATGACTGTCAATAATAGGAGCTCTGTTCTTGGCCGAGAGGCATTCTTTGCAGGTTTCTTTTATCTTTTTTTGGGGGGGGGACTTCTGGAACTCAATATAAATCCTTAACCGTGTTTTTGCATAACACTTTGCATAAGATTATTTGGGAAACCATTGCTAAAGTCCTTGAAGAACTCACTTGAATTAAGAAGACTGCAAAGAAATGGCTTGTGGTGTGGGCACATGTCTGAAAGATTTCAGAAATAGAATGTATAGAACTTGGCAATACTCATTTTCTCCCTCTGTTAATGTCACCAACACTCTCGTAATTATTGAAGGTGAATCACAGGAGTCATCTCGGATATCACCCTTTCTTTTTTCCCACATAATTAATCCCATAATACATCCTTAATCTCTCTACCACTTTCCATTTCCAGCAATACTACCTGGGCTCCTGGCTGTTTTCGCTAATTCCACTGTTGCTCCCTCCCAGCTCACTTCCACTAAATAGCCAGAGAGAACTTTTTAAAATTTAATTCAAATCTTATAATTCTCCTGTGTAAATATATCAATAACTTGATATACTACTAATAATAAAGTTCTAATTTCTTAGTTTAGTGTGCAAAGTCCAACATGATCTGGTCCATGTAATTTTATAACTCATTACCCTCTGTCCATACTTGCTTTTTAAATGCTCTGGAATATTCCAAGCCTTTTTCCCACTTCTATGATTTTGCATTTGTTTGTCTTTCTGGTCAAAATGCAACTTTCTTACCTTTGTTGCATGGCAGGCTCTGGTTCATCTTTTAGTAGCCGTCAAATGTCATCTCTTTAGTGTCACCATCCCTGATGATTCTACCTAATGTACCCAAAACACCCTCAACCTTTTATTTTCTATCATATCAACTTAAAAAACTTTATGGCAATTATCACAATTATCTTTTCCACGTCACTATTTTTTCTTCTTAGATTTTACAGTAATCTAAAACTGTCTTGTTCCTGTGTTTGTTTATTGTTTTTTAATTCTTCTAGGATTAGTTCCAATTTTTTGTCCTTATCTGTATTCAAGGACCTAGAAAATTACCTGGCACATAGGAATTGTTCACTAAGCATTTTAAAAATCAGTGGATAAATGACTGCAATAAAACAGGGAAATTTCTTAAAAACAACTCTAAAATATCCTATTTGAGTGACTAGGAAAATGGTGTTTCTTTAATTGAACTGAAGAATTGATGATGGAAAAGCTATTATAAAAGGAGAATAACAAGCTAACTGTGAGATGCACAGGTTAACACAATTGATTTTAGAACCTAAGTTTTAGCGGTACAAAACACTGTGGGGATATAAAGTAAATAAAGCATGCTCTGTTCCTAGAATTTCCTGTTTAGTAGTTTATAGCTCTGTGTATGTAGGTAACTGTGGTAAGGCAATAAAGTAGATGTCCTCAATTACAGTTTTAGTTTCTCTGACTCTCTAGGCCCTGGTTCCCAGGGTGCCTAGAGCAAGAGTGGTCTCATGGCCTATAAGACTGTATAGGGGCTAATGTAAGGCACCATGGAAAGTGTGGGCACTGTTAATGAAAATCAGTACGGGATGGTTAAGCACAGTGGGAACTTGTTGTTATGCATAAGCGTGTAGGAATAACAGGAGAGAGCAGCTGTCTGGATGCAGTTAACCTGGTGTTCAGTAGGAAGGATGCTAACAGAATAAAAACCTTCCCTTCATTCCTCTACTGTCCATGATGAACTGATGATACGCTCATTGGCCAACCCAACCAGAAACCAGAAGTCAAGAGAACCTCTTGCTTTATTCTATAAAATTCCACCTCCTAAGAGGCAGAGAAGAATTAAGTGGCATGAAGTTCCAATATTTTGTCTTTATCTATATCCACAGAATCTAGGAAAATGCCTGGCACATAGTAATTCCTATTAAGTGTTTTAAAAATGAGCAGATGAATGACTATAAATAGGATGCCATCAAACAAAGAAAAGTTATTTAGAGCTGCTACAAGATATCCTGTCATGGTGACTAGGAAAATAATGATATCTGAGGGTATCTGAGAGGCAAATGGAAATTATCTAGCACAATTTCTCTTCTATCAGCTGTAACTAATTCAAATAATGTATTCCTATAGGTACCAGTTAAAGAGTGACTGCTATGTGCAATGCATTATTCTAAATCCTTTGCAACTCAGTGAGACAGGAAGCTGAGGAACCACAAATGTGGTTGTCCGTTCTAGGTTGCACATATAACAAGTGTTGGACCTGAGACCTGAACTCTTGCTTTTCTAATTCCAAAGTCAGTCACTTTCACAAAGGAATATTGCATACCAACCATCCCTTTCTCCCTATGGTCATTAATTTCCCAAATTATTTTGTGACTCTCATTCTCCCTTCCTTCTATAAAATGAAAAATTTAGATAAGATGAAGTCTATGATTCATGCCAATTCTGGGATTCTGTTTATTTAGATAGGTTATAATTATTTGTGTAATACAATGTTATGAGAAAATGAATAAAAATTTGGAGGCAAAATATGCAAAACACTAAGGTAACACAAAAGTAGTAATAATTACTCCTCAATATAACTTGGATTCCCAAAGATATACTCAGGGAGGAAATGCCAAAGGATAAGTCAATAACACCTTTACTTCAGTGGAAATGATTATATTACAGTGTGGACAATGTGTTCTTTATGAGTTAAAACTGCTTCTTTAGTGGGTGATTTATCTCATACACAATGAAGCTATCTAATGAATAATGAAAACGACATTAGCAAGTTTGAATCTCACCGAAGACTGTCCTTTAATTATAATGGTTTTCTGAGGTTGGTGTCATGTGATATCAGAGGGTCTATCTAAGACACTCATGGACCAAACAACATTTGAGAGTGAGTTATTGAAAAATAGGAATGTTTCCATATATTTTCATGTACATTAATATGAGTCATGGAAAATTTTCATAAATGAACCAAAAGTAAGAGAGGCCTGTGTTTGGAGGTAAGCTCTACACTTTCTAGCCCAGTAATGCAGAACATTTTACTTAACCCTGTAAGCATACTGTATTAGGTTTTTTTGAGGATAATATTACATAAGTTGCTTAGCATTGTGTTTGCTCTATAGAAGTCATTTAATAATTGGTGGCTACAATTATTATTATTAATATAGGATGTAAAATATCACAATTGTAATATATAAATACTTTCTTATCATTTAGCATGAATTCTTACAATTTAGTTCCCATGGAACTGACTCAGTTAAGCAGCTGAGTGACATCATATGTTTAAGGACTATCATTTGCTTAAATACAATTAAATCATCACTCTAATGTTCTTTTTTTGATCTGTTTTTACCAGCATCTTCTTTCATAGAATTAAAAGAAATAAGCAAACCTTACTTCCTTTAGGGTTCTTAGAAATCTTTAAGTAACTCCATTTTAGTTCATTTTTTTCAGTTAATTTTTATTTTACATTGGAGTATCATTGATTAACAATGTTGTGTTAGTTTCAAGTGTACAGCAACGTGATTCTGTTATACATATACATGCATCTATTCTTTTTCAGATTCTTTTCCCATTTAAGTTACTACGAATATTGGGTAGAGTTCCCTGTGCTGTACAGTAGATCCTTGTTGGTTCAAGATATGTAGGGATAGAGGCTAAAACAAGATAATAAAAGTTCTTCATAGTTTTAAAAGTTGGAGATTTATCTCAGAAGAGAATGGGGTAAAAATAGTAGTAGCAAGGTAAATATACCATACTCATACTTAGAGGGAGAAAGCATTAGATGCAGAGAGTAAGAAACTGCTACAGACTGTAAGAGATGATCTATCAAATATTGACATATAATATACATGAAATATGGGTCATTTTTATTATAAAGTAACATGCTTACTGAAAATATTCAAGTAATACTTAAATATATAAAGCAAAAGGTGAAAGTGAGAGCCCATTTCCCCAAATCTCATTTGTCCATATATCATATATATAAAGTCCAGCCTTGTTTTAGATTCTCCCTCTCAAATATTTCCAGGAATACCAGGATTATTTTTATGTGTCATCTGATATAACCTAGACCTCTCCAGACTATATCAGAGAAGGTAATTTTCCAGCTGTGAGTCCCAGTGGTGGTTGTATAGGTATGTTTGTATAGGGCTAGTGATGCCATCTCCACATAAAATTAAAACACCTGCTTGCAGATCCTGTCCTCTTTATGCTATGTTGAACACTGTTGATATCACTCCTTGTTGTGGACAAGGTGAACTTGTTGTGAAAGGTGAACTCCAGTGAGTTATGTCCTATATAATCTCCATCCCCTGAGTGTTGAAGAACCTATGACCGCTTCTAGACAACAGAAGACAAAGGTGATAGCCACTCTTGTCATGATTATGTCAACTTTTATAAGACTCCATCTTAGCAGACTTGAGGGGAAGATTCTTCTGTGGGCCTTGAAAAAGTAAGCTGCCATGATATGAAAAGACCTATAGGGGGTCATATGGTAGGAGCTACAGCTGACCTTTAGAAGCTGAGAGTGGCTATACCTGACAGTCAGCAAGAAAGGTCACCCAAATCTTGCAGCTGAAAGAAACTGAATTCTGCCAACAGCAACATGTACTTGAAAGAAGAACCTGAACTCCAGAAAAGAATGGAGGCTGGCCAGTATCTTGATTGACTGAAGTCTTCTGCTGTGAGATAATAAATATATGTTGTTTTTAAGCTGCTGTGGTGTGAATCCTATTGATGATCTCCAAAGGCTAGTAGCCTCTGGTTAACTATAAACATCTTCTAATTTTCATCACTGAATTCCACAGCATAGTGATACTTTTCTGTCCTCCTCCACATAGATGCTCACATGTGGTGATGGTGTGAAGAGTGGTAATAAACCACAGAAAGTTCAAGTTGGCTACATATTACACCTAGAACCAATTTAAAGACCAAACTCTGCAGTTTAGTCCCACCAAATTCCTGTATAGAGGGTGATTTTCTCTCAGAGGCCCAAGTGAATGCACTTCCTGATTTTGTTTGAGGCTCTCCAGTGAATCATATAGGTATGTTGGTGTAAGCCTGATCCAACTGGAAAACAGATCAACTTCTTTCTCAAAGAACTTTTTACAGATCAGGATTTTGGATTATTCATTTTATTTTTAATTTGTAATTAAAACTTATTATTAGAAATTAAGTTTATATTATGAATTATATGAATTAAGGTGTGAGATTTGTCACTTTTATAACCTATAGTTCTCCTCATTTATTCTTGCTGATATTTCAAAACGCTTCAGCTAAAACTTTACTATACATATGTATACAATCAAATATGTATTTCTTCTATAAAAATGGGAAAATGCTATACACTTTTGCCAGCTACAAATATGTTATAGCATTTTTCTAGGTTAGTATAAGTAAATATATACTGTATTTGTGACTGCATTGTAACTCATTGCAAGTACTTACATATTTATGCACATATACACACGGGTGTGTATATGTTATTATATATATATATTACACAATTTAGATTATTTTTATGGCTTCTTTCTCTGAAATACATAGTTCTTAAAAATGGGATTGGTTATGTATTTTTTAAAAGCAAAAAAAGTATGCTTCCAAAATTCAAATAATATACAAGAATATGGAGTAAAGAGATACTTTCTTAAAAGAGAAATAATATGAGTGAGATATTTTATACACTCTTAGTAAAATATCATTTCATCCAGAAGTTGTTAGTTTTTCATTTAAAAGACAATGCTTAGGAATAATAATAATTTCTTTGTACGGACCTCCTTGGACAAATTAAATGTACTCTCTTCTTTTGACTATGTAGTATTTTTCTTAGCTCATTTTTGAAATATTATGTAAGAGATTTTTAGTAAATTACTTTATGCCAAGTTCTGGCAATATCTGAATAGTAATTTCAGCCTGAACTTGTCTATATATTGACTTTAAGGGAGGTGTATAATTCTAGTTTCAGTCACAACCTGTTGTCTATTAGAGACAGTTCTAAGGATTGTTCAATATTTGAATTACACAAAGGAGTATGATATATTAATTGTCTTGCATTTGTAGAATATGCTTATGCATCATTCTGGCATGTTTCTGGGAAGACAATAAAAGGTTCACATTGCTTCTCAGTTAATCTTGGATGAGAAGTGTAATTTCTGGCACCACTAGCTGAAAATTTCTCTTGGGCAGTCATTTCTCTTTCCATGCATGGTGAAGGAGTTTACCAGTATCAGAAAGAAACTTAATCTCCAGACCCTCTCCAAAATTTCAATTCTAATCAATTACCTAAATCAACAACCATATGAAAAGCTGCTGAGAGGTATCGGAAAATCAGAGCAGAAAGCAATCTCAGAGTATTGCTAGTAGAGAAAACTAATTTGTATGCTGTAGTTGAGTGTAGAATGTGCATTGAGAATTGGGATGGCTTTACAATGTGTCAACCAAGCTAGGCTGAACTACATTTCCCAGAATTTCCTTTATTGTATATTTCTAATAGACTGAGCAACAAGGGAGAGTTTGGGGAGATTTGAAAGCCAGAAGGCAAGCAGCACGTACTTTGTAGCTCACACACTTATTGTGGATCTGCTAATTACCCCATTTGGTGTGAAGCATCAGCTGGCCTGTAATTGTTCTATTTTCTTGAAATTCTTCTTCAGCTTTTCTGACTAGCTGTGTATGTTTAGCTTTGTGACAAAGGCTTCAGTTTCTGCAAGTTATCCTTTCCACCAAGGACAGAGGCAAGAAGAAACTACATGAATTTCAGTATGTCTTTGTGGGGTTCTAGCTCATGCTTGGGGGTTCTAACCTGCTCACGACCTTCCCTTCCTCACTGCCTGCCCTGTGGACTTCAAGTTCCAGCACAGACAAGGAGGAAGCAGCAGCCTTACAGAGACAGCTTAATCAGCTTACAGAATTGAGTAAGCAAGTTCCAGGTCACACACACACACACACACACACACAAACACACACACACACACACACACACACACACCACTGGTTCTGATTCCCTGGTTGAACCCTGACTGATACATGAAGTAAAGACAATAGACATGGACAACTCTTTCATTAACTTTTCATATGAAGGGGAGTAGAGACAATATCTGGAGATGGTATGAAGTTAAAGGATGATTATAACAAATACAGAGTTTTTTATTCCATTTCTATGTTTCTGTTTCTATAAGAGAAGAAAAGATGGTGAGGCAGAAGAGAAAGAATATGATCAATATAACCAATACCAAAAGGAGAAAAGGCAGAGAGTACAGGCACAGATTCAAATGAGTTAGTAGTTATCTTGCTCTTTCCCAGACTTATTGAAGTATAATTCACAAATAAAATTGTATGTATATAAAGAGTACATGATGATTTCATATATGTACCCATTGTAAAATGATTATTTAACACATCTATTATCTGACATAATTACCTTTTTTCCACCTGTGGTGAGAAGCTTAAGATCTACTCTCTTGGCATATTTCAAGCATACAATAAATTATATTTAACTGTAATCACTATGTTTCATGTTAGATCCCCAGAACTTTTACATCTTATAACTGAAAGTGTGTGCCCTTTGACCGGTATCTCCCCATGTTCCCATCCCTCATCCCCTAGCAACCATATGTGACTCTGTTTCTTTAAGTTCAACTTTTATTTTTGTTTAGATTCCACATGTATGTGAGATCATACAGTACTTGTCTTTCTGTGCCTGGTTTATTTCACTTAGCAAAATGTTCTCCATGTCCATCCACGCTGTTGCAGGACTTCTTTTATGGCAGAATGATATTCCATATATCACTTTGGTTATATATAATTAATGTTTAAATGTATTACTATATATTAATATTATATTAGTATATAATATATGTTATACATATAACCAAAGTAAATGTATACATAGGCATAACCAATAGTTATATATACATATATACTATATATGTGTGTTTATGTGTGTGTCTATTGTATTTTGCAGTTCATAAAATAATTTACAGCCATTAATTATGACTATAATCTCTGGCAGTAGGTATTATTTTTTATCTTACAGAAAAAGAAAAAAAATGACTTATTAAATTTAAATAAGCCCTGTAAATATCAAAGCTAGAATACAAACTCAGATATTTTAACTGTTATTGCTTAGAATATAGTAGAGTGTTCAGCTTTTAAAAAGCAATGCCTAAAAACAACAAACACCAAACCAAAGAAAAAACTAGTGCCTCTGACACTATTATGTGACTGACCAAGTGACCTTCTTTTTTTTTTTTTTTTTAACAATAGGTTATTTCTTTTTCTTACATTGGGCAATAGGAACTTCTCATTTGGTATAATTGTCAATTATATTAAGCAGTTGGCTAAAAGATCATGATGTCTTAATCATTATCACCATCATTATTATCAAAAGATTCCAAAAAATATTTAATATACTAGACTCTATAAAACTGAAAACGATTGAGGCTAAATGGAATCTTTATGTTAAAGGAATTTGGTTTTCTTCCATCTCTTGTTGGTTCCTGAGGCTTACATAAACATGGCCATTCTAAGAAATTGTTTCTACTAATGTGAGGTTGAATGGGTTAGGTAGAACAAATAAAGTTCTAGAGGGACTCTAGCAAAGAAACCGCCCCCCCATTCCATTTGAGTAAATAAATTTCTGCTTTTTATGATAGAAATAATACCTTGTAATGTTAACTAATACTTTATTTATGCACCTGAATAGAAGCCTATTGGCTAATTTAAATGTAGATAGTCAAAATCATTAAAACTGAGGATTTAATCAGAATATTGTTTTATGATTTTGGTTTCTACAAAAGGACTCATGAATGAACAGGTCATCTGATTACCAACAGCCTCCCCAGCAAGCCCCCTTTGAAACTGACAAGATAATTAAAATTATCCTTCTTCTAATGGAATTTAGTAAGGAAAATAAAATAAAATTATAGGCATAACCAATAGTTATTTACTATACAAATATGATAGGATGATAGACTCAGGCATTGATTGCTTGTTCCTTATTGATCTATACAGAATTATGAAACAGGATCCTTGAAAATAACTTACAAATTTCTTTTCAAGCTGACTCTTTTCAACATTCTGTCACATTTTACCCAATCTAGAATAAACAAATCTGACATTTTAATTAAAAGAAAAACTGGAATAATATATATTTTTTTACTAAATTGAGTCAATTAAATATCTAGAAGTGTTAACTTTGTTTCAGAAGATCCAAGGATATCCTATGTAAAATATACAGTGATGACCTGAGAATTAATTGATTGAACATGCTATTTCCTTATCAAGCTAAACTGTAGAACCCTTAATAAATACCATTTTGTTTTTTTAACCTATTCTATGTTTTTTTAAAACCTGTATTCTATCCTTTACATTTAACTGCCTCTGAATTACATTTCCTTGAAATTTTATCAAGAAAGGAATATTGAACCAGTGTGATGTTGCACTACAGACCTCCTGGTTGAACAAGTATAATACTTTCTGTCCCTATCTATCATTGTCAAATATCCACAGATCCATTATTGACTCTGCTTAAGAAGACTCCCTCTGAAATGGAGTACATGCCATAAACTTATCCCATAAAGCAATCTTAGTATCAAAATGAGTAATAAATATAAATTTTATTATCATAATAATTTGTACTCACCTAATATGTTACATATTTAATTCAACGAGAATGTTGAATAGTAAACAACCACAGTCTCAATGGTACACGATGATAAACGTTGATTTAGCTCACACATCTATATAGTGCATCTGGTTTAGCTGGGCTCACTTATGAATCTGCAGTCATCTGCTGAAGGTCTTGTAGGTAGCTCTGTGGATCCCGGCTCACACACCAGTGTGGGCGGTCAACGGGCTGACTGCTGATATAGGATGGTCTCAGCAGGGATGGCTTTGGGCACTTGGATCAGTCATTCCTTTCTCTCTAGCTTTAGCATGCAAACCTGGGCTGTTCTCACATTAATTGCAGAGCAGGAGGAACAAAAGGACAAGTTCAATCACTCAAGTGCTTTCCAGTGAATGCTTCTGTCAGATTTACTAACATCCACTGGTCAAATCACAAGATTGAACCACATGGCTGGACCAAATCATATCACATGGCCACCCATCTGAGTGGGAGGGCCCTGTGTCGTGAATGGTTTTCTGTGCTACTCAGATTCCCCTGGAATGAAAAACAAGCTATCTCAGTTGATGTGAATGTTACTGGAAGGCATTCCTCAAATTTTAGCTCAGTTTGGGAATTGCCTTGACTGAAGAGAACCACCTCACCAAAGATCATGCTTCTTTCCTGAGGCAGCTCTATTCAGTGATTGGTTGACACGAGAGTGTTAAAACCTGGCCCTTTTACCCCAGCCGTAAAGTGTTCCAAATAGTACTTCCATTTTCCCATTTCCCTGTAGGGTCAGCTGTGGCTTCCATAGGGACTGCATTGCAATTCAACTTCTCCTTCTGTCCAATCCTGCTTCCTTCCATTCCATCCCACCAGTATTGAGCCCAAGGTCATTCCCTAATGCACTTATTGCCATTAATCTCCACCTCAGAATCTATATCCCAGGGAATCTAACTTGTAGCACAGTTCAAAATTACATGGGAAAGGGCACAGCTCCAGGGAAAGGAGGTAAATTGAAGTTATGAACACCATCAACTCAACAAAACTTTCTAGTATAACAATCTAACACTGTAAGATTCAATCATCCTTAAAATAGTAATCACAGAAAATATATTTTTCTCTTAATTATCCTTCTTTTTCCCAATTCTCTTTTGGTACTGACTAATATTCTTGTCACCCAGTATAATAGCTAACCTGTGTTCACATTATCTTGCTTTTTCTTCTTGATTATGTTACTGTCTTTGTTAGAATGTCTTGTTTATGTTGATTTGCCTGTCAAAGTTTAACTCTTTATTCAAATTTGAATTCAAATCTTACTTTTGACTTGGTACCTCTCCTGATTATTCCCAGTAAGAACTAATCTGATCCCTCCCAGCATATTATATCTCACTTTTTGAACTTACCATGTCATACTTGATAATTTACAATTATGCCTCACCTTAAGAGTAATAATTCTATCATAGTCACCTTTTTTCCCCTTAGGTCATCTAGCAAGGTGACTTAGCACAGTTTCTTTTTTAATGTAAAAATCTGAATGATACAGGAAAAGCCATGTGTTACTCACTGTCTTCCATTAAACTTTCTCATAAGGAAATATGTATCAGCAAACATAAAATTTAACAACTCTTTCTACAAAGAAAATGCATGATTTTTCACAGGAAAAACATATCAAATGCAAACAATAAAGAAAACTTCAACAGCACTCAAGATATAGAAAGTGAACAGATATTTTGATCTCTTATTTATTGGTCTGTAGAGTTATATATACATCATGACACACACACACACACACACATATATATATATGTATATATATATATATATATATATATATATATATATATATATATATATATAGTTTTAAGTGTACCCAGGATTTGTTTTAATCAGATATAGTAAGACATGCAGATATAGAAATGACTATCATGAAATAAAAAGTTTTCCTCACAGTTTCCTAGAAATAGGAAGCAGTGCATGCTACTCAAGGCCACAAATAGAAGGAGCAGGATGGGTCAGAAGTCAGAGGGAGTGAGAGGAAAACATGGGCAAGGGCCTTTATTATGGTTTCTGTTGGGAGGACTGGATGAAGCAGGGAAAATGGTCTAAAAAGATTGGCTACTTTGAATAATTTTAGTGGGCTCCAGAGTATATGGTCTGTCCCTACCTGACCCTATGATTAGGGCAGGGGAATTGTGATTCAGGGTGTAGAAACCCAATAAAGGAGGTGTTTGGGGGTGTGAGCTCTGGATTGGTTGGCTTACATATAGGCACCCTCCCAGGTGAGTTGTTTACTATTCTAAGAATTGGTTAGCCCTAGAGGAGGCAGTCCCTCCAGGCTCAGCAAAACCCCAAAATGTCAAAGCATCAAAAAAAAAAAAAAAAAAAAAAAGAAAGAAAGAAAGAAAAGAGTTAATACATACAGAAACACACACATATGCAATTATTTTTGTTTGTACTCTTCTTTTCTGGACCACATGGGCCATATTTTTACAACTCCACCATTATGTTAATGCATAGACTGTTCTCAAGAAATATTTTCATTCTGTATTATTTATTCAAACCAATTCAAAAAACCTATGCAAGCTGTTTACACAATCTACATTCCCCCCAGAAATCATTCTAAACAAGAAGCTATTTTCCTCATTAATAGCTAATATACATAAACTTGTTGCACTTTGGTTTATTTTGTTGATTTATTTTATAATCAATTGCAGCCCACAAAATAACTTACTTGACAAGTCAATAGTTATATAACAGTTTTTTCCTTCACTACCCAGGTCTCACAAACTCTCCATACTCTTAACACAAGACCAGACAAATTTATCTTGCTTCTTTTAAACTCCAAAGTATATTTCATTATTTCAGTTACTCATCTGTTTTCAATTCCTTAAGAGTTTCACCATATAAACAAGTTAATTTTTCACCAATTCTTTTTATTAAAAAACAATAATATCATTGGGATTTAGCAACTATAATCCTAACTATTTGTGCTCTTATATGGAATGGTTTAGAGTGCAAAGCATATGGTTTTTAGGTTGGGATGCTAGAATATATGTTAAATACATCTTGGGACATTTAATATCATAGGCATCTTAAAATCGTTAACATTAAAAGTGCAATATTATCAATACATTTCTGTATGTAGAGGATATCAGTGAAATGGTATAGTAGAAGCCTCCAAAAATTCTCTCCTCCATAAAAGCAAAGAGAACACTTGCAAAAATCATCAGAATAAACATTTTCAGAACTCTGAAAAATATTCTAAGTGTTGCAGCAATCTGGAGAGCATTAATACAACATAAACAGCTGAATCTCAGCAAAAAAACATGAATTTTATGGCACTCTAACTTGCTCTATTCCCATCCCCCAGCAGCTTCTCAATAGCCTTGAAAACAAACATACCAAAATCAGGTAAAAATCAACAGCTTTGCAGTAACTGGAGAAGGCAAAATGAAGTAGGAGCTCCCCAACAGCCCTATTCTTAGAGAATTGGCATTATTTGACTTGTTTGTCTTGTTTCCTTGGAAGATTCCACTTGCAAGAGTCTCTTTATTTGACCTGACACTCAGCTCATCCAATATGAATAGTCTTTGGCCCCAAGTTGTAAAAAACAAATAGAGGCAATTGTTTAACTTCACAGCTGCCAAGTAATAGTTGGGCAAACAATATTTAAACCAAAAAGCTTAAAAGGAAAAACTGGAGAATGAGATAAACTGTGATATACCTGGGAATCTGGAAGGCCACACACATGGGTAGGGCAATGCACATGTCATGAGCTTTACTGAGCTCCCCTCTGGCTGACCTTGAGGCTCTATATATTGAAAGAAATAAATACTAAGGAACCAGTTTCAACTGCCTGGCTGGGTGTTGAAGGTATGCCTTAACTCAAATTCAGAAACTTTCCCAGAAGACTGAGAGACTTATTGGTTCCAGGTGTTTATAGAAATCTCTATTCAATCATTAGTGAACCATTAAAATATTGGTTTAATAGTTTAAATAACTGAAGAGAGATTTAAGTGGTTACATATGAAAAAGAATATAGACTTTGTAGAATTGGTTCATAAAAGTATCTAAAAAAATACAACAGAAAGAAACCCTGCAGAGGGGAAATAATCAGATTTTCAAAGTTGATACATTATGTTATTCATTGTGTTCAGTTTCCAAAACAAATATTATAAGACATGCAAAGAAACAAGAATGTATGGGAAAGTAAGGAAGGAAATCAGTAAAATGTCTTGAGGAAGCCAACATGTTAAACTTACTAGACAAAGAATTTCAAACAGAATTTCAATATTTGAAATTAGTTAAAAGAACTAAAGGAAATGATGAATGAAAAATAATGGAAGGTACGATAATAATGTTTCACCAAATACAGACTATCAATAAAAATACATAAATTATAAGAAAGAACAAAGTATAATTGTGCAGTTGAACATGACCATATATGAGATGAAAAATTCATTATGGGGCTCAACGAAGATTTGAGCAAGCAGAATTAAGAATATGCAAATTTAACAATAGGTCAATTTACTGCAGAAATACAAAGGATCATGAGAGATTACTACAAGCAACTCTATGCCATTAAAATGGACAACCTGGAAGAAATGGGCAAATTCTTAGAAAAGCACAACCTTCCAAGACTGAACCAGGAAGAAATAGAAAATATAAACAGATGAATCACAAGCACTGAAATTGAGACTGTGATTAAAAATCTTCCAACAAACAAAAGCCCAGGACCAGATGGCTTCACAGGCGAATTCTATCAAACATTTAGGGAAGAGCTAACACCTATCCTTCTCAAACTCTTCCAAAATATAGCAGAGGCAGGAACACTCCCCAACTCATTCTACGAGGCCACCATCACCCTGATACCAAAAGCAGATAAAGATGTCACAAAGAAGAAATCTATAGGCCAATATCACTGATGAACATAGATGCAAAAATCCTCAACAAAATACTAGCAAACAGAATCCAACAGCACATTTAAAGGATCATACACCATGATCAATTGCAGTTTACACCAGGAATCCAAGAGTTCTTCACTATATGCAAATCAATCAATGTGATACACCATATTAACAAACTGAATGATAAAAAGCATGTGATCATCTCAATTGATGAAGAAAAAGCTTTTGAGAAAATTCAACAGTGCTTTATGATAAAAACCCTCTAGAAAGTAGGCATACAGGGAAATTACTTCAACAATAAAGGCCATATATGACAAACCAACAGTCAACATCATTCTCAATGGTGAAAAACAGAAAACATTTCCACTAAGATCAGGAACAAGACAAGGTTGCCCAATCTCACCACTATTATTCAACACAGTTTTGGAAGTTTTAGCCATAACAATCAGAGAAGAAAAAGAAATAAAAGGAATCCAAATTGGAAAAGAAGACTGCAAACTGTCACTGTTTTCAGAAGACATGATACTATACATAGAGAATCCTAATGATGCTACCAGTAAACTACTAGAGCTAATCAATGAATTTGGTAAAATAGCGATATACAAAACTAATGCACAGAAATCTCTTGCATTCCTATACACTAATGATGAAAAATCTAAAATAGATTAAGGAAGCACTCCCATCTACCATTGCAACAAAAATAATAAAATATCTAGGAATAAACCTACCTAAGGAGACAAAAGACCTCTATGCAGAAAACTATATGACACTGATGAAAGAAATTAAAGATGATACAAACAGAAGGAAAGATATACCATATTCTTGGATTGGAAGAATCAATATTGTGAAAATGACTCTACTACCCAAAGCAATCTACAGATTCCTTGCAATCCCTATCAAATTACCAATAGCTTTCTTCACAGAACTAGAACAAAAAATTTTACAATTTGTATGGAAACACAGAAGACCCAGAATAGCAAAAGCAATCTTGAGAAAGAAAAACAGAGTTGGAGGAATCAGGCTCCCTGACTTCAGATTATAGTATGAAGCTACAGTAATCAAGACAGTATGGTACTGGCACAAATGCAAAAATATAGATCAATAAAACAGGATAGAAAGCCCAGAGATAAACCCATCCACCTATGGTCACCTAATCTACGACAAAGGAGGCAAGAATATACAATGGGGCAAAGACAGTCTCTTCAACAAGTAATGCTGGGAAAACCAGACAGCTACAAGTAAAAGAATGAAATTAGAAAACTCCCTAACACCATATACAAAAATAAACTCCAAATAGATTAAAGACCTATATGTAAGAACAGACACTATAAAACTCTTAGAAGAAAACATAGGCAGAATATACTTTGACATAAACCACAGAAAGATCTTTTTTGACCCACCAACTCCTAGAGTAATGAATATAAAAACAAAAATAAACAAATGAGACCTAATTAAACTTAAAAGGTTTTGCACAACAAAGGAAACCATAAACAAGTCAAAAACAACCTTCAGAATGAGAGAAAATATTTGCAAACAAAGCAACTGACAAGGGATTTATCTCCAAAATATACAAAAAGCTCATGCAGCTCAATATCAAAAAAACAAACAAACCACTCAAAAAATGGGTAGAACACCTAAATAGACATTTCTCCAAAGAAGACATACATATGGCAAAGAGGTTCATGAAAAGATGCTCAACATCACTAATTATTAGAGAAGTGCAAATCAAAACTACAATGAATAAGTTATCACCTCACACCAATCAGAATGGCCATCATCAAAAAATCCACAAACAGTAAATGGTGGAGATGGTGTGGAGAAAAAGGCACCTTCTTACACTGTTGGTGGGAATGTAAATTGATACAGCCACTATAAAGAACAGTATGGAGGTTCCTTAAAAACTAAAAATAGAGCTACCATATAACCCAGCAATCCCACTCCTGGGCATATACCCAGAGAAAACCATAATTCCAAAAGACACATGCACCCAAATGTTCATTACAGCACTATTTATGATAGCCAGTGCATGGAAGCAACCTAAATGTCCATCAACAGAGGAATGGATAAAGAAGGTGGTACATATATCCAATGGAATATACTCAACCATAAAAAGAAATGAAATTGGGTCATTTGTAGAGCCATGGATGGACCTAGAGAGTGTCATACAGAGTGAAGTAAATCAGAAAGAGTATAACAAATATTGTATATTAACTCAGATATGTGGAATTTAGAAAAATGGTATAGATTATCTTATTTGTTGCAATTCAGAAATAGAGACACAAAAGTAGAGAACAAATGTTTGGATGCCAAGGTGGAAAGGAGGGGTGGGAGGAATTGGGGCATTGGGATTGACATATATACTCTTGATACTATGTATAAAATAGATAACTAATGAGAACATACTGTATAGCACAGTGAACTCTACTTAATGCACTGTGGTGACCTAAATGGGAAGGAAATCAAATAAAGAGG